>NC_137324.1:51490647-52090647 GCF_965287045.1 Carcharhinus amblyrhynchos
AGGCCATGTTTTAATACCGTTGATCAACTGGACCATGACAATGGAACAAAATTCTTATTCAGTATAATGAAATCACAAAAGCATGATGAGATTTATACATGCACGATTCTTTCATTGTTACTGACCAGTACTCTAATTCCACTGCACAGTATAAACAGAGAATGGAATAGAAATGACCAATGAAACCAGTCCCACAAAAAATATGCATTTATGGTCAACACTGACAATAAATGACAAATAATTATCTTTGAACTAGAGAAGCCAACTCAACTCAGAATGAAAACGCAAGGTATTACATACAGTGATCATCTATTTCATTTTATCAGCAACTGCATAGTACTGAACCAGTCTGGTCATTCAGGGAACAAGAGCATTTGGGATTTTGGTACTGGATGAGTAACCCAGATGCCCACATTAACAAAATACAAGCAGAAGTTCAAATTCCATCACAAGAGCTAAGAAATTTAAGTTCAGTTAATAAATAAAATTTGTACCAAGAAGCTAACTTTGTTAATGGTGACTATGTAACTACCATTTTGTCATTAAAAAGAAAATCTGCTGCTCTTACAGTGTCTAGCCTATACAACTTCAGATCTACAGTAATGTGGTTGCGTTCTGACTGCCCTTTCCAATGGCCTAGGAAGTCACTCAGTTAAAATAAAGATGGGCAATAAATACTAGCCTTGCCAGTAATGTCGTGTTCCATTCATTTAAAAAAAAAATCAGCATACAGTTGCATTTTTAACTCAGGACTACTACCACCAGTACTTAAAAGCAACTTCCTAAAAATATTTTTTCAGGACAGAAAAACTAAATAGTCTTAGTTGTTCAATTTTTTAATGCATCTATAAAGGTCTCTCTTTACACAGATGCTTCATAAACACTGTGATTTCACAACAGTCAACAATCATGATGGAATTAAATCTTATGAAGTTACTGATAATATGAAACAACTTGGCTAACTTGGACAAGTTATTTAGTTTGAAATATAGTTTTACTCTCCAACCAGGCACATACTCAAATAGTATTTTAATACCTAGGTGTTAAATGGCATCATCGCACCTTCACCATCATCATTCACTCCCATTTAAGAACTTGGTGCCCCTTATAAACTTAACAACCTAACGTATAGTTAAAGCTGCGAATCATAACCTAGAATTTTTACTGTGGGTACAAACTACTACAATCTCATCCGTGCCATTAGGTCTATTTACCCAACTTTTAGTGAAGCAACTGGAAAATAATTTTGTTGAAGGCAGCATAAACTTAAACCAGGAAACTGGGAGAGTTTACACAATGTACAGGAATGGATACAACAAAGTTTTCACAGTGTGGTTGTCACACAGCTTGCTTCTTTGCCGATAAAATATTTTTAAAACGTAACAGTCACTGTTCTGAGTGAAAGTTTATTTTCAAGTCATCAAAATCCAAGGTAACTGACCACACCTTTCACTATTGCAAGTAACATGTGGTCACACATGGTCACATAACCTTCTCTGATGTCTCCCTAACTAGAGTGTTTCCCCATGTCCTGTCTTACATCTGTTTATGCACAAATTATAGTTGCTAATTTAACTGATCAACAATGATAATTCCATCAACTGTGAAGAGAGACCATTTTTACCGTTGACCGCTCCTCAATCATTTTAAAGCTACAGAAACTTGTGTAAATAAGTAACTTTAGAGTTGGCTCTTCTCTCTTTGGTAGTGAATTAGAATTTCAAATTGCCTTTTGTCCTTTAACTGATGGTTAAGTCAAAAATGCAGCATTTCCAATGCAAGAAATATCATGAGTCATGCTCAAGGAAAACCAGTAAAATACAAACTGCGACACTAGGTTATATTGTTTTAAGCTTCACTTCTACAATCTCTAATAATGTTGGAACTAAAGCAGCTTGAACAGCTAATTTTTTTTTGGATTGAGTAGGATGCAATTGCAAAGAAGTTCTATATATTTGACACACAGAATTGAAATAATGGATGACTATTGTTTATTAAGCTCATTCACAGGTACCTCTAACAAATTTTCAAAAATTCTAATTATAGCTCCATTATAACTTGCAATAATTATACAAAGAAAAAAGGTCTCAATGCAGGTTCACAAAATTCATTCCTCACCTTGTGTTCTCAGTGAACGAATAATGCTCACTGAGCTAATCCAATCAGGAGAAATCTTGGATACCAAAGAATAAAGGACCTCCAGGCTAATGGCATCAATGACAAGGATTTCTGGGTAATGTCCGTAGCATAGCAATCTTCCTTCTCTTTGACTTCCGATGCTGAACTGATAAAACTATTTTTGATACAATATTAGAAAGGGAAAATTTAAAACTATATTCCTATCCCTGTTTATTTAAACCTTGTCAATGTTATTACTTCCCAAATTAGTGCCCATCTTTCACACAATACCAAGTTTGAATCTGTCCCTTAGGTTTCCACATAATCTCAGACTTAACCCTCTTGTGTGATTGTGATGCTCTGTAGCCTTTGACATGGTTGACCACACCACCTTCCTCCAATTCATCTGCCTGCCTATTCAGAAATACCCACAACTTGTTCTCTCTCCCCAATCTGATTGCAACCCCATTACCTCCAGCAATTGTTTTTCTTTTCCTGTCAATCCCACTACCTCCAGAGTAAATTTGGGAATGAGCCATTCGACTCCCAAAGCTGCTTTTCCACGCAACTACATCATGGATGATCGACAATCTCAGCTCAATTTATCTGTGTTTGTTACATCACTTCTTGATATTCTTAACTAACAAGAATGAATTGGTGATAGTCTTGAAAATGCCAACTGACCAAGAATACAGCCTTACTGGAAAATAAAATTTATTTTTCCACCACAAAACTTGCAGTGAAATTTTGTCATGATTTTAAAATTCTTATCTTCATATTCAACTTCTTCATGGCTCTGTGGCATCCTATTTCTATCACCTTCTCCAATCCTACAATGCTCCAAAAATTCAGAGTTCCTCCACCTCTGGCCATTTGTGCATCCCTTAATCCTTTTGTGCTCATGTCTGGCATGCCTTCAAACACTGAAGCTCTAAACTCTTGAAATCCCAATCTAAAACCATTCCTTCATCCTCCAACAACTTCCTCAAAACCCATCTCTTTAACCAAATATGTTGTCAGTACCAATTTCTGATTGCACAAGCTCCTGTCAAGCACAATTTCCTCACTGGAGATGATTGCTTTACACTATTCCAAACAACAATATTTGGCTCCTCTTCTAAATCTTGCCTACTGGAAATATCATATCCACTAGATCATTATCCACACACACACCAATGACACCCAGCTCTACCTCACCCTCAGCTCTCTAGAACCTCTCACTGTCTCTGTCCTGTCAGAGGGTTTTAACCACATCCAGATATCCTTGGCATCCACCACAAACTCCATACACCCACCACTAATTACAACTGCCTCCCAACGGATTGCCTCAGATAGAACCATACAGCTCACAATTTCAAGTGTCCACTTGAGTACAGATTTGGTCCACAAAGACGACCCATTTCCACCTCAATAATATTGCATGTTTCCACCTTTGTGAATGCCCATTTGCTGTCAAAACTCTGATTCATGCTGTTGACACGTACAGACTCAACAATTTCAGTGCATCCCAGTCAGGCTTCCCTGCCCAGCCCCAATCCAACACCACCTGCATTCTATCCCATGATGGGCTGATTGGCTTTCTTCTCTGGCAATAAGAAGTCTCACAAAACCAGCTTAAAGTCCAACAGGTTTATTTGGTAGCACGAGCTTTCAGAGCGCTGCTCCTTCATCAGGCGAGTGGAGCAGCACTCCAAAAACTCGTGCTACCAAATAAACCTGTTGGACTTTAACCTGGTGTTGTGACACTTCTTACTATGCCTACCCCCCAGTCCAACACCAGCATCTCCACATCATGGCTTCTTTGCCAGTGACTTTATGACTCTAAGTGGCACTTGAACATTAATCTGCCTGCTTACATGCATGTGCAAAGCCTTCTTCTGGCCTGCAAGTTTTAACTGTTTCGAACATAGCAACATGTGTGGTAAAGTTTATAGAAGATGTATGAGGCAAGTTTTTTTTTACAGAGGTTGGTGGGTTCCTGGGATTCACTGCTGGGGGAGGTAGTGGAAGTAGATATGATAGTGACTTTTAAAGGGCGCTTTGACAAATACACAAATAGGATGAGAATAGAAGGTCACGGTCCCTGGAAGGGTTGGGGTTTGAGGTCAGTCAGGCAGCATGATCGATGCAGGAGGGCCGAACTAATTTTCTTTGTTCTTTATTGTTTATATTTTCAACATGTTACAAAATACCCTGCACAAGGAATCAAGTGCACAGGTGGTCCAATGAATTGCAATAAAGTTATACATATGGTGCTAAACCTAGCTATTGAAAGAATGCCCAAGTGATTTACAGTGATCTGCTCCCAAGACAAATAAGGCCCAAATTACACAGTAATACAATCAATTTTACATCATGGGAGAGTGATTTCTGTTTTATTGCAACACACAAGATAGAAACTGGGTATAACTATTTCACATTCCTGAATTGTTTTTCAACTTTATAAAGATTTTAGCAAATTCACATATACTCACTTGAATGCCAGTATGAGTACATGCCAGTTTAGTAAATTCGATGCATCTTCCATCATTCACATCCCAAAGGCACATCTCTCTGCAAGATTTTTTTTAATATGAGCAATATATTTAGATCACGTTGCAAATATAATTCAATATATTTAAGAAAAACCACAAAATGGTCTTAAATTATGCAAAAGATCCATCAACAGGGTTCCACAAAATGTTGGGAGATAATTCAGTTAACTTAGTTTCCAAGACAACAAGCACAGACATAGGGATGACTTGACCAAGGTTTACAAGGTGATGAAGGGACTGTCTTTGTGTAGACAAATTGTTTCAACCAATTTGGCCTGGGAGGGCTCAGAGGTCACACTCATCTCAGCAGAATTAGACTGAACGTGAAGAGGTTCTTCCCTACCTACTCCATCAAAAAATAGTGAATCTGTGTCATAGGTCACTAGCTCTCGAGATGGACGCTGATCTACTGAACTCTTTCAAGCAAAAATTTTCTCAACCCAGCCCTCCAGGCAAACTGCCTGCAGCCAAGATCTCCCCATATAAAAGGGAGGTAAACTTTATAATATTAATCAGACCTAGAAAGATTTCCTGGATTGTATTTTGAAGTAGTAAAGGAGTTGTAAAGACATTCTCCAGATATTTCCTCCTGATTGGGCTCAATTTCTGGCATGCCCAGCTGGGCTGAAGAATGGACATGCTGTGTTGCACAGGGGTCACAGCCATATGAAATAAGCCACAGCATGTGAACTGATGGATGTTTAGAAAATGTAAAAAGGCCAGTAATCACTGAAATCATTGAATCATAAAAATCATAGAAACCCTACATCACAGAAAGAGGCCATTCGGCCCATCGAGTCTGCACTGACCACAATCCCACCCAGGCTCTAATCCCTCTAAACAATGCATCTCAGAACACTAAGGTCAATTTAGCATGGCCAATCAACCTAACCCACACATCTTTGGACTTTGAGAGGAAACCGGAGTACCCGGAGGAAACCCACGCAGACACGAGGAGAATGTCCAAACTCCACACAGGCAGTGACCCAAGCTGGAAATCGACCCAGGTCCCTGGAGCTGCGAAGCAGCAGTGCTAACCACTGTGCTACCGTGCCGCCCATTGATTGCCGCAGTACATTGAGGCCATCTGTTTCTTTTACAGAGTTCAACTAGCTTATAGCTCTCAAATCTGCCTTCAAAAATACATCTAATTGCATTGCTGAAAGAAGAGATATGTTGAAGCTTTTCATCTGGCACTCATTAGGACACTTTGCAAGAATATCAGCACAAAGGGAAGGCAACAATTTATACTATGTTAGAAGAGACGGACAATGCCTTGAACAATCAGGGGCAAGCTGCCAAGTTTAAATTTCAAACAATGTTGAGCAGTTATCACTCAGTCATCGTTGACTGGTACATTCTCCGTGGCAATGCCACTACCAGAGTCCACTTGCCAACTACTCAGCACTCTCTTCTCATACAGTATAAACTGTTTTCCCCCTTATAATGGTTTTCTTGCAATATCATAGCATCCCTATGTTGAAGGAGAAAGCTATTTGGCCCATCAAGCCTGTACTGATAACAATCCCACCCAGGCTCTATCCTCGTAACCCCACATATTTATCCTGCTTATCCCTATACACTAAGGAGCAATTTAACATGGCCAATCCACCCAACCCACACATCTTTGGACTGTGGGAGGAAAAGAGAAACACTGCACCCAGAGGAAACCCACATAGACATGGGGAGAATGTGCAACCTCCACACAGTCAGCCGAGGCCAGAACTAAATGTGGGTCCTTAGGGCTGTGAAGCAGCAGTGCCATCACATTGCCTATATCCTCAAGAATGCAAGACAAAAAAATTTTTGCAACACTCAAGTCCCGTACTACTAATTGACTGTACATCCAATTATCACAGTCATTTACACAACATTTTGACTTTTTTTCAATTTATTAGTCACAAGTGAGGTTTACCTTAACACTGCAATAAAGCTATTGTGAAATTCCCCTACATGCCACACTCTGGTCCCTGTTCAGGTCAAGGCAAACAACCAGCACGTTTTTCAGAACATGGGAGAAAACCTACACAAACACAGGGAAAACGTGCAAACTCCACACAGACAGGGACCCACGGTGGGAATCGAACTCGAGACCCTGGCACTGGGAGGCAGCAGTGCTAACCACTGTGCTACTGTGCAGCCCACAATTCACCTCAATGGCCTTCTTTGATAACCTGCCACATGCCATCACCATTGTTTGATTTGAAGAAGTTCCTTATTTCATTACTCCCAACTTATAAATTTTCAAAATTTATGTTGCCTGGTCTGAAACCTTCATCATGGTGAAAATTTGTTTGGATCGGTTCCATCAGTTCCTTCATGATTTTGAAAACTTTTATTACATTACCTTCGATTCCCTCTTCCAAAGAGAAGAGACTCAATTTCCTTAATCCAATCACTCAAGTTCCTGAATCCCTGAATTATGTTTGTTATTCATTTCTTCTCAGGGAAAAAATATTCTTCTATGATTAGGAAACCAGCTCCATTTGAAAATTGTTCAAATCAACACACAGGGTAATTGTCAAGATGGTGTTGGTAACAACCCTTTTACAGAAACATCAACTTTGTCAATTAGCACTCTACCCTTTTGTTACCAGGACTGAAAACATTTCATTCCACTGCAATGTGGTATTATGCTAATGATCTTTTGTTCCAGGAGTACTGCAGGAATTCACATCAACTGATTACTGAAAACATCTGAACTGAGCACACGGAACCTTTCAAGATTTAGCAGCAACAAGTTCCTTTCATTATTTGAAATGTACAAACATACCAAAGGCATCATAGAATCTCAACAATGCAGGAGGCCATTCAGTCCATTGCGTCTGCTCTGACTCTCCAAAAGAGAATCTTGCCTAGGCCCTATCCCTGTAATCCCATGTATTTATCCCACAAATCCATGTAGCCTACACACCTCAGGACAATAAAAGGCAATTCAGCATAGCCAACCTGCACATCTTTGGACTGTGGGAGGAAATTGTAGCACCCACAGGAAACACAGGGAGAACGTGTAAAGTCCATCCAATTATCTCAGTCTTTCAGCTTTCACATTAACAAACTTTAAACCATCACAGAACCTGCACATCTTCCTCTTAAGCATGTCATATCTCCATAGAGAGTCACCTTTTAAGGATCTTGAATTTTTTTCTACGTTTCCCTTCCATATTTTGACCTCTAGTAAATAATCATTGCACTTTTTGTCACAGTATAAACATTTTTACCATCATACATACTTTTTTCAAAATGTGGAATTACTTATTTGATTAAAAACGGCATTTCCCAATGTAAGTTCCACAGGATGGTGCAAATTTTTCAATCTTACCCACTTTCAGATGCACTGACGACAAACTGTTTGTCACTGGTGGCATTCGCTTTAGAAAGACAAGTGATGGACGATGTGTGGCCAAACAGTAAAGCCCTTGGAATGATCTATTTATACACAGAGTACAAGAAGTGGTTAGTGCATAAATTCTACAGCAGACATCAGACTCTTCCTACTTACAGCCAGGTTTTGAGTGGTTGTTTATTCATTAACAGTCAACATGTTTGACTGTTAATGAATAAAGTTTGAATGTGTAAAGTAAAATACTTTAGGTTAGACTTGTAATAAACTCCAGTTTTTTTTCCAAACCAACTGTGTTTAGAACAAATTTCAAAAAGCATGATCAAAGTAAAATTTGGACTGTTTCTTTTGGAAAGAGAGGCTGCGCAATTTTAGAGGGTTTCCCTCATTTTGTCAGGAGTAAGAGAATTGTATCTCTCGCTGAGATATCCCGTTAATGGGTGCATTGACTATTCTTCTTCTACTTGTTGGTAAAGCTTTTTTTCTGGTGATGGCAAGGTCTGAACAGCGCCTCTGATATGGCTAGAGAGAAGCGAGGTCTGTAGTGCTGAGTGTCTCAGTGTGGTGCAAGAATCCTTAGCTTATTGGCTCTTGTCAACAAGAATGTGCATTACCATCTATGACTTGTACCAATGGCAGTACCTAATGGTCCATTTTTTCTAGGGTATCCTTTCATTGCTTAGAGGTGGTGAGTTAAGTCCTGATTGATTGTATGTTACCCTACAAGGGATTTTGTATATTAGCTAGATTTGTCTTTGTTATCCTGCGGAGGAGGGCCTGCACTTTGGTGCCCTGTGCTCATGACTTTATCTTGTTATTCTGAGACTTTCCCAGTCTTTTCTGGCAAGCTTGCATTATCCATACAAAACGAAACATTGACTATAACAATATAATTTGAACCATTTGTATGAATATTTCCTCGTCTTTCTTGTATGTGTGGAATAATGATCACTTTGTACTGTACTAGATTTTGGGGATTTGGTGCAACTTGTGGTAAAGTGTGAAATGAAAATCATCAGTAAATAAATTTATTAAATTGGACGGCATGTTGGTATAGTGATTAGCACTGCTGCCTCACAGCAACAGGGCCCTGGGTTCAATTCCTAGCTTGGATCACTGTCTGTGTGGAGTTTGCATGTTCTCCCTGTGTCTGCATGGGGCTTTCCTCCAGGTATTCCAGTTTCCTCCCACACTACAAAGATATGCGGGTTAGATGGATTAGCCATGCTACATTGCCCCTTAGTGTCAGGGGGGACTAGCAAAGGTAAATGCATGGGGTTATGGGGACAGGGCCTGGATGGGATTGTGTGGTCGGTGCAGACTTGATGGGCCGAATGGCCTCCTGCTCTGTAAGGATTCTATGATTAGAAAAGAGACTCTACTTTTGAGAAAATATTCTGATGGCATACTTTTTACAGCTTTGATTTTCTACTCAAAGTTTTTTTCAAGTTTATTCAAGACAGAAAGAAAGGAAGCAGCCAATGGCAAGGAGGGGAAGTGTGTCTTTCAATTGAATATTACTACAATTGACAAACCAGTTGTTTTATTAAAATCGCCTAATTATCTCAACTGTGTTGACCAGGAGAAAGGATGATGCTAATTGTTTACTTGAGTTTGAAATTCTAATCTCTTGCATCTAACACCCAATGGAAGGGTTAAAGTGACAAAGGCAAACTGAGTGAAAGGCAGAGAGGTAATTTATTTCTTAATTTCAATTATTTTTGAATCAACAGTTTCTTTTTAAAACACAACTTGGTGAAATAACCTGAGGAGGGAAGGAGAGATCTCCCAAGGGCACAGGTAAGGAGCAGGCTGGAATCATGGACAGAGGATTAAAGGTAAGGCGAGCAACAGCAAAACCAGGGAAAGGGAAGATAAAACGTTGAACATTAAATATTTAACGCCACTATCACCATCCTGAATACAATCATTGCTGGATATCCAAAGCCCATCACGACATCCACCACCAGGAAAGAAAGAAACAAAAAGAACAGGGATGGGGAAAAGTAACAAGAGCTAGATGGAGAGGAGAGAGAAAGAAAAGATAAAGGAAGAGACAGAAACCAAAAGGAGACAAAGGCAAATATCAACATGAGATAGTCATAATTTACTTTAATTAACATCGTGAAATGACACACAAAATCACATATGTCCAAGTTACGTGGAAGTAAAGATAAATATTTGCACAAATTGATGATCCAAATTCACAATTTTCATAAAATGATATTCCATGATTTTACTCCTTCATTCTAAAGTGCAACATAATTTGCAGTATTACAGACTGACCTCTAATTTTGGAGTCAGATCCCAAAGACAAATTTGCCCATCATGACATCCTGTAACGATGGTTGCCAAATCATCCATCACCAGTAATGCTGAAATACAATGTGTTGGTGCTTTGGGGCCCCACAGTACGATGGGCAATACCAGGTTATTTGCAGCCATTTTTGTTCTAGGCCTGTTTAAAAATAAAATGTTAGAAACATGAGGAGATAAGTAAAATCAAGATGCAACAATGGAACTATTCTATACAATCAAAGTTCTCAAAACTCTACAACTGTTTGATCAGCTAGCTGAACTCAGAATTATTTGCAAATATTGATGTAAAGTGTGGTGCCAGTAACTTAAGAAACAAGTACTATTTCTATATCAAATCAGCAAGAAGCAGCAAATGTTCTATTCTTGTGTCCATTTCTGTTATGTATAGTTGCTCCCCAACTCATTTCTGGCTACAACGAGTAGATGTGTACAAACGAGAAAGATTCCAGATTCACATGAGTTTCTGCCGTCAAGTGATGTCAGTGTTATGCTGATCAAAAACAAAATGGATGGATCTTAAATTGCCCTTGCCATCTTCTTTTTACATTTGTTCAGGACAAGTGGGTGTTGCTGGCTGGGACAGTATCTATTGCCCATCCCTAACTGCCCTTCAACTCAGCATTTTATTAAGCCATTTCAGACAGCATTTGAGAGTCAACTAGATTGTTATGGGTCTGGAGTCACATGTAGGCTGGACCAGGTACAGGTGCATTAGTGAATCTTTTTTTTACAATAATCAACAATGCACTCATGGTCATCATTAGGCTTTTAACTCCAGATTTTTTGAGAGTTCAAATTTCACCATCTGCCGTGGTGGGAACCAAACCCTGGGTTGCGTGATTACTAGTTCAGTGATAATTCCACTACACCACCACCTCCCCTTGTCATACAAATTTCCTTTTCCTGAAAATTGCTCCTCTGTGTCCTGTCCCTATACAAGATGATTTCCCCTTTGCTCAATTGCACTTAGATCAGCACTTCCTAAAGTTACAAATGGTGGTTACCTTGGTGCCCCTGTGCATGTAAAAAAAAAATGAGCTTCCATTATCTGGTCCACCACAAATCCTTTTCTGAGAACGTGTCTCTAAATCACAGAAATGACATTCATTGCTGTTTTTAATTTGTTCTTTATAATCCAATCCCTCAATTTCCACAATCATTCTAGTTCACACATATTGTCCAGAACTCTTCATACATAAATCCAAGTATGGACACCAATGCTTTATTAAGGGAATGGTTTATCTCACTATTTTGGCTCAATATTGACCTGAAGATGCATCCCAACATCATTGTCTGTCATTTCCACCACCAAGCACATCTTCCCCTCCTCTCCCAGAATTTCAAAAGCACAATTCCCTTCGTGACACCATGATCAACACCTGCTCCCCTTTGCATTTGAGCTTCCCATGCAAGATAGCGGATGCAACACCTGCCCTCTCTCACCTCCACTTTTCTCACCATAGAGTACTCCAAACACTTCTGCCAGATGAAACAGCAATTTACCTGTACCTGTTTCAATTTAGTATGTTGTTTTCACTATTCTTAACGTGGTGTCCTCTACATTAGAAAGAACAAATTCAGTTGATTCATCACTTTGCTAAATACCACCATTCAGACCATAAGCCTGACCCTGAGTTTCATAGAACCATAGAATCATACAGTGAAGAAGCTCTTCGGCCCATCAAGTCCACGCCGGCACGTGAGAAACACCTGACTTCCCACCTAACCCCATTTGCAAGCACTTGGCCCATAGCCTTAAACATCATGCCGTGCCAATGCTCATCCAGGTATTTTTTTTTAAAGGAACAAGAGGCAACTCACCTATAGCACATCCTAGGCAATGCACTCCAGGCCATCACCACCCTCTGGGTAAAAACATTTTCCTCATATTCCACTAAACCTCAAACCTATGTCCCTTCATCACTGGCTGTTTAACTAAGGGGTACAGATGCTCCTTATTCATTCCGTCCATGTCCCTCAATCTTGTACACCTTGGTCAGGTCACCCTCAGTCTTCTCTACTTCAATAAAAACAACCTAAGCCTACCCGTCATCAAAGAAGAAATAGCGAGGCACCTAGAAAAGAATGGTTTGATCGAGCAGACGCAGCATGGATTCGTTAAGAGAAGTCGTGTTTGACGAATTTATTCAATTTCTATGAGGATGTGACTAGTGCGGTTGACAGAGGGGAACCGGTGGATGTGGTGTTTTTAGATTTCCAAAAGGCGTTTGATAAGGTGCCTCACAAAAGGTTGCTACAGAAGGTTAGGGTGCACGGAGTTGGGGGTAAGGTGATAGCGTGGATAGAAGATTGGCTGTCTAATAGGAAGCAAAGAGTTGGTATCAATGGGTGCTATTCTGGTTGGCAGCTGGTGACTAGTGGAGCGCCGCAGGGATCGGTGCTGGGGCCTCAACTGTTTACCATTTATATAGATGATCTGGAGGAGGGGGCTCAGTGCAGGGTGATGAAATTTGCTGATGACATGAAGATGAGTGGAAAAGCAAATTGCGTGGAGGGTGTGGAAAGTCTGCAGAGAGATCTGGATAGGCTGAGCGAGTGGGCGAGGACCTGGCAGATGGAGTATAATGTTAACAAGTGTGAGGTTATCCGCTTTGGCAGAAATAATAGCAGGAGGGATTATTATTTAAAAGGCGAAAAGCTGCAACATGCTACAGTGCACAGGAACCTGGGGGTCCATGTGCACAAATTGCAAAAACTCAGTCTGCAGGTGCAGCAGGTGATCAAGAAGGCGAACAGAATGTTGGCCTTTATAGCAAGGGGGATAGAATATAAAAGTAGGGAGTCCTTGCTGCAACTGTACAGAGTACTGGTGAGGCTGCAGCTGGAGTACTGTGTGCAGTTTTGGTTGCTGCACTTGCAGAAGGATATATTGGCCTTGGAGGGAATGCAGAGGAGGTTCACTAGGCTGATACATTGAAGTGGTGGAGGCTACCTCGCTAAATATATTTAAGTCATGGGTAGATAGGTTTCTGATAGACAGGGGAATTAAGGGTTATGGGGAGAAAGCGGGGAAGTGGAACTGACCCACTTCAGATCAGCCATGATCTTATTGAATGGCGGGGCAGGCTCGAAGGGCTAGATGGCCTACCCCTGCTCCTATCTCTTATGTTCTTATGTTCTTACCCAACCTCTCTTCAAAACTTCAATGTTCCATCCCAGGCAGCATCCTGGTGAATTTCCTCTGAATTCCCTCCAATGCAATCACATCCTTTCAATAATGTGGTGACCAGAACTGCACACAGTACTCTAACTGTGGCCTCACTAAAGTTCTATACAACTCTAACATGACTTCCCTGATTTTGTAAACAATGCTTCAATTGATAAAGTGTCCTATATGGCAATTAAGATGCCCTTCCACCTTCAAGACATATGGACAAACCTGCCAAAGTCTCTTTGTTCCACAGAACTTCCTAGTGTCATGCTATTTCATTGAATACTTCCAAGTCAAATTACTCCTTCCAACTTTCAGGGTTAAATACCATCTGCCCATTTGACCATCACGTCTCATCTTCTTGCAGCCCAAGACACTCAACCTCACTGTTAACCACCCAACTAATTTTGTTTCATTAGCAAACTTACGAATCATACTCCCCACATATGCCATACATATAAATGATGAATAATAAGGGACCCACCTAAGATAAGAACATAAGAAATAGGAGCAGGAGTAGGCCATCTAGCCCTTCGAGCCTGCCCCGTCATTCAATAAGATCATGGCTGATCTGAAGATCCCTGTGACACACCACTAGACACTGACTTCCAGTTACTAAAGCAGCCTTCTGTCATCACTTTCTGTCTCCAGCAACTGAGCCAATTTTGAATCCACTTTATCGAATGACATTGTATCCCATGTGCATTTGCCTTCTTTATAAATCTCATGCTGAAATCCATATCAACACTACTCTCTTCTACACATCTGGTCACTCTCTCAAAAAATCCAATCAAATCTGTTAGGCATGACCTCTCTCTGATAAAGCCATGCTGACTATCCATTATCAAGCCTTGCCCCTCCAAATGGAGATAGATTATCTCGTTCAGATGTTTCTTCAATAGCTTCTCGAACACTGACGTGAGTCTTACTGGTATATAGCTCCCTGGTTATTACCTACAATCCTTCTTAAATAGTGGAACCACATTAGCTGTTCATCAGATCTCTGGCCACTATCTCATAGCCAGAGAGGAATTAAAAATTTGGGTGAGGGCCCACCATTTGCTATTTTAAGTCTCTGCCTGACTTCCATCTTGCTGTCTCTGTCCACGGTCTTCTCCACACAGTTCTAACAATTTGATTTTGATTCGGTTTATTGTTGTCACATGTATTGCTACACAATGAAAAGTACTGCTTCTTGCATGATATACAGACAAAGCATACCGTTCACAGAGTACTTAAGGGATAAGTAGACTGTGCAGAATGCAGTGTTATAGTCATGGATAGGGTGTAGCAAAAGTTAACTTAATATAAGGTAAATCCATTCAAAAGTCTGATGGCAATATGGAAGGAGCTGTGCTTGAGACAGTTGGTATGTGATCTCAGACTACTTTATCTTTTCCCTGACAGAAGCAGGTGCAAGAGAGTGTGTCCAGGGTGTATGGGGTCCTTAATTATGCTGGCTGTATATCCGAAGCAGCGGGAAGTGTAGACAGTCAATGGATAGGAGGCTGGTTTGCATGATGGATTGATTTGATTTATTACTGTCACATGTATTAACACACAGTGAAAAATATTATTTCTTGTGCACTGTACAGACAAAACATACTGTTCACAGACAAGGAAATGAGACAGTACAGAATATAGTGTTACAGTCATAGCTCAGGTGGGTAGAGAAAAATAACTTAATGTAAGGTCAGTCCATTCAAAAGTCCGACAGCAGCAGGGAAGGAGTTGTTCTTAAGTCAGCTGGTACGTGACCTCAGATTTTTGTATCCTTTTCCCAAAGGAAGGTTGAAGAGAGAACGTCCGGGGTGCATGGCGTCCTTAATTTTGCTCGCTGTTTTACCAAGGCAGTGGGAAGTGTAGACAGAGTCAATGGATGGAAGGCTGGTTTGCATGGCGAATTGGGCTACATTCACGACCTTTTGTAGTTTCTTGCAGTCTTGAACAGAGCAGGAGCATACCAAGCTGTGATACAACGAGAAAGAATGCTTCCTATGGTGCATCTGTAAAAGTTGGTGAGAGTCATGGCAGAAATGCCAAATTTTCTTGTCGTATGAGAAAGTAGAGGCGTTGGTGGGCTTTCTTAACTATAGTGAAGGCATGGGGGGGACCAGGACAGGTTGTTGGTGATCTGGATACCTAAAAGCTTGAAGCTCTCGACCTTTCAATTTCACCTCATCTTTCAACTAAGCATCTTAAAGCTTTCTGGACTCTACATCCAGTTCAATAACCATTACCCGTATTTCTTTTTAGACAAAAGATACTAGCAAAGTATCTCTTATCATTTACAGCTCCTCTAAATGCATCTTCTGTTTCTTCGCTTGCCCTTTTATCACCAAAATTCCTTTTTTCATTTAATTGTTCCTGTGTTTCATCTTATCGCACATCTTCCCTGTTATTTATCTCTCTGCTAAAGTAGGATGACCAACCAATTTCATCCCTTTCATTCCCTGACTTTTTAAACTCACTCATGGCATATAAGCATCACTGTCGAGGCCAGCTTTTATTGCCCATCCTTAAGTGCCCTTGGAAAGAGAATGTGTTTGCTTAAAACATGTTCCATCATTTTCCAATTCTGACAAAAGGCCCTGAAACATTAGCTGTTTCCCTTCTCCCTGGATCATTCCAGATCTGCTGAGTATTTCCAACATTTTCTGTTCATAGATCAGATTTGCTTTAATCACTGCCACTGAGCATTATTACGGAGAAATTTCTAAAGGAAGAGCATCTATCTCCATTTGGAAGGGCAAGGGTTGATCAGGGATAGCATTACTACGAAGAATTCAATTTATCATTCATCAAGTCCCCAGATCTCAGGTCTTATGTATTATCTTCTTCCAACTCTTCCAGATAATATTCTTTCCTGGATTATTTTTCTACCCGTGTGCTTCACTTTGTATTTCCCACACATATTCAGATGTTCCGCCAACCTAACCTATCCAGCTTTGGAGTCTACCATATTCATTAGTTTTCTATCTACAAAGTTGATTACAAAGCTGCAGATCATTTTTCGAGAAGTTAAACAAAACATTTCCTGAACCACTACCCTATTTTTGTTCCAACAGTTAACCAATGTGTCTTTTGTAACGTACTTCTACTGATTCCCACTTAATTTTCAATACCAGCTTTTCAAAGAATCTACATTAAAGAACTTACTCAAATCCAGTACATACATAAATGAGAGGTTATTCACTTTGGAAGCAAAAACAAGGCTGCAGATTATTATCTGAATGGCTGTAAATTGGAGTGGGGAGTGTGCAGTGGGACCTGGGTGTCCTCGTGCACCAGTTGCTGAAGGTAAGCATGTAAGTACAGCAGGTGTAAAGAAGGCAAATGATATGTTGACCTTCATTGCGAGAGGGTTCGAGTACAGGGCCTGGGATATGTTGTTGCAATTATACAGGGCCTTGGTGAGGCCAAATCTAGAATGCTGTGTGCAGTTTTTGTTTCTTTTCTGAGAAAGGATGTTCTTGCTCTCAAGGGGGCATAGCAAAGGTTTACCAAGCTGATTCCGGCAATGGTGGGACTGAGTGTATGAGGAAAGATTGACTTGGTTCGGAATATTTTTGCTGGAGTTCAGATGAATGATAGGAGGATCTCAGAGACTTATAAAATTCTAATAGGATAGACAAAGTGGATGCAGGGAGGATGTTCCTGATAGTAGGGAAGTCCAGAACCAGGGGTTACAGTCTGAGGATTCAGGGTAGACTATTCAGGACGGAGGTGAAGAGACATTTCTTCACCCAAACAGTGATGAGCCTGTGGAATTCATTGCCACAGAAAGTAGTTGATGCCACAACATTGAATTATTCAAGAGGCAGCTAGATACAGCAGTTGAGGCGAATGGAATCAAAGGTTATGGGGAAAAAGCAGGATTAGGCTACAGAGTTGGTTAATCAGCCATGATCGTCATGAAAGCAGAGCAGGCTCGAAGGGCCAAATGACTTCTGCTCCGATCTTCAATGTCTCTATCTATTGTCTTGTCATATCAAGCTGTTTTATCACACCTCAAAGAAAACTAGGAAATATTACAAGAGCTCCTTTAATGAAATCATATCAGCCAGGATTTAACAGAGTTGGATTCTTCATTCTGTTTGTTGCCCCTCTTCTCTCCCCATGTTCAGGAAAGTTCTATACAGTTGGGGATACTGTTTTTAGAATATGGTAAACCAAGGCCCCATTCCTCTCAGTTGGATGTAGAAGATCCCATGCACTATTTCAAAGAGCATGTCAGTTATTCCCAGTGGCCTGTACAATATCTATCCTCCAGTCAATATCACAATGAACTGTTTATCTGGTTATTATTATATTTCTCTTTGTATTAACTTGCTAAGCATATACTAACTGCAGCAATGCCTGCAATACAACAGTGACTACACTCCAAAAATTACTTCATCGGCTGCGAAGAGCTTTCAGGCATCTGGTGATCATGAAATAAACTCAAGTCTTTTATCCAAAAGAGTTGACCTTATTTTGATTAATATTTTCATTGGACAAATATAATGAATGAAGAAGAGTCATCCAGACTTGAAACATTAGCTTTGTGCTCATTCCACAGATGCTGTCAGATCTGCTGAGATTTTCCAGAATTTTCTGTTTTTGTTATTAAACTGGTGCAAAACTCAATTGCTTTCAAAGTATGGAAGTGTTACATATGGAGAACAATTGAATAACAATTGAAAAATCAAGAATATATAATCATTTTAAATGACTGTGCATGGGTCAAGGAGAATTTTCAGTCTTATTATCCTGTAAAACATAGCAAGACACATCCTATATAACAAGATTTAACGGGCTACAAGATGAAGGCATGTAAAAATCGCAGACTCCAACTCAACCCTCCTTGATGAGCTCAATGCATTCTATGCCTGTTTTAAGCAAGAGGTCAGCGAGAGCATGCCCTCCACCATGGAAGACATGGATGAACCTGTATCTGGGGTCACCATTGCAGATGTCAGAACAGCTTTCTCGAAGGTCAACCCACGGAAAGCAACTGGCCCAGATGGGGTACCTGGATAAGCACTCAGATCCTGCGCAGATCAGCTGGCCAGTGTATTTGTAGATATCTTCAACCTCTCCTTACAATCCGAGGTTCCTATCTGCTTCAAGATGACGACCATCATCCCAGTACCAAAGAAAAGCAAAGCAGTGTGCCTTAATGACTATCATCCGGTGGCTCTTACATCCATCGTTATAAAGTGCTTTGAAAGATTAGTCATGGCACAAATCAATTCCAGCCTCCCGGATTGCCTGGATCCACTACAGTTCACCTACCAACCTAACATGTCCTTAGGAGATACCATCACTCTGACGCTGCTCTCAACCCTGGAACACCTAGATAACAAAGACACCTATGTCAGATTCCTATTTAATGACCACAGGTCAGCCTTCAACACCATTATTCCACTGAAACTCACCTCCAAACTCTGTCGCCTGAGCCTCGGATCCTCCGTCTGCGATTGGATTCTGAACTTCTTAACCCACAGACTACAATCAGTAAAGACAGGCAACAACACCTCCTCCACAAGCATCCTCAACACGAGTGCCCCACAAGGCTGTGTTCTCAGCCCCTGACCATGATCTTTATACACCTATGACTGTGTGGCCAAATTTCCCTCTAACTTGATTTTCAAGTTTGCTGACGACACCACCTTAGTGGGTCAGATCGCAAACAATGACAAGGCAGAGTACAGGAATGAGAAAGAGCATCTGGTGCATTGGTTCGGTGACAATAGCCTCTCCCTCAACATCAACAAAATGAAGGAGATCATCATTGGCTTCAGGAAGTATAAAGGAGAACATGCCTCCCATCTACATCAACAGAAGCAAAGTGGAAAGAGTTGAAAAGTTTTTAGTTGTCCAGATCACCGACAACCTGTCCTGGTTCCCCCATGCCGACACTATAGAAAGCCCACTAACTCCTCCACTTTCTCAGAAGACTTAGGAAATTTGGCATGTCAGCTTCGACTCTCACCAACTTTTATAGATGCACCATAGAAAGCACTCTTTCTGGTTGTATCACAGCTTGGTAAATCTCCTGCTTTGCCCAAGACCATAAGAAATGACAAAAGGTCGTGTATGTGGCCCAATCCATCGTGCAAACCAGCCTCCCATGCATTGATTCTGTCCACACTTCCCACTGCCTTGGCAAAGCAGCCAGCATAAATAAGGACCCCAAGCACCTCAGCCATTCGCTCTTCCACTTTCTTCCATCAGGAAAAAGGTACAAAAGTCCGAGGTCACGTACCAACTGACTCAAGAACAGCTTCTTCCTGCTGACGTCAGACGTTTGACTGGACCTACCTTGCATTAAGTTGATCTTTCTCTACCCGCTATGACTATAACATGACATCCTGCACCCTTGTTTCCTTCTCTATCAATGGTATGCTTTGTCTGTATAAGAAACAATACTTTTTACTGTATGCTAATACATGTGACAATAACAAATCAAAGGGCACATACTTTTTACTTTTATTTTCAAAAATAATTAAGAAAACATGGAAAAATGTTCAGATAAGTGTAATCATACAAAATGGAAGTTGAGACAGAAGAGCTAGTTATGGGGTGACAAAAAGAGATTTGTCCTGCAAGTTGGTTTGAAGAAGCATCACAAGAGGAGAGTGAGGTGGAGGTTTAGATTGGAAATTGGGAAGCATGGCCACTATGATGGACAAAGGGAGCAAGGATGAACAAGGGGAAAAGAATCAGAAAGTTCAAGTGCTGTTGGAGCGTAGGAGTTAATAACAGTAACATACAAAATAGATTATTATTCAGCCCCACCATTTATTTAGATCATGCCTGATCTGTTTGCGTTTCAAATTCCCCGGATAATTTTTAATTCTCTTGCCTAACAAGAATCTATGTACCACTCTGTCTTAAAATTATTCAATGACCCCACTTTGAGGCAAAGCATTCCTAAGTTGCACAATCCTCAAGACAAAATAATTCTGTCTTAAAAGGGCAACCCCTAATTTTACAACAGTGCCCCTTAGTTCTGGGCTCACCCACAAGACGAATCATCCCTTCCATATGGACCTTCACAAGATTATTTTGGACCTTGGATACACCCATCAAGTCACTCCTCACTGTACTAAACTCCATTGGAAACAAATCCAATCTGCCCAATCATTCTTCAGAAGACAGCCCACTCTTCCCTCGTATCAATCTACTAAATCACTTCTGAACCATCTCAAATGCATTCACATTCTTCCTTAAATAAGGATACCCAAAACTGTATATAGTAGTGGGGTGGCATTGCTGCCTCAGTGCCAAGTACCTGAGTTCGATTCCTGGCTCAGGTCACTGTCTGTGCAGAATCTGCATAGTCTCTATGTATGGGTTTCCTCCAGGTGCTCCAGTTCCTTCCCACAGTCCAAAAAACATGCTGGTTAAGTGCACTGGCCATGCTAAATTCTCCCTCAGTGTACCCCAACAGGTGCCAGGGTGTGGCGACTGGGGGATTTTCACAATAATTTCATTGTAGTGTTAATTTTAGCCTACTTGTGACACTAGTAAGTAAATTAAACTATTAGGCATGTAGTCTCACCAATGCCCAGTATAATTGAATTGAAGCATAAAATCCTTAATGTTCAATTCCTCTCATAATAAAGGATAACATTCCATTAGCCTTTTTAATTACTTGCTGCAACTACAAACTAACATTTTGTAACTCATGTACTAGATCACGTTGATTCCTTTGCACCTCAGGATTCTACAGCCATTCTCCATTTAAGTAACAGTCTGTGAAAGGGTCAATCATCACACGTTTAAAAATCACATAAACTACAAGCTGCTAAATTCAATCACAACGGGAAAACTGAGAAAACCAGTGGACCCAGATAACTTGGAGTCTATTGTCCTTGATTGTTATCAGGAAAACCTCAGTCACAGCAGACACAAGGCTGCTGCCATTCAATTATGCAGAGCTGGAGCTCGTTAGAATGTGTCTAACAAAGGACAGTGAACATGGGAGGACATAAGGGTGGATATACCAAGGTTATAGAGATTTACAGCATGCAAACAGGCCCAACTTGTCCGTGCTGCCCTTTTTTTAAAACCACTAAGTTAGTCCCAACTGCCCGTATTTGGCCCATATTTCTCTATACCCATGTTACTATTAAATGTTTTTTTAAAAGACAAAATTGTACCTGCCTCTACTACCACCTCTGGCAGCTTGTCCCAGACATTCACCACCCCGTGGGTGAAAAAAATGCTCCTCTGGACCCTTTTGTATTTCTCCCCTCTCACCTTAACCCTATGCCTTCTAGTTTTAAACTCCCCTACCGTTGGGAAAATATGCTGTTAACATTATCTCTGCCCTTCATTATTTTGCACATCTCTATAAGATCACCCCTAAGCCTCCTACCATCCAAGGGAATTAGAATTAGAAATATAGCTATTATAATTATGTCTGGAAGGTAATAGATAAATAGAAAGAAATAACTGCTCGGTGATATTATAATTAGGTAGGCATGCACAAATTGTAACTGGACAACTATACCCATTTGTTATACATTCTGTGATCCCATCTGTTAGTTGTGATATAGAAAATTTCTGCAACACCTTTGATTGGTAGATGTTAATTGCTTGTAGCTGAGCCACAAGATATAATAACCATTGTATTTCCTTGTTCGGGGAGTCTGTGAGCCTCAGTAGCAAAAAGACTTCCTTGTTACAGCTCGAATATAAATCTTGAACTGGAACTCAGTTTTGTCTGGTCAGTCAGAAGTGAGATACACTATATTCGAATAGCGGTGAAACCCCCACAACAGCTTGATGTTTTATTTTGTCCGAGTGAGCTATTTCACATTTTTCCACATGATATTCCATCTGCCAGATCTTTGACAACTCACTCGTCTGTATACATCAGCAATCTCTTGTCCTCTTAACAAGATACTTTCCTCCTATCTTTGCATCATCTGCAAATTTAGCAACCACGCCTTTGCTCCTCTCGTCTAATTCATTGATATAAATTGTAAAAGCTAAGACTCCAGTACATACCGTTGAGGGACTCTACTCGTCACATTCTGCCAATCAGAAAAAGGCCTATTTATGCATACTTGTTTTCTTCTAGCTAGCCAGTTCTCTATCAATGCTAATAAATTACCTCCTACACCATGGTTTTTTTTTATTTACCACAACAAATTTTGATGTGGCACCATATCAAATGCCTTTTAGAAATCCAACCAGAATGTGTTCACAGACTCCCTATCCACAGTATGTTACTCCACCAACAAATGGATTCTCAGCAAGGCCTTGGTCCCCTCATACATCATTCACTCAAAATAAACATGCAGGCAAAATACAGGCAAATGGTATGTTGGCCTTCACTGCAAGAGGATTTAACTTTAGGAATCAGGATGTTTTACTACAATTGCATAGGGCACTGGTCAAGTCACACCTGGAGTAGGGTGTGCAGATTTGGTGTCCTCTTCTGAGGAAGAATGTTCTTGCTATCGAGGGAGCAAAGGTTTACCAGGCTGATTACTAGGATGGTAGGTGTCAAATGAGGAGAGACCAAGATGGTTAGGATCACGTTATATCATAACCTTTAGGACTGAGGTCCAAAACATATGGAATTCACTAAAGTGGTTGAGGCTAAACATGGTGTGATTTGAAGAAATTAGATACAACTCTTGGAATTGAAGGGATGAATTTGATGATCAGCCATGATCATAATGAATGACAAAGCACACTCGAAGGGCCAAATGGACTACTCTGCTTCTATTTTTTATGTAAAGAACTCGCTTTTGAGATTGTTTTAGGGACAGTTTCTGCCACTCAGAAACTGTCCCTAAAACACTATGAGCTCTTCTTCCAGGCTACTGCTGGCAATCTGATTTTTCCAGTGTATATGTAGATTAAAATTACCAATGATTATTGCCATCCCTCTATCACAAGCCTCCTAATATTTCTTGTTTATAATTTGCCCTACTGCGTGGTTACTGTTGGGGGGGGGGGGGGGGGAAGGAAGAGAGAGAGAGAGAGAGAGACAGGACCTATAGATCATCCCTCCTCGACCTCTTTCACCAACTATTCCTCCTCTTCACTCAGACTGATTCTACACTCTGATCTCCTGAAACAAGGTAATCTCTAACTATTGCACCAGTCGTCCTTAATTCGGGTAGGTTAATGGTTCAGTGTTTACTTTCATCACAACATGAAACTTGAATCTGGCTTTTCTCTTCACAGATCTGAACCAAACCATGTCCAGTACTTTGTTTAATTTCAGATGTCAGCACTTGCAGTTTTTATTAATTAGGTCCTTGTCCACCTATTCCATATTAGGAAATGTTCACAGAATCATATATAGTGATCAATTCACAATCAAAGTTCAATTCTAATCTCAACGTAGGCATGATGTGGAGATGCCAGCATTGGACTGGGATGGGCACAGTAACAAGTCTCACAACACCAGGTTAAAGTCCAACAGATTTATTTGGTAACATGAGTTTTTGGAGTGCTGCTCTTTCATCAGTTACCTGATGAAGGAGCAGCACTCTGAAAGCTTGTGCTATCAAATAAACCTGTTGGACTTTAACTTAGTGTTGAGACACTTTTTAATCTGAATGTAAAATACATGTTTCTTTGCAGGAACATAAACTTTAGAACAGTTATAGTTGTTTGACTCTAATTCTCAGTTTCCAGTGGATAAAAGTACATTAACTCAATTGTTCACTTACCAACTCAAGAATGGGAGAGGCACAAAACTGAATAAGATAGGTACGAATTAAGTACAAAAGGGGAACCAGCCAGGCTTGTTTTCTTCTTTTAACTGCACTCTGCACACCACCTCTTCACCCCTATGTTCCCTTGCTCACCTGAACCCCAAAACCAAAGTTAAAATCCCTAAATACATAAACTCCCAGTGGGCAGGTTGGGTAAGGGAAGTTTTTATGCCATCATTTGTTTGCTGGACTCTGCATGGAAGGTCATGCCTCTATAGAATTGAGAGAAAACTTTGCAAGTGCCAACATACTTGCAGGAAGATTGATGTACCAGAATGCCATGTCTGTTGCAGATTTTTCTGAAACTAGCAATTCAGGAGGTTGAAGCTGAATACACTGAAGTAATGGTGTCTTTGAAAAAATAATCAACCAGATGTGACTTTCACATTCAATTTTGCAACCGACATATTTGCAGAAGTGGCTCAGTCGTACAGACCTCATGAATGGTTACATACCAAAAATTCACTCATTGCTATTTTGATATTACAAAGCTAACTGTTCCCATGTCTATTTCAAGCATTTTCTATATTCATTTCACTGTGTACAGTCTTACATTAGATTGCCATCAGCCAAGGCTGAATCAATTCCTACAATTATTGTTTCAATTAATTACCAAGTTCTATATATAGCTGTAATATACTTGTGTGCAAAATATGACACTTGTTTTAGCTTATTAAAACTGTTAATCTGCAATTAGGTTGAAACTGATAACTATTTTGCTCAATCTGGAAAAATGTGCCAGCCTCAACATGCAATCATTTCAACTGTCAATTCACAGTTCTTCACATCACTGCTCAAAGTGTTGCTGTGAATTTCCACTGCTCACAACACCCCTACACACTCACAGTTAATGATCTAGCTTTAGGCATGGAACATAACGTGTCCTCCCAGTTGAATACCGATGCTTAACATCAGTACGCGCAAGAAGTATCTATTGTGCAGACACAATTTTCTGAAATCGAAAGACAACTCATCATTCATTAAAGTTACTTTAAGTCCATTATGCAATGAATATTCTCATGCACACACTTACACCCAAAATTTATTTTTTTTAACACAAATCACTTTTCAGTAACAGTTTACATTTATATAGTACCTTTAAATGTAGATAAACATCCCAAGGAGCAAACTTTGACACACAGATATGAGAACATGTGACAAAAGCTTAGTCCAAGGAGTGTAGGAGATGACAAGGGTAGAGAGTGAAAGAGGTCGACAGGTAGGATTCCAGAGATCAGGGCCAAGGCCATAGAAGGCACAGCCACCAAACGTAGAAGAATTAAAACTGGGGATGCACAAGAAGAAGTCTCACAACACCAGGTTAAAGTCCAACAGATTTATTTGTAGCAAACGCCACTAGCTTTCGGAACTGACTATTCCTTCGTCTGAACTCCCATCCACCTGACAAAGGAACAGCCAGTTCTGAAAGATAGTGGTGTTAGCTACAAATAAACCTGTTGGACTTCAACCTGGTGTTGTGAGACTTCTTACTGTGTTTACCTCACTTCAACGCCGGCATCTCCATATCATGATGCACAAGATCAAGTGTAGTATCGACATGCTGTGCTTGGTTGAAGTCATTAGGTTACATTTTAGCTTCATTTGAGTAATTTTTAAAAGCCGCATTTCAGTCTTTTGGCTAAGATGCAAATGAGATCAAGCCTTGGAGGAGGGCAGCACGGTAGCACAGTGGTTAGCACTGCTGCTTCACAGCTCCAGGGTCCTGGGTTTGATTCCCGGCTCGGGTCACTGTCTGTGTGGAGTTTGCACATTCTCCTCGTGCCTGCGTGGGTTTCCTCCGGGTACTCCAGTTTCCTTCCACAGTCCAAAGATATGCGGGTTAGGTTGATTGGCCATGTTAAGAAATTGTCTCTTAGTGTCCAGGGATGCATAGGTTAAAGAGATTAGTGGGTATAATATGGAGGGATATGGGTGTAGGGCATGGGATGGGATTGTGTTCGGTGCAGATTCCATGGGCCGAAGGGCCTCTTTCTGCACTTTGGGTTCTTTGATTTAATGATTCTATACCTACTCCAATCAGCTTGGATCATGTAGATCAAACCCCAGACAGGAGGTGAGAGCCCTGTCTTGTCAGCTTGGATTAGGAATGTCTCAACTTGAGACTCTGAATTGGACTTGATATGATTGAATTGGAATAAAAACAAAAAAAAGCCAGAGGAACAAAGACCTTGCAGGGTTGTCAGGCTAATGGAGGTTACAGAGTTAGGGAAAGACAAAACCACTGAGGTAGATGGAAGTATGAAAGAAAAGTTCAAAAATCAAGGGGTTGCTAAATGAGAAGCTAATGTAGGTTAGCAAGCTGAAGGTTTGATGGGTGAATAGGATTTGGCGCACAAATAAAGATTTTTAATAATTTTGTTAGTTAGGAAGGTTCAGTTGCTAGGTATACATGGAGAGGTAGCAAATTGTATTAGACATTGGCTCAATGGAAGAAGACAGAGAGTGGTATTGGAGGATTGCTACTCTGAGTGGAGGCCTGTGACTAGTGATGTGCCACAGGGGTCAGTGCTGGGTCCATTGTTGTTTGTCATCTATATCAATGATCTGGATGATAATGTGCGAAATTGGATCAGCAAATTTGCTGATGATACAAAGATTGGAGGTGTAGTGGACAGTGAGGAAGGTTTTCAAAGTTTACAGAGGGATTTGGACCAGCTCAAAAAATGGGCTGAAAAATGGCAGATGGAGTTTAATGCAGACAAGTGTGAGGTATTGCATTTTGGAAGGACGAACCAAGGTAGAACATACAAGGTAAATGGTAGGACACTGAAGAGTGCAGTAGAACAAAAGGATCTGGGAATACAGATACACAGTTCCCCAAAAGTGGCATCACAGGTAGATAGGGTCGTAAGGAGTGCTTTTGGTACTTCATAAATCAAAATCCAAGTATTGAGTATGAGTTAGAATGTTATGGTGAGGTTGTGTAAGACATTGGTGAGGCTGAATTTAGAGTACTGTGCGCAGTTTTGGTCACCCAATTACAGGAACGATATTAATAAGATTGAAAGAGTGTAGAGAACATTTACAAGGATGTTGCTGGGACTTGAGAAACTCTAACTCACAGAGAAAGGTTGAATAGGTGAGGACTTAATTCCCTGGAGCATAGAAGAATGAAGGGAGATTTGATAGAGGTATATAAAATTTCAATGGGTATAGACAGAATGAATACAAGCAGGCTTTTTCCACTGAGGCTAAGGGAGAAAAAAAAACTAGAGGACATGGGTTAAGGGTGAAGGGGGAAAAGTTTAAAGGGAATATTAGGGGGGGCTTCTTCACACAGAGAGAGGTGGGTGTATGGAATGAGCTGCCAGATGAAGTGGTGAATGCGGGCTTACTTTTAACATTTAAGAAGAACGTGAACAGGTACATGGATGAGACGGGTGTGGAGGTATATGATCCAGGTGCAGGTCAGTGGGACTAGGCAGAAGGATGGTTCAGCACAGCCAAGAAGGGCCAAAAGATCTGTTTCTGTGCTATAATGTTCTATGGTTGTATTTAAGATCATTAAGTTAATGCTAAATAGGTTGCATTCTAATTCAACGAATGCTATCCAATTTCCAAGTATGTCACAAATTTTTTATTTATTTTTGAAATGGTACATTTAATTGCTACATAGCTATTTCCATTCTGGTATTTTCCTTTTAATTTCAGTGTGTTTCTCTTTTCAGTTCTTTGGTCATGATGGGTGTGTCAACTGTGTGTCAAGACATCTGTAACCTCAACCAGGAGCTGCATGAACATTGCTCTCAGATGCTTGTCTGCTGATTTTCCCATTCCTCATTTGAGAAATACTGCAACACCATTCTACCGATCTATTAACTGTTCAGTCATGAACTTCTGTTGGAGAATTACGCGCCTTGAAATCTTTTTGAAATTTTGGTGACCAGAACTGGTCACAATATTTCAGCTGAGACTTCACTAAAGAGTTACTGTACAACTTCTAATAACTTCCTTGCTTTTATACTCTATGTGTCTATTTATAAAGCCAAGGACCCTGGTGTATCTTTAAAAAAAAAACCTGCCTGGACAACCTCATATTTATATGCATCTTCCCATTAAGATCACACTTAGAATTCTGCCATTTAATTTAAATAACCTGTCCCACTCTTCTTTCCAAAATCTCTCACCTCTCTGCATTGAATTTTGTCTGCCGTTAGTACACTCAACTCAACAGTCCATGTCCTTCTGTAATTCTACGGCTTTCCCTCACTGTTTACTATATTTCCAAGCTTTGCATTATTGGCAAATTTTGAAATTCTGCCTCCATACCTACGACCAACTCATCTGATATGAGACAATAAATGCTGACCTTGCCAGCCACATTTGACATCGCAGGAACTAAATAAATTCTTACCCCAATACTGATGACACCAAGATTGGGGGAAAGGCAAATTGTGCGGAGGGTGTGGAGAGTCTGCAGAAGGATCTAGATAGGCTGGGCGAATGGGCCAGGAAATGGCAAATGGAATTTAATGTTGGCAAGTGTGAGGTGGTCCACTTTGGTAGGAAGAATGGTAGGAAGGACTATTACTTACGTGGCGAAAAACTGCAGCAGGCGACGGTGCAGAGGGACCTCGGGGTCCTTGTGCATGAGTCGCAAAAACCCAGCCTGCAGGTGCAGCAGGTGGTCAGGAAGGCGAATGGGATGCTGGCCTTCATAGCGAGGGGGATTGAATATAAAAGTAGGGAGGTCTTGCTGCAGCTGTATAGGGCACTGGTGAGGCCGCAGCTGGAGTACTGTGTGCAGTTTTGGGCGCCGCACCTGCGCAAGGATATTTTGGCCTTGGAGGGAGTGCAGAGGAGGTTTACTAGGCTGATACCGGAGTTGAGGGGGTTGAGCTATGAGGAGAGGCTGAATAAACTAGGCTTGTACTCGTTAGAGTTTAGAAGAATGAGGGGAGATCTCATTGAGACGTATAAGATGATGAATGGGATGGATAGGATAGAGGTGGAAAGACTCTTCCCGCTCAAAAAAGACAGTAGGACTAGGGGGCACAGCCTCAAGATAAAGGGGGGGCGGTTCAGAACGGAGTTGAGGAGGAACTTCTTCACTCAAAGGGTGGTGAATCTCTGGAATTCTCTGCCCGTTGAAGTGGTGGAGGCTGCCTCGCTAAATATTTTTAAGAAGCGGGTTGATGGGTTTTTGATAAGAGAGGGGATTAAGGGTTATGGGGAGAGGGCGGGAAAGTGGAACTGAGCCACGACAGATCAGCCATGATCTTATTGAATGGCGGGGCAGGCTCGAAGGGCCAGATGGCCTACTCCTGCTCCTATTTCTTATGTTCTTATGTTCTTATGTAATACTGACACCTGGTGGACACTACTGCATACTCCTCTTAAATCTGCCAGGCAGCCATTCACCAATGTAATCTGTACAATAGCCTATTTCTTATCCACTGCCAATTTAATCCCATGGGCTTCAATCTTGCTGATTATGTTATGCTGCACTTTATCAAACATCTTCTTAATGTCCATACGCATAGGCTTCATCAACATTTCCATTGTTGCAAGGTTGTCAAAGACATGTTGTCTTTAACAAATCCATGCTGACTGTCATTTATTAAGCCATGTTGTTTCAAGCGTCTATTTTGTTTGCATATGCTTTCCATCTACTGACTTTAGGCAAAGTTGTCTTAATTATTTAGTCTGTAACATTTTCAAATCATTCAGCTTGATTTTCCTTCGTTATATATTTTAAGCTGTAGCAAAAAATTCTAAAAAAGATTTTATTAATTTGGAACTTAACTCACTTCAGTTACAGATACACAAAATAGCTTATTACTGATATGCAAGCACCACAGCGATACAAAGCAAGACAATGTCCTTATTAAAAGATGTACACTTTTCACGACCATCATATTCTTGACCTGGGCCTTATTACTGGAGTTATTTACTTATTCACTGGAGTTCTATGAGGATGTGTCTAGGGCAGTGGATAGAGGAGAGCCGGTGGATGTGGTCTTTCTGGATTTTCAGAAGGCGTTTGACAAGGTACCTCACAAGAGGTTATTGCAGAAGGTCAGGGGACATGGAGTTGGGGGTAGGGTGTTAGCGTGGATAGAGGATTGGTTGTCAAATAGGAGGCAGAGAGTGGGGGTCAATGGGTGCTATTCGGATTGGCGGTTGGTGACTAGTGGGGTGCCCCAGGGGTCGGTGCTGGGGCCTCAGCTATTTACCATTTATATAGATGATCTGGAGGAGGGAACCCAGTGCAGGGTGTCGAAATTTGCTGATGACACCAAGATTGGGGGAAAGGCAAATTGTGCGGAGGGTGTGGAGAGTCTGCAGAAGGATCTAGATAGGCTGGGCGAATGGGCCAGGAAATGGCAAATGGAATTTAATGTTGGCAAGTGTGAGGTGGTCCACTTTGGTAGGAAGAATGGTAGGAAGGACTATTACTTACGTGGCGAAAAACTGCAGCAGGCGACGGTGCAGAGGGACCTCGGGGTCCTTGTGCATGAGTCGCAAAAACCCAGCTTGCAGGTGCAGCAGGTGGTCAGGAAGGCGAATGGGATGCTGGCCTTCATAGCGAGGGGGATTGAATATAAAAGTAGGGAGGTCTTGCTGCAGCTGTATAGGGCATTGGTGAGGCCGCAGCTGGAGTACTGTGTGCAGTTTTGGGCGCCGCACCTGCGCAAGGATATTTTGGCCCTGGAGGGAGTGCAGAGGAGGTTTACTAGGCTGATACCGGAGTTGAGGGGATTGAGCTATGAGGAGAGGCTGAATAAACTAGGCTTGTACTCGTTAGAGTTTAGAAGAATGAGGGGAGATCTCATTGAGACGTATAAGATGATGAATGGGATGGATAGGATAGAGGTGGAGAGACTCTTCCCGCTCAAAAAAGACAGTAGGACTAGGGGGCACAGCCTCAAGATAAAGGGGAGGCGGTTTAGAACGGAGTTGAGGAGGAACTTCTTCACTCAAAGGGTGGTGAATCTCTGGAATTCTCTGCCCGTTGAAGTGGTGGAGGCTGCCTCGCTAAATATTTTTAAGAAGCGGGTTGATGGGTTCTTGATAAGAGAGGGGATTAAGGGTTATGGGGAGAGGGCGGGAAAGTGGAACTGAGCCACAACAGATCAGCCATGATCTTATTGAATGGCGGGGCAGGCTCGAGGGGCTTATTTCTTATATTCTTATGTTCTTATAGATGATGGACAGATTTTGGGGAGTAGGGAGGTGAGTTAATCACTACAGAATTCCCAAGCTGAGCTGTTCTTGTGGCTGCAATTTTTATAGGGCTAGTTCAGTTTCTGGTCAATGGTAACCATCAGCATCTACATGCTGGGGGAATCAGCAATGGGAATGTCATTGAATGTCAAGGGATGACAATTAGGTTTCCTTTTGTTGGAGATGGCACTCATGATGCGCCTAGGACACTACTCTGCACAATGTCCTGAGGTTTTGATTGTCTCCAACACAACAATCACCTTCCTTTGTGTCACATGTAACTCCCTTGATTCCCTTTGGCTTCAATTTTGCTTGGGTTCCTTGGTGCCACACTAGGTCAAATACCACCTTGAAATCAAGGCCCATCAACTCTCACTACACCTTTGGTGTTCTGCCCTTTTGTCCATATTTGGACCAGGGCTGGAAAGGGGTCTCAAGCTGAGTGCCCCTGGAAGAATTCAAACTCAGCCCACGATCTGGTTGTTGCTGAGAAAATGCCACTTAATAGCACTGTTGAACATACTGTCCATCATTTTACTGATGATTGACAACAGACTAATAGGGCTGTAATTTGCTGGAAAAAAATTGCCCTGCTTTTCGCAGACAGGGCGTCCTAGAGAAATTTCCGCATTGCCGGATAGAGTCCAGTGTTGGAACTGTACTAGAACAGTTGACTACGTCTCTCTTGTCCTGGAGGCAACTTAAAACATTACAAAACATCAGCATGCCAGCATTAAATGATTCTATTTTGATTTTCACAAAATGTTTAAAACTTTTCTTTCTTGATGGAACTTTTGTTACTGGATTGCGTTTCAACCAGAAAAGACTCAGGATTAACACACACTAAAGTACTGATTTTCAAAATAAACTGTTGTGGAAATTAGTTACATTGCCACAATCATAATTTAGGTATTTTAACCATTCTGTAACAGAGACAGTGCAAAGAAAACAAACTTCAAGAGGTTCAGTACGGTGCCAAGCATGAATTTTGCCATCCTCTCATCAGTTTCCCAAGGAATTACGCCGCACAGGAGAACATAATGAGCAAATACTGACAGGACAAAAATCATCCATTAAAAAATATTTCGCACATTTGTGTCAGAAAGAAATACAGATCTACCTGGCTGGCATTTTCCATTTCCCTTTGACAGAAGCAAAACGTCGGCATTTCACAAATATTTTTCTCATGTTCTTGGAAGCAAAGGAACGCATGATGAAGTCAGAGATTTATCCACCCTGCCTTAGTGTGACTGGAAGACCCAAGACCTCGCATTAATTGACTGAACAAAACAAACAATTTCAGGAACTGATTCATCTGCACAGCTTTGCACCAGACAATCAATAGTTATAGAGACATCGGTGGAGAGGACATTACATGTTCGATGAGGCATAACATTTTTACGAACATGAAATGTGCTGCTTAACTTCACTCCTATCATTACTGTAAACTGTACACAATATACACGCGTTTTACAGAGAAAGGCAATAAATGTATTTTTATACTGCACGAATGTCAATCTACAAGACTGAGTTTCCAAAAGGACTGACATGAAAAAAACCTGACAATTCAAACAAATAAATTACAGTTGGAACTTGGCACTTGACAAAAGCTTATCAAGGCCACTGAAGTTTGTTCCTTTTTATTTTCTGGAATTTCAGGGGTCTTATTATTATTGTACAGTCATATTCTCCCATCTAATTTGCTTATAAAAATAAATCAAGTGACCTCATGCATGCCAAACAATCAGAAAGGATTTACACAATGGGAATGCAGTGCACAGTAATTTAAGAAATAGTTACTGCCAGGCTCAATACTCCACAAGTTCCCCTTTGAAATGCCTAATGAGTTTCCAGGATATGACATAACCAACTAAACTTGACCAAACTGCCTAAAACTTTATTCACGAAAATAGACAAAATTGCCTTAAATTCAGCACAAAGTATGAACTGCTTCTATTCCTAAAATGATGAAACCAGATGTTGCTGAAACAGAACTGTTACGTGGATCATTTAACCACTATTGAAGTAATGCACATGTCGAAACAGGATAGTAGAACTAAAATTAAGCTGCGACAGAGTGGGTCTGAATCCAAGCAAATGGATAGCCACTAAGCTCTGATTAATTTTATGCACTCAATCACACAGTTTTATAGGTTTGAAGAGTGGAGCAAGCTTATATATTATATATATTAGCTTTTAATCCTGTGCATCCTCTCAAAGACTCTTGAGGCTTGGGATCTGCTTAAAATTGGAGATCTATAAGGTTTTCAGGCCCTCTTTAGGCAACTTTGTAAACCTACACCCCTATTGCTCTTGAACATTAAAAGTTAGGTTAATATATCTCCTGTGATCATTTTTTTCGTTTGTCACCCAGTTCCTTAACATGATTGCAATCGTGCAACATTGTCAAGTAAATGTATAGTGTCTGAATATTTGGGCAAATGTGGCCACTGTCCCTTCCCAGGAGTTTCAGAATGATTCTTCGGGAGTTAAAACTATATTCAAACAATTGCTACACCGTATTATAGCAATAGATAGAAGAAAAATTGGTGCCAATCTAATATACAGGGTAACTTGATGAATGTATAAAATTGTCTTAAAATCATTAATTCCAGGTAGAACTGCAAATGACACCAAGCAGCCTTGCAAAAATCTTGCTGCTCACAACATGGTTCAGTCTCTGAGCATTTGAACCTCCATTCTCAACAGCCACATTCTATATTTACACGAGTTTCTCTTTCATCCCTTCATGGATCCAAGACCAACTCAAATAGAATGCATAATGATTCTCCAGCATTTATTGCCCTTCAGAAGATGGTGATGAGGTGTCTTTCTTGAATCATTGCAGTTCCTAGGTCAATGTTGGCGATCAATCAAATGAATTTATGTGGCTGTCAAGCAGCCTTTTCCACTGTCTTCCACAATTTTGACAGGGATTCCACCTGCTCAAGGAGCTTTGGTGTTTCTCAGATACAAAATTCATTTTTCCAACATCACTCATTATCAGATTAGTGCTGAGACTGAGACTGAGCCAAAGTTAGTGTAAAAGATATCTTTGAAATGTTCTCTCCAGTGAGCACTGATTGCCTCCCTATTCTTGAAAAGCTGCCCCCTCCATGTTTGGCTGTCAGCAGGTGGTCCTCGAGTGCTTGGACCATAGATTGTCATGACAGTGCTGAAGAAACCATGCATGCCATCAGTGTCTGCAAATTGTTGCACCCCCTGCTCTCTGTCAAAACTTTGCACTTAACACTTCAGAGATTTAGTCCTGTATCTCTATCATTATTGTGAAACCAGTTATGATGCTTCCTGGTAAAGGATTTTGTCACAGGTGCTTATTATGGTGGATTCCAGAACTGAACAGGCACTATCAGCACTCTGTAGCTCCTGACAGCTGAAATTAAGCAGTAAGACGCTGACTAAGAAGGACCACCTTAATAGGATCTTTGAGACCTAATTTTCTTGCAGTATTGCTTCTTTGCCTCTATTGTTTGGAAGCTAGGCTGATGCAGATGGTAAGTTAGCCAAGATGATGATCAGTCTTGATGTCTGTCACAGCATGGGTGCTGTGGACATCTCTATGATCTCTTGCATGAATGATGTGGTGGTTAAGCAAATGTTTGAGCCATGGGAGTTGTCATGAGATCTCATGCTCATCGTACTAGTGGAACATGATGTTGGTTATGATAAGGTCACGTTTGGGGCATTTTGTCAGGAGGCCAATTCTGGAAGAGTTTGCTATCCTTACTCCTTTTTTTTTGCCTATCACACCCTTCCAAAGTGCACATCCAACCCAATTCTGAAGTTAAATCAGGAGAGGAGAAGTTTGTCACCTGCTGGGACTCGGGCTACAAATTTCTCAAGGTTGGTGTATAACCCCTCTTTGACCTTGCCTGTTGCCCCATATGCAGAGGCAGGCGCACTGATGCCAATGTCATGCTGATTCCTGATCAAGGTCAGCCAGGCAATCATGACATACTTGTGCATCCCTGAGGGGGGATGGCTGAAGTGTCAAACAGGTTGATTTGTGATGGCAAAGTCCAGCCTGCAGAGGAAATGTTCTGTTTCTGGAAGACCCTTCCAAAAAGGTTGTAGTCATCACTTTGATTCTTCAGTTGGCCTTCTTCTGCAAATTGTCTCTCAGTTAGACTAGCAACATCAATGTCAAGGCATCTGGGTTCCCAAGCATCGATGGCTGTACAGCCTTCAGGTCTGTCACTGTTGTGGTTACAGTAAAAAGTCTGACAACACCAGGTTTTAGTCCAACCTATTTATTTGATAATATTCTCACTAGCTAGTGAGAATATTATCAAATAAATAGGTTGGACTAAAACCTGGTGTTGTCAGACTTTTTACTGTGTTTACGCCAGTCCAACGCCGGCATACCCACATCATGACTGTTGTGGTTATCCATGACCAGTCCCAGGTTCCAAGCTTCATTTTGATGAGTGGAAGATGTTTGTGCAAGATTTTTTTTTAAAATGTGGGGTGGTTGCTATGCATTGACTACCACACAGTTTCAGCAAAGTAGGGTCTTGATCCCATGGCAAGGGTATTGGGAGACAATTGGTGGCTGGCTACTAATACTCATAACTGAACACAAACAAGTTCTTTGAATTGTCCCAAGTACATTGCAAGGATCCTTCCTGAACATGCAGCAAGAGATCATTTGCTAGCTGTTATGAGCCCATTTTAAGATCCCAAAATGCACAAGAAAGTGGAAAAGAGGATCAGAATGCTGATCATAGACATTAAATGAAAGCAGGTGGCAAATAACAAATGTTGCAATACAAATTCTCTTCATCTCAAGGTACCTTAACCAAATGTCAATATGATTTCCATGTCTCCTTCGTCATACAAATTTCCTTATATTCCTTTTTAGGTTTGAGAGTGTCGCTAGCAAGTTGAACATTTTCTATCCATCCCAAACTGCCCTTGAGAAGGTGACGATGAGCTACCTTCTTGGACCATTGATGTCCATCTGAAGTTCCAATTTTTCGGTAGAAGAGGTCACATGTTTGGAACGTGTTGTTGGAGGAGGTTTGGCAAGTTGCAGTGCATCTTGTATACAAATACTGCAGCCAGTACGTGTCAGTGATGGTGGGGATGAATATCAATGGTGGTAGATGGGGTGCCAAACAAGCAAATGGCTGTGTCTTGAGTGTTGAGTATTGTTGGAAACGTTTTCATCCGAGCAAGTGGACAGCATCTCACCAAACTGCAGACATGTGCCTTGTACATAGTGGTCAGACTTCGGTAAGTTAGAAGAGTAATCACACAGAATTCCTAGCCTCTGACATGCTCTTTTGGTCACTGGATTTACATGGCTGGTCCAGTTAAATTCCTAGTCAATAGTCATCCCCAGAATGTTATAAATGGATGGTTTCAATTATGGAAATTGAAATATCAAAGGGAGATGGTTAGATTATCTTACTGAAGCTGGCTAATGCCTGAAAATTGTGTGGAGCAAATGTAACTTGCCAATTCTCAGCCCAAGCCTGAATGTTGTCCAGGTCTTGCTGCATATGGTAAGAGACTGTTTCAGCATCTGAAGAGTTGAGAATGGTACAGAACATTGCAATCAATGAATATTCCAACTTCTGAGTTTATGTTTGAAAAATGGTAATTGATGAAGCAGTTGAAGATGGTTGGGCTAGGACATTGCAGAGGAACACCTTGCGGCGATTGATCCAACTTGATCCAAATTGCTGGTAAGGATTGAGACAACGAGCAGTCCTACCCAAATCTAAAAAGCTATATAACATGCTCAATGTGTATATTAATTGCCCTGAAATCTGCACTATGCATAAAATATTGTAACATGATAAACCAAGGCGGGTAAAATTAGGTTTAAAATTGCAGTGGAAATAATTTAATAGGGAAACCATATCTTTAGTGAATTATTTTCACTCCATTTCTTTTCAACACAATACAAATCGGCTCTCCCTCAAGTGCACTATAACTGAATGCTGGTGGTGACCAAGTGCATTTTAGGTGTTTCAGCTTCCTTCCTCATTCCTGCAGCGCTGAAATATAAACAAAGATGCAGCGTGCAGAATAAGAGAAAATTACTTTAGTCGCATGCACTTCATGTGGGTAGGCATATCAACTCAAATTGCATTTCTATCAAAACGGATTTTAAAAAGTGAATCATCCCTCAAACTAAAAAAAAATCAAATTAGTATGTTGTGGTCCATTGTCTCTGAATTCTTGAAAATAAATATGAATTTTGCTTTTACAGACTGATGAAAAAGGCTCAATTCTTTGTAAAGTAACATTCACAATCATGGATTTGTAACTTTGCACATTACAACTCGAGGACTTCCCCACCAACATGCTAAGCACAGAATTCTTATAACTTTTGGATGAGCAACCAATTACCATGTTAATTTGAGAAGGAAGGGCAATAGCTCATGTAATTTCCTTCCATTAAATTATCTCCAACAGTTTTATCTGCAGCACTCATGGCCAAGTTGACTGTGCAAATAAAACAACCATTGAACATTTGCTCACTCACACTTGTGACCACGCCCCATCCCCAACAGCATTAAATAGTTCTGCAACCAATACTGAAACTCAATCAATAGCTATTTGTCATCTATGTTGATCAACCCCACTTCCCCAATTATTTGTTTATTTTAACCAATTCCCTCTATTGATATCAAGGTACACTTACTCAGGAAGAAAATACTTGGAACCAATTCAGGAAACAGAATTTTTGTTACAGAAAACAATGTTGTTTCCAGCATAAATATAACTTGAAAAATTACCATTTTTGTGTTACTAAAACAAACTTCAGCTGGAGTCATGCAGCCAATACACCAAGGATAATTGATTTGCAATAGGAAATGTTGGCTACTGTATATGTTTAGATGAAAACCTATTTAATCTGTGTGTTATGATAAAATAGCTAGAGGCAAGGGCAAGCTTAATGGAACATTCAACTTAACCCTCTCTTGCTCAGACTAAGAGTATCACCATTTCAGCACATTTTAAATACTATCCATTTCCATCCCACCCTCCCTCATTTAAATTTATTTAAATCTATTTAAATCGCACATGTGTAATCTGCTCAACTAGCCTATTACCATTTCTGATTCTACATTAATAAACATATTGATAGGGTTTGCTCTGACTGGCCTTTAGAAATACAGCGACAGCGTAGAGTACAAATTTTGCATTATACAAAACAGATTCAACTTCAGCTTTATAGGGGCTGCATGGACGAGAATTCACACTCCGTGTCTTCAATATCCTGGATCACAAGTGGAAATATTATTTGGCATTCAAATAGCTTTTCGCTGACCATGGTATGCATTGTGTAAGTGGACCTAAAACAAAAATATCTTCTTAGATAAGGGAGTGATGGGGCGTGCTCATCTATGTTTGCAATGATCTTGAATGTATTAATTTGGTTACTTGTGCCTCCAGGAATAAAACAGCGGGAGACATTTGACTGGGCAATAAACACATCGAGTTTAAAAGGCAAAATAAATATGATAACAATAACTAGATGGAATTAGGAAAGAGTAAATGCATTTTGCTGGCTCCAGTTATTCTGCTATCTATTCTCATTCCATGCATCTCACTAATCGGTGCAATACATGAAACGTAAAGATCAAATGTAGAATTAGTATAAAATTTTGAGTAACACTTTGTAGTCTGGAATCATGAAATGTTATGTACCTGAGCACATATATTGGATTGTGAGGTACTGGTGCCTCAATAAAGACCTCGGCTGGAATTTTCCAGCCCTTTACACGAGCTGGATTCTCGGGTTATATCTGCAGTGAACAATGATTTGGCTCAGTGACAAATTCTCCATCCTCACTTGCAGCAGTGCCAGAACATGAACAGCTGGAAAATTCTGACCCTAATCTTGCATTCTTACGTTTGCCTTCATGTACATTTCAGCAATTAATGTAACATTATGAAGTAGAATGAGAAATCAGCTAATTGGGATGACAAAATTTTCATTGGTTGAATTATTTTCTGAATTTATAAAGTGCATGTCATAAGGCAAAGTTCAAATGCGCTCTTAACCAAGGAGAACAGAGATTATCTCTTCCAGCAAAACCTGTCAAGCCCAGGTTCTACGGGCTGCATTCATGCTGTAAACAAAAACATGAAACAGAATAGAAAATAATGAAAACACTCAAGTGAGGAGAACAGATTTAGTTAATTTTTCAGATGTACAGCCTTGTATATCCCAATAAATTATAGATGACTAGCATTTAAAAGAAAAGTGGGGACAGGGTGAGAAACAGTTGAACTGTTACAAATACGAGACTATACGAGGTCTCTCCTGCACAGGTGAAACCAAATGCAGGTGACTATTTTGCCAAACTCCTTCCTTCTATGACCCTAAACTCCTGTCATTTCAAACTTTAATTCACCATTCCAATATAATCTGTCTTTACCCTCATTTTACTTTATTGAAGCTTAATAGACACAAGAGCAAAAGCACAAATTCTATGCCTTCACTAATAAATACTCCGTTTTCCTTTTTAACCCTCTTATCCACCATTCCTGTTACCCTCAAGGATCTGTGGACATGCACACCAAGGTCCTTCTGGTCCTCCATTTTTTTCAGCATCCTATGATTTACTACATCTTTCTTTGCTTGGTCAGCCTTCATCAAATGTACTACCTTACACTTCTCTGCATTGAATTCCACTTGTTACTTCTTTGCCCACCTCTTTTTAAAATTCATTTTATGCGACATGAGCATCACTGGCATTTATTGCCTGTCCCTATCTGACCCGTCATTGCCATTGTCCAAGAGTCTACAGTCCTCCTTGTTTCAACTACGTGGCCAATTTTCATACCATCTGAAAACTTTTTAATCAATGTCCCATGCTTAAGTCTAAATTCTGGATACACACCACAAAAAGCATGGGATCGAACATCAACATAAACAGTCTTCCAATCACAAATTTCTCTGTCAACCATGACAGAGCTTCCTGCCACTGAGCCAATTTTAGACCCAACTTGCCACTTGCCCTTGGATCCCATAGGCTTAATTCTCTGATCAGGTTGTCATGTGGGAACTTCCCAAAAGCCTCGCAAAAACCACACCAAACTCACTACCCTCGCTGACTCACCTTATTATATCTTCAATCTAGTCAGATGTGTCCTTCCCTTAATAAATCCAAGATGACCGTCTTTGATGCATTGCCCATTTTATTGATTCATACCATTCCTCAGAAATTTTCCTAATAACTATCCCACCACCAAGGATAAGTTGACTATTTCTAAGGAGGGTTAAAAAGGAAAACTGAATATTTATCAGTTAAGGCATAAAATTTGTGCTTTTGCTCTACAATTTCTTGATCTACTTCTTTCTCCCTTCTTGAAGAAAGACACAATGTTAACACTCTTCCCATCCACTGCAGCCAGAGAGGATTGGAAGATTATGGCCAGTGCTTCCACTATTTCCTCCGTTGCTTTTCTTAACAGCTTGGGATACATTTCATCCGCGTCTAGCGATCCATCTTCTTTCAAAGGTGCCAATTCCTCCTTACCATTTCCTCTCTCACTATGTTTAACACATCCAGTATTTCATACTTCAGTTCCTTAGCTCAATGTCTGCAGCATAACTTCTGCTTACATTCATTAAGAACCATATGTATCTTCACACATGTACCCTTGAGTTCTCCAATAGGCTCAGCTAACTGCAGTTTTCAAGTTGCCACTTTCTCTTTGGCACAACTTGGTGGCCTTGGTCAATCTAGCTCCATTTCCGCAGCTCGCGCCTTGCTCTCCCTTTGAATCTCTCCCAGAAAATCCTTTCCCTGTGCCATCTGTCACCCAAGCACACAATCTAAGTTTCACAGTGAGATAGCTTCTCAGTTTTCCTCTCTCTGCCTCTGAACCAAACACCTTAATATTCTGACTAATTTCAAGCTCAATTTCAATGTATTGCTCCCCTCTCCAAGTCTATCCCACCCATATTTACGACCCCGGTTTTGGCCTTGATATCTTATGCAATTTTGTTATTTCCATGGTATCCATCACAGAAAAGGCAGGTTCAGATCATTTCCCTGTATTGATCCATATTTTCTTATATTTTCCTATAACTCGACACCATCCAGGACAAAACAGCCAATTCAACTGGCACTACATCCACAAACATCCACTCCCTCCACACCAATGCTCAGTTGCAGCAGTGTGTACTACATGATGCATTGCAGAAATTCACCAAATACAGCACCTTCCAAACACACAACCATTTCCATCTAGAAGGACGAGGGCAGCGGATACATGAGAACACCACCACCTGCAAGTTCCCTCCAAGCCACTCACCATCCTGACTTGAAATATATTGCTGTTCCTTTGTAGTCACTGGGTCAAAATCCTCGAATTCGCTCCCTAATGTCATTGTGGATCAACTCATAGCACATGGACTACAGTAATTCAAGAAAGCAGTTCACCACCACCTTCAAGGGGAACAAGAGATCTGCAATACATGGGCAATAAATGCTGGCCATCCAGCGATGTCCAAGTCGCACAAATGAATAAAAATAAATTTCTTTCTCCTTACATATTCCATTTCTTTCCATGTCATGCCCTTGAAAAAATGCTCCCTTAAATCTCTTCTGTCAAATCTCTTACTTGAAAATTCTCCATTATATAACCTTTGGTTACATAGAGTCATAGAGGCCAAACTTGTTCATGCTGCCCTTTTTTTTTAAATCCCTAAACTAATTCCAATTCCTGCATTTGGCTCATATCCCTCTATACTCATCATACCCATGTAACTGTCTAAGTGCTTTTTAAAAAGATAAAATTGTACCCGCCTCTACTACTACCTCTGGCAGCTTGTTCTGGACAGTCACCACCCTGTGTGAAAAAATTGCCCATCTCTCCTCTCTCACCTTAAACCAATGCCCTCTAGTTGTGGACTTCCCTACTGTTGGGAAAAGATATTGACTATCTCCACCCCTCATTATTTTATAGACCTCTAAGGTCACTCTTCAGCCTCCTACACTCCAGAGAAAAAATTCCCAGTCTATTCAGCCTCTCCTTATGACTCAATCCATCAAATCCCAGTAGCATCCTAGTAAATCTTTTCTGCACTCTTTCTAGTTTAATAATATCCTTTCTATAATAGGGTGACAACAATTGCACACATATATAACTTTTGATGCTCTAGCCCCTACTAAATTCTCTTTCATCCTGGTTTACCTGCATCTCCCTACCTTTGCTCCCATAAATCTAAGGGATTCAGGTCTGCACACTTTGAGGACTTGGTTACACACTGAAAGGGTGTATCCACAAGTGGGAGGGAGTTGAACTAGTTTAAAAATAATAGGTCTATTATTTAAGGCAAAGGGACATTAGTCTGTGTTATATTAGTATCTCTTCCCCAGAAAGCAGTAGAAGATGGGTCATCTAATTTTTTTTATGACAGAGTTAGACAGATATTTGATAAACGAAGAAGTCAATGGTTATGGGGCAGACAGCAAAGTGAAGTTGAGATCACAACCAGATCAACCATGATTTTATTGAATGGCAAAGCAGGCTCAAAGAGCTGAATGATTTATTCCTGTTCCTCAATCCTTTGCTCCATTATCAGATGTAGCTGGATCACTTAAAACATTATTTATTTATTAGCATCACAAGTAGGCCTACATTAATACTGCAATGAAGTTACTGTGAAAATCTCCTAGTGTCACACTCCGGCGCCTATTCAGGTACACTGAGGGAGAATTTAATGTGGCCAATGCACCTTACCAGCACGTCTTTCAGACTGTGGGAGGAAACCTCAGCATCTGTAGGAAACCCACACAGACATGGGTAGAATGTGCAGACTCCACACAAACAGCGACCCAAGCAGGGATTGAATCCGGATCCTGGCATTGTGAGACAGCAGTGCTAATCATTGTGGCACCCCAGTCAGGTTCCCCTGATCAGCCCACAACTGCCTTAACTGCCCACAATTTAAAGATTCCCCTACACTAACCATAAATATGCATCTTTCTCTAATTTTTCTCCCACACTCATCTTATGCATGAGACCTGTGCATACGCTCACCACCATCATCTATTCCTACCAAACTATTAACCAACCTTCTTATTTTGGCTCCTGATATTATTAATGATTTCCTTTCCTCGGGTATTGGTCCTTCACCTTGAAATCTGCCATCCACCTCTCCTCAAAAAAAACTGACATGATTCCTCAATCCTTGGAAATTAGCACCCCATTTTCAATGTTCCTTTCCTCTCAAATCCATCCTCAATTTTCTTTGAAATTCATGTTTGAATCCATCCGACCATGGTACCAAAGTCTCAAATGGCATTTGATTTGCTTTCAGGTTAAATTTTCCTTTCCTAGCTTTCCAGGCCTGCTCACAGCCTTTGGTCATGGTCGACTGCAAAATTCTACTCCAACATCTCTCCAGTGCCTGGTCTTACAACACAATCGGTTCCTAGAAGTTCAAAAGTCATAACTCTGAGCTGATTTTCCTGTAGGAACAATGATATAAACAGGGGCTTTGAACCAAGGCCAGAAATCACTCGGGGCATCCAGCAGTGTAAAATGCTCTCAACTCTTGGCCTATCAAGTCACTCAGGCAGCTGTCGATTCTTACATGCTTAAGTTCCACGGTTAATGTGGGAGAAAATGAAGCCATCGCTCACTGTCAGTTCCTGTTTAACCCTGAGTGTCTGCTAACCTGTGCATATGTTAAACACAACATATGCATATAAGTGCATTAAAATTGCAATGGCTGTGGTGAAAATCTAACACAATAAAACACTCATTTCCAACCAAATAAAGGTAGTTTGACCTGTCCAGTCATACAGGTCAGCAGTGCAAAATGTCAATGCACATGTATGAACATGCTGACATGGCATCAAAGTCGAAACCAATGTTGTAAAATCAAAATAAGGTGTCAATTTATAAAAGTTGTGTCGCTCGTCGCAATTCGAGCATCAGAGTCGAAGGCTGTCTGTATCACCCAGCTAGGTGGAACTGCATATTCCAGGTTCCCCTCTTATTTAACCTTCACTTCTCTCTCCACCATTACTCTGGTATCCCCCACTGATCTAACCTATTCTATTTTCATCAACATGTGTTTGCTCAGGTTATTCTGGTGATACTCAGCTCAACCTAACTTCCACTTCTCTTCAGCCTTCAATTGTTCAACTGATTTAAGCATTTAATTACCTAAGTTTTTTTTAATTTTTATTTCCCCTTTGCCTTATTCTGTCCATTTGTAAATGCTGCTCATGCGCATTTTGGCCTGTTCTGACAGAGGATTTACACCTGAAACATGAATTTATCTGTTCTTTACAGATCTCTGTAATTTTAGCATTTTCTGTTTTTACATTCACTTTGTAATTGCAGCAAAGGTAGAAAATGAAGCAACTTTATACCAAGACCACAGTCGTCATGTGGTCACATTTTTCAATTCAAAAGGAACACTCGAAGAAAAGACCTCTGAATGAAATGGAGAAAACATTTAGCATTATCAGATTCAAATTGGTTTTAAGAAATCACAAGGGGAAAATTACGAGGAAATACGTGTTATCTTTCAACCAGCACTGGAGTTGCTCGGCAATCCAAAGGGATGACATAGCCTTTCAATTAGCTTGTCTGTTTTTCACTACATGGCATGGTTTACTTGGAGTTAGTGTACTTGATCATCACCTTTGTCTCCTCTGACACTTGGCTAGTTCCCCGAGCAGCAACAGACACACAGCAATCTGGACCTCCAGGCAGCAGATGATCTGCCACTTGTAGTAATGGGCCAGGCAGGAAACCTCACTGACAATGCATTTGAAGATGTCACTAACAAACGAGTTCTTGATGCTCATGGCCTTGGAGGAGATACCGGTGTCGGGATGAATCTTCTTCATCACTTTGTACATGTAGATAGCATAACACTCCTTCATGAAATTCTTCCTCCTCTTCCCGCCCTTCGGGGCCATTTTTTTGATGGTCTTTTTGGAATCCTTCTTGGGAGCTTCTTGTTGTCAATCATGATGCCGTTTCGCTGGCAACTAGAAGAAACATTGAAGGCCATAGGAGTGTACATACTTTGATCTATTGGATTATTAACACCAACACCATCATCCCAACACTCATCCCCAAACTCCATGGCCTAGGGCTCAGCTCCTCCGTCTGCTATGGGATCCTAAGCTTCCTGAGCCATAGACCACAATCAGTTAGGATAGGCAACGATGCTTCTTCCATGATTTTTCTCAACACTGGTACCCCGCAAGATCTTGTCCTCAGGCCCTCACTATACTACTTATACATTTATGACTACGTCGCCAAATTCCCTCCAACTCCATTTTCAAGTTTGCTGATGACACTACCTTTGGGGGTGGGATCTCAAACAACGAAGAGATTGAGTACAGGAAAGAGGTACAGAATCTGGTGAACTGGTGCAATGACAATAATCTCTCTCAATATCAATAAAATGAAGGAAATAGTCACCGACTTCAGAGGGTAGGGGAGGACATGCTCTGTCTACATCAGTGATGTAGTAGAAATGGTCGCAAACTTCAAGTTTTTAGGTATCTAAATCACTAACAACTTGTCCTGATCACTCCACTTTGATGCTATAGTTAAGAAAGCCCACCAACGCCTTTAGTTTCTCAGGACGCTAAGGAAATTAGGCATGTTTGGTGATTAGTGGAGTGCCGCAGGGATCGGTGCTGGGGCCTCAGCTATTTACCATTTATGTAGATGATCTGGAGGAGGGGGCTGAGTGTAGGGTATCGAAATTTGCTGATGACACGAAGTGGAAAAGCAAATTGTGCAGAACATAAGAAATAGGGGCAGGAGTAGGCCATCTAGCCCTTTGAGCCTGCCCCGCCATTCAATAAGATCATGGCTGATCTGAAGTGGCTCAGTTCCACTTTCCCGCTTTCTCCCCATAACCCTTAATCCCCTTGCCTACCAAAAACCTATCTACCCGCGTCTTAAATATATTTAGCGAGGTAGCCTCAACCACTTCAACGGGCAGAGAATTCCAGAGATTCACCAACCTTTGAGTGAAGAAGTTCCTCCTCAACTCCGTTCTAAACTGCACCCCCCCCCCCCCCCTTATCTTGAGGCTGTGCCCTCTAGTCCTGCTGTCCTTTCTGAGCAGGAAGAACCTCTCCACCTCTACCCTATACATCCCCTTCATCATCTTATATGTCTCAATAAGATCCCCCCTCAGACTTTCTACACCCTCCACACAATTTGCTTTTCCACTCATCTTTGTGTCATCAGCAAATTTCGACACCCTACACTCAGCTCCCTCCTCCAGATCATCTATATAAATGGTAAATAGCTGAGGCCCCAGCACCGATCCCTGGGGCACTTCACTAGTCACCAACCGCCAATCCGAATAGCACCTATTGACACCTACTCTCTGCCTCCTATTTGACAGCCAATCCTCTATCCACGCTAACACCTTACCCCCAACTCCATGCCCCCTAATCTTCTGTAACAACCTTTTGTGCGGCACCTTATCAAATGCCTTCTGAAAATTGAGAAACACCACATCCACCGGTTCCCCTCCGTCCACCGCACTAGACACATCCTCGTAGAATTCCAATAAATTCGTCAGACACGACTTCCCCTTAACGAATCCATGCTGCGTCTGCTCTATCAAACAATTCTTTTCAAGATGCCTTGTTATTTCTTCTTTGACGACGGATTCAAGCATTTTTCCTACAACAGACGTTAAACTAACCGGCCTATAATTCCCTGCCTTTTGCCTGCTACCCTTTTTAAACAGCGGCGTAACATTAGCCGTTTTCCAATCTTCCGGCACTTCCCCGGAATCCAGCGAGGTTCAGAAAATAATCACTAAGGAGGGTGTGGAAAGTCTGCAGAGGGACCTAGATAGGCTGAGCGAGTGTGCAAGGACCTGGCAGATGGAGTACAATGTTAGCATGTGTAAGGTTATCCACTTTGGCAGGAATAATAGTAGGAGGGACTACTATTTAAAGGGCGAAAAGCTGCAGCATGCTACAGTGCAGAGGGACCTGGGGGTCCTTGTGCATGAGTCGCAAAAACCCAGTCTGCAGGTGCAGCAGGTGATCAAGGCGGCGAATGGGATGCTGGCCTTTATAGCGAGGGGGATAGAATATAAAAGCAGGGAGGTCTTGCTGCAACTGTACAAGGCACTGGTGAGGCCGCAGCTGGAGTACCGTGTGCAGTTTTGGTCACCGCACTTGCGCAAGGATATTTTGGCCTTGGAGGGAGTGCAGAGGAGGTTCACTAGGCTGATACCAGAGATGAGGGGGTTGGACTATGAAGAGAGGATGAACAGACTGGATCTGTACTCGTTGGAGTTTAGAAGGATGAGGGGGGATTTTATAGAGACATATAAGATAATGAAGGGGATGGATAGGGTAGAGGTAGAGAGATTCTTCCCGCTCAGAAAGGACAGCAGGACTAGAGGGCACAGCCTCAAGAAAAGGGGGGAGCAGTTTAGAACGGAGTTGAGGAGGAACCTCTTCAAAGGGTGGTGAATCTCTGGAATTCTCCGCCCGTTGAAGTGGTGGAGGCTACCTCGCTAAATATATTTAAGACACAGATAGATAGGTTTTTGGTAGGCAAGGGAATTAAGGGTTATTGGGAGAAAGCGGGAAAGTGGAACTGAGCCACTTCAGATCAGTCACGATCTTATTGAATGGTGGGGCAGGCTCGAAGGGCTAGATGGCCTACTCCTGCTCCTATTTCTTACGTTCTTATGTTCGCTACGACTCTCGCCAATTTTTACATATGAACCATAGACAGCATCCCACAACCTATTCATTTTTCTCATTTTGCAACTTCTGGGCCACTTCCTTCACGTCTACTGTCCGTTAAGAGTTTGGTACTGTCTGCAAATATTTATATTAAATTTGTGATTTCAACTCATGATATAAATTTAAAACTGATCTCTCCACTCAGCATGTTCCCCACACTAGCATTTCCCTCTAGCTCATAACCAATGTTCTCTACCTATCAATTCCTTGTCCATATTTTTCTCCTGAATTTACACAACTTTGAGCCTAACTTGTTCCACATACCTTGCCAGATGCCTTTGGAATTGCATCCTGGATTTAATTGCTCCAATATTGGTGACCATGTCTTCAACTGTTGATGCCCTAAACACTAATTCCCTCCCTAAAAATCTTCACCTCAGGTAGCACAATGGTTAGCACTACTGCCTTGCAGTGCCAGGGACCTGAGTTCAATTCCCAGCCTTGAGTCTGTGTGTGTGCTGAGTTTGCACGTTGTCTGTGGATTTCCTCTGGTTTCCTTCAACAGTCTGAAAGATGTGCTGGTTAGGTGCATGGTCCATGCTAAATTGTCCCTCAGTGTACCCAAACAGGTGCCGGAGTGTGACGACTCGGGGATTTTCACAGTAACTTCAGTGCAGTGTTAATGTAAACCTACTGGTGACACTAATAAATAAACTTTAAAACTTTAAGCGCTCCTTAAAACCCACCTCTTTAACCATACTTCCAGTCATCTGCCCCAATATGTTTTTTGTGACATGATGTCAAATTCTGTCTGATGACACCATTTTTAAGGCCATGAGGACATTTTCCAATATTAATGGTGCTATATAAATTCAACAGACCTTTCCATGGTCTATTCCTCATTCATTTTGATTCCCATGGCAGGCAGAACAGAGAAAGTCGCCCCATATACCTTGTTAACCACTTTGTCCATCTACTACCATTAGCTTCTTGTGCACATATGCCCTTTTAGAATTTGACCCTTCAATTGATATTATCTCTCCTTGCTCTTCCTTTCAAAATGTACCACTTTGCACATCTTCGCGCTAAATTGGATCTGCCAGATATTTGCTCATTCCACCAGCGTGTCTATATCCTCATGAAGTCCATCATATTCATCCTCAAGGTCGGTGTCATCCACAAATTTTGAAATTATGCCTTGTACATGCAAACATCAAGAAATCAAAATCTCTAGTTGCACTGAGCAGGTCTTCAGTATGACAGCCGGTTTGCCGTGCCCAGCATGCACAACTATGTCACACAAAACAAACCAAGTTAAAGAGTGAAAGTTAAAAGTTTATTTATTAGTCATAAGTAGGCTTACATTAACACTCCAATGAAGTTCCTGTGAAAATCCCCGAGTCGCCACATTCCAGCACCTGTTTGGGTACACTAAGGAAGAATTTAGCGTGGCCAATGCCCCTAACCTGCACAACTTTTGGACTGCGGAAGGAAACTGGAGCACCCATAGGAAATACGCACAGACACAGGAAGAACATGCAAACTCCAAACAGATAATGACCCAAGCTGGGAAGTGAACCCAGGTCCCCGGTGCTGTCAGGCAGCAGTGTAAACCAGTCTTGAATTGTCAAGACTTCAGAAGGAGGCCAGGCAAAACAGCTAAAAATGCATCGGAATATTTTTCTGTGTCCAGTATACACAGTTGCTTTCCAATGACATAAAACCAAAGCATAAGTTATTTTAAACTAATTTAGCAATATGCAACATATTTCCAGTATCCAGATTAGTTTCAATGATGTGGTTTAAAATCAATAATCAAATTGTTTCTCAATAACATAATAAGGTTATCACTTACAACGAGCAAATGCTTTATACTGCAAAAAGATACTGCAATTTGAAATTTACAGCATCTGCTCTCCAGTTAGGATAATTCAACTTAATTTTTGATTTGTCTACCCACATTTTGTAAGGTCTTCAAATAGAGTCAGATGTTTGGTTTTGACTTATCAACACTATCAGTTGATTTTTTCTAGACCATAAGTACCAGTTAGATGCTGACTGCAGTATGTTTCAATTTGTCCTGGATGAGGTAACATGGGCAGAAGATCCTAAGATTGCTCAAAGAGAATCGCTGTCTGTATCACTGCACTTGTCTAATTAGGAACTGCAGTACCATTAGTCACCTGGCGAGGATGCTGCCAAGAACTGGAATTGATAGCTCAGCACCACCATCAACAGGAACACAACAGTACTACACACAATTCATAAAACTCTCCAGCTTATACATGAAAATATCTAACCTAGGTGACAGGAATCTTCTCCATCCAAACATTGTACACATATAATAAAAGTCTAGTACAATTTCTTCTAAAGCCATATAATTTCTGCACATTCCAGAATTACCACAACAACGTTTGAGATTACAGAATGGTCACATCACAGGGGGCAACCATCCAGCCTGTGCAAGAGGTAGACCTAATCTCCCCACCTATTCCCCATAGCTGTGCTTTTTTCCTAAACCTTAGCTACCCAATTTCCTGCTGAAAACCACAAATGAATCCGCCTCCACCACATTCAAGAAGTGCGCTCCAGATCCTAGCCACTCATTACATAAAACAATGTTCTCTTATGTCACCTTCTATCTTAGCCAATCGCCTCAAATCTGTTTTCCAATTCTCCACCCTTCCACCAAATAGAACAGTTTCTCCCACTATGTTCTTCGGTGTTTAGACTTGAAATTAATTTTAAGTAGTTCAAATCAAATTACCTCTCTCAAGATAACAAACCCCAGCTTCTCCAATATGTCCTTGTGACTGAAATTCATTATTAAGAACATAAGAAATAGGAGCAGGAGTAGGCCATCTAGCCCTTCGAGCCTGCCCTGCCATTCAATAAGATCACGGCTGATCTGAAGTGGATCAGTTCCACTTCCCCGCTTTCTCCCCATAACCCTTAATTCCTCTATCTATCAAAAACCTATCTACCCGAGACTTAAATATATTTAGCGAGGTAGCCTCCACCACTTCAACGGGCAGAGAATTCCAGAGATTCACCACCCTTTGAGTGAAGAAGTTCCTCCTCAAGTCTGATCTAAACTGCGCTTCCCCCCCCGCCCTTATCTTGAGGCTGTGCCCTCTGGTCCTGCTATCCTTTGTAAGCAGGAAAAATCTCTCCACTTAGTAAATTTTCTCTAATGTCTTCACATCCTTCTTAAAGTTTGGTGCCCAAAATTGAGAATCCTCCAGTTGAGACCAAACCTTTTCATAACATCCTTGATTTTGTACTCTTGTGCCTTAATTTATAAAGCCCAAATTCCTCTTTACCTTGGTAATCTTTAAAAAAATCAAAAGGTAAAAGGGCAGGGAAGCCTAAAACGATCACTCTCACTAGAAAAACAGTATTGGAAAATAGAACAGGACTAAAGACTGACAAATCACCCAGAGCTAATGGCTTGCATCCTTGAGCCTCAAAAGAAGTGGTTGCAGAGATGGTGACTGTATTTGTCGTAATCTTTCAAAATTCCCTAAATTTTGGAAAGGTCCATGCACAATTCTAACACTTCTCTTTGAGAGAGAGAGAATGCAGGAAACTGTAGACCAGTTAGCTTACTATATGTCATTGAGAAACTGCTGGAATCAATTATTGAGGTGGTAGGAGCAGAACATTTTGGAAATAATAATGCAGTAAGAGAGAGTCAACGTAGTTTTGTGAAAGGGAAATTATGCTTAACAAATTGAACAATAAGCGGGGTGCATCAAGGGGAAACCAGTAAATATAGTGTAGATGGAGTTCCAAAATACATTTAACAAGGTGTCACATAAAAGGCTACTGCACAAGCTCAGAGCTCACTGTGTTGGGGGTGAAATGTATGATAAATGGGTCATTTTCAGGATGGCAAACTATGACTAGAGGATCAGTGCGGAAGCCTCAACTATTTACAATCCATGTTAATGAGTTGGATGACTATATTGCAATCAGATTTGCTGTCTGTATGAAGATAAGTGGTAAAGTTGTGAAGAGGATACAAGGGGACGCAAAGGGATACAGACAGATTAAGTGAGTGGGTAAGATTTGGTGGGTGGAGTGTAATGTGGGTAAATGTAAAGTTGTCCATATTGTCAGGAAGAATAGAAGAGTAAAGTGTTATCGAAATGAAGAGAGGTTGTACAATGTTGCGATAGAGGCATCTGGATGCCCTTTCACATGAATCATAGTAAGCATGCAAGTAGATAGAAAGGCAAATAGAATCTTGATCTATATTACAAGCGGATGGAATATAAACGTTAGGAAGACTTGCTACAACTTCACAAGGTCTTGGGTAGATCACACCTAGAATACATTTTTAGTATCCTTATTGAAGAGACATACTTGCATTGGAGGCAATCCAGAGAAGATTCATTAGGCTGACTGCCTTACAGAAAAGGATGAGCATCTTGGTCCTATATTCATTGGAGTTTAAAAAATGAGAAGTGATCTAACTGAAACATAGATCTTGAAGTGGCTTGCGAAGGTGGGAATCTGAAACTAGAGGATACATTTTAAAACAAGGGTCTCCCAGTTGAGACATTGATGAGGAATCTATTCTAACATAGGATTAGTAATCCATAGAATTCTCTCCCTCAGCAAGCAGTGGAGGTTGCATTATTGAATATATTCAAGGCTGTGTTAGACAGATTTTTGATCTAAAAGGGAGTTAAGGGTTGGTGAGGGCAGACAAAAAAGCACTTAAGACACAGTCAGTTTAGCAATGAATGTTGCAGCAGGCCTATTCTTTTTCCGATTTCTTGTGATTCTATGGACTTTCGCAACTGGCCCAGCCCACTTCAATTATTTTGTATATATTCCCCCAAATCTCAGTTCCTACATCCACTATAGAATTGTATTTTATATTGCCTCTCCTCATTCTTTCAACCAAAATTCATCACTTCACATTTTTCTGCATTAAACTTCATATGCTATGTACTCACCCATTTCAACATGCCCTCAAAGTCTATTGCTAGCCTGCTCACAATTCAAAATATTTCCAAATTTTGTACCCTGTAATCCAAGTCTAGACCATTAACATAGATCAAGTGAAACAGTGTTCATAGTACCAACCCCTATATATCTTTGTCTACTTCAAAAAACAACTGGCTACCGCTATACTACTACTCTTCACTCAGACAAATTTCTATCAAGAGCATTACGTTCATCAACCCTCACAGGTAGCTCATCAAAAAATTCATTTCAGTTTGCTGAACATGATTTGTCTTTAAGAAATCTGTGTTGGCTTGCTTTCATTCCTGGAACTCCCTCCTTAACAGTACTGTGGATGTACCTACACAACACTGCAATGGTTCAAGGTAGGAACTTATCACCACCTTTTCACGAGCACTTAGGATAGGCAATAAATGCTGGCCTTGCAATTGGTGTCAACAATAAAAAAATCATACCCAGGACAGGTCCATTTTCAGCTGAGTTAAAGTGGCCCTCCACCAATTAATTATTATTTTACCGTAGGTTGCTCCCTCTCTTTCTCCAATAGTATCTTGAGATTCATATCAACAATATCACTATTCCTGAAGTATTCCCGTCACTTTTGGTTCACTTTATTCCCAGAACCAGATGCAGCAATGCCTCCCTTCCTCCCTTGTTAGTTTGGTCTAATTTGACACAATTCGGACATCAGCACAAATTCAGCAATTTTTGATGTGCCATTTGATAAACACTTATTAAGTGCAGGACATAATATTTTACTAGGCCCCTCTATCAACCTGTCCGTGCCTCCTCACTTATGCCAACAACTTGGTGGAATTAGAATCATAAAAATAAATGAAAAAGTTATCTTGACAGTGTGATCTTCTACAAGAAATTTGTTTTTGTATTCAGATTCCATTGCAGATTTCAACATGCATTGGGAATAAGGTACTTGTGCCTAGCCTCCAAAGTCAATCCTCTGAATTGGCTGTAAAAAGTTCCAAAAGGCAACCTGCATGATTGTCCTGTTGTAGGTAAAATAATATCTGAGACTGTTAGTGAGTCAAAATACAGTGGTTTTTATTTCAAAGCTCTGGCGTTTATTCCAGAGCTTTGGGAGAACTGGTAACAATGGACTGCCAGACTTCTTATAGAACACAAACACAATTGGGCATTTGTTCAATATGAGCAGTAATCATGATTCAAAGTTCTAATTCCGGCCAGACCTCCAGGTCTACCTTCCCTGGTCATGATTTAGCTTCAGAGTTGACCAGAGATTACTGTCCAGCTGACAGCTACAGTCATGACACAGGCTTAATCCGGTCATGATTCAGAACCCTTCTGCAGAAGTACCAGCATCGCTATCATTGAATTTACTTGTGCAATTGCGCTTGCCCCAGTGGGAGTCTTCCCATTAAAAGCTGGTATTGTGATCTGCCATCAACAGCTGTCAAAAGACAGTGTTGTAAACTACCATCTGCGTAACGGCGTTCAACTAACACAAATAGGTAAGATTTGCAAAGTCTACAAAACAACAGCCACATTAAACTGTCTTTATAAAAATGAGAATTAAAGCATGTAACACATGAACAAATAACTTATATTACTGCCAGGAGCAAATTAAGCCTGGGAAGATCAGCCATGATGAAGGGTTATGTTTGTGATATATCCTAGGTACAAAATCCATTAACCCTTTCTCTTCTTCAGGTACAAAATGCATTCATACTTTCCCTACTTCAGTCCTACCAATCATACCTAATTCCAAGGGTTCAATTACCATGAAGAATTGTACAAACTAGTGTTATATTTCCGGGAATTTAGACAGTTAAGTGATGATTAGATTGAAATTTTCAAACCTCTTAAAAGGGAGGAAACAAGTTAGATAAAGAGAAACTCCCGTTAGAAATTAAGTTTTTTTTTCTTTTTATATTACTATTAAATATACTGTATTGAAAGTGACTTTGATCAAGTACAACACATTTGTGCAAGCATATAAAGATTAAAACTGTCTAAATGATGTGCTTTCTTTGATGCTTAATTTCAATACGCAATCTATAAAACGTCATGGATCAAGCAAAGCTAGAGATTTAGAACATGATTTGATACAAAAATCAAAAGGCAAAGACATTGGTCATCGAAAGGAATGCATTAGAAGAAATTACAGTGAAGATTTAAGTGGATGGTGTTACACCGGAATGTGTCGTAATTTTGTCTAGGACAAACAATAACAGCAGATGGTAGGTGCAATGCCAAAGTCAGAAAAATGATAGAGATAGCCAGAAGCAATTTTGTTAAAATGAAAGATGTAAACAACAAAAAACTCACAAGATGCTACATTCTATCTACTTTCCTCTATGCCTCAGAAACCTGGAGAATAAGATCTGTGAAAGAAAATAGCACCCATATTTCAAAGATCTCTAAGACATATGCGAAAAGTTCCACATACAGACCATATGACAAGTGAGGAGCATGAAGTTGCAATAGTAAAAAATGACATCTAGAAAAGAAAATGTCAATATTTCAGTCATAGAAATCATAGAAACCCTACAGTGCAGGAGGCCATCAAGTCTGCACCGACAACAATCCCACTCCAGGTCCTATCTCCACAACCTCACATATTTACCCCGCTAATCACTCTAACCTACACATCCCGGGACAGTAAGGGGCAATTTAGCATAACCAATTAACCTAACCCCTACATCTTTGTGGCAGAAAACAGGATCACCTGGAAAAAACCCTCACAGACACAGGAAAAATATGCAGTCTCCGCATGGGCAGGAATCAAATGTAGACCCCTGGAGCTGTGCCACACTCTGACCAGAGATAAAAAGCTAGAAATCTCTTCTAAAGAGCAAAGTAGAGGGCAGCAAACCTAAGCATTATCAAATAACAGGTGTCACCGGGCAGTTGCAGACAAGTTATAATGGATGTGTAAAACAGGTGAGGGTGACATAACATGACAGAAGGTTTCTTTATAGGAGCTACAAGCAGGACAATAATATTTGATATGTTAAAGTGATGTTAGCTCTCATATCCAGATTCAATATTGGTTTAGGTGACTCAAGGAAGAGGAAATTAATTAACTTCCATTGACATTGTACAACTAGTGTTACACAATGGTGTCACTTTATTTATTTTATGTATCTGTCAATATACTGGGTCATAAAAAGATAATTCAAACAATTCAAACAAAGTAAACTTCAGGCAAACAATAAACATTGCATACGGATGGTAAAATTCTAATCGTTTTTCCCAAGTAGAGTTGAAGAAAAGATTCATACGATATCCTTTGACCAATTCTACTTGCCTAATTTATGGATGTATTGTCCACAAGCAATTTACTAACTTAAATTTCTTCAAATGATACAAAATAAACATGTTCCACATGCTGAAACTCTGAAGAGAGCACAGGGTTAGTCGGGCTAGCTTGGTGATGGTGCTAGAATAAGGAATATGCCAGATCAAGAGGTTATAGATTATACTGGAATACAATTCTGCAGGGAGTCCAGGATTAATGGTGAGAATTTCCAGGGTCATTTTCAGTATATTCCTACATTTTATATGGGATGGTGATGAGGGAGTCTGGAATACTGACTGATAGTCGTAGTCAAATTCAAACCTGTCTCCTAACTTCAACATTAAGTGTTATGAGGTGGACTTCACTCTGATCAACAAACCTGTTTTGTTGTGTCCAAATTTTGTGCCCAGATCAATGGTGGGTGGTCTTTCTGGCTTTATTCTTAAGATCATTTAGAGCAGTTTGAATCAGCTAAGTAACTTCCATTTCAAAATTTTTAAAGTTTATTTGTAAATCACAAGTAGGTTTACATTAACACTGCAGTAAAGTCACTGTGAAAATCCCCTCCTGCTCTGTTCGGGTACACAGAGAGAATTTAGCATGGCCAATTCACCTAAACTGCACATCTTTGGACTATGGGAGGAAACTGGAGCACCTAGAGGAAACCCACACAGTCACAGGGAGAACATGCGAACTCCTCCCAGACAGTGACGCAAGCTGGGAATCGAATCTGGGTCCCTGGCGCTATGAGGCAGCAGTGCTAACCAGTGTGCCACAATGCTGCCCAGAAGACAGTCAAGACTCAACGGCACGGCTGTGAATCTAGAGTCACGTACATCCGCAAAAGGACAACAGATATGCTTTCCTGAAAAACATGAGTGAATCAGTGGATTTTTATAACATCCAATAGCTTTATGATCATCATTACTGACACTGGCTCCTGATTCCAGATTTTTCAACTGAAATTAAATTTGCGATTTGAACACATCTCTGGATTACTTGTTGAGTCAGAGAGCAACTATTGTCCAGTGGGTTCTGCACACATTACAATATTCCACACTTCCACAAAAAACAAGTTATCTGATATTTGACAGCATAGTTTCAACAATCTTGTCAATGAATTAACCAATAGCAGACTTTTTTTAAACAATTTAATCACAAAACATCTGAAATAAAAAGACATTTAAGGGGTGTGTTTTAAGGCTATGGATATTCATACCAAGTAGCAGAATTCTGAAAATGACCAATTCATTTGACACAGACATGCAGCCTCCAAGTCAGATTTGGTCACTTACTTGTTGCCCCTGGAGTAAGACTTTCACGTTCTGTCAAAAACTGTGAGTGTTAGCACAAAGTACTCCACAACTTCCAGTATCAATCAATGTTCAAACAAATTGAACTGGTTTCTGTATAAAAATGCAATGAATAATGGTCAGTACCTGGCCAAAGGACACCACTAAATGGTCTAAAGAAAACGCATTGAACAAATACAACAACCAGTGTACAGATTTTAGGTTTAAAAAATTAAACAATTACAAAAATTTGCATTCAATGATGTTCAGATCCACAATCTCACTCAAGATAACAAGTGGCAAATTTACTGTCAGAAGAAAGCAGGGACCAAGTAACATTGAAGGGCACTTTGAATGTGAGCGAGTAGATTGATAGATGTGCATTTATATAAAGACAAAATACTGCAAATGCCAGCAAAGTTATGTGATGAAGGCCACCTTGATGCTTTAAGACACAAGTTCTGACTTAAGAGGTACAAGTGCTATTAGAATCAGGCTGACAAATGGGCCTAGATATTCGATTTCCGGATGGTCAAGAGACCTGACATACCCTGGAAGGTACCGTACAGTACCCCTTGGAAGTCTAAACACACTGTACATGTTGCCCAGGAGGTCTGAACTTCCAATGGATGATTCCCTTGCTCCCTGACCAGCCAACTCCAACCCCCAACCCAATACCACCACATAATTAGCCTCAAACTCGCCCCCACTGCTGGCCTTACCCAACACCCCGACCTGACTAGCCCTTAATCTGACAACCCACCCTGACCTGCCTTCACCTCAACCTACCCACACTCACCAATCTGCCATCCTATCAGCTCAACTACCTACCCCCTCCCACTCACCATCTCTCCATAGCTTTTCAAAGAAGCTTTGAGACATTTAATCTTACTTATCAGAATATGATAAGCAGAATATAATAGGCAGCACTATCCTCCCTGACAATGCACTGCTACAAAAACAACGAAGCTCTTTAGGGGATCAAATATCTTACATTTCTGGAGAAGCCAGGATCGGAAATCCCAAATAGGAATGTGGAGTATGGTAGAAGAAAGAAGTGATTGCCACTACCAGGAAGATTTGGGCCATTATTCCTATGGCGAGTCTCTTACACAAGAACCTAAGGAAAAATGGGTCACATCTCAACAGACCCCTTCAGTAAATGAGGAAAAGGACAGACAATTGAAAACAAAATCTACTGAAAAAAGACACAAGGGGAGAGGTATATACAAGACCAAGGGAGAAATAGAGGAAAGACAGGACAATAAAAAGGTGGACGGCCAAGGGAAAAAAGGAAACAATTGAAAAATTTAAAAGACAAGCAAGACTTGAGGAAGTAAGATATATAGAGTGATGATGAGCTTTCAGAAGGCCTTTGGGCAGGTATCTTACAGAAAATTAAGGGATATGGAATTAGCAGGATGCCAACAAATTGGATGGAACAAAGGAAACAGTGTTGGAGACTAGGGTAGTGACATGGAAGTAGTAGTATTTCACAATGTTCTGCTTTGGAACTGCTTTAGTTCATTGTATATCATGACTCGGACATAGTAATACAAGGAACAGTGTCTGGTTATAACAACTTGTATATATAGCTTCTCTATCTTAAGAAAACTGCCCAAGGGGCTTCATAGAGATATTATAAAACACCAGACCACAAAGGAGATACGTGGTCATTTACCAAAATCTTGATGAATGAGGTTGGTTTAAGGAGGGGTTTAAAGAAGGCATATGAAATGGAAAGACAGAGAGGTGTAGGGAGTGACTTCCAGAGCTTGGGCATATCTACCACTGGTGGAGTAATTAGGGATGTTCATGAGGCCAGGACTAGAGGAGCACAGAGATCTCAGAGCGGGGGATTACAAAAATAGAGAGGGGCATGACTGTGAAGGAATTTGTAAACAAGGATGAGAGTTTTAAGATCAAAATATTGCTTGATCGGGAACCAATATATGTCAATGAGCACAGAGCAGATAGATGAACAGGAGTTGACATGAGTTACTACAGAGTTTTGGATGACCTCAAGTTTATGGAGAGCAGAATGCTGTAGACAAGTCTATTCCAACGCAAAGTCATTAATGAAAGTTTCAGCAGATGTTATGCACTAGGTAGTGGGACAATGATACAGAGGTGGATCATAACAATTTAGACTACAGGTGATCATTTAAAATTTGGTATTCTTGCACATTGTCTTGACAAGTACCCAGACAAAAATCTTCAGCAACAGATCTCTCTTTTCAGCAATATTCAGATGGATGGGTTAAACCCAGCCGACACAATTCAACCCTGATATGAAGTACCTGGAGAAAAACAGTGGAAGGGTATAGACAAAACAGAGGTTAAAGAAATGAGCAGACAGTGAAAAAGACAGCCCACCATTAGGGAAAAACACTGGTCAATCTCAGGCCTGTGTCAGCTGCAGAAGAGACTGACATTCATGAATTGGCCTCTACAGTCACAAAAAATGTTCAGTACAGAAGTGACATACACTCTAGGCACAGTCCATCATCTGTCAAGGCAGATGGATGAGAATATAATAGAAACAGTACTCTGGAGCCAATCATACAATAGTTGGTTCTAATGCAGTTTCTCACTGAAGTAGATCAAAGATTTTAAGCTATAGAATTACAGAAACTCCACTGTGAAGGAGGCCATTCGGCACATCAAGTCTGAACTCTCTGACTGGCCCTCTTCCTCACCCTATATGTAATCCCACACATTTACCATGGCTAAGCCATCTAACCCTACACATCTTGGAACATTAAGGGGCAATTTAACTATGGCCAATCCACCAAACCTGCACCTGGAGGAAACCCACGCATACATGGGGAGAATATCTGTGTGAAGTTTGCAGTTACCCCAAGACTGGAATTGAACCCTGGCATTGATGCAGAAGTACTAACCACTGTGCCACCCATTGGACCTCTCCCACAGTGATTCAAGGAAAAGTAGATACAAAGTCAGCACATGCCTGTTGAATAGTTTCAACCTTAAAATGAAATTTTTTTGCCCACAATTTCTAATTAAATAATTTACCCCAAATGCAGTTATCCCACTTCCCACTCCCATTTCATTGCTCTGCCACGAAACAATCAACTGATGATTGTCTGGGATTGAGCTCCCAGAACACCAGTGTCAATGCACTAATAGATGTTTCGGCAATATGGAGAATGCCAGAATATCAGAACAGAGCTTCAGGAGAACAAAAGACCTGAACTGAGGCTGATAACAGGCCAGTACAATGTCAGCTATGACATTCTTGACGGTCGATGCACACCTTGCTGCAAAAAAGATCTCCAAACAACAACTCAAGTCACAAAACTAAAACTGCATTCCTTATAAAGCTCACTTTCTCTCTTATTTCCTCTATTTTCTTGATACTTTAAATCAGCTGGAATTAAAAGGACATGCAGCTGATCAAGCCTGCGCCAAGGCTAATCTAAAATTATCATAACGTGCTACACTACACTACACTTCTCAGCCTTTTGGATCCAACACTTGGTTGAAATGAACGGAGGCTTCATTTGAAGCAATTTTTTAAAGCAGCATCGAGGCAGTTTGTCTAAGATGCAAATTAGTTCAAGTCTTGGAGAAGGTGCAATGCCTGCTCCAATCAGCTTGGATCATGTAGATCAAGCCCAAGACAGGAAGTGGGATGCCTGTCTTGTCAGCTTGGATCTGGAATATCTCACTTGCTGAGGCTTTGAATTGAATTGGATATAAATTTTTAAAAATCATTTGGAATTACAAAGGGAACAGGTCAGCACTCACGAATTTGCAGCATGCCAAGACCATCAATAGACAAGAAGTTTCAGCAAAGCTCCTGACATTATTAAAATCACACCTGCAATACAGTTTTCCTCCAAAGCTTGAGAATCACAACTCCCAGGCCACCCCAACAGCAATCCACAAACTCCAACTCACGGGGACGGGGGTGGGGGAAGTAGAGGGAATCATTGTCCTCTTTAAGACGGTGTTGGTAATCATTTGCAGAGATCAATATCAGCTTCTGCCAACAACAGTGTGAATTCAAGACACAAGGGGCAGAAAGTAGAGGGCTCAGCACGGAAAACGAGTCAAAACACAGAAAAACGACGACTTCCTCAAAACAGATCAGGCTTAAAACGCCGGGGGGAAGGTGGGGAGTGAAATTTCAGCTTTCATCTGGTGGTTCCCACATGTTCGTGTATCAAAACAAGCCCTGATTTGTCACTTTTTAGGGAAAAAATAGGCAATGCCAGTTGACTAAACACGGGAGCAAATAAAATACTTTTTAAACATCAGATCCACTTTGTACCAAATCCCATCGTTATCACCAGGGCTGAGCAGTCATCGAGGAAGGCCACATGGCAGACAGACAGCACTAATTAATAAACAGCTTTTCATTAAACGATAGGTGAGGATAGCCAGGGCAAATGATCTTTACAAAATGGACAGATGTGAGTGAGTGGTGTTCCTCAAAAAGCCCAACTGCTTCCATTACAGACAAGGCTGCAGGGGTGAAAGGCCTGAATGAAAGCTGTTAACAGCTGCATTCCTGCTTGCTGTTTAAATAACAGTTGTCAAACACACGCTGTCACAGGGGCGGGCGCTGAAGGCTGACCCTACTGCGACCTGACTCGCTCCCCTTGCCGGTCTGCTTCTTACCATTTCCCGTCTACTTTCACTCCATATTGCAGCTCCAGCTCTGACACTGCTTCACTGGCAACAGCTGCACTCCCGGCTCCGCCCAGCCCGGCCCGGCCTCGCAGCCAGCCCGCTTCTCTGACTCCCTCGGCAGCGCCACCTGCAGCAACCTCCCACTACATCTCCCTGACCAATTCTCTGCAGTAGATTGATTCCGTGTGGGCATTTCTTGGTTTCTCGCAAAGGGCAGTTCAACCAACGACATGAAACGTTTTGATTTGCTATTGGTAAGAAGTCTTACAGCACCAGATTAAAGGCCAACAGGTTTATTTGGAATCACGAGCATTCAGAAACGCTGCTCCTTCATCAGTTGATCACTTTTTGTCATCTTCATTTTTCACAATCCCGTTCCAAAATCTTGCATAACCACTTCACTGATTGCTGAAACATTCTTTAAAGTTTCTTCAGAATCTCCTGCAAATTTAGTGAAAGATAGTTTATCTTTAATCCCTTACTATGAATACCACTGAACATTTGGGCAATCAGATCAATAATTTAAAGAGATGATTTAACTAGAAAAGACATGTTTACAAATTAAGAATTCCTTAACAACATGTTAATGGCTTCAAGAACAGGAACTGCAAATTCATTTTTGATCTTGTTTATTGAGCCAGTGAAATATTTGAGCCATTGTGTCTACCCCATTAACTTTTAGGTAGGAAGCTCCAATGTAACTACAGAACTGTGGAAATCCATCCAATTGTTTAATATTGCTCTGAACAATTATATCTAAATCAAATTAGCCATATCTTTACATAGCAAACCATAAATGTTTAAATTATCAAGCTAAAAACACACAACTGTTTTGGCTATTTTGCATCATGATAAATATTAATTGAATTTATTTGACACAATTAATTCCATGACATATAATTTTAGTTCCTTCACCAAACACAAAAGGTGAAATAATATGGGTTTTGAATTATTTGGCAGATCCTGTAAGTACTTTATTTTCTTTAACTTTCAATATCAAAACACATCGTCATGTAAAAGATATTACTGCAACAAAATATTTGCTAACTGGTCTGCTTCAACAGGAACAAAGCCAGGGAGTCTTTTTTTATATATGTTATTGCTATAATTCAAAAATATGTGCTCTTAGACTTCCACCAATATTTCCGAGCCATTCCCAGTATTTTCACTGTTTTTAACCTTTGTGAGATTGTTGTCTGCCTTCATTCTCCATTTTCAAAACAACAGATGAGATCAGGAACTTATATGTTTATGTTCTTCAGAAAGCTATTTACCATTTATATAGATGATCTGGAGGAGGGAACCAAGTGTAGGGTGTCGAAATTTGCTGATGACACCAAGATTGGGGGAAAGGCAAATTGTGCGGAGGGTGTGGAGAGTCTGCAGAAGGATCTAGATAGGCTGGGCGAATGGGCCAGGAAATGGCAAATGGAATTTAATGTTGGCAAGTGTGAGGTGGTCCACTTTGGTAGGAAGAATGGTAGGAAGGACTATTACTTACGTGGCGAAAAACTGCAGCAGGCGACGGTGCAGAGGGACCTCGGGGTCCTTGTGCACGAGTCGCAAAAACCCAGCCTGCAGGTGCAGCAGGTGGTCAGGAAGGCGAATGGGATGCTGGCCTTCATAGCGAGGGGGATTGAATATAAAAGTAGGGAGGTCTTGCTGCAGCTGTATAGGGCATTGGTGAGGCCGCAGCTGGAGTACTGTGTGCAGTTTTGGGCGCCGCACCTGCGCAAGGATATTTTGGCCTTGGAGGGAGTGCAGAGGAGGTTTACTAGGCTGATACCGAAGTTGAGGGGGTTGAGCTATGAGGAGAGACTGAATAAACTAGGCTTGTACTCGTTAGAGTTTAGAAGAATGAGGGGAGATCTCATTGAGACGTATAAGATGATGAATGGGATGGATAGGATAGAGGTGGAGAGACTCTTCCCGCTCAAAAAAGACAGTAGGACTAGGGGGCACAGCCTCAAGATAAAGGGGGGGCGGTTTAGAACGGAGTTGAGGAGGAACTTCTTCACTCAAAGGGTGGTGAATATCTGGAATTCTCTGCCCGTTGAAGTGGTGGAGGCTGCCTCGCTAAATATTTTTAAGAAGCGGGTTGATGGGTTTTTGATAAGAGAGGGGATTAAGGGTTATGGGGAGAGGGCGGGAAAGTGGAACTGAGCCACGACAGATCAGCCATGATCTTATTGAATGGCGGGGCAGGCTCGAAGGGCCAGATGGCCTACTCCTGCTCCTATTTCTTATGTTCTTATGTTCTTATGTTTGAATAATATTGATTTGATATTATAAACAATGACAGTCTGAGAAATTGAGTGGAAAGTATAACAACCAGGGCTCGACAAACATATGTGTGCATTGTGACTAAACTGCAGTAGTGTTAAATTATCTTAATGTTGCAATATGCAAACAGGATACAGAAATATGTTTCATTATTCACCTTTAGGGGTTAGGCAACTTGGCTATGCAGTAAAAATTTATTTCACACTTACCATTGAAATCTAATGTCACATTTATTTTTGTCCAAGTGACTGGAATTTAGGCATTAACTTTTCTATTATCAGAGCTTCTACTACATATTGACCAAGATAGCTTTTTTTGTTGTCAGTCAATCTTTTGTATTTGTTGCTGACTCGGGCTGATTTGTGTATGTGTATGCCTTCAAATGCATGTGAAAGATTTTAACGTCTCGGAAGTAAAATGTAATTAAGAAAGCATCTTTTATTCAGAAATGAGCTGGATTATAGTAACATAATTTTTCAAAGCAACAATTGCATTGGAATTTCTGATTTATTTCTAAAAATAATTTCAAATAAGTTATGTCCTGTTACTTTTAAAAAGTAAAATCTTTGAATTCTAGGTTGTCAGGCTGCCCTAGAACTGAAAAGAACTGTCTAAAATTCAAGTGTCAGCAGAAATGATTTTGTAAGAAGGGGAAAGTATTTCATTTACTTTTTTTTGTTTCTTTGTCACATGTTATGTTCATTATGTGTATCATAAAATGTACATGATACATTGCCATGGCAACTATTATTCAGTAGTTTGAATTGTATGTACATCATAATGATCAGTTGTGTTAAATATTGCTGCACTTGCCCACTGTGCGTACCTGTTAGGAGTTGCAGGATTTTTCACATGGTTGTATGATTTTGATGTCTCAACAGTATCAAAGATGTTGACATTGTCAAATTGGACAAAGGTTTTGGCCGACTTTTCATTCCAATTTTTTTTAAGTCATCACAGGTTCTGAGTTCATTGGGCTGAACATTCAAACAACTAGAAATCATTGTTGGATTCCTACTCCACTCCTATTTATTTAACTTGCACTGGAGCTTCAAATTTCTCACCTGGAATTCCAAACAAGACCTCCTCAGAAATGTGGAGCATCAAGTCCTCCATCGTAGTGCAGGAGTGTCAGAGGAAGTCAAGCCAAGCCCCCTTTTTATGACAATAGTTGTCATATACTGGTAAGTTTAAGTGCCCCAAAAGCCACTTTGAGAAATTACAAAGAGAAAGTAAGTGTTTAAGGTAAGTGATGAAGGGTTAGGATGGCAGGTGGGTAGGTGATAGGGTAGAGTGGGTCAAGGGTCTGGAAGGTAGTCAGGTAGTTGGGATGGATAATCAGAGTGGGAGGGGGCGTTGGGAGAGCAGTCGGCTAATGGTGGGGTGTTGGAGAGTCCAGTTGTAGTGTTAGGATTTTAGTTACCCAGGAGTTAAAACTGGCTTTACTCTTTCTAATTTCCTGGCTACCTATTCTATGAGTTGGAACATAGAAAATTGGAAACCAGAAGTAGGAATAGGCCATTCGGCCCCTTGAGTGTCTTCCATCATTCATTTTGATCATGGCTGATCATCAAATTCAATATCCTGATCCCCCTTTCCCCCCCATATCCCTTGATCATTATAGCCACAAGAGCTATATCTAATTTCTTCTTGAAATTGCACAACATTTTGACTTCTGTGGTAGTGAATTCCGCACATTTATTACCCTTTGGGAGAAGAAATTTCTCCTCACTTCAGTTCTAAAAGGTTTACTCCTTATCGTTAAACTATGACCCCTAATTCTGGACTCTCCCACCGTTGGGAACATTCTTTCTGAATCTACACTGCCTAACCCTGTTAGAATTTTATAAGTTTCTATGAGATTCCTTCTCATTCTTCTAAACTTCAGTGAATATAATCCAAATTGACTTAACCTGTTCTCATTTGGCAGATCTGCCATCCCACCAATTAGCCTGATAAACCTTCTCTGTACATCCTCTATGGCAAGTCAGATAAGGACACAAACACTCCACACAATACCTCAGGTGTGCCTCACCAACAAAGAACAAAGAAAATTACAGCACAGGAATAGGCCCTTGGGCCTCCAAGCCTGCACCGACCATGCTGCCCGACTAAACTAAAAACCCCTATTCTTCCCAGGACCATATCACTCTTTTCCCATCCTATTCATGTATTTGTCAAGATGCCACTTAAAAGTCACTCAGATCTGCTTCCACTACTTTCCCTGGCAGCAAGTTCCAGGCACTCTCTATGTAAAATACTTGCCTCATACATCTCCTTTAAACCTTGCCCCTCCTACCTTAAACCTGTGCCCCCTAGTAATTGACTCTTCTACCCTGGGAAAAAGCTTCTGATAGTCCAAGCCCCTTATAATCTTATAGGCTTCTGTCAAGTCAGCCCCTCAACCTCCCTTGTTCCAGTAAGAACAAACCAAGTTTCTCTCCTCATAACTAATGCCCTCCATACCAGGCAACATCTTGGTAAATCTTTTCTGTACCCTCTCCAGAGCCTCCACATTCTTCTGGTAGCGTGGTGACCAGAATTGAACATTATATCCCAAGTGTGGCTGAAATAAGCTTCTATAAATCTGCAACATGACTTGCCAATTTTTAAACTCAATGCCCTGGCTGATGTAGGCAAGCATGCTGTATGCCTTCTTGATTACCTTTTCCACCTGCATTGCTACTTTCAATGACCTGTGTACCTGTACACCCAGATCCCTATGCCTATCAATATTCTTAAGGGTTCTGCCATTTACTGTCTCCCATCTGCATTAGATCTTCCAAAATGCATGACCTCATACAATGTCCTACACAATTGCAGCAAAACATTCCTATCCCAGAGGCGCCGGGGTGCGGAGGCGGGGGATTTTTGCAGTGACTTCATTGTGGTGTTCATGTGGGCCTATATCTGTCACTTATAAATAAACTTTATGTATTATATCATATATTACATTATATGTTAATGATTTGGAAGAGGGAACTTAATGTATTATCTCCAAATTTTCAGAAGATACAAAGTTGGGTGGGAGGATGTCTATTCCACATACCATTTGCCTTCTTTACTGTCTGCTGTACCTGTGCACTTACTTTCATGGACTGATGCACAAGGAAACCAAGGTCTCGCTGAGTATCCACCTCCTTCAGTTGGCACCTATTCGAGTAATAATCTGTTTTCCTATTGTTGCTACCAAAGTGGATAACCTCACATTTATCCACATTATACTGCACCTGCATACATATGCCCCACACTCTCAGCCTGTCCAATTCACTCTGAAACATTCTACATCCTCCTCACAGCTCACCCTCCCATGCAATTTTGTATCATCTACAAATTTGGAGATAATACATTTAGTTCCCTCTTCCAAATCATTAATATATAATGTAATACATAGTATCATCTTTAATATAATTTATTTATTAGTGACACGTAGGCCCACATCAACAACACAACAAAGCCACCACAAAAATCCTCAGCCACCACACCCCAGTGTCCGCACAAGCATACTGACAGAGAACCCAGCATGGTCAATGCATGAAACAGCACATGCCCCAGACTGCAGTGGGGTAACTGGAGCACCCAGAGGAAACCCATGCAGACATGGGAGAATGTGAGGAGCCCACACAGGCATCGAGCCAAGGCCAAATCAAACCTGGGTCCCTGAACCATGCAAAGTGTCCAAATCTAGCTCAGAGTTTGAAGGGCTGTGGCTTCAGGGTAATTGCCTCATGAAAGATGGAGCTTTCAGGGCAATTTGTGCAATCTCCTTGTGTTGGGACTTCTGAAAGGTCACCTGGGGAATTTCACAGTAACTTAATTGCAGTGTTAATGTAAGCCTTACTTGTGACTAATAAATAAACTTTAAACTTTAGCATACCTTCTGGAGCACCTCTAGGGTGCGACCATCCAGAGATCACGTTTGAGGATTTTTCAGTTTGTTTGGGTGAGTGCAGTGACTGCAGGATGGATGAGCTAACTGACAATGGCATCATAGTACAAATTCAAGTGGGGGAGCAAAAATGAATGTAGTATTAATAAGGAATAGTATAGTTCAAGTGATTGATACCATTCTTTGCAGCAAAGACCACAAGTCCAGACATCTATATTGCCTGTCCGATGCCAGGATTTTAGGACATATGCTCAAGCCGGGAGAGGAACTTGCAGTGGGGGTGGAGATCCAAATGCTGTGGTCCGTGTAGGTATTAATGACATAAGCAGTACAAGGAAGGAGGTTCTGCATAGTCACTATGAGGACCTAAGCACCAAATTAAGAAGAAGAACTTAAAAGATTGTCATAAAGCAACTCAAATTCAACTAAGTCTTTCATAGTAGTATTCACAACATTTGGAGTTAAAGAAGTGGTACTTCTGAAGATGACTGTGAGAAATAATTTTGAGGTGACAACAATTGGTCATCATAGTATTGCCAAACTAATTCATCTTAGGTTTGAATGGTTTAAGAAATTGGACCAGTATTTGCTAAAACTAAAACTGATGCCTATATCTTATGGTCTTATTTCTCAGTTGTGACATAATTATGTATTAACACTCGACCTCCTTGTTGAAATGAACATTGTTTTGCCCTCAGTTTGCATCTAGCAACTTGAGATTGTTTTTGATGCTCTGCAATCTCTACAGTTTCTAACATAGTTTCAAACATAGTTTTCAACTTTAAGAGTAGTAATGCAGGTGAACTTTGAGTAGTCACATAAATTGTGTTTCTATAAGTTGCCAAAAGATTATTCATAACACAACATACTTTGTTCTCTTGAAACATTTTGTGATTTAAGCATGAGAACTCCCAAATCGCTTTGTGCTGCAGTTTTCCCCATTTAGATAATATTCAGCTCCATTATTCTTCCTACTAAAGTGCATAAATTCACATTTTTCCAAATTATATTTCATCTGTTAATTTTTGCCCTCTCACTTAACCTGTCTCTATCTCTCTGTAGACTTGTGTTATTTTTATCACTTGCCTTCCCACCTATTGTTGCGACATCTGAAAACTTAGCAATATTTTGATTTATTATTGTCACATGTATTAGTATACAGTGAAAAGTATTGTTTCTTGCATGCTATACAGACAAGGCATACCGTTCATAGAGAAGGAAAGGGGACAGTGCAGAATGTAGTATTATAGACAGAGCTGGGGTGTAGAGAAAGATCAGCTTAGTGTGAGGGAGGTCATTCAAAAGTCCGACAGCAGAAGAAGCTGTGCTTGAGTTGGTTGGTATGTGACTTCAGACTTTTGTATCTTTTTCTCTACAGAAGAAGGTGGAAGGGACTACAGTTCCATGCGGTCTTAGGCTGAGCAGGAGCTATTCCAAGCTATGATCCAACCAGAAAGAATGCTTTCCATGATGCATCTGTAAAAATTGCTGGAAGTTGTAGCGGACATGCCAAATTTCCTTAGTCTTCTGAGAAAGTAGAGGGGCTGGAGGGCTTTCTTAACTATAGTGTTGGCATGGGGCCCCTTATCCAAGTCATCGCTTTAAACAATTGATCCCTGTGACAACTCACTCTTTGCAGGTTGCCATCTTGGAAATGTCCCTTATCCCAACTCTCTGATTTCCATCAGTTAGCCAATCCTTTATCCACGCTAATATACTACCCCAATACTAGCTTATATGCTTGCGCCTGGCAAAACCTTTTGTGTGGTATCTTATCAAACACTTTTTGGAAATCCAAATATAAAGGTTCCCCTTTATCTAGCTTGCTCATCACCATCTCAAAGAATTCTAATATATTTGTCAGACATGATATCTCGTTCATGAAGTTATTATATTACACATTTTTAAATACTCTGCTACTTGATTTGATTTTATTATTGTCACATGTATTAACATACAGTGAAAAGTATTGTTTCTTATGCGCTACACAGACAAAATATACTGTTCATAGAGAAGGAAACGAGAGAGTGCAGAATGTAGTGTTACATTCATAGCTAGGGTGTAGAGAAAGATCAACTTAATGCAAAGTAAGTCCGTTCAAAAGTCTGACAGCAGCAGGGAAGAAGCTGTTCTTGAGTCGATTGGTATGTCAGACATTTTTATATCTTTTTCCCAACGAAAGAAGGTGGAAGAGAGAATGTCCGGGATGCATGGCTGCTTTGCTGAGGCAGTGGGAAGTGTAGACAGAGGCAATGGATGGGAGGCTGGTTTGCATGATGGATTGGGCTATATTCACAACCTTTTGTAGTTCCTTGCAGTCTTGGCAGAGCAGGAGCCATACCAAGCTGTGATACAACCAGAAAGAATGCTTTTTGTGGTGCATCTGAACAAGTTGGTGAGAGTCATAGCTGACATGCCAAATTGCCTTAGTCTTCTGAGAAAGTAAAGGCATTGGTGGGCTTTCTTAACTACAGCGTCGGCATGGGGGACCAGGACAATTTGTTGGTGATCTAGACACCTAAAAACTTGAATCTCTCGACCTTTTCTGCTTCGTCCCCGTTGATATAGACAGGGGTATGTTCTCCTTCACGCTTCCTGAAATCAATGACAATCTCCTTCATTTTGTTGACATTGAGGGTGAGACTACTTTCACTGAACCAGTTCACTAGATTCTCTCTCTCATTCCTGTACTCTGTTTCGTCATTGCTTGAGATCCGACCCACTACCGTGGTATTGTCAACAAATTTGAAAATCGAATTGGAGGGGAATTTGGCCACACAATCATAGATTTATAAGCAGTATAGTTAGCAGCTGAGAACACAGCCTTGTGGAGCACCAGTGTTGAGGATGATCATGGATTACATCCTTTATAATGGACACCAACATTTTCCAGTGACAGATGAAACGACGTATTCCAATAGAATAAAGGAATCTAGGGAAAAAAAGCAGAAAATAAGTAAGAAGGGGTTAAAAAAAAGGAAGGTGAATTTGTGCACTTTGGAATGGCAGCCAAATGCATATGGTCTCAAGAAAAATTCAAACCACAAAGCTTATGGTACATTGCAAATGTTAGAAAACATAAAATGATAGTAAAAAATAAGTAAGTGGCTGCAGCATTTTCAATATGACAACAGTGATCAAAAAGTACATCTTTGACTCTAAAGTGCTTTGACATATCTGGTGCTCATGAAAAACACTACAAAAATGCAAATGTTCCTTTACTTTCAAGAGAAGACAATCGGAGAGAGTCCAAAGTTAGTCAGAGATCCCACAATGGGATAAAATTGATGCAGGTAGGGTGGAAGCATCGTGCAGCACCAGTGAACTGTTATCCAGGTTTGTCGACAGGTGGGGCAGACAAGGGATAAAACAGAGGAATGGGATTAGATAATGGTCTTTTAGCAAGCCAGTGCAGACTTGATGGGTCGAATGGCCTCCTTCTGCTCCATAAAGATTCTTTGATTCTGTATTAGAGGATGCATTGTTGGAGATATTTCCGTGGGAATCAAGATCCCCAAGGCATGCAGAATCAGTTGTGGGACAAAACAAAGTATGTGACATAGTATGAGGCCATAACATCTAGCGTGGCAAAGGATTTTATGTCAGTGCATGATTTGAATGTCTGACAATGAATCAGACTGTAACTGAAACTGAAAGGCCAGTAGAACCAGCAAGCAAGGCACAGGCTCAGGAGAGAGCAGCAGTAAGGAAAGCTGGAAGATGACCAAAGTTGCTTTAAAATTTATGCCATAGAGCAGTAAATCAGAGACACGGTTGCCAAGTCTCACTGTGCAGTTCAGTGCAGCGTTGATGGCCAGAAAAGTTCCAACTTTAACTTCCCTTTCCTCGCTATTTTTGAATTTTCAAATGTGAGTCGAGTTTTTCTGGGTACTGTTATGATCGTGGTAAAGACCAGTGACTTTTTTAAAAATAGAAGACCCCTTGTTCTTTTCTTTAAAAAAAGTCAGCATTTGTAATATATTCTAGTTCTGATGCAGGGTCTAGCAACTGAAAAAAGTTTTGAGCATTTTACTTTTCACTTCTAGAATCACGGAATTCCTACAATGCAGAAGGAGGGCATTCGGCCCATCAAGCCTGCACCAACAACAATCCCACCCACGCTCTATCCTCATAACCCCACGTATTTATCCTGCTAATTTCCCTGACAGTAAGGGGCAATTTATCATGGCCAATCAATCCAACCTCCACATCTATTGAGTATGGGAGGAAACCATAGCACGCAGACATGGAGAAAAATGTGCTCATGCCACACACAGATCCCTAGCGCTGTGAGGCAGCAGTGCTAACCACTAGGCCACTCTGCTGCCCGGTCACTGGCTTCAGCCCACCTTGAAGCAAGAAGGTATGTGAGGGGATGCACTTGCCTCTGGGCTCTGGTAAACCCAAGCCTCCTGGACTGGCTGAACTGGGAAAATAGGAGTGGAAGCTTCTCGGCCTTTTGGTCCTGATTAAACATTAGTTGAAGCCCAAGATGGGGTGCAGTGCCTCCTCTTGTAAGCTTGGATCTTTTTTATTTCCCTTGTGGGCCCTTGAAGTGGATTCAATTGGATTTTGACTTTGGTTTTTGAAGCAAACAAGGAATTGATTTGTGTTTGTCCAGTCCATTGTAAGCATTGGCTTTGTAACTTTAAGAGTAAAAATTTTAAAAAGTGTAAGCAGAATGAAATGGAGCCCCCAGACTCAAGCAGATTGGAGAGCCTCCAAACTACAGCGGGATGAAGGGGAGCCTCCAGACTACAAAAGCTGAATGAAGGGAGGACCCCAAGACTAAAGGAGAATGAAGGAAGGCCGGCCCTAGAGTAAAGGAGAATTGAGAAAGCAACCCAAAACTGAATCAGAATGAAGTCAGCCCCCACACCAAACACCCGGTAAGACCACTTGACCAATGAAGGAATTCAGTAGAGGGGCTGGGAAGGGGTGGGAAAACGCACGCGCACATACGCCTTGTCCGCTGGGTAATCGCCGCCATGACTTAGCAAAGAAGCTGGAGCGCGCCCGGTGACGCAGGGCGAGGGGGAGGCGGGGCCAGGCGGGGAAACGTCATTTGAGAGACAAGGCCCTCCTCCAATCGACACAAGGCGTCCGGCAGTCGCGCTCACGGAGCCCGCGGTGGTTGGCCAATGGGCGGCGGGGATGCGCGGTGGGCGGGAGCTTCCAACCTGGTTTTGGTCGGTGCCGGTGGAAGTGTTTTTACCCCTTTCCCTTCCCCCCTCTCTGTGTCTGTGGGTGACTGTCCGAAAGCGCGTTTTTTTATTTTAAATTTTGCTGTTTTAAAGAAATAAAAGTTGAGGCCTGGACTGGATAGGGATCTACTTCTGATTTAAAACTATATTGGACACTATTCACTGAGGATGAGGGTGAAAGTGGTGGTGGGCGACGCCGAGTTTCAGCCTGAACTGACCAACGCCGGCTGCCGGTTAACGGTGGTGAAGTTCACCATGAAAGGGTGAGTGACCGCGGCCCCAGCCCGGAGAGGTTGGTGCTTTCTGCGTCAGGCTCAGGCTTTGCGGCCTAGATAGTTTCCCCCATGCATCGTGTGCTGTGACCCGGGAGAGAGTGACTTTTCCGGTAGCTCTTGCCGCCCCATGGACGCTGCTGCTGCCGCCGCTGCCGCTTCCTGTCTGAAGGCCTCTCTGATCTGGACTGGGAGCTGCTTCTGAGCGGAGGCGAGGCTGGGCAGGGCTGACAGCTTTCGCAAAAGAGCCGGTCTCACTGTAAAGGATGTGTATGTTGGGGAGGAGATCCATATGGGTAACTTAAGAAAGCAAAACCGTAGCCCAGCTGTTACTGGGCATCATTTGCCATTATAAATCCAGATGGGTGATTGCGAAATTGGAATAGAGATAATACTTGTCAGTAGGCATTGCAGAACACCAAGCTTCGGCGATAAGGGTACTTCCGAGTGAGCACTGGGCAATAATTTTGATTTTTGTTTTTGAAAAGCCTTTATTGGGATGGATCCTCGCAGCCTTCTGTCTTGTGAGACGGTGGTTTGTGCCGTGGTGGCTTAGTATTAACCATTATCAGGTGTGGCTCAGGTGCCCATTCTGTCATGGCAGCGTTTGCCACTTCTGTTGTAGTGGAAGATGGGCTGACAAGGTGCATGGATTTTCTGGTCTTTTCTCTGGGCTCTTAGCCGCATGAGATTTTTTTTTGCTTCTGCCCATCCCTTCAAAACAGTCAACTTCCAGAAGGCAGCGTTTGAGGATCGGTGTAATAAAATCATGCGTGTGGTGAAAACCGGTAGTGCTTTTTGTCTGGGAATGCTTCCTGCATTAGTTTTGAAACCGAGAAGAGAAATGTATGATTGAGTTTTGGGAAATTAAGAGGGAAAAAATAATGGAAAAATAGAACAATTGGGAACAGTGACATGAGGATAGTTAATCATAGAATCCCTATCGTGCCAAAAGAGGTTATTTGACTCATTGAATCTCCAAAAGAGCATGCCACCCAGGCTCTAATCACGTAACCTGTATACGTTATGTGGATTTGCCCTGATAAATTGCCCCTTAATGTTGGAGGACTAGCAGGGTAAATACGTGAGAATAGGGGTAGGGCCTGGGTGGGATTGTTGTAAGTGCAGGCTTGATGGGCTGAACGGCCTCATGCACTATAGTGATTCAATGATTCAGCATGGCCAATCTATCTAACTTGCACATTTTGGATCTGGCCAAAATTAACTGAACAGAAAAAAATGTAAAAGTTTACAAAATAAGCAATGAGAAGTTAGAGGTTAGTGCAGAAAGTAAATGTCTGTATGGTGAAAAAGGATCCTTGTCAAAATCTTGTGCCTTTGGATAAATCACCAAACACATGAAAGGCATAACAAATTTAGGGCTAGCATAATAAAGAAACTCATGAATATTGCAAGCTCAGATTTGAAAAGAGACATCCTGTACTAACTACAGCTTATTAATAAGTGTTAATACAGAGAGCAGGAAATCCTGATACGTACAAAGGAACACTTTTGATCATCGCTTCCATCGCAGTGAAGAAGGAAGTAATGTTAGATCTGCTGTTAATGTTAGATGGTTCCAGGGAATGGAGTGAAGCAAGTTGAGAATTTTAGAGAACAGTGATCATAATGTCATCATGCTTAGAAACGTGACTTAAGAAAGAATCAAAAATTTGTCAACCAAACAATAATTGAACATTGGGGAGGTCTTCAAAAGGAAATGGTTGAAGTGCAGAGTAGCTGCATTCCCTTAAAATGGAGAATCCTCGGGTATATGTACACACATCTGTAAAGGTGACAGGATAATTTGAGAAGACGGTTTTTGAAGCATGAGGTTCCATGTTTTTGAGTATAAGAGCAAGGAAGTTACACTAAACCTTCATAAAATGCAGGTTAAATTGCAGCTAGAGTGCTGTGTTCAATTCTGAATATCATTACTTTGAGAGGATGACAAGGCCTGTACAGAATAAATTTACTCAAATAGTATCAGGGATGAGGGTTTACAGTACAATTACTGGAGAAGCTAGGGTTGTGCTCAAAACAGAGGAGATTTGAAGTGTTCTAAATCATGAACGATTAAGGTTTTTGGATAATTTATGTAAGAAACTGTTTCCAGTGGCAGAAGGATCAGCAACCAGGTGGCACAGATTATAAAGTTTTTAAAAGTTTATTTATCAGTCACAAGTAAAGGCTTACGTTAACACTGCAATGAAGTCCGGCGCCTGTTCCGGTTAATGCACCTGACCAGCACGTCTTTCAGAACGTGGGAGGAAAGCTATGCAGAAATGGGGAGAATGTGAAAATGTCACAGTGACTCAGGCCGGAAATCAAACCCGGGTCCCTGGTGCTGAAAGGCAGCCGTGCTAACCACTGTGCCGCCAGCAAACAAAGAAAATTACAGCACAGGAACGGGCCCTTCAGCCATCCAACACTGACCATGCTGTCCGACTGAACTAAAACTCCCTATCCTTCTGGGGATCATATCCCTCTTTTCCCATCCTATTCATGTATTCAAGATGCCTCATAAAAGTTACTACTGTATCCTTTTCCACTACCTCCCCCTGGCAACGAGTTCCAGGCACCCACTATTCTTTGTTTTTTAAAAAACAACTGCCTCATACATCTCCTTTAAAGCTCGCCTTTCACACCTTAAACCTGTGCCCCCTAGTAATTGACTCTTCCACCCTGGGGAAAAATTTCTGACTATCCACTCTGTCCATGCCCCTCATAATCTTGTAGACTTCTATCAGGTTGCCTCTCAACCTCTGTCGTTCTAGTGAAAACAAACCAAGTTCCTCCAACCTCTCCTCGTAACTAATGCCCTCCATACCAGGCAATGTGCTGGTAAATCTTTTCTGTATCCTCCACATCCTTCTGGTAGTGTAGCAACTAGAATTGAACACTATATTCCAAGTGCGGCTTAACTAAGGTTCTAGAAAGTTGCAACATGACTCGCCAATTTTTAAACTCAATGCCCCGGCTGATGAACGTAAGTATGTCATATGCCGCCTTGACTTCCTTCTCCACTTGCATTGCCGTTTTCAGTGACTTGTGTATCTGTGCACCCAGATCCCTTTGCCTATCAATACTCTTAAGGGTTCTGCCATTTACTATATATTTCCTATCTGTATTAGACCTTCCAAAATGCATTGCCTCACATATGTCCGGATTAAACTCCATCCGCCATACTAGGGGGCACAGCCTCAAGATAAAGGGGAGGCGGTTTAGAACGGAGTTGAGGAGGAACTTCTTCACTCAAAGGGTGGTGAATCTCTGGAATTCTCTGCCCGTTGAAGTGGTGGAGGCTGCCTCGCTAAATATTTTTAAGAAGCGGGTTGATGGGTTCTTGATAAGAGAGGGGATTAAGGGTTATGGGGAGAGGGCGGGAAAGTGGAACTGAGCCACAACAGATCAGCCATGATCTTATTGAATGGCGGGGCAGGCTCGAAGGGCTAGATGGCCTACTCCTGCTCCTATTTCTTATGTTCTTATGCCATCTCTCCGCCCAAGTCTCCAACTGTTTTATATCCTGCTGTATCCTCTGGTTCTCATCACTATCCGCAAATCCACCAACCTTTGTGTCATCTGCAAACTTCAGAAACAAACCATTTACGTTTTCTTTCAAATCATTTATATATTACAAACAGTAAAGGTCCCAGCACTGATCCCTGAGGAACATTACTTGTCACAGCCCTCCATTCAGAAATGCACTCTTCCACTGCTACCCTCTGCCTTTGACCGAGCCAGTTTTATATCCACCTTGCCAGCTCACCTCTGATCCCATGCAATTTCGCCTTCTGTACCAGTCTGCCATGAGGGACCTTGTCAAAGGCTTTACTGAAGATTTGCAAACAAACCTAAGACGACATGAGGAATCTTTTGTTATCTTTTGTTTCTGCAATTCTCAAGGGGTGGTGAAAGCAGATTCAATTGCAACACTCAAACATGAATGGGGAGGTGTACTTGAAGGGATTGAATGTTTCAGGGCTACGGGGAAAGAATAGGATTGGGACTAATTGAATGTTCTGCTGAAGATCAGGTATGAGTATGATGAGCTGAATAGCCTTCCATGCCGTATAGACCAGTAAGCCTAACATTGGTAGTGGGAAAAATTCTCGAATCAATTAACAAGGACTTTATAGCGGAACATTTAGAAAGCAGTGGCAGAATCGGGCAGAGCTGGCATGGATTTATGAAGGGGAAATCATGCTTGACAAATCTGTTGGAATTCTTTGACGATGAAACTAGTAGAGTTGCCAAGGGTTTGGCTCCCCCTTGTCAACTCTACTAGTTTCTCAGTATGGTATATTTGGACTTTCAGAAAGTGTTTGATAAAATCCCGTATCAGATTATCGTGCAAGATTAAAGCACACAGGACGGGCGGAAGTGTATTGGGATGGATGGAAAACTGGTTAGCAGAGAGGAAACTAAGAGTAGGCATTAATGGCAGGCAGTAACTAGTGGGATGCCGTAGGGATCAGTGCTGCGACCCCAGGTATTCACAGTATATATTAATAATTTTCATGAGGGAACAAAATGTAACATCTCAAAGTTTGCAGGTGATACCAAGTTGGGTGGGAGGGTGATCTGTGACAAGGTCACAGAGATCCTTCAGCATGATCTGGACAGGATGAGTGAGTGGGAAAATCAATGGCAGATACTGTATAGTTTGGATGAATGTGAGGTTATTCGTTTTGGAAGCAAAAACAATGCAGCAGGTTGCTGTCTGGCTGTAAATTGGGAGAGGGGAGTGTGTAGTGGGACCTAGGTGTCCTTGTGCACCAGTTGCTGAAGATCAGCATGCAGGTGCAGCAGGCAGTAAAGAAGACAAATGGTTCATTGGCCTTCATTGTGAGAGGTTTCAAATATCAAAGCAGGGATGTGTTGTTGCAATTATACAGGGCTTTGGTGCCACACCTAGTTTTGTGCAGTTTTGGTTTCCTTTGAGGAAGGATGCTCTTGCTTTTGAGGGAATGCAGCAAAGATTTACCAGGCCAATTCTGGGGATGGCGGGATTGATGAATGAGGAGAGATTGACGAGGTTAGGATTGTTTTCACTGGAGTTCAGATGGGTGAGGTGGGGGGATCTCATTAGAGACTTTAAAAAATTTGAAAAGGACTGGACAGGGAGTACGTTGTTGATGGTGGGACAGTCCAGAAACGGGTCACAGTCTCAGGCTGCCGGCTAGACCATTTAGGATGGAGATGAGACATTTCTTCCCCCAGAGAGTAATGAGCTTGTGGAATTCATTATCTCAGGAAGTAGTTGATGCCAAAACATTGAATGTATTCAAGTGATGGCTAGATGTAGCACTTGGGGCAAATGGGATCAAAGGTTATGGGGAGAAAGCAGGATTAGGCTATTGAGTTGGATGATCAGCCAAGATTGCAATGAATGTTGGAGCAGGTTCGTAGGGCTGAATAGTCTGCTCCTATTTTCTGTGTTTCTATTCAACAATTCTATGATAAACTACATAGAATTGTTGAATAGAAACACAGAAAATAGGAGCAGACTATTCAGCCCTACGAACCTGCTCCAACATTCATTGCAATCTTGGCTGATCATCCAACTCAATAGCCTAATCCTGCTTTCTCCCCATAACCTTTGATCCCATTTGCCTCAAGTGCTACATCTAGCCATCACTTGAATACATTCAATGTTTTGGCATCAACTACTTCCTGAGATAATGAATTCCACAAGCTCATTACTCTCTGGGGTTCTATGTTGACATAGTATTAATGGATCCTTTCCCTTCAAATCTTCTATTGTCACCCACCTTCTCAAATAGCTCACCCTTTTGGCTCACCCTTTTGATTCACCAATTTGACTGTAAGCTAAACTGCCAATCCCATGTCCTATCCATCACCAGGATTTCTAACTTTTACCTCTGTAAAATTACATGACTCCACTCCTGCCTCTGCTGATCTGTTCTCATTGAAGGCCTGGCTGCCCTTCCACGTCCATCCTTTATAAACTTGAGCTCATTCAAAACTCTATATCCCATGTCCAAACTTGAGCCAAGTACTGTTCACCCATTGACCTACATTTAATTAGCTCCTGATCTGGCAACACCTTCGTTTTAAAATTATCATTCTTGTTTTGATGCATTCCATGGCTTTGCATGTTCTGATGTAGCCCTTTTCTACTCCAGTACTCCTAAGGTCCCTGTACCCCTCCAATTCTGGCTTCTTTTGCGACCTCTATTTTCTTTGTTCCACCAGTCGCAGATGCTCTGGCATTCCCCAACTAAGCCTTCACTTGTCTTCTTCCATGTAGGAACAGAAAAAGGCAAGTTAGCTCCTGTCTTTCCCCAGAGTATCTTGATACCTTTGGTGAGCAAATCTCTCAATCTCCAATTTAAAGTCAGCAATTGATCTTGCATCTCCCCATACCTGCATGGGTTTCTTCCTGTTCTCTCTCTCTCTCTCTCTCACACTCACACACACACACACACACACACACACACACACACAGTCTGAAAGACATGCTGGTTAGGTGCATTGACAATGTTAAATTCTCCCTCAGTGTACCTGAACAGGTGCCAAAGGGTGATGGTGAGGGGATTTTCACAGTCACTTCATTGCAATGTTAATGTAAGCCTATTTGTGATACTAATAATAAACTTCTAAACTTTGAACTTTAGTCTTGCTACATTACTTAATTTTTGGACTTAAAGTATTACTCTGTTAAATCTACACTGCACTTCTTCCAAGGCCATTATAACCTTCCAAAGGTAAGCAGTATTCCATGTGTGGTCCAAGTGGAGGTCTGTATAAATGTAGCATTACAACTATCCAGAGTCCTGTAAATATAAAAACCAGTATACCATTACCTTCATGATTATCCTCTGTGCCTGGTCATGATATTTTGATTTTAAGAACATAACATAAGAAATAGGAGCAGGAGTAGGCCATCTAGCCCTTCGAGCCTGCCCTGCCATTCAATAAGATCATGGCTGATCTGTCGCTGCTCAGTTCCACTTTCCTGCTTTCTCCCCGTAACCCTTAATCCCCTCTTATCAAAAACCCATCTGGCCTCCTCAACTTTCACTTTCTGGCTTTTCACCATTTTTTTAGAACTCTTCTGTGGGTTGTGGACATCACTGGCTAGGCCAACATTTATTGCCCATCCCTAATTGCCCTTGAGAAGATGGCGTGCTGCTGACCTGAACTACTAGAGGATTTTCACAGTAACTTCATTGCAGTGATAATGTAAGCCTACTAATAAATAAACTCCACCAGGTGCAGATGCACCTACAATGTTAGTAGGGATGGAGTTCCAAAATGTTGATCCTGCAACAGTCAAGTAAGTGATATGGTTCCAGGTCATGATGCTGAGTGACTTGGGACAAGAACTTCCAGGTGGTAGTGTTCCCATGGATCGGCTGCCCTTGTGTAGAGGTTGTGGAAAAGTGCTGTTGAAGGAGCCTTAACAAGTTGCTGCAGCAAATCTTGTACACAATACGCATTGTTGCGACTGTGTATTTGCGATGGAAGGAGTGAATATTGAAGGTGGCCGATGTGATACCAATCAAGCAGGCTGCTTTAACCTGAATGGTGTCAAGATTCTTGGGTATTGTTTCAGCTGCACTCATCTAGGCAAGTGGAGATTGTTGTATCAGACTCCTAATTTGTGCCTTGTAAGTAGTGGGCAGGATGTGGGGAGTCACAGGTGTGTTGCTGCAGGATTACTAGCCTCTAACCTTTTTGGAGCCACAGTATTTGTATGGGGAAGTCAGTGATGATAATGCCATTGAATATCATGGGGCAATGGTTAGATATTTTCTTCTGGAGTGCAAGTCTTCAGTACTGTTGCTGGAACATTGTCAGGGCCCATAGCCTTTCCAGTATCTAGTGCCTTTAGCTGTTTGTTGTTATGTGGAGTGAATTACGTTTGCTGAAGACTGGTATTAGTGATGCTGGAGTCCTCGGGAGGAGGCTGAGATGGATCATCCACTTGGTACTTCTGGCTCAAGATTGTAGTAAATTCTGTAGTCTTGTCTTCTACACTGATATGCAGGACTCCTCACCATTGAAGAATTGGATATATGTGAGTGAGTTTAATTGTCCATCACCTTCACTGCTGCAGGTGGCAGGACTGCAGAGCTTGTATCTAATCTGTTGGCTGTGGAATCTGTCATCACTTGCTGCTTATGCTGTTTGGCATGCAAGTCCTGTGTTGTAGCTTCACCAAGTTGATACTCTTTTTGGTGCTGCTTCCTGCATGCCCTCTTGCACTCCTCTTTGAACTAGGGCTCGTCTTCTGGCTTGGTAATGGTAGAGTGGATAATATGCCAGGCCACAAGGTCATATATTGTCATTGAGAACAGTTCTGTTGCTGTTGTTGGCCCACAGCGTTTCGTGGTCTTGAGTTTCTAGATCTGTTCAAAATAGATCCTATTTAGCAGGATGGTAGTGGAATACGACATGTGAAGACAGAACTTTGTTCCTGGGAGGACTGTGTGGTGGTCACTCTTAGCAATACTATCATGACAGCTGTATCTGTGGCAGGCAGGTTAGTGAGGATGATTGTTTTGTTAGTTCCCTTACCACTTGCCCCACATGCATTCCGTGTGCTTTAGAGCCTGACCAGCTCTATCTTTGGTGCTACTGAACCACTCTTGGTGATGGACTCTGCAGTCCCCTACCCAGAGTACGTTCTGTCACCCTCAGTCCTTTCTCTAAAGTGTTGTTCGACATGATTCATCAGCTGAGGTGAAGTGGTCTGTGGTATTCAGAAGGTTTAATAGCCCATGTTACGGAATCAGGTGAAACATTTTCCAGAGTCAACGTTGAGGACTCCCATGGAAACTCCTGACTACTGTGCTGCCACCTCTGCTGTCAGTCATGCTGGTGGGATAGCACATACCTAGGGTTGGTGGTGTCTCAGACATTCTGTAAGGTATGATTCCATGAGTACATCATGTCAGTGTGTTGCTTGGCTTGTCTGTGAGACAGTTCTCCCAATTTTCGCACAAGTTCCCAGTAAGGACTTTGCAGGGTCAAAAGTGCGGAGTTGTCATTTCCAATGCCTGGGTTGATGCCAAGATACTTATCTGGTTTCATTCCTTTTAGACTATTTAGCAATTTGATACAACTGAGTGGCATGCTAGGCCATTTCAGAGCATATTTAAAAGTCACATGTAGGCTAGACCAGATAAAGATAACAGATTTCCTTCCCTATAGGACATTAGTGAGCCAGTTGGGTTTTTATGCCAGTGTCATTTTATGGTAATCACTTAGACTTCAATTCCAGGTTTTTTAAAATTCAATTTCCAAAGGTGAATTTGAACCCAGGTCCTAGTCCAATGACGTTACCACTATACCATCTGTTTGTTGGACTGCTTGTTCAAAATCCTGTTTTGGGTGGTACAGTGCTTAGTAGTCTTTCACAGCGTGAGGGACCCAGGTTTGATTCCCAGCTTGGCACACTAAGTTTGCTCATTCTCCTCGAGTCTTTGTGGGTTTCCTCCCACGGTTCCCATGTGTGGGTTAGATGGATTGACCATTCTAAATTGCCCCTAAGTGTCAGGGGGACTAGCTAGGGTAAATGCATAGTATTATGGGATAGAGCCAGGTGGGATTGTGGCTGGTGCAGATTCGATGGGTTGAATGGCCTCCTGCACTGTAGGATTCTATGATTCTAAAATCTAGATGAATAGAAATTTCTTCTGTTGTCTTTGATCTCTTGTTGCAAAGCCTGAGTGTGACAGTTCGCAACTTTGGTGTTATATTTGACTCCAATTAACTTCCATTGCATGTCTGTGCCTTTTCCATTTCTATAACATCATCTGGCTTCATCCCTGCATTAGTTCATCTGGTACGGAATCGCTCAGACATTTGTTACCTCTAGACTTCCCAATTCCAACGTGCTCCTGTCTCTCTAACCTGTGCTTAACCCTCTCTCCACTCACATTGTCTGTACCTTTAAGTCTTGATTACCTGTAAAGACTAGCATTCCAACCATTATTTTGTAAATTGAATTTGGGTCTTTAAATGCCTGTTTGTGAGCAGAACTCCCACTTACCTGATGAAGGAGCAGTGTTCTGCAAGCTAGTGGCTTGTGCTACCAAATAAACCTGTTGGATTTTAACTTGGTGTTGAGACTTCTTAACATGAGATTATCCAAACCTCTGCCTCCAAGTCACCTTAGTCCTTTCCATGTTGATTTACATTGGATTCCTGGTTGAAAAACACCTGAATTTTAAGATATTCACCTTTTATGTTCAAATCCCTCCATGGCCTCATGATGCATGCAACAACACTCGAAGCTTGACACCATCCATGACAAAGCAGCTCACTTTGTCGTTGACCCTTCTTCAGATGTTCACTCCCTGTGCTACCTACGCAGAATAGGAGCAGTGTGTACTATCTGTAAGACACACTGTAGGAATCCACCAAGACTTCTTGGACAACATCTTCAAAATCCATGACCACTACCATCTAGAAGACCTAAGGCAGCAGACATATTTCACCACCTGGAAGTTCCAATCTGAGCCACTCATTATCCTGACTTGAAAATATATTGTTGCTCTTTCACTGTCGCAGGGTGAAAATCCTGGCACTTTCTCCAAAAATTAACAGCACTGTGGATACACTATATGGACTGCAGCATTTCAAGAAGGCAGTCCATCACCATCTTCTTGAGGGCAATTGGGGATGGGCGATAAATGTTGGCCTTGCCATCAAAGCGCACATCCCTTGGATCAATAAAATAAAATCTCTGTCCCACAACACTCATGATATCTGCTGTTCACTCATTTTGGCTTTCTGTCTATCCCTAATTTTAATTGCTTTATCATTTAGCAGCTGTGCCTTCAGCTACTAAGGTTCAAGACTCTCCCAGAACCTTCACCTTTCCTCCAGAGATGTGCTGTAAAGCTTTGGCTGTCTGCCTTAATTTCTCCATGTCTTGATGACAAATTTTGATTTGTGAAGCACCTTGACTGTTTCATCTTACCTTTAACATAATAAAAAGACAAGTTCTCCCTCCCTCATTTTAAATAATGGAATGACATGCCCAGTTTTTCCATCTGAGGGATCGGTTCAAGAATCAAGACTTCTAAAAAGTATAGTTTGGGCATCTGAAAAATTTGCACCTTGGTTTCAAATGCTGGTGTAGAGAACTGTCTGGTCCAAGGAGTTTCTCATTTTAGTGACATCATTTTCTTAATTATTCTTTTGCTTAGAATTTTGGTGAGACCTTGTCCCTGCTTCAGATATCCAGCTTTACTGCAAGTACTGGCAGAAAGTACTTATCTCGTGCTTCAACCATTTTCTTATTTTCATTGACAATATGACCATTAACTGTTTGCTCCCAATGGAAATGGTATTGTCACTGGACTTGTAATCCAGGGTACTGCTCTGGGGACCAGGATTCAGATCATAAGAACATAAGAAATAGGAGCAGGAGTAGGCCATCTGGCCCTTTGAGCCTGCCCCACCATTCAATAAGATCATGGCTGATCTGTCGTGGCTCAGTTCCACATTCCCGCCCTCTCCCCATAACCCTTAATCCCCTCTCTTATCAAAAACCCATCAACCCGCGTCTTAAAAATATTTAGCGAGGTAGCCTCCACCACTTCAACGGGCAGAGAATTCCAGAGATTCACCACCCTTTGAGTGAAGAAGTTCTTCCTCAACTCCGTTCTAAACCGCGCCCCCTTTATCTTGAGGCTGTGCCCCCTTGTCCTACTGTCCTTTCTGAGCGGGAAGAGTCTCTCCACCTCTATCCTATCCATCCCATTCATCATCTTACGTCTCAATGAGATCTCGCCTCATTCTTCTAAACTCTAACGAGTACAAGCCTAGTTTATTCAGCCTCTCCTCATAGCTCAACCCCCTCAACTCCGGCATCAGCCGAATAAACCTCCTCTGCACTCCCTCCAAGGCCAAAATATCCTTGCGTGAGAACGGCGCCCAAAACTGCACACAGTACTCCAGCTGCGGCCTCACCAATGCCCTGTACCACCGCAGCAAGACCTCCCTACTTTTATATTCAATCCCCCTCGCTATGAAGGCCAGCATCCCATTAGCCTTCCTGACTACCTGCTGCACCTGCAAGCTGGGTTTTTGCGACTCATGCACAAGGACCCCGAGGTCCCTCTGCACTGTCGCCTGCTGCAGTTTTTCTCCACGTAAGTAATAATCCTTCCTACCATTATTCCTACCAAAGTGGACCACCTCGCACTTGCCAACATTAAATTCCATTTGCCATTTCCTGGCCCATTCGCCCAGCCTATCTAGATCCTTCTGCAGACTCTCCACACCCTCCGCGCAATTTGCCGTTCCACCAATCTTGGTGTCATCAGCAAATTTTGACACCATACATTCGGTTCCCTCCTCCAGATCATCTATATAAATGGTAAATAGCTGAGGCCCCAGCACCGACCCCTGGGGCACTCCACTAGTCACCAACCGCCAATCCGAATAGCACCCATTGACCCCCACTCTCTGCCTTCTATTTGACAACCAGTCCTCTATCCACGCTAACACCCTACCCCCAACTCCATGTCCCCTGACCTTCTGCAATAACCTCTTGTGAGGTACCTTGTCAAACACCTTCTGAAAATCCAGAAAGACCACATCCACCGGCTCTCCTCTATCCACCGCCCTAGACACGTCCTCATAGAACTCCAGTAAATTTGTCAGACACGACTTCCCTTTAACAAAACCGTGCTGCGTCTGCTCTATCAAGCAATTCCCCTCAAGATGCCTCACTATTTCCTCCTTGATGACGGATTCTAACATTTTACCTACAACAGACGTTAAACTAACTGGCCTATAATTCCCCGCATTTTGCCTGGCACCCTTCTTAAACAACGGCGTAACATTAGCTGCTTTCCAATCTTCCGGCACTTCCCCGGAATCCAGCGACGTCTGGAAAATAACCACCAAGGCAATCCGGTCCTGGGGACTTGTCCACAATCAGCCTCTCCAGTCTGTCGAGCACCGCCTCTCTAGTAACAGTAATGTCATTGAGACCCTCCAGTCCTACCACCTTTCCATCACTAACACCCGGCAAATTATTCACGTCCTCCTCCGTGAAGACCGAAACAAAAAACGTTATTCAAGACCTCAGCCATTTCCCCATCCCCTACCACTAAGTCCCCCTTCTCATCCTCTAAGCGTCCAACGTTCACCCTAGCCAGCCTCTTCCTTTTTATATACTTATAAAAACTCTTGCTATCCGTTTTTATATTAAGCGCTAGCCCAGCTTCATAGTTTATCCTACCCTTCTTTATCAATTTCTTTGTCAATCTTTGTTGACATTTAAACCTCTCCCAATCCTCTTCTCGCCCACTACTCTTAGCTACTCTAAACGCCTCCGCTTTTAATTTAACACTTTCCTTCACCTCCTTCGTTATCCACGGCTTATTACCTCTCCTCCTACGGTCCTTTTTGACCATCGGAATAAATTTCTGCTGAGCACCAAGAAAGATCTCCTTAAAAATCCTCCACTGCTCTTCAGCAGACCTACCTTCCAACGCGCTCCCCCAGTCCACATTCGCCAATTCCTCTCTCATCCTACCGTACTCCCCTCTGTTCAAACAAAGGACACGCGTCCGGGAACCCACTTTGTCCTCCTCCATCTGCACCAGAAACTCCACCATACAATGATCACTCTCCCCAAGAGGATCCTTCACCGCAAGGTCCCTGATTCTACCCACCTCATTACATAACACCAGATCCAAGATAGCTTGCTCCCTCGTCGGCTCCAACACGCACTGTTCAAGGAAACTATCCTGGCAGCATTCCAAGAACTCCTCGAGCCCACCGCGTCCAACATGGGTCGACCAATCAATGTGCAGATTGAAATCCCCCATAACTACGGCCGTCCCATTCCTGCACGCTGCACTTATTTGTGCGTTAGCAGCCCGCCCCACCTCCAGATCATTATTCAGGGGCCTATAGACGACACCCGCCAGCGTCTTCCTCCCTTTGCTGTTCCTAATCTCTACCCACAACGATTCCACGTTCTGCTCCTTGGCTCCAATATCATCCCTTGCTACCACCCTGATGCTATCCTTAATCAGCGGAGCTACGCCCCCCCCCCCCACTTTTCCCTCTCGCCTATCCTTCCTAAACACTTGATACCCCTGGACATTCAACTCCCAGTCCCTGTCACCTTGCAGCCACGTCTCTGTAATGGCCACCAGATCATATCCATTTGTGTCGATCTGCGCCACCAGCTCATCGACTTTATTCCGAATGCTCCGTGCATTCAGATAAAGTGCCTTCATCCCAGCCTTCCCCTGGACCCTATTCATACTCACGCCCCCTACTCCCTTTATTATTGGGACATCCTCGGCCTCCACCCTTACCTGTACCCTCTCCTTAACTTTAGGCCTCGTAGATCCCACCACAGCAGACAGCGAAATTTGAATTCACTAGAAAAAGCTGGAATTAAAAGTCAAATGATCACCACGAAGTCATTGTTGTTTGTTGTAAAAACTCATCTGGCTTGCTATCTGTCATCCTTACCTGGCCTGCATGTGACTCCATACCCACAACAATGTGGTTCACTTTTAAATATCCTCCCAAATGGTCTAGCAGACCACTCAGTTAAAGGATAGACAATAAATGTTGGCCCAGCCAGCGACACCCTCATCCCCTGGATGAATAAAAAAAGCCACCTTTTTCCAGCTAGAATTGTTTGATTTTTGACTTCCAATGCATGTTTTCTTTCATACTTCCTACTTGTAGATGTTGCCACCTGTTTTACGCTTCCTTGTTCTTTGTGTTTCTTCCATTTTCTGGGGCGTGTTCATTTATGTATGCTTTTATTTTACTTTCATCATTTGTGCTTGGTTTGTTTTGGAAGGTAGATTTGCCCTGAAAGTCTGCTGTGTGTAATTTGAAAATCTTAGTTTTTGAATGTATCTCCTTTTCAATTACAAAACTCAACTCATTATGATTTCTTAGAAGCACTGTTAAGATAATTAAATTTGGCTAATTACACATTAATACAGTTGGCACCTCTCTCCCATCCTCTTCCCATTAGTTTTCGAACATACGTTGCAGAAAACTATACTGAAAACACGCAAGGAACACTCTACCTTTCTGACATCATCTGGTCTGCTTATTCCCAATCTGTGAAAATTGAAACTCTCCTATTAAAACCCTTCTTTCCACTAATGTTACACTTGCCTGATCTCTGCAGTTTCCACTAAAGCTGGTACCTGGGGGAGGGTGCCTCTACACAAGTCTGACTATAGTCTTCAATTTGTAAAATGCTGCCTGCTTTGGTCTTGTACCCTCAACCTGAAATCATTTCAATGATAAGTGCTAAGGCTTTTTTTTTTGTCTTTCCTGCAGATCATACAGCCTGAGATATTTAGTTTCCCAGTCCTGGCTCTCTCAATCATTCCTCAGTCATGGCAACTAACCTGAAGATGTCTGTAATTAATTTGATAATTTTTCTTACAATCATGCATTTGTGTTTTTAAAAAAAAGCTTATTTGGGTCTGTCCTTTTGCTCTTATACTCTATTATTTATCATTTAATTGCTTTTCGTCTTTTAACTTTCCCTTTCTCAATAAGGCCAATTTCAGATTGTTAGAAAAAGGAGCAGGAATTGGCCATTGTGCCTATTCCACTATTCAGGAAAATGGTCTAACTCTCATTCTAACTCCCTTGTAGATCAAAAAAACCTGACTGTCTTGGTCTTGAATACATTTAATGACCAGCCATCATTCCTCTCTGGGATACAGATTTCCAAAGATTGATGCCTCTAAGAACAAATTCCTCCTCCCGTTGGTTTTAAGTGGGAGACCCCTTATTTTTAAGCAGTGTACCCTACTTCAGGATTCCATCATAAGATGAAGCATCTTAATATCTACTTTGTTGAGCCTCATCAAAATCTTATCTTTCAAAAAGATCACTTCTCATTCTTCCTGTGTGAGCTCAACTGTTCCTCATCACAGCACCTTGATGCTGTGATCGAATGAGTGAACCTTCTCCGAACTGTCTCCAGTGCAAGTAATAATGAGACTAAAACTGTACACTGTACAGACTTCCTAATTACTTGTCCTACTTGCATGTTTGCTTTTTGTGATTCGTGTGTGACGATCCCTCTGTACTCCAGCATCCTGTATTCTCTATTTCAATAATATTTTGTTTTTCTGTTCTTACACAAGTGGGTAAATTGCATTTCCCACACTAAAGTACATCTGCCATATTTTTGCGCACTTGCCTAAAATGTCAATATCTCTTCGCAAACTCTCTCTTTTATTCATTTGTGGGACTAGGTGCTGCTGGTTGGCCAGCACTTATTGCCCATTCTTATTCGCCCTTGGAGGGCAGCTGAAAGTCCACCACATTGCTGTGGCTCTGGAAGCACATGTAGGCCAGACGAGATAAGGACATTAGTGAACCAGATAGGCTTTTCCGACAAGCAACAATGGTTTCATGGTCATCAGTAGATTCTTAATTCCATACTTTTTTATTGAAGTCAAACTCCACCAGCTGCGGAGGCGGGATTCGAACCTGCGTCCCTGGGACATGAACTGAGTTTCTGGATTAATAGTCTAGTAATAATACTACTAGGCCATCACCACCTCTTGGTATTCTCAACTTGCTTCTCTATCTCAGTATCCTCCTCACAGCTTGCTTTTCTACCTATTTTTGTATCATCAGCAAATTTGATACCATTTGGTTGCTTCCTCCAGGTCATTAACGTAGATTGTAAATAGTTGAGGCCGCAGCATTTTTCCCTGTGGCACTCCACTAGTTACGGTTTGCTGATCTACAAATGATCCAGTTAACCCGAATCCTTTAGTAAGTTGATCCTCTACTCATGCTAATATCTTCTCTCCAATATCATGCACTCTCATCTTGTATAGTGACTCCATGTGGCATAGAATATCTTTAGAAAATCCAAATACACTGCATCTACTGGTTTCCCTGCTTGTTACATCCTCATATGTTAATTACTATTTCCCTTTCATAAAACAATGTTAACTCTACCTCACTGTCTTACGATTTCCAAAAGGTTCTGCTACTACTTCCATAGTAATGGATTGCAGCATTTTTTTCAGCACAAATTAGGCTAACCTACAGTTTCCTGCTCTCTGTCTCTTTCTTGACTAGGTGCTTAACATTTGTGGTTTTTGAATCCACTGAAACCTTTCCAGAATCTGAATTTTGGAAGATTATTACCAATGTACTCACCATCTTTGTAGTGATTTTTATGACCCTGAGATGTACGCCTTCGAAGGAGCTTGTTAGCCTTTGGTTCCATTTTCTAGTGGTAGTAATTATTTAAAATTCCTCCTTCACTTGTGCCCCCAGGTTTCCTATTTTTAGGATTATTTCTGTGTTTTTAATTATGAAGACAGATACCAAGTACTTATTCAGTATCTCATTTGTATAGAAGAACATGACTCACTAGCTCCATCTCGTGGTCAGTAGATGCTGGCCTTGCCAGCAATGCTCACATCCTGTGAATGAATGCTTTAAAAGAGATGAAATTTGTGGCTGCAGGATAAATAGCAGTAGCATATGTTTGCTACTTGTTACAAATATAAAGTTAAATGTAAAGCTGTTACCCGAATGGCCTGTGTGTTCTTGAGGATACAGAACCTAAAATTGAAGTGGGTCACATCAACCTTTTGTAACTGATTCACATTTCCAAGACAGCAGTATTTTGTGATTTTATCATCAATGGTATGATGCTTTGAAGAGAAAATAGAGCAGCAATTTTAAAACTTGGTGCAATGAGGAATATAAATAACTTTCATCGGAGAAAAGTAGATCATGAATGCACATGATTTGCATCTCTTTAAAGAGCCAGACTTCAGTGATACACTGAAAGCATACATCCTGTCCAGTACACCCCTTGATTCATGGTTGTCAAGGAATGTGACATTAAAATAATAGTCCTTTCACTGGTTATTTTTCACTCTAGTGAACAGTTATGAATCACTGATCAAAAATGTTTATCTCTAATGATGTTTGAGTAATAAGCTAGTTGTGATTTCTTTTTAAAGATGTGGACCGTGTGTGAGAATAGCTCCAGTTTTCAGCGCATTGAGTTCCAAATACCCACATGCTGTCTTTCTGGAAGTAGATGTGCATCAGTGTCAGGTAAGTGGATTGAAAATTCCCATAATTAGTTCATAAATTAAAAATAAAGTTCATCGTCTGGAGTAAACCAAATGTTTTTCTCCTTTTTGTGTTTCAACTAATGTGCCTCCCATGCAGTCTTCTTTTGCCCTTTTTCTGCCACCAACACTGTTGAACCAAGGATTCGTGAGATTATAACTTCCCCAGGACCTCAAAATTCTAGAAACCCTCTCGGTTACAGACCTGATATTGCTCCTTCTGCAGTAGAATGGTTAGCTCCATGTATTTGGCATGTTCCTGTTGTCCCTGCCTTGCATACGTATGATCTCGCTACAATGCTGGTGTAAATTTAGATCAAAAGAGACACTCAATTTAAATATGTGCTGTTATAGTTAGTTTAGTTTATTTAGTGTCACAAGTAGGATTACATTAACACTGCAGTGAGGTTACAGTAAAAATCCCCTGGTCGCCACACTCCAGTGCCTGTTTGGGTACATGAGAATTTAGCTTGGCCAATGCACCTAACCAGCATATCTTTCGGGCTGTGGGAGCATCCTGAGAAAACCCACACGCATGTGGGGAGAATATGCAGATTCCACACAGACAGTGACCCACGCTGGGACTTGAACTTAGGTCCCTGGCGCTGTGAGGCAGTGCTTGCCACTGTGCTGCCCACTCAGAGACAAATAGACTCAGCAGTGCGCTACATGTACAATAAACTTGGGTAACCTGATCAGATTTTTGCCCCAGTTAATTTCAGACAGCTCCAAAGCCCATTGCAAAACTCATGATGCAACTTGAATTGACTACATTGGTGTGAATACAATTTATGATGTGCATTTTTCTTTCTTGTCCCAGTGTGAACTCTGCTGTGCGGCATGTGGCAAAAAAGGTTGGGAAGGGTCCTGCCCCAGAGCTTCTACAAATGCTACTCCGTAGCTTGTCTGAGAAAATGAATACAGAACGCATTACTGAGTGAAGCCTATTAGCAAAAGGTGTAATGATCATGCTAACGCTCGTGTGTAATGACAGTCCTCTAACTACACTGAGTAAACAAACTATGGACCAAAATTTGCACGAGTAATCAACTTGCAGGAACAAAAGCCTAAAACGAATATTTATACTTGGCACTGAGCTAGCAATGCAATAGAAAGTGTTTTATTTGAGGCTGAAGCTAATGCAAGCATTCTTCCACATGGAAATTTTGGGGAAATTGAGGGGAGCAGGGTGTGTCCCTGTATCTGGAAACTTCACGGGGATGGGTCACCAGCACATCTTTGGGGTATTTCCTCAGATACACTGCTGAGGGGTCAGGAGTTATGGTCCACTATTTTCTCAAATGCTATGTGAATAGAAGTTTAAAAAGCTGAATAAGCTGTTAAATTTGCATTAAAGTGGGTTTAATTGGGCAAAGTTGGGGGCCATGCCTGAGCCTTATTGACCACGTGAGCAGGTTGCAGATCCCTGACCGAGTGGGACTATTAGTGCTTGATGTTGCCCTCTGGTGCAAAAAGCAGAAAACTACTTTCCCAATGTTGACATTTTCATTAATAAGCTCATTAATGGTTAGAGATGTATCAAATGATAGTTGCTTGTCACTTTTCTCTTTTAAAGTATTAGTTGCAGTAGAACAGTAAGTGCATTTTTAATGGCAAGTTGCATTGGATTTTTAGGAGCTTCTTATTTAGATTTAGGGGAGACGATGGCTAGTGTTATTATCTCTAGACTATTAATCCAGAATCTTTGCTAATGTCTGGGGACCAAGGTTCAAATCCTGTCACGGCAGATGGTAGAATTTGGAATTCAACAAAAAAGTATCTAGAGATAAGAATCTACTGATGACCATGAAACCGTTGTCGATTGTCGGGGGAAAAAAATCCATCTGATTTACTAATGTCCTTTTTGGGAAGGAAATCTGCCATCCTCACCTGGTTTGGCCTACATGTGACTCCAGAACCTCAACAATGTGGTTGACTCTCAACTGCTCTCTGTCAAGGGCAGCTAGGGATGGGCAATAAATGTTGATCAGCCAGCGGTTCCCATGAATGAATTGAAAAAAGCAGTTTATATTAGTAGAACACAAATGTAGGAGCAGGAATAGACCATTCAGCCCATTGGGCCTGCTTTGTCAATGAGTAAAATCATACTTTGAGTATTTTTCCGTGCCATCCACATCCCTTTGCCATTGGTATCTAAAAACCTGTCAATCTCTGCTTTAAATATATTCAATAGTTTTGTTTCCACGGTCCTCCGGAGCAGAGAATTCTAAAGATTCTCAGCCCTCCAATCTCTTAATCTTGGTCTAAGTGGCTTATCCTTTATTTTGGAAATTGTCTCCTGAGTTTGCACTCCCCAGCCAGGGAAAAGACCTTACTTGCATCTGTCCTTTAAGTATTTAGTATGCTTCAATTAAATCACACCTCATTCTTTGAAAAGCTAGAGAACGCAGGCCCAGTTTCCCCAATCCCTCTTCATTCGACAGTCATGGAAACAAGTCTTGTGAACCGTCGATGCACCCCTTCTATGGCAATACTATCCTTCCTAATGCATGGTGGCCAAAACTGCACTCTGGGTACCATCTAATCAAAGTTGCATACAATTGAAGCTAGACCTCACTACTCCTGTTCTCCAATCCTTTTGTGATGAAGACAAATGTACCTAATTGCTAGTTTCACTTGCATCTTTGCCTTCATTGACTTATTTGTAAGGACGCTTTTTGTATCCACACTTTTTAACCACTTGCCATTTAAGAAAATACCTTGTATATTTGTTCTTCCTACTAAAGTGATGACCTCACATTTTTCCACCTTTGTTTCACTGAAAGGTGGACACCAAACAGTACATGGAAGTGACCAATTTAATTGTGTGGCAAAGAAATTGTGACAAAATGAGGTGACTTTTGAATTTGTCAGAGAAAAGTGGTCAGGTGGCAACATGGAGAATGCAGGGGTCTGATTAGTTGAAAACAATCTTAAATATTAGAGGGACGGGATTAGGGCAGTGTGTGCGCTGAATGTCAGTGCTTGAGAAGTTATTGGAGGGACTGGTAAGTTGAGACATTCCAAAGTAATGTCCCTTATGATTTGCAAGAATGTGGATGATTTTGCATGGTTTTTTTATGGTGTGAGGTAAGAGCTGTGAAGCTCTAAATGGAATGCAGTTAGAATAGAGCTTGCAAGCGACAAAATTCTTGGAGAAATCAAACTTTGGGAGATTTCTGCAATGTAAGTGATTTGACCGTTGAGCATGTAACTGTTTTTCAGAGGGTAGGTTACAGGATTTGAAACTTAGCTGAGGATTGAACAAGATGTGCATAATTTAAGTACAATTTTGATATTAAAGGCTCTTTTCTCTGCCAGTACACCTCATCTTTAGTTGTTCACTTCAACATCGACCACTATCTATTCTATAATTGGAGTTTTGGTTTCAGTCCCAAGAAATTGAATTTAGAATTACTTTTGTTTTATAAAATATTTTAAGTATTATTCATAAACTTGTTACTGTTTCAGCAAACAGCAACAGCCAATAACATCACAGCAACACCATCATTTTTGTTCTTCCGAAATAAAGTGAGAATTGATCACCTTCATGGAGCAGATGCCAATGGATTAGAAGAGAAAATTAAACAACATCTGGAAAATGATCCTGGAATTGAAGATCTGGACATTCCCAGAGGATATGTATGTAAAACATGCTGTGAAAACTATAAAGACATTTTTAATGAAATGTAGCTTCCTTGTCATTCCCTTTGAATTTATTTTTGGATATCCTTACCCCTGCATTGTAAAAAGGGCTAGGATCAGTGCAGAGCTCTTTCTTCATTCCCTCAACTTGGCCAGAAATTCAAGGGTGAAATGAGGGGGAGGAAGACATTTGAAGCTGAACCAGATGAAATCCATCCCATTTTCCATTCCTGGCACATAGCACAAAGCACTTTAATATTCTGCTTTAATTTATACTAAGCTGCACAGTAACTTAATTGGGTACACTGCTATTGCTCAGCATTATAAAGGCAGAATAAGCTTTTAATAGTTCACGGAAAGAGCTTTAGTTATGCAGCAGTGAACTGTCCTGGTGATTGGGTAAAACTCGATTGCTGACCAGAAGGATCCAGACAGCAGATCATTGAGTGCTACTGTCTCTGGGTTGGAAAAGAAGAAGGTAATGTTTCCCATTCCAAGTTCTACCCAGGGTGATTGATTAGACTTGGTTGTGATGTATCTTACAGTTCACTATTAGCCTGCTAATAATCATTACTTAAGCTCATGTGAGACGCAGCCACTAAGTGAAAGTAATTGGTGGGGTGATGGGAGGGTGGGGCAGCTTGCATCCTTGGAAACAAAGGAAATTTCTTAATTGTGTTAGAAAAAGAAGAGTGAAAATTTGTGGGGGGGTGGTGGAATTAAAAGTAGTGCACGTCTTGAATGCAGTGGTTAGAATTTGAACAAATAGCATATAATGCAAAATTTGGCACATAATGTGGAATAAAATTGATGTTGTATTAAAATTAAGTGCACAGCACGTTAGGTATTCTTGAAACCAGATTTGTTCGTTTGGATTCCTCGTTACAGTGTAAAGATGTGTACTTCAAACCCAGTACCTGGAGTGACTGTACGTCTGGTCAAATCCATAATTTGAGATGGCTTTTTACTTTAAAATGGTCATTAGTAATATATTAAATACTTTTATCTGCACACAATTTGTTAATAAAATGGATTGTTGTATTTTTGTCAATTTCAGCCATCTTTTCCCATTGAAGTGGCAGCTACATTACATCTGCATGTGCTAGTCCAAGTCACTCCCCAGTCTTTTTTCACCCGAATGATATGTTTGGCCTTTCTCTTGGCGTGTGATGTGCAGGAGGTCAACAAGGGTATTTGAAGGCAGCGGATGCTGGTAATAACTCTGCAGGTCTGGCAAGGTCTTTGGAGAGAGAGAACGAGAGAGAGAAATAGTTAATAATTGAGTTTTATGGCTATCCGTCAGAATAGCTTTCTGACAAAAGGTCACACAGATGGTTCTCTCTCCATAGATTCAGTCAGTCCTACTGAATGTTTCCAGCATTTTGTATTTTCAGTTCAGATTCCCAGCGTCTGCAGTATTGTGCTTTTGCAACTAGGAGACTTAGTTAAATTTGATTTATTCATTTTATGCTTTACAGATGGATTTGACGCCATTTATAAATAAGACTGGGTGTGAATGCCTTAATGAAAGTGATGAAAATGGATTTGACAATTGTCTACAAAAGGACCAAACATATTTGGAATCTGACTGTGATGAACAGGTAAAGGTTTTCAATGTTTTTAGATTAAAATGTTAACTTGAGTAAGGATTTGAAGGTTGTTTTTCTGCACATTTAACAATCATTTTACATCGTTCATGTAACTTAATCTTGATTGCTCTATCTTATATCAAGAAAAATGCCCCAAAACTTTATTCTGTTCAGTGAAAAGGTAATTCGATATCTCAATATGGTATTTAATCTTTCAGTATCAGAAGTTTTCAGTCAACAGTAAGCCTGGTGTTGAAATTCAATGCATGATTTGTCATGCTGGAGGTGGAAGGTATGCCTTTCAGAAAAGTGCCGTTAGGTGCACTAATTTTGCTCTTACCAGTAAATAAAGTCAAGAGCATAGTGAGCTTGATTCAGATCCAGCAGAACTCAGTTCTCTCCACCATATCAAGATCTGAGTAGCTATAGCTTGGGGAATGTGCAGTGAGACCTGCGTGTCTTTGTACACCAATTGCTGGAATTAAGGATGCAGGTGCAACAGGCGGCACAAAAGGCAAATAGTATGTTGGCCTTCGTAGCAAGAGGATTCGTCTACAGGAGCAGGGAAATCATTCTGCTACTATACAGGGCCTTGATCTAGAATATTGTGTGCCATTTAGGTCTCCTTATGAGGAAGGATTATAGAGGAAAAATAAAAGTTTAAAGTTTGTTTATTAGTCACATGCTGCTTACATTTAAACTGCAAATGAAGTTACTGTGAAAATCTTGAACTGCAGCAAAAGTTTGATAATATTTAAGGGACTGATTTCTTTGTTCTAAACAGCTCCTTGTGACGATAGCATTTAACCAGCCAGTCAAGCTTTATTCAATGAGGCTTCAAGCCCCTGACAATGGTGAGTTACATCATTCAAATTCTTCAAAATTTGTTTTTGTAATTTTGTTTTTTCCTTCAATTGATTTGCTTTTGCTGTAATGTTTACCCGTATGAGGAATGGAACTATCTATCAAACAAGAATGATAAGATGGGGCTTGGCATTAAATGGGATGCTAGGGATGCATATTACAAGGGTGCCTGGAGTCATAGTTTGAGGATAAGGGGTAAACCTTTTTAAACTGCGGTGAGGAGAAATTTCTTCACCCAGTGGGTGGTAAACATGTGGCATTCTCTATCACCGAATGTAATTGAGACCAAAACATTGTCTGATTTCAAGTAGAAATGGGATATAGCTCTTGGAGTTAAAGGGATATGGGAGAAAGTGGTGGGGGGAGATCAGGATATTGAATTTGATCAGCCATGATCAAGATGAACAATGGAACAGACACGAAGGGCCAAATGGCCTACTCCTATTTCTGGTTTCTGTGCGCTACAGTAATGATGCGTGATTTTATAGACCACGTATGGTCAAACCGCGTTAGCAATAATATTGTGGCAAATGTCCTGGAGTGTGTACAGAATTTTTGGACCAGTTACAACGAACCAGCTAGAGAACAGGCTATCCTAGAGTTAGCATTGTACAATAAGAGGTTAATTAATCTTGTTTGGGGTTCTTTGAGGGAAGAATGACTGTAGCATGATATAATTTATTAAAATTGAAAGTGACGCAGTCCAGTCCAAAACTAAGGTACTAACTAAAGGAAATTTTGAAGATATGAGGGCTGAGTTAGCTGTGATATATTGAACACTTTAATTGAAAGGCAGGATGGTACTTCGGCAGTAACTAATATTTAAAGAATTCGTACATAAATTGCAACAGTTATATATTCCTTTCTGGTACAAAAGTGCAACAAAGAAACAGCCCATCCGTGGTTAATAAAATAAATGAAGATTTGATATTTGATTCAGAGGAGTCCTATAAAATTGCTAGAAAAAGTACAAGCCTGAGGATTTGGTTTAGAATTCAGCAAAGAAGGACCAAGACAATGATTAAGAGAAAAATAAGAGTATGAAAGTAAGCTTGCAAGGAACACAAAAGCAGACTGTGAAAGCTTTTCTAAGTATGTAAAAGGAAACATTAGTGAAGACATATTTAGGTTCTTTACATTCCAAAATGAGAGAATTTATAATGGAGAGCAAAAATGGTAGAGCAATTAAACAAATACATTTGTTCAAGGGTCCAGGGAAGAGGAGGAATTGAAGGAAAGAGTTTTTTTTCAAAAGTGCTGGAGAAATCAATGGGACTGAAAGCTGATGAATCCCTGTACAAAGACCCATGGGAATACATTGCATTTTAAAGCAAGTCAGTTTTATTTGGTCTGGTAACTAATTTGGAACTGCAGCCATTCTCAGCATAAAATTACAAAAATGTATAAGCTAATCAACTTTGAATTTGTGGGAAATATCCTGTCTTCCCTACTTTGTTTCAGTAAGGAAAGATGGGCACCCAATTTATTAACTGAGTATGATTAGTATTGAACTGCTTGGTATGTGAGAGGAGCAGAATAGAACATGAGACAATGATAGTTTTGAGACAACAGCCTAATACCTTTCAATAGATGTAGTGAATCAGTCCTAAAATCAGCGGATCAGATGGAAGCTCAGTAGCCAGATCATATCAGTCAAGAACAGTGGCAGAAAAATGAAGCATCATCTACGTTTTATCCTTGGCGGTGGTACTAAAAGGAGCTAATGTTTCCAGATATCTTTACTAATAGATACCAATGACCATCCACTTCAATTCACCCTGACATTGAGGCAGATTGTACTACTCCTTGCAACATTCCAGCTACAATGCTGAAGACTTCTATACCAGAATTAACGACCCCTGGTGAAGTTATTTGAGTGACGATAAATACTGGATCCTAATTGACTGGAATGTTGGCCAGGCATGTCACACTCAAATGTTGGGCAAATAATTCTGTTGGTCTGTTCATCAATCTCAAAGTGATGGATGAAGTCATTAACAGTTCCATCAAGCAACAGCTGCTCATGGACAAGCTCACTTGACACTCAGTTTAAATTCCATCAGGAGCACTCTGCTCTGGACCATGTCACAGGCATGGATGCAAGAGCAGAATGTTAAAAGATCAGAGTAGCTGACCTGAGCATTGAGATAGGATTCAAATACTGCAGCGCTTGTGATGTTGAAGGCTTCAGTAAAATTGAATTCTGGCATCAATGAGTGAAAATAATCATATCAAATGCATTGAAAGATGGTCATTTTTGGAGCTCAATCATAACAGCCCAAGGCATTTCTCCAGGAATTCCTCAGGAAGTGTCCCTGACTCAATCAGCTTAATCAATGACATTCTGCTCCACCATCAGCATGCTGAGGATCACTGTTACCAGATTAGTCTCCAATTGTATGAGGGCATCGGACTTTTGCCAATAGCAAATAGTAACTTTTTTGGTCACTATAGAAGTTTGGTTACAACTTCTTTGATAACTATAAAGGCTTGCCTTTATAGGCCGGGGTATAGAGTATAAAAACTGGAGTCTGATGTTGCAGCTGTATAGAATGCTGGTTAGGCCATGTTTGGAATACTGCGTCCAGTTCTGGTTGCCGCACTGCCAGAAGGATGTGGAGGCTTTGAGAGTGCAGAGGAGGTTTACCAGGATGTTGCCTGGTATGGAGGGTCTTAGCTATGAGGAGAGATTGGGTAAACTGGGGTTGTTCTCCCTTGAAAGATGACGAATGAGGGGAGACCTAATAGAGGTGTACAAAATTTAAAGGGTATAGGTAGGGTGAACAGTGAGAAGCTTTTTCCCAGGTCGGAGGTGATGATCACAAGGGGCCACAGGCTCAAGGTGAGAGGGGTGAGGTTTAACTCATATCAGGGGGATGTTTTTTACGCAGAGGGCGGTGGGGACCTGGAATGTACTGCCAAGTAGGGTGGTGGAGGCGGACATGCTGGGATTGTTTAAGATTTACCTGGATAGTCACATGAGCAGACTGGGAATGGAGGGATACAAACGAATGGTCTAGTTGGACCAATGAGCAGCACAGGCTTGGAGGCTGAAGAGCCTGTTTCCTGTGCTGTTTTGTTCTTTGTCAAAAAGAATGTTAAGCCTAAGTTGGATCTCTGCTTTCTGATGAATTATGTTACTTTAAAAGTTTTGCAAACTGTTTGTAGCCAGTACTGTCCCATTGTATTGCATGTTGACCAAAACTGCTTTGGTTGAACTGGGTTGCTCTGTATCATGCTAATCCAAGATTACACGCAGTTGTACAGTTTATGCTCCTTGCTAGCAGCAGAGGCAGAAGTACTCATCAAAGAGTACAATAAGAATGGTGAAGGAGTTGGTGAAGCCTGCTTATGTGAATGGATGACGGATCTTGATTTCTTGCATCTATTTTCAACATAAATATTGTGACTACTCAGTGGCAAACTGTTGATTGAGATGGAATTTATCTGTCATCTAGCAAATATTTCAGAAAGTTGTCATGAGGCACTAAATGTGACCGTCATAAGCATGGGAAGCTGTCAAATTATATAGCTAGCTATGGACAATGTCACGGCCCCTCCACAACTCAAGATGATGTCAAGGGTTTTACCAACCTGTCTTAGATCATGTTCCCCAAGGAACAAGTCATTTGTGGATGGAATTGCTGTGTCCAGGTACCATCAGTTGATTCAAATTTGAGACCAACTTTTCATGCAATTTGATAACCAGATGGAGATAAATTTGTGTCCCTGTGATGTGGTATGTGATGTGCATTATTGCTGTAGATGTTGAGGTTCATCAGGTGTACTCACCACAGTGCTGAATAGCATGGCTACCGTGTTCTTTTGAATGATCAGGTCTACTGATAATACCTCCAGGACAGGTGCTGGCTGTCTCCATTGTGCAATATGTTAGTGATTTTTCAGACGTAATTTCATACAAGTTTATGTTTGATCTAATTCTTGCACTACAGTGCAAAGACTTTGCCATGTACAAAGTTCTTTTATTTACCTTAAGCTGGCAACTTTGTTCCAGAACCTGCAAAGCTGACCTAACGGTTTTTCACCAAACAACAAAAGTTGCCACGGAACCCCACATTTTGCACCCAATGAGTTTAAAATTAACTCTATTTGAGGAATTTGGATGCATTCTTGGAACAGAAGCTCATTTGGAAATATCTTGTAAGATGACTTTCAATAAAGTCTTCACTATTCCACTACTTAGAACAAAGAATTTCTTGAAATTGAGCAGCCCAGCAGTGCAATGTGTACTAATTTAATTGAGGGCTGTATGACAATACAACACAACTGAATAACAGTATTTGGCTAGTCTACAGTATTTTATTACACTGATCCAGATTTAATGCTGTGAATTTCACTTTACTACAGGCTTTTAGAGAAGTTTGCATAATAAATCAAGCATTCTTGTTCTTCATGTTGACTGTATGGCCTGCTTTGAATAGGACTCATTGTGCTCTTGGGAAAGACTTGCTTTAGTTGTTTAGGATGTCAACTTTCATTGGTGATGGTTAGTCAACTAACCCATAGTTTCACTACATAATTTAATAATATTCTTGCATTCACAGGCCGAGGTCCTAAGTTTGTAAAAATATTCACCAACCTGCCACGCTCTTTTGATTTTGATGATGCTGAAAGAAGTGAACCAACCCAAACCCTGGAGTTGACAATAGAGGACCTCAAAGAGGATGGAATTGTGTCACTGCGCTATGTCAAATTTCAGAATGTTAATAGTGTGACAGTGAGTGTTGATGTTTGAAATATGTTTCAAAGTACATGCAATGATTTGTGCTTAAATTGTTGATGCTAAATTCATTTTACTTTGTGTCAGAAGCATAATCTGATTAAATGATCCTGCACTGACAATATACTGTATGATAACTTCCAAATCAAAATAGATTTAAGGATTGAGGAATAAAGGCAAATGGCTGAGGAAGGCAATTAATCATATTGGGTACAAAGAAATAAAATCTGGATTGGGAGAAAAAATATTTTTAATGGCTTTTTAAAACCTCTCAGCAATTTGTTGTCTGAAGGAGCGAGATTAGAGTTTATATTTACATTCCGATCTGTAGAGGTTGGTTTATAGTAATCAAGAACTCATGTTAAAAAGGTGTCTATTATTAAACCTAATGCCGTGTTTCATGTGTATATCTAATTTTTTTGAATATCTAAGGTTATAGGCCTGATGCTGTTTATAGAATGAGTTGTTTTGGGTAATTTAGTTTGGAAACAAAATGCAGTTTTGAGTTTTTTGACTGTTGTGGCTACATGCCCTTTTTCCTTCTGGGATGACGGATCCTGATTGAACTAGAGAAAACTGCATTGCAAACTGAAGATCTGCCAATTTCCCAGCAGGTCTTGCATAAGCCAGCACTGTTGTTTGTGTTAAGTGAGTAAATAATTGCTTCAGGAACCACAGTGGTGCAAGAGGGAAAGTGTAACTGTGATTCGGTGTTGTGTGTACATTAGTTAAATCTGTTATGTACTTTTTGTTTTCAGCTTTTTATCAAATCAAACCAAGGTGATGAGGACACCACAAGAATTAACTATCTTGCATTTATTGGAACTCCTGTACAAACCACAAACATGTTGGACTTCAGACGAGTAAGTTTACTATTTGAAATTTGGCGCTTTGAAGCGACTGGGCTAGTGGGCATATCTGGCACTTGCCATATACCTCGTTGCTGCATCCAACTGTTAAACTGATTAGCCAAGACACCAGAGGCTACACTTGCATATCTCCAACTTGTGGCTGTGTGAGGAGAAAGACAGCAATTCAAAGCCAATGAGCATTGTAAGCTGTCCCTCAAATCTTTAGAATTTTTTGAGAAAAGGGCTGGTGGATGATTGTACGGAAATTTATTTCTTGGTGACTCGCTAAAACAAAAATAAAGAATAATAAACTCAAGCTGTCTATCTCCACTGCCTTGAGTATTCTTGGGTCAAATCTTATTGGACAGATCCAGAAACCATAAAAATTAACTGACCATCAGAACCTTTTGGTGACAAAAGTCGAGTTTTGGCATTACATAATCCTGCTGTTTCACTGTTATTACAACTGTGTGTTCAAAGACATGTTCCAATATCTTACAGAATTGGCTACTTTACTGACTTCCACTGTTTTTCTTGTGCATCTAAAACATGGTTATGGAAGATGCACAGTCATGAGTTTGTTTTAGTGTTACAAGTAGGCTTACATTAACACTGTAATGAAGTTACTATGAAAATCCCCTAATCGCCACACTCTGGTGTCTGTTCAGGTACACGGAGAATTTAACGTGGCCAGTGCACCTAACAGCACATGTTTCAAACTGTGGGAGGAAACCCACATGGACATGGATAATGTGCAGATTCTGCACAACTATCCAGGCTGGGAATTGACCTGGGTCCGTGGTGCTGTAAAACAGCAGTGCTAACCACTGTGCCAGCATGAGAAATCAAATAGAAAAAAGTGAAGGGAAAAAGGTGCAACCTGCTCAAAAAGAAAAATAATAGTAATTTTTACACCAGATCTATTATGGTGACATGGTAGGTGGCTTTGAGTCCCCAGTAATTTGATAACACATGACAGATTAGTGGAGTATTATATTTGACCTTTAACCCTAGGACTTGAATGAATTGTTGGATGGTGGAAGAAACTAAATGAAGTTCTGGATGCTACGAGAGACATTTGGTGTAGATATGTGGTTGCTAAAGTTAAGAATATGCATCCATTCCCCCATTTGTTTGATTTTACAATCAGAATTTCAATAAACTGATGCCAGATTGTTCAAATTATCCTGGGGGAGAAACTCTAGCTAAGTTTGAAGTGGCAGATTAATGAAACAAAATGTTTGAAATATTAAATGGTAGAATTTATCATCAAATAAATGCACTGTAAATTTATTTTCCCAGATTGCAGGAAAGAAAGGAGAAAGCCATTAACTGAATGAAGGAACGACTGGGAAGGCTGATTGTGTGTTGATAAGACCACGTTTGGCTCCTACTGCATTTTCTGGATTCTTGCAATATCATCAATACCATGACTCTTGATTTGGTTCACTAAAATCTCTAGCTTCCAGACTTCCATGCAAATCATTGTTCAGTTCAAAAATATTTTGTGGATTATTCTTGATTGTGATGAACTGGTTTAATTATTTTCTGCACATGAGAATTCGTCATTCTGGAAGTCACCTTGGAATACACCTGAAAGTTAAAATTGTGCACTTAGCCTTGCTGTAACTAGCCAACCTAAATGTGGTGGTACTTTTCAGATCTTCATTTCACACGGATTCCAATGGTAAGCTGGTAGTTGTTTCCTCTAAATTTGAGATATAAACATGACTGCATTTGCCGTCTGTTGACTCTAATACTAATAGTGTTGGGTAATTAAAATAATGTTTACCTAATTGTGCCAACTGATTGTGATTTTTTTTTTTAAAAGAGCTACCTGTGGACATATTAAAGATGCACTTGGATATTAATTTTTCTTGGTAAATTACACTTTATACACAACATGTGTTATGGCTGGGGCTGGTCCAAACTTTATTTGGGTAACCGTATCAAGTTACTTCTGTATTTGATTATGGGGCATGTTCCAAGATCAATGTTAAGTTAATACTGGAAAACTGGTTACACTGCAGCAGGAATGCCCAAGATGCCTTGTGCACTTTCGTAGTCACTGCCCCTTAGAAACATAAACTTCTACAAACACTAATAGAACTATTAGAACTAATAGAACTAATAAACACTATTAAAACAATAATTGCACTGTTTTACATTCCCCACTATTAGGGATAAAAATAATTTGCATTTGTACAGCACATCTCACTACCGTAAGGTGTTGTGAAATGCTTTGTAGGCAGACACATATGGATGCAATTTAATACCAAGTATGAAGTGTTGTGCTCTGGTGTGCATGTAGAGACAGCATAATCTGAATGGTATTTTAGGGGGTTGCAAAAAGAGGGACGAGGGCTAGAATTTTCCAGCTGTTGGCACAGGTAAGGTCTTCCAGTCTGACAGATGGCACACCGTTGTGGTGTCTTTCCTGGCAGCGCGGAGTGCATTCAAAGGGAATCTCATTGACAGTGGCAGGACCAGACCATCCCATTGCTGGTTGATGGTGAGCTGCCTCTGCCACCACAAATCACTTAGTGGGTTGCGTGGAAAATCTTGCCAGTAATGTATTTGGAGCAGAGTGCAAAAATTAAGTCATGCTAGACCGTACAAACTACAATCACGGTATCGAGTATGATTTTGAGCATCATACTTTGAGGATGTCAGACCTTGGAAAGGTTCAGAGGAGGTTTACCAGGATGATGTCAAGGAGAAGTACTTCAGCTGTGTGGAGAGGTTGGCAAAGCTGGAACTGTCTTTACAGCAGTAAAGTTTAGGGAAACCTTAGAAGTATTCAAAAATGGAGGGGTTTTGACTACGTAGGGAGAAATGTTTTCTTGCAAATGGAGTGGTAATCAGAGGTGTCTGATTCAACTTAATTGAGGGGGGGAGGTGTTGTCGGGAGGAGTGGATGGTGATGTGAGTGTAGAGAAGAGTGTGTGGAAATTATACCTATGTGGGGCTAATATCTGGATTGCACTACTTGATTGGTGGAAACAGATTCCTAAGGAGGTTTGAAAAGCAATTAGAGATGTACTTAACTAAGATTAATTTGTATGGTTATAAAGAAAAGAACCTGCATTTATTTTGTCTTTCAAAGGATGTTCCAAAGCACTTTACAGTTTATAATTGTGACTACACTTCAAAATAATGTGGGAAATGTGAGAGCCATTATTTTCAGAGCATGCCCCCATTCACAGAGCATGATTATGACCAGCTAATTAGTTCTTCTGATTAAGGAATAAACATTGGCCAGGATGCCAATAATTTGGCTATGAAAAGGTGGTCAAACACATTGTGATATTTGCTCATATAAAAAAAAATCGAAATACAGTACAGAACAAAATCGACTCAGAACTGGAGGCAGTTAGTTGCACAGGTTTCCTGTGGCAAGACTAAACCCTCGAAAGCCCGCAGTACCAAAGACGTCACTTGCACCTGCACATATCTGCTAATGGCATCAGTATGTATTTTCAAACAGGAAAATGCTTACTGTAACACCCTAACTTTTCTCTCCATCCCCCACCCCTCCTTAATTTCAATCCCAATTAAGGAAAGAAACATAATGAAACTGTCAGTCTTTCAGGAGCTTTGCAACTACACTGTGATTTGCACAGTACCACTGCTGACTCCATCGACACTGGTGAGGCTTGTTGAGCTGAACTTGTGGCTCCAGGAGTAGATTTGTGTTTTGTAGATCTGTGAATGGATGTCCTTTGTCCTCTCCTGGAGTAGTCTTGACTGGACGTCTTTCTACAACAGAGCCACTTTTTGTTGAATGTCCATTGCTGCATTTCTTTCTACCATTACCTGGATCTTCTGCTGTTTGAGATGCGTCTCCTGCTTTTCCTGTCTCCTTCCTACACTTGATTTGACATCTGGAGGTAGCAGATCCAGGTGAGACTTTGGCTTTCTAGTAATTCAGCAGGTGAGAGTCCTGTTGTTTGTGGAGTGATATGATACTGGAACAAAAACCATGAGAGCTTGATATCCATCATATCACCTACCATTCTCCTTGATTCTGTGTGTTTGAACAGCTTGCTGTGCTAAACCATTTGAAGCTGGATGAAAAGGTTAAATGAATGCATATCATATTCCATTCCTTTGTATGATGTCTTGGAACAAATCATATGTGGATATTGTACCTTGATCAGAAACACGAGAATCCAGTAAGCCATGAGTTGCTAAAAATTGGCACAGCTTCTCTATCGTAATGAGAACAAAATGTTGCTCATGTTGTGTACTTCTGACCAATTAATGTACATTCATGATAACTAAAAAGAAATGACCCATGAAAATGTCCAGTAAAGAAGTCTGCCCTTCCCTGCCCTGTACAGAACATAAATGCAACGTTTTACTGATAGGCTGATCATGTGAGAGCCCGGTGCTGCATTCTTGCTGAGGCCATAGGATTAATGCACTTAGATTCACTGAAAAGACTTATCAATGGCTTGTTGTTGGTACCTTAGTGGAGGAATGACCATAAATGTATTGAATGAAATAATTTCATAACAAGACGATGGGCTTGACCTTGTCAACTGCGAATATCCCTTCTCAGCTGTTGTCAATATATGTGATCTATCTTGATTAGAGTGAGCCAGCAGATTAGCTGGTTGTAGCAGCACTTTGACGTTTTGTTCCTTTGTGAAGTAGTCAATACGATGGGGCCAACACTGAAAGGCCTGGTAGAAACTTCCCAGGTTAATTTACCACGCCCAGAAATGAACTGAGCTTGGACATACTTCCAGGGTTTGCAGCTTCCTTGATAGCTTTGACTTTGTCTTCCACTTTGTCTTCCACTGAGAACTGACCCTGCATGGTGATTTTGAGACCTAAATATTCCACACATTGGATGATGCACTTGCTACAGTTCAGGAGCAGCCTTGCCTCTCTAATACTTGATTCAGATTGCAATTTTCCCTGTGATCAGACTGTGTCCAAGTAAACTGCTATCTGAGGAATCTCTGTAATAGATTATCCATTGTCCTCTGAAAAATTGCTGAACTGGAGGACACCCTGAAAACTAGACAGTTGTATTTAAGCAAACGTAAGAACTAAGAGCAGGACACTATTTGGCCCCTTGAGCCTGCTCTACCATTCAATAAAGTCATGGCTGATCTTTTCAAGGACTCAGCTCCACTTATCCACCTGCTCACCATAACCCTTAATTCCTTTACTGTTCAAAAATCTATTTTTTGCCTTAAAAGCATTCAACGAGGTAGCCTGAACTTCAATGGGCAGTTGTGTCGAATGTGAAGTACTGTTTTGAAGCCTCCCCTAACAAAAGCTGGCTGCAGTTGTGGCTTGTATCAAGTTTTGAGAATGTCTTGTGTCCTGCAAGGGTTGAAAACAGATCTCTGGAAGCCTGCACAGTGCCATCACTTTTAAAAACAGGGACGATTGGAGCGACCCATCCAAGCCTTTTCAACAGCTCCAACTTCTCTTCCACTTTGCCTTTCATGGTATATGGCACTGCCCTGAGCTTGAAAAAGTGAGAAGCCTGACTTAACTGTTGTGACACACAATGTACCCAGTTCACCTTTGAAGGACTTCTGAATGACATCTTCTGTCTTCTGTGTGCTTAACCTCAACCCAGGTCAATGGAATTTTACCAAACCAGTCATAATCTATTTTTAGCCTTCCTTCAATTGCATCTATGCTATTTGCTTTAACTGCTCCTTGTGGTTTTTTAAAAAATCCACATTCTAACCACTGGGAATGAAGTCTTTCCTGGATTTCTGATTGGAGTTATTAGTGACCATCTAGTATTTACAACCCATAGTTTTGGTCAACTCACAAGTGAAACATTGATAATATCTTATTGCAAACCCTTTCCTAGTCAATCTCTATTGAATCACATTTTGCCCTTCACCCTACAATATTTCATAGGTAAAACTTCAGTTCTGGTGCCCTTGGAAATCATTCCTGCATCTTTCCAAAGTGCTTCTGTGTTTTTATAATATGGAAATCAGAACTCTGCACAATACTCCCATATATGGTTTCACCAAGGCTTTTTACAATAATCAAAATGTTCATGCCCAGAATGCAGAGATTTAGTTGAGCGTTCACTCTAATTCCTATAAAATAATATTTACTTACACTGCAAGTTTTCCAAATTATTGAGACTTTGATGTAGAAATTTTACACATCTGTGACTAAATTAAATAGTGTGATTTTCAAAATTCTATTGAAAACCCTTTATACAATATAAATTTTAATTACTGATTTTAAAAATAGATTTATCAGAAATAGATTTAATTGCCTCCAAGTGAAATCAGTGATTGAGAAACAACTATTTTAAAGTGCATTACTAGTGGTGTAGGAATTAAGTTCAAATTACTTTTACAGGGATTAGTTTTTTATTCATTTGTGGGATATGGGTGTCGCTGACTGGCCAGCATTATTGCCCATCCCTAATTGCCGTTGGACCGTATTGCTGTGGTTCTGGATCACATGTAGGCCAGACCAGATAAGGACAGTAGATTTCCTTCCCTAAAGGACATTAATGAACCAGATGGATTTTTATTCCAACAATCGATAGTAGTTTCATGGTCATCAGTAGAACCTTAATTTCAGATTTTGTTGACCAAGCAGCTACCTAGTAATTTTCCCATTTTCAAAGAGAAGACCATTTAATATACATTATGGATATCAGAAGTTCACAGCATTCAGTTGGCAAGAGTGACTTTAAACAAAGGAAATTCAACATGCACGCAATGGAAAATGCAACATTATTCCATTTTAGTATCTGGCACTCAATCTGAAAAAAAATTGTGTTGGGTTAGAAAGTTCAACAAACAACATGGCATTCTGCTGGTGCGTAATAGTCACTTTTTCATTTATGTGGCTGCTCAATTCTGCATGAATTAATCACTGATGGACATAGTAAGGCTTTAAGAAACATGTGACAAGCTCACTGTTAGGATTATATCAGGGCTAAATATTTCAAATATGTTCCATCTGTTTTACTGACATTACACCATATCTTGTTCATTCTTATTTTTTGCAAAAATTAGTGGAATGTGAGCTTATTCCATCGATAATGTTGAGTTTCACAGCTATATTTTTGGGGTAACAGGATTCTGTGAGAGGTAGGAACTGAAGATCAACATTAGTGGAGAAATGGTATTGGGAAAACTAATAAGATTGAAGGTCAATACATCCCCAAGGCCTGCTGGAAGTGGACTGAGAAATAGTGGATGCAGTGGTGGTCATCTTCCAAAATGCTGTAGACTCCAACAGAGCCTACAGGTTGGAAGATAGCTGATGTAACCTTCCAATTTTAAAAGGGATCTGGAGAGAGAACAAGGAATTAAAGACCAGTGATCCTGAGTAATGGAGAAAATGCTAGGATCCATCGAGATGGATAGAAAACTGGTTGGCAGACAGGAAATAAAAAGTAGGCATAAATGGTATTTTTCCAAACAGCCGGCAGTGACTAGTGGTGTACCTTAGCGATCAGTGTTGGAACCCCAGCTCGCTATATACGTTAATGATTTAGATGAAGGAACTAAACATCTCCAGATTTGCAGTTGACACAAAACTGGGTGAAGGGTGAGCTGTGAGGTGAATGCAGAGATTCTTTCGTGTGATTGAATGATGCAGTTTAATTAGGATGAAACAACTTTGGTAACAAAAACAGGAAAACATTAGGAAAGGAGGATGTGCAACAAGACCAGGATGTCCTCATACACCAGTGCTGAAGGTAAGCATACTGGTGCAACTGGCTGTAAAACAAAAAAGGCAAATGATATGATGGTCTTCATAGCGAGGTGATTTGAGTCCAGGAGGCTCTGGTAGCTATTGTATTTATATGAGTATTCTAGTTCAGTTTCTGGTCAATGGTATCCCCCGTGTTGTTGATAGTGGGGGACTCAGCGTTGGGAATGCCATTATAAATATCAAGCAACAATGGTTATATCCCCTTCTGTTGGAGATTTTCATTGACTGCTAACTGTGGCTTGAATGTTACTTGCCATTTGTCAGCCTAAGTCTGGACATTGTCCAGGTCTTGCGTTCGTTCATGGACTATCTCCGTATCTGAAGAGTTGTGAATGGTGCTGAACATCATGCAGTCATTAACGAACATCCCCACTTTGGATGTTATGCTAGAACTGGTGCGACAAAAATAATCTCTCCCTCAATGTCAAGAAAACGAATGAGATTGTCATCGACTTCAGGACGTATAAAGGAGAACATGCCCCTGTCCACATCAACGGGGACAAAATAGAAAGAGTCGAGATTTTCAAGTGTTTAAGTGTCCAGATCACTAACAACCTATCCTGGTCCCTTCTTCCCTCCCTCCCTTCCCCCCGCTCCTCCTCCTCCTCCCACCATGCCAGCACTATAGTTAAGAAACTTCTACTTTCTCAGAACACAAAGGAAATTTGGCATTCAAACGACTGAAACGACTTTCACCAACTTCTACAGATGCACCATAGCACTCTTCCTGGTTGTATCACAGCTTGATATGGCTCCTGCTCTACCCAAGCCTAAAAGGAACTACAAAAGGTTGTGACTATAGCCCAGTCCATCACACAAACCAGCCTCCCATCCATTGACTCTGTTTACACTTCACACTGCCTCGGCAAAGCAGCCAGCATAATTAAGAAGCCCATACACCCCAGACATTCTCTCTCCCACCTTCTTACATCAGAAAAAAGATACAAAAGTGAGGTCACGTACCAGCCCACTCAAGAACAGCTTCTTCCCTGCTGCTGTCAAACTTTTGGATGAACTTACCTTGCATTAAATACCTAGCTATGAGTGTAACACTACATTCTGCACTCTCGTTTCCTTCCCTGAACGCTATGCTTTGTCTATATAGCATGCCAGAAACAATCCTTTTCACGGTATGTTAATACATGTGACAATAAATCAAAACAAATCAAATCAAAGAACTGTCATTGATGAAATAGCTGAAGATGGTTGAGCCTAGGACACTACCCTGAGGAATTCCTGCAGCGATGTCCTGGAATTGTGATAATTGACCACCAATCACCTCAACCATGTTCCTTTGTGTCAGGTAGGACTCTAGCCAATGAAGGATTTTCCCACTGATTCCCATTGATTCCAGTTTTTCGAGGGTTCCTGATGCCACACTCGTTCAGCTGCTGCCTTGATGTCAAAGGCAATCACTCTCACTTCACCTCTGGCATTCAACTGTTATGTCCATTTTGAACCAAGGCTGTAGGTCAGGAGTGAATTACCCTGTTAAATGTTGAAGCAAATATTTGCTTATAATCTGTTTAAATAACATCCATAAACTACTTGAGAGCAAGGAAGGACCATGAAATGATGTTGGCAGGCAAGATCAAAGAGAATCTCAAGGCATTTTCCATATACACTAAAAACAGGACAACTAGGGAGATGGTAGGATCACTCAAGGATAGAGGGAACTTGTGCTTGGAGGCAGAGGATGTGGTTGATCCTAAATGAATACTTTGTGTCAGTATTCACCAAGGAGAAGGACATGGAGGATAGTGAGATTAGTGTGGAGCATACTAATATGCTAGGGAATTTTGAGATCAAGAAAGGAGTGGTGTTCGGTCTCTTGAAGAGCATTAAGGTAGATAAGACCCCTGGACCTAATGGGATCTACCGCAGGTTATTGAGAGAGGCAAGTGAAGAGATTGCTGGGAACCTGACAAAGATCTTTGTATCCCCGCTAGGCACTAGAGTGGTCTCAGAGGACTGGCAAGTAGCTAAAGTTATTCCTCTGTTCAGGAAAGAGTCTCACATCGGTGGATGGGAAGCTAATAGAGAGATTTCTTAGGGAGAGAATTTATGCACATTTGGAAAAGCATAGCCTAATTAGGGAAATTCAGCATTGCTTTGTATGGGGCAAATCATATCTTACTAACTTGATTAATTTTTTTGAGGTGGTGACGAAGGTGATCAATGAGGGTAGAGCAGTGGATGTTGTCTACAAGGATTTTAATAAGGCTTTCAGCAAGAGGTCCTTTTCTGAGGACAAGGGGTAAACCTTTTAGAACAGAGGTGAGGAAAATTGTCTTTACCCAAAGGGTGGTGAATGTGTGGAATTCACTACCACAGAATGTGGTTGAGGTCAAAATTTTGCCTGATTTCTAAAAGAGGTTAGATAAAGGGATCAAAGCATATGAGAGGAAGGGGGGGAAATCGGGATATTAACTTCAATGATCAGCCATGATCAAGATGAATGGCAGAGCAGGCTTGAAGAGCCAAATGGCCTACTCCTGCTTTTAGTTTCTATATTTCTATGCCCTCATGTTAGGCTCATCCAGAAGATTAAGATGTGTAGGATCCACAATTACTTAGCTGCCTGGATTCAGACTTGGTTCGCCCATAGAAGTCAGAGATTAGATGTGGAAGGGTGTTTATCTGGCTGGAGGTCCATGACCAGTGGTGTTCCGCAGGGATGCCGACTGGGGTCTCTGATGTTTGTGATATATATATATATAAATGACTTGGATAAAAACATAGATGGGTGAGTTAGTAAGTTTGCTAATGAAACAAAGATAGGTGGAGTTGTGGATAATCTACATTAGAGGCAGCATGGTAGCACAGTGGTTAGCACTGCTGCTTCAGAGTGCCAGGGACCTGGTTCAATTCTGGCCTTGGGTCTCTGTCTGTGTGGAGTTTGCATGTTCTCCCTGTTTCTGCATTGGTTTCCTTCCACATTCCAAAGATACATGGGTTAGGTTGATTGGCCATGCTAAACTGACTCTGGTGTCAGGGAGATTAGAAGGGTAAGTATGTGGGGTTGCAGGAATAGGGCCTTGGTAGGACTGTTGTTAGTGTGCACCATTCTCCTGTACTATAGGGATTCTATGATTATCAAAGGATACAACTGGATATAGATCAGTTGCAGATGTGGGCAGAATAATGGCAGATGGTGTCTAATCTGGGCAAGTGTGTGATGCAGGGAGATCGAATGTTAAGAGTAAGTATACAATTAGTGGCAGAACCCTGAACAGCATTGATGTACAGAGGGATCTTGCAACTCAAGTCCAAAGCTCCTTGAAAGTTAGATAGGGTGTTAAAGAAGGCATATGACATGCTTGCCTTCATTGAGTGCAAGAATCAAGATGTCATGTTGCAGCTTTATAAAACTTTGGTTAGGCTGCACTTAAAGTATTGTGTTCAATTCTGGTCACTATATTACAGGAAGGATGTGGAGGCTTTGGAGAGGGTACAGAAGAGTTAACCAGGATGCTGTTTGGATTAGAGGGTACGAGCTACAAGAAGAGACTGGACAAACTAGAGTTGTTTTCTCTGGAGTGGCAGAGGCTGAGAGGAGAGTTGAGAGGCATAGGTTGACATTCAGAATCTTTTTCCCCAGAGTTGAAATGTCTAATACTAGGGGTCATGCACCAAATTCAAAGGAGATGTAAAGTGAAAGTTTTTTTACACAGAGAGGTGTACGTGTCTGGCATGTGCTACCGGGGATGGTGTTGGAAGCAGATATGAAAACAGCGTTTAAGCAGCTTTTGGGTAAGCACACAAATATGCAGGGAATAGAGGGATATGGATCTAGGGAAAGCAGAAGGGATTAGTTCAATTTGGTGTCATGTTCAGTACAACATCGTGGGCCGAAGGACCTGTTCCTGTGCTGCGCTCCTACTGGAACCACTGGCATCCAACAGTGCAGAGGGGACTTCTTTGGTCCCACTATGGAAGATACATCACAGCTGTCAGCCATATCCTGCACCATTGCAGATGCTCACACCTCAATGGATTCAATAAGGAGGCAGGTTTCTAGGTCACTCATGAGTGAGCATCTCATAGTTGAAGTGAAGAGGAACAGCAGGAGTTCAACCCAGGGGCTTTCAGCCAGGGGATTCTAGGTGTCTCTGGCCCATCTCACACTCACCTCCCTGTGACTGAGTGCCATACCTCCATTCCTTGACACAGGAGAGAAGCAGTCCAACATCCACATTGCCCAAAAGCAGGCCTGGATCTTCAAGGTTCCAGCTTCCCAGGAGATGCCTGCCAAAGTCTACTCAGGCAAAAGGACATGGGAGGCAGCAGGCCACCTCAACTTCAGCTGTGGATCCTGCAGACACGTCTTGATGTGGTAGAAGAGTGGGAAAGATTAAGAAACTTAGTGGGCATGAGTGAATGGAGGCATTATTGCAGTAAGGCCACCATTTTGTTCCAAATATTTATAAATTAATTTCACTTTGTTCACCCACACAGCCTCAACCCTGTGCCACCAAGCTTGGGAGAACCACTGTGTTCAGCCAGTGCCTCATCGCCCTGGAGTGTGAGAATGCCAGCCCCCACTAACAAAGGGCACTCCCTCAACTGTGATATGTACAGGAACAACAGGAAGGAGGACATGGGAAGCGCTGCCTTCATACCAGACTTCACAACCTCTTTAGGGCTAGGGGTGCCTTGACATGAAGGGTGGATAAGCATGCGAGTGACCCCTCCTGACCCCTCTCCCCAAAACGGCGATTCTGGGACTCACATCCCTGCCCTGAGTTGAACCTATCCATGACCCTCCAAGTCCTCTCAGGTGCCTCCGAGCTGTGAACACTGCGGAGGGTGCTGTCTGCGTGCTTAGCTCTGAATCCCCCCTTGGCGGTAAAGGTGCCAGGTTCATGCTTCTGTAGAGTTGTTTAAATGATAGCGGCGGGATGTCAAGCTGGTGCCCACTGAGCATTCTGCGCAGCCTCAATATCCCGAGAACATTCGCCCCAAACACATGCCAATGTATTACAGTGAGCCGTTGTTTAAGAAGGGTGCCAGGCAAAAGGCGGGGAATTATAGGCCGGTTAGTTTAACGTCTGTAGTAGGTAAAATGTTAGAATCCATCATTAAGGAGGAAATTGCGAGGCATCTTGAAGGGAATTGCTTGATAGGGCAGACGCAACACGGTTTCATTAAAGGGAAGTTGTGTCTGACAAATTTACTGGAGTTCTATGAGGATGTGTCTAGGGCAGTGGATAGAGGAGAGCCGGTGGATGTGGTCTTTCTGGATTTTCAGAAGGCGTTTGACAAGTTACCTCACAAGAGGTTATTGCAGAAGGTCAGGGGACATGGAGTTGGGGGTAGGGTGTTAGCGTGGATAGAGGATTGGTTGTCAAATAGGAGTCATGATGTGGGTATGCCGGCGTTGGACTGGCGTAAACACAGTAAAAAGTCTGACAACACCAGGTTTTAGTCCAACCTATTTATTTGATAATATACTCACAAGCTTTCGAGGGACACCCTCTTCGTCAGGTGAATGGAGAGTTCTGGCCTCAGACAGAGCATATAAAGCACAGACAGTTTAGAGATTACTGATTAGAATGCGAATCTTTACACCTAAGATTCGCATTCTAATCAGTAATCTCTAAACTGTCTGTGCTTTATATGCTCTGTCTGAGGCCAGAACTCTCCATTCACCTGACGAAGAGGGTGTCCCTCGAAAGCTTGTGAGTATATTATCAAATAAATAGGTTGGACTAAAACCTGGTGTTGTCAGACTTTTTACTGTGTCAAATAGGAGGCAGAGAGTGGGGGTCAATGGGTGCTATTCGGATCGGCGGTTGGTGACTAGTGGGGTGCCCCAGGGGTCGGTGCTGGGGCCTCAGCTATTTACCATTTATATAGATGATCTGGAGGAGGGAACCGAGTGCAGGGTGTCGAAATTTGCTGATGACACCAAGATTGGGGGAAAGGCAAATTGTGCGGAGGGTGTGGAGAGTCTGCAGAAGGATCTAGATAGGCTGGGCGAATGGGCCAGGAAATGGCAAATGGAATTTAATGTTGGCAAGTGTGAGGTGGTCCACTTTGGTAGGAAGAATGGTAGGAAGGACTATTACTTACGTGGCGAAAAACTGCAGCAGGCGACGGTGCAGAGGGACCCCGGGGTCCTTGTGCATGAGTCGCAAAAACCCAGCTTGCAGGTGCAGCAGGTGGTCAGGAAGGCGAATGGGATGCTGGCCTTCATAGCAAGGGGGATTGAATATAAAAGTAGGGAGGTCTTGCTGCAGCTGTATAGGGCATTGGTGAGGCCGCAGCTGGAGTACTGTGTGCAGTTTTGGGCGCCGCACCTGCGCAAGGATATTTTGGCCCTGGAGGGAGTGCAGAGGATGTTTACTAGGCTGATACCAGAGTTGAAAGGATTGAGCTATGAGGAGAGGCTGAATAAACTAGGCTTGTACTCGTTAGAGTTTAGAAGAATGAGGGGAGATCTCATTGAGACGTATAAGATGATGAATGGGATGGATAGGATAGAGGTGGAGAGACTCTTCCCACTCAAAAAAGACAGTAGGACTAGGGGGCACAGCCTCAAGATAAAGGGGAGGCGGTTTAGAACGGAGTTGAGGAGGAACTTCTTCACTCAAAGGGTGGTGAATCTCTGGAATTCTCTGCCCGTTGAAGTGGTGGAGGCTGCCTCGCTAAGTATTTTTAAGAAGCGGGTTGATGGGTTCTTGATAAGAGAGGGGATTAAGGGTTATGGGGAGAGGGCGGGAAAGTGGAACTGAGCCACGACAGATCAGCCATGATCTTATTGAATGGCGGGGCAGGCTCGAAGGGCTAGATGGCCTACTCCTGCTCCTATTTTCTTATGTTCTTATGCTTCCGGCCACTCCACTGGCCAGGGGCTGAGTAGATTGGAACTAAAAAACTCACTGTAGTAAATCGCTCCTTCTGGATTTTGAGCAGGCCATTCCCGCAGATGGAGAATGTGGGCTAAAAATCTGTTCACTAACTGACCAACAAATTTAAAGCATGCAAAACACTGAAACAGTGTGTAAGTGGGAAACATCTGTGGACTTACAGTAAGTCTTTGATTCCAACACATTTTTGCCAAAATCATAAAAATATGCCAAAGTGTAGGGTATGGTGGCACAGTGGTTAGCACTACTGCCTCATAGCTCCAGGGACCCGGGTTCGATTCCCAGCTTGGGTCAATGTCTGTGTGGAGTTTGCACATTCTCCCCGTGAATGCATGGGTTTCCTCTGAATACTCTGATTTCCTCCCACACTCCAAAGGCGTGCGGGTTAGATGGATTGGGCTGTACTGAATTGCCCCTTGGTGTCTGGAGGACTAGCGAAGGTAAATGGTTTTGGAGATGGGGCCTAGGCAGGATTGTAGTCGGTGCAGACTTGACGGGCTGACTTGCCTCCTTCTGCACTGTATGATACTATGATTTACATTCTTCCCACCTCAGAAGTCACTTCAAGGGAATGTAGAATTCTGCCTATTGTGATTTTTATTGATTTTAGTGGTGGAACAAGGTGAAAATTGTTCTAAGCTATTCTAGGTATGCAGATTTTTTTACTTGTCAAAATAATACATCTGCTATTATGCTGAAAAGTTTACTTAAATGATAAGAATCTGAATTATAAATCAGGGGATGCATGAATTTTAAGACTGTATTTGTAGTTGTTGAATTATCCAGCAGATGTCAGTATGCACTTTTAGAACAGAGTGAAAAACTGGAGCAGCTGTCACCATCACACAACCCTCAATCCTCAGTGTCTTCTGGCAGTCACTTTGGAAGCTGGTTTTACTGATGGACAAGGTCATTTTTACTGACAAAATATATGCTGCACTTGTGGCAAAAGAACAACACAAATATGAACAAGCAACAAAGCACAATAATTTTCAGCAACAATAAAGACCGTTCGGCTGAGGGAGCCTATTCTTTTCCTCAGAAATCAGCTACTCTGCCCACCACATCATCTCCTTACACCCCTCAATCCTTCAGAAATGCATCTAGACGTCCTTTCAATCCACTTACACTGCTCACTTTAATTAATTTTATTGGAAGTTTACTCTATAACACTTCGAGTCTTGATAAATGTTATCCCCGAAATATTCTTTCTTCCTTTCCAACACTAAACAAGCAAACTTTACGGATGGAAAATTTTCTTTTAATTAAAGAGTCAGTAAATTTACTTATGATTGGCAAGGTTAGTACAAGAAAAAACAATGGATTTATTCATAATTAGGAATTAATATATTCCAGTCAACATATAAAACCCTCATCTAAAGTTTCTTTGGCGTTCGTTACCCAGCTGGAAAAATTAATTTAAAAATGAAATAATAAGGTAGTGGTGTGAAAGTGCAGTGAGATTTGCAATTCTATATATTGTCTATGTTGAAAATGCTATACATGAACACTAAGACTGATAATATATGCTTATCTTTTTACAAGAACCATCCAAGCTCTTGCATTGTATCACCATGCAACAGGATTTGCAGGAGTATAAACCTGTGGTTTGTATTATCCAATATCATTTTTCTGTTTGTATTGTTATGAATTGCCATTACCATCTGCTCACCTATGTTGTGTGCTTAATGTGACAATCCATTCACAGACTATGTTCCAGTAAAATCATCATATTTCCTAAAAGGGTTAGTATACGATGTATATTGCATAAAATAACAGATGGTCAAGGATGGATTACTGAGATGTATGTGATCCCTTGCTGGTTCAGGGTTTATATGTGCATGAGTGACACACAGATGCTGCCAAGCTAACGCTGAATATCACTGAGGTTCTTTCACAGCTATCCATTTTTATTCTTATAAAATGAACCCCCTCCAATCCTCGCACGTGCTGTATGTAATAGGTACATATTTTTACAGTGATGTGGGACTTCCTTTTTCTTTCAGTATACAGCCAATGAGGTCAGAAGGCCCACTGGATATAATCTTCAGGACTTTACCAGAAATTGTACGTAAAGTACGACAGCAAGGCAACGATTAGAATCCAGTTATGATTATCAATAGTGAAATGCTCACAAGGATACACAAAAATGATTAGAGACACTAAATTTTGGACTATAAATGATTGGCAATAGAAATTTGTTTTGGCCAATTTTCAGGACTGAGATGCACTAAAAGCTGAAGGTCCAAGATATGTATTGGAATATAGGCCTATGGCCCTTTGCTACAGATGCTAAATCATGCATCAGGCGGCAACTCACCAGGTACACAGGAAAAAGATTGGGATGGCTACCTTCTTTACAATAGCTCTCAGGTAAGTGCCAGGAAGGTCTAGGTCCTAGGTAGGCCTAGTAGGTAGTGATATGATCAGCACAACTTGTGGGCCAAAGGGCCTGTTCGTGCTGTAGTTTTCTATGTTCTATGAAACCACAGGCAATTGAGAGAGACAGGAATCGATTGACAAAGAGTGAGAGGAGGATTGTGATGGAAGTGTGGGGCAATCTAAAGGAACTCTGAAGATAACTAATGTGGATAAAAAGGCAAATGAGATGTAGCCAGGCTAGTAACAGCACTGTTTTTCAGGACTGTAATGGAGCCAAGTAGTTTGGGTTATGAAATGTAATCAGTCTGGCACACCTGACTTTTCATAGCCATGTGACTTTACCATGAGGTCACCTCTGGAAGAAGACATCTTAGATAAGTTCAATAAAAGCTGTCACCAAGAACACAGTAATGAAGACTGCTGTTCTTATACATGAAATGTGGTATATAGAAATGAATGAAAATAGATTTTTGAACGCTGCAAAAGGAGCAGAGAAGACACTGCCTTGGTTCAATCTATCAAAATGCATCACTTTGTATTTATTTAAATTAAACCCCATCTGCCATTCGTCAGCCCACTGGCCCAATTTATTAATATCCCGCTGCAGTCTTTGATAACCTTCCACTATACCACCAATATTGGTGTCATCTGCAAACTCACTACCCATGCCTCTTAAATTCTCATCCAAATCATTAATATAACAGACAAATAACTGTGGACCCAGCACTGACCTCTGAGGCACACTGCTGATCACAGGCCTCCAACTTGAAAAACAACCCTCTACAACTGCCCTCTGTCTTCTGTCATCCAGCCAATTTTCTACCTACTTGGCTACCTCACCCTGGACCCCGTGAGATTTAATCTACCATGTCGAACCTTGTGAAAGGCCTTGCTAAAGTCCATGTAGACAACAACAACTGCACTGCCCTCATTTACTTTCTTGGTTACCCCTTCAAAAAACTCATTCAGATTTGTGAGTCATGATTTTCCACTCACAAAGCCATGCTCACAGACCATAAACAGTCCTTCTGTCTCTAAATGCCTATCACTCTGAATACCTTCGAACAACTTACCCACTACAGATATGAGGCTCACTAGCGTGTAGTTCCCAGGCTTTTAACGGATTCGTTAAGGGGAAGTCGTGTTTGACGAATTTATTGGATTTCTATGAGGATGTGACTAGTGCAGTCGACGGAAGGGAACCGGTGGTTGTGGTGTTTTTAGATTTCCAAAAGGCATTTGATAAGGTGCCTCGTAAAAGGTTGCTACAGAAGGTTAGGGTGCACAGAGTTGAGGGTAAGGTGTTAGCGTGGATAGAGGTTTGGCTGTCTAATAGGAAGCAGAGAGTTGGTATCAATGTGTGCTATTCTGGTTGGCGGTTGGTGACTAGTGGAGTGCCGCAGGGATCGGTGCTGGGGCCTCAACTGTTTACCATTTATAAAGATGATCTGGAGGAGGGGGCTGAGTGTAGGGTGACGAAATTTGCTGATGACACGAAGATGAGTGGAAAAGCAAATTGCGTGGAGGAGTGGAAAGTATGGAGAGAGATCTGGATAGGCTGAGCAAGTTATTGTGTTAAGAACATAAGAAATAGAAGCAGGAGTAGGCCAGCTAGGCCTTCAGCCTGCCCCGCCATTCAATAAGATCATGGCTGATCTGAAGTGGATCAGTTCCACTTTCCCGCTTTCTCCCCAGAAACCTATCTACCCGTGACTTAAATATATTCAGCTAGGTAGCCTCCACCACTTCAACGGGCAGAGAATTCCAGAGATTCACCACCCTTTGAGTGAAGAAGTTCCTCCTCAACTCTGATCTACACTGCACCCCCCCTTATCCTGAGGCTGTGCCCTCTAGTCCTGCTGTCCTTTCTGAGCAGGAAGAATCTCTCTACCTCTACCCTATCTGTCCCCTTCACTATTTTGTACGTCTCTATAAGATCCCCCCTCAGCCTTCTAAACTCCAACTAGTACAGACCCAGTCTATTCAGTCTCTCTTCATAAGCTAACCCTTTCCCTGCAGTCCTTTTTAAACAAAGACATGACATCTTCAGGCACCTCACCTGTGGCTATTGATGACTCAAATATCTCCATTAGGGGAGCGGCAATTTCCTCCCTAGCTTCCCACAACATCCTGGAATACACTTCATCAGGTCCCGGGGATTTATCTATTTTGATGCGCTTTAAGACTTCTAGCACTTTTAGAAAACTGTAGACCTGCAAGTCCAGATCCCTCTGTATGTTAATGTTTCTAAAGGTTCTGCCATTTATAGTATAATTGATACCTAAATTTGATCCTCCAAAATGCATCACCTCACATTTAAACTCCATCTACCATTCCTGTGTCCAAGCCTCCAATCTATCAATATCCCATTTTATCATCTGACAATTTTCGGCACCATCAGCAACTCTGCTAATCTTCATGTCATCAGTAAATTTACTAATCAGGCCACCAACACTTTCCTCTGGACCATTTAAATATACAACAAACAACAGAGGTCCCACTGAACCCTGCGGAAAACCACTAGCTACAAATCTCCATTCTGAAAAACCCCTTCCACTGCTACTCTCTTGTCTTCTATAACCAAGCCAGTTCTATATCCATCAAGCCAGCCAAACCCGAATGGGATGTGATTTTAGTTTTTATACCTATCTGCCATGTGGGATCTTGTCAAACACTAAAAGTCCATATAAACTACATCCACAGCCCTTCCGTCATCAATTTTCTTTGCCACTTCTTCAAAAACTCAATCAAGTTGGTGAAACATGACCTTCCCCTCACAAAACTATGCTGTCTGTCAGTAACTAGTCCATTTTTCTCCATATCTACAAACATCCTGTCCCTCAGTATTTTCTCCAAAAGCTTCTCCACTACTGATGTCAAGCTGGCTGGTGAGTGTCTGGAACAAGCTGCCAGAGGTAGTAGTAGACGTGGCTACAACTTTGTCTTTTAAAAAGCATTTAGACAGTTAAATGGGTAAGATTGGTATAGAGGGATATGAGCCAAATACAGGCAATTGGGACTAGCTTAATGGTAAAAACTGGGTGGCATAGACAAGTTAGGCCAAAGGGCCTGTTTCCATGCTGTAAACCTCTATGACTCTATATATTTGGAGAAGTAATCAAACAGAAGCTCCAAGGGTTCAAAGTAAACACGTTGTCACAAAGGGAAAAGGTTGGATGGCTAAATATGGAGCCCCCTTGTTGTCAAGATGTATATGGGGTAAGATAAGGTGGAACAGGAAAGCTTATGGCAGCTACCAAGAACTTGCTACTATAGAAAGCAGAGAGAAGTATAGAAAGCGGAGGGTGAAATAAATATAGAAATTAGGAAATTAGACGGCATAGTGACACAGTGGTTAGCATTGCTGCCTCACAGCGCCAGTATTCTGGACTGGAAACTTATTTATTCGTCAGAGCTCTTATTTAGCAAACCTGCTTTTTGCTTATAAAAGTTTATTCTAGATGTTGAGCAATAACCTTTTTTACTTCTAATTTTCCTTGTTACAACACCTTCAACTGTAACCAAGTATCACTCAGTCCAATGGGTAAGCTCTTAGTATCTACAATTTCATAGAATCTTACAGTGCAAAAGGAGGCTATTCAGCCCATCGAGCTTGCACCAACCGCAACTCTATCCCCATATTTACTCTAGCTAGTCTCCCTGACACTAAGGGGTAATTTAGCATGACCAATCCACCTAACCCGCACATCTTTGGACTGTGGGAGGAAACTGGAGCACCCGGAGGAACCCACGCAGACACGGGGAGAACGTGCAAACTCCACACAGACAGTGACCCAAGCCAGGAATTGAACCCAAGTCCCTGGTGCCATGAGGCAACAGTGCTAACTGCTGTGCCACCGTGCCACCCAAATTTGAGATAGTTCAGTCAGAATTTAGGAATTCATAGCTTAATCAACATGTGTAATAAATGAGAACTATGCATTGCTCCTGTTGGAATCGATTTGTCTAACAATTCTCAAAGATTTTTTTGATAAGACTGCATTACAAATTGAGGCTACCATTGTGCATGGGCTACCCAAAACTCCAATATAATAGAAGTTTGCTTCAGAGGCTTCCAAATCTAAGACAAGAATATGGATTCTCAATTGATACAAAAGAAAGCAAAATTAAAATGGGGAAGGGATAGAATGGGTGATCCGGAGTCTACTTTTGGGACCTTTCTTCTTCCTTGTATGACTAGGAAGTGTGATCTCAGTCCAAGAAAATTAACTTTGAAGATGATACCAAAACTAGCAGGACAGTAGACATTGAGGGGACAGCCAGTATCTTACAAAGAAAGTGTGATGGTGCTTGTACCTAGGCTGACCATGGCAAATAATGCTTAATGAAGACAAATACAAAGTATTGCGACATGAAAAGTAAATAAGAACTTATACTCGCACTAGTGATACGATAGAACATTCTCAGTTTTGTCATTCTTTGATAAAAAGGTAAGCCAGTCAGAAAATAGCATTTTTGCCCCACAGCCGAGATGCTTTTCCATCATCACTATAATAAGCTGTCTCCGTATTATTTCATTTTTAATAACAACTTCTAATTAGATTGTAAGAATTTGGGGTAGAGTGCCATTGTACCATCCATTTTGACATTGCACAATCCTTAATTTTCATCCAAAGGTGCAAGTTATCATGCAAAACGCTTAAGCCACTGAGGAAAAAGTTGTCAAGGCTCATTTTTGGGCATGGTAGGGGTCACAACTTGTGATCTGCTTGCGCCCATTCCCACTGAGGCAGGCAGTTTGCATACTTTGTACTTCTGTATAAATCCCAGTGCAACCTATAAAATCAAACGGGCACACACAAAACCTGAGACCTAACAGATAGCTATCAGTTCTTAAAGGCAATGGTTCCTAAAGGCAATCTGTCTCTCTGAAAGGGAAGCTACACTGATTCACAGGATGTTGTTGCAGACTGTTCTATTATAAATGGAGAGTAAGGAAACAGGATACAAGGGCAGGCAGAGGGCCCCATGGTTCACAAATATGGTTCTAGAGGCTTTAGTTATAGAAGTTCACAAGAGAAAAGACAGCAATTCTCTGTGGGAAGCAAGCAGACTCTCAAGGCTAGCCCTCTGAAAGGAGTTGTGACAGGTGGTCTGGGAAGTCAATGCTCCAGGAAGAAGTTTAATGACCTTACGTGGGCAGTCAAAGTCAGTGAATGCACCTGCAGATGATAATGTCCAAACACCATTTTAAGAAAGAGATAGATATGTTTATATATTTCTAATTTGAAGAAAGGGACAAAAGGATATGAAGAACAGGTGGGGAGGTGGATTTGAGACCAGGGAGAGATCAGCCATGATCTGATTGAATGGCAGAACAGGCTCGAAGTGCTGAATTTGCCTACTTCTGCTCCTAATTCCTAAGTCCTATATTCCTATGTACCATATCACCAATGTATCACAATTCAAGAGTTTTAAAGAAGTGGTTGGAAGATGGGGCCAAATTCTTACTCCTGACTCAGGATTGCAGAGTTAGGAAAATTCCCAACTCAGCAAATCTGACTTGGGGGAGAAAATAGATGGATGATTTGATCTTTGTTTTCGGGTTTCGTCTTTGGACATCCCACTAACTGCAAATTACATCTGTTGGAAGGCAACTGCACTTTTACATGTACAGCTGCCTCTGTGAACCACGGACGTGCAAACTACAACCTATCCCTTGGAAGTATCTTTGAGGGTAGAATGGTGTTGAAATCTGAATGTGGTGAATCACTGAGCATGAGTCGGCTGCAGTCAGGCTAAGGACACAGAGTAACCCTTCGGCTAGCTGCCAGGAGGACGAGGTCACTGATGTGTTTTGCTATGGGGACTCAGGTGAAGATTTCAATGGGGTGGCAGACAGGAGAACACTAATGAGATTGCACACCAAAATGCTTGGTGCATTGGCACATTTACCAGCCACTCTCTTTTCACTGTTATGGAGCATGGAGGAGTCTGACCAAGTTTGCACAGAACTTGGAATCATCCTTTCCATCACGAAAGTGATGGCCAACTCCCTCTCATCACTAGCAGACCTCCCCATGATGGCTGCTTGCTCAGTTTCCACTGCAGCAAAATGTCTCAGTGTAGGATGTTCAGAGGCCCTGGAATCCAATCTTGCTGATGTACAAGCTCAAACCGCTGCCAGTATAACTGCAGATCACATACTCAAAAGGGCTTGCAGGCTCTCAGAGTTGTCCAACAAGTTTGTCCTCCAACAAGTTTGTCCTCCAACAGATTGCTATGTTGTGGAGGTGCTGCCTTGCAAGAGTAGCAATGATGCCAAGAAACCTAACCCGACTGTTACCACTCAGGATGATGTTATTTACACTCCTATCATTGTGACCCTACATACCTTTTTGCTGATGTTTATCAGCCAGCCAAATTAGACTGCTAGACCACACATAGAGATGATGAGGAGATGCCAGTGTTGGACTGGGGTGGTACAGTAAGAAGTCTCACACCACCAGGTCAAAGTCCAAGGTTTATCTGATACTCACCTGATGAAGGAACAGCACTCCAAAAGCCCGTGATTCCAAATAAAGCTGTTGGACTTTTGCCTGGTGTCGTGAGACTTCTTACTGTCCTAATGTAGAGGCCTAGGACAGTTCAAGTGCATCCTCTGGTCTAAGGCCCCCTGAAGTCTTCCTCACTGAAAATCAATAACCTTCAGCAAGTCATGGTTCGACCATTCGGCAGTGCTATAACAGGTAAAGGCACCTGTAAGACAGGGACCAAGGGAATGCAGAAGGTTGAAGAGGTTACTTCTGCTTGTGTAATTGGATGTGTTGTTGGAGAAAGATATTATTGGGAAATTTCTTGTGGGTGGCTTTTATGATAGGATTGTGGAAAAGGGATTTTTTTCAAGTGGACATAATGATGGGGAATAGTGGGCTTGTGGTGATAAAGGGAAGTCATTCCCTGGAAACAAGTGCTTGAGCCAATGCTCTCAGACTGTCTATCTGAAGTGAACGGGTCCACAATGCATTCTCTCTGCCTCCTTTTGCTTTTCCTCCTCATCTTCTTCTTTTCCCCACATGCCCCTCAGATTCCTGGAGCTAATGGCTGCAATGTCATGTCAGTGATACTAAGAAGGATGGAATAGATCACCTTGAACTCGGACACCCACTCTAGCATGTACCAGAGTGCTCTCACTCAGCAATCAAGATAACAGAGACATTGACTGAGTGTGTGATAGGCTGCTGCACTATGTGCATAGCAGTTCCATGTCTTCCTTTATATCTGTTTTCCTTGTGTGACTATTGCCAGGATAGCTGGTAACTCCCAACATGATGTAATGTGCATAATCACACACCAGCTACCTCTTTATAGAATTGTAGTTCTTGTGCTTCCTGTTCCTCTCCTCCTTGACATGTGAATCCTGCAGAGCTATTATGTGCGATCGATGGCCCTCTACATCATCAAGAATCTCCTATCCTGGCAAAGATATGTACCCTCTTATCCTGCTTCTCTCGACCCATGGGGGGCAAATGATGGATTTGTTCCTCCTGGCATAGATAGCCTCCGTCCCCTCCCAGGTGCATCAATTGGGTCGCAGACTGGTAAATGTTAAAACGGTTATTTACTTTCAACTGTAAGATCCAGGTGCATAAAAATCAATGCCACTGACATCAGCCTTCACTGAAAGCTGCATGGGTGCATATTGCACAACAATTAGGAGTATGTTGTGCAAGGAACGAACTGGCTGTGTACAGGCAGTAATCATAGAGTCATGGGAACTGGCCCTTTGCTCCAACTGGTCCATGGAAACCTTGGTGGCTCCCAGTTTGTTCCAATTGCCCAGTTTTGTGCCATATCTCTCTAGTCCTTTCCCATCCATATACTTTTCCATATGCTTTTTAAATGTTGCCATTGTACCTGCCTCAACTACATTCTCCAGCAGCTCATTCCATATATGCATCGTCCTTTGCATGGGTGGCATGGTGGCACAGTGATTAGCAGTGCTGCCTCACAGCGGCAAGGACCTGGGCTTGATTCCCTGGCCTTGGGTCACTGCTGTGTCGAGTCTGCACATTTTCCCTATGTCTGCGTGGGTTTCCTCTGGGTGCTCCAGTTTGGATATGGCTAAGGTATTCAATAACTTTTTTGTTTCTGTCTTCACGGAGGAGGACATGAATAATTTGCCGGGTGTTAGAGATGGAAAGGTGGTAGGACTGGAGGGTCTTAATGACATTACTGTTACTAGAGAGGCGGTGCTCGACAGACTGGAGGGGCTGATTGTGGACAAGTCCCCAGGACCGGATGGAATACATCCGAGGGTTCTGAAAGAAATGGCGGAGGTTATAGTGGATGCATTGGTGGTTATTTTCCAGATGTCGCTGGATTCCGGGGAAGTGCCGGAGGATTGGAAAACGGCTAATGTTACGCCGTTGTTTAAGAAGGGTGCCAGGCAAAAGGCAGGGAATTATAGGCCGGTTAGTTTAACGTCTGTGGTAGGTAAAATGTTAGAATCCGTCATTAAGGAGGAAATTGCGAGGCATCTTGAAGGGAATTGCTTGATAGAGCAGACGCAGCACGGTTTCATTAAAGGGAAGTCGTGTCTGACAAATTTACTGGAGTTCTATGAGGATGTGTCTAGGGCGGTCGATAGAGGAGAGCCGGTGGATGTGGTCTTTCTGGATTTTCAGAAGGCGTTTGACAAAGTACCTCATAAGAGGTTATTGCAGAAGGTCAGGGGACTTGGAGTTGGGGGTAGGGTGTTAGCGTGGATAGAGGATTGGTTGTCAAATAGGAGGCAGAGAGTGGGGGTCAACAGGTGCTATTCGGATTGGCGGATGGTGACTAGTGGAGTGCCCCAGGGGTCGGTGCTGGGGCCTCAGCTTTTTACCATTTATATAGATGATCTGGAGGAGGGAACCGAGTGTAGGGTGTCGAAATTTGCTGATGACACCAAGATTGGGGGAACGGCAAATTGTGCGGAGGGTGTGGGGAATCTGCAGAAGGATCTAGATAGGCTGGGCGAATGGGCCAGGAAATGGCAAATGGAATTTAATGTTGGCAAGTGTGAGGTGGTCCACTTTGGTAGGAAGAATGGTAGGAAGGACTACTACTTACGTGGCGAAAAACTGCAGCAGGCGACGGTGCAGAGGGACCTCGGGGTCCTTGTGCATGAGTCGCAAAAACCCAGCTTGCAGGTGCAGCAGGTGGTCAGGAAGGCAAATGGGATGCTGGCCTTCATAGCGAAGGGGATTGAATATAAAAGTAGGGAGGTCTTGCTGCAGCTGTATAGGGCATTGGTGAGGCCGCAGCTGGAGTACTGTGTGCAGTTTTGGGCGCCGCACCTGCGCAAAGATATTTTGGCCTTGGAGGGAGTGCAGAGGAGGTTTACTAGGCTGATACCGGAGTTGAGGGGGTTGAGCTATGAGGAGAGGCTGAATAAACTAGGCTTGTACTCGTTGGAGTTTAGAAGAATGAGGGGAGATCTCATTGAGACGTATAAGATGATGAATGGGATGGATAGGATAGAGGTGGAGAGACTCTTCCCGCTCAGAAAAGACACTAGGACTAGGGGGCACAGCCTCAAGATAAAGGGGGGGCATTTTAGAACGGAGTTGAGGAGGAACTTCTTCACTCAAAGGGTGGTGAATCTCTGGAATTCTCTACCCGTTGAAGTGGTGGAGGCTGCCTCGCTAAATATTTTCAAGAAGCGGGTTGATGGGTTTTTGATAAGAGAGGGGATTAAGGGTTATGGGGAGAGGGCCGGAAAGTGGAACTGAGCCACGACAGATCAGCCATGATCTTATTAAATGGCGGGGCAGGCTCGAAGGGCCAGATGGCCAACTCCTGCTCCTATTTCTTATGTTCTTATGTTCTTATGTTCTTCCCACAGTCTGAAGATGGTGGGTTGGCCATGCTAAATTGATCCTAGTTTCAAGGTGCTTAGCAGGGTAAATATATGGGGTTACAGGGATAGAGTGGAATTTTCGGTACAGGCTTGAAAGGACAAAAGGCCTCCTTCTGTACTGTAGGGATTCTATGATGATGATTCTATGAAGAAGTTGTCCCTCAGTTCCCTTTTAAACCTTTCTCCTCTTCCCTTAAACCTATGCCCCCTAGTTTTCAATACCCCTTCCTTAGGAAAAAGTCTATGTGCTATCAGCCTATCTATGTCACTCATGATTTTATACACCTCAACTAGGTCGCCCCTCATTCTCCTACATTCCAAAGAATAAAGCCCTATTCTGGCCAACCCTCCCCTTATAACTCAGGCCCACTTGTCCTAGCAACAACCTTGTAAATCTTCGTCGCATGCTTTCCAGTTTATCAACAGGGTGACCAAAACTGTACACAATTCTCCAAGTGCGGCCTCACCAGTGACCTGTATAATTGTAACATAATGTCTGAACTCCTATACTCGATGCCCTAACTGGTGAAGGCCAGTGTGCTAAACACCTCCTTCACCACTTTGTCTGTCTATGACGTTGCTTTCAACAAATTATGTACTCGTACTCCTAGGTCCCTCTGTACATCAACACTCCCCAAGGCCTTAACATTCATTGTATATGTCCTACCCTGGTCTAACATTCCAAAATGCAACACCTTACACTTCTCTGTTTGGAAATCCATTTGCCAATCTTTGACTCACTTCCCTAACTGATCAAGATGCCCCTGTAAATTTTGATAACCTTCTTTGCCATCAATGATACCTCCTAATTTAGTATAATTCACAAACTTACTAACCATGACTTGTACATTTACACCCAAATCATTTATATAAATAACAAATAACAAGAGTCCAAACACCAACCCATGATGCATACCACTCGTCACAGGCATCCAGTCTGAGAAACCATCATCGACCATCACCCTCTGCTTCCTCCCATAGAGCCAACTTTGAATCCGATTAGCTAGCTCTCCCTGGATCCCATGTGACCTAACTTTCCAGACTAGCCTGCCATGTGTGATCTTGTCAAAGGCCTTGCTGAAGTCCCTATAAGCAACATCTACTGCCCTATCCTCATCCATCCTCTTTGTTACATTTTAAAAACACTCTAAAAGATTTATCAAACGTGACTTCTGATGCACAAAGCCATGTTGACTATCCTTAATCAGACCTTGCCTATCCAAATGTTGGTAGATCCTTCCCTCAGAATCCCCTCCAGTAACTTACCCACTGCTAACGTCAGCCTCACCAGCCTGCAATTCCCTGGCTTGTCTTTGTTACCCTTCTTGAACAACGGAACAACATTAATCACCCTCCAGTCTTCCAGAACTTTGACAGTGGGAAGAGACAAAGCAAATATCACTGCAAGGGCATCTGCAATTTCTTCCCTAGACTCCCACAAGACCTGAGGATGCACTTGATCAGACCCAAGGGATTTATCCACCTTAATGTGCTTTCAGGCTCCTCCCCAGTAATATGCATGTGGCCCAAGACATCACCTCTTGTTTACCTTATTCTTTAGCACCCATAATGTTGTCCACAGAAAAAAGCAAGGAGAAATAATTAAAAATAATTGCAACTTTATAAGACCCTTGTCAGGCCTCATTTGGAGTACTGTGCGCAGTTCTGGTCGCCTCACTATAGGAAAGACGTAGAAGCTATTGAAAGGGTACAGAGGAGATTTACAAGGATGTTGCCTGGACTGGGAGGCATGCCTTATGAAGTTAGGTTGAGGGAACTGGGTCTCTTTTCCCTGGAGAGACGTCGGTTGAGAGGCGACCTGATAGAGGTTTATAAAATGTTGAGAGGAATAGATAGGGTGGATTCTCAGAGGCTATTTCCCCGGGTTGAAATGGTCGCTACGAAAGGACACAGGTTTAAGGTGCGGGGAGGAAAGTACAGAAGTGATGTTAGGGGTAAGTTTTTCACTCAGAGGGTGGTGAGTGAATGGAATCGGCTGCCATCAGTGGTGGTGGAGGCGAACTCGCTGGGGTCTTTTAAAAGACTTCTGGATGAGTATATGGGGTTTTATGGGATTGGGGGTTATAGATAGGAGTTGATGTGATCGGCGCAACTCGTGGGCCGAAGGGCCTGTTTGTGCTGTAGTGTTCTATGTTCTATGTTCTATAAATCTCACCCATCTTCTGTGACTCCACACACTGATGGCTTTGCTGATCTTTAAGGGGACCTATTCTCCCTAGCCATCTTTTTATCTTAATATAGCTATAGAACCTCTTGGGATTTTCTTTAACCTTACCTGCCAGATCCATCTCAGATCCTCTTTTTGCCCTCCTGATTTCTCTTTTAAGTGTACTCTTACGCTTTTTCAACAGATCCACTTGTCCCCAGTTGCCTAAACCCAATGTATGCTTGCTTCTTTTTCCTGACCAGACTCTCAATATCCCTCGTCAACCAGGGATCCCTAAACTTGCCAGCCTTCCCCTTCACCCTAACAGGAACATACTGCCCCTGGACTCTTGATATCATACTTATAAAAGCCTCCCATTTGCCACTTGTTAGTTTCTCTTCAAACAGATTCACCCAATCAACCTCTGCGAGATCCTGCCTGATGCCCTCAAAATTGGCCGTGCTCCAGTTTAGGACTTTAACCTGTGGATCCACTCTTTCCGTGCCACCCACACAAAGGACGGTGTATATATGCCACCCAATCTTTGTCCATAAATATTTTATAGTTTTGTGGTCACTGGATCCAAAGTGCTCCCCGACTGACACGTCAGTCACTTGCCCGACATTGTTTCTTCAGAGGAGGTCCAGTGTTGCACCCTCTCGAGTAGGGCCCTCCATACATCAATTCAGGAAACTTTCTTGAACACGTTTAACAAATTTCACCCTGTCCAGTCCTTTTGCACTTTGGGTGGCTCAGTCAATAGTGGGGAAATTAAAATCTCCTACTAATACTATCCTATTATTCTTACAACAATCTGCAATCTGTCTATACATCTACTCCTCTAGTTCCTGCTGGCTATTGAGGAGGCTGGGGAGGAGTCCCATCAGAGTGACCAACCCTTTCTTGTTTCTAAGTTCTATTAATATGATCTCATTTAATAAACCCCCAAGAATATTCTCTCTAAGGACTGTTGTAATGCTGCCCTTATCATAAGGCAGCTTCCCCTCCTCACTTTCCTGTACCTCTGCTATGGCTGTAGCCTCTGAATTCTGGAATACTGAGCTGCCAGTCCTGTCCTTCTCTCGGCCATCTTTTCGTTATGGCAATAATATTCCTGTCCCTAGAGCAAATCCACATTCTGAGCTCATCCGCTTTAACTATTAAGCCTCGTGCATTGAAATAACTGCAGTTTAAACCAATCCCTTAAGTTACACACATACGTGACATTGCAGCAATCTTAAAGGGACCATGCAGTGTTAAAAAAAACACAGGCTCTGCAGCATGAGGAAAATTAAAAGAATCACTGACTACAACGTTTGCTGATATTGGCAGCGCCAACTTTGGCCTGGTATGAGGCTCCTGGCTAGGTTGGAGACGGTGGCACAGCTCTGACACTACTTCCTTGCTGAACCTGAGTTACCTCAGGCATTGATTTGGATGAGGTGGAGGTTGGCGAATTAAAACCAATGGCCTCCTGTGGCGAGTTGTCCTTTCCCTCCTTCTGCACGCAGCTTCCTTTCTCTGCAATCTTTATTCCATTTCCTGATCGCATTAGAGACCCTGCAACCACAGCCCCCATACCTTATGCAGTGTTCTGTCACCTCCCTCAATATATGCAGCAGATACAGGAGAGCGTGCAAACACCACATAAATAGTGACCCAAGTTGGGAGTTGAACCCGGCTCCCTGGCATTGTAAGGCAGCAGTGCTAACAACTGTGCCACTGTGCAGCCCATTAGGGAAGTTGTTCCTCCATGCTTCTGATTAGTTGTTCAGCTATAAGTGTTTAGCAGAGGTGTTTAGTACACATGCATCAACCAAGTTAGGGGAACAAGCATCAAATAAGCCAGAGTGGCTGTTTGATGTCATGATAGGATCTCTACCCACATTACCAGTGCATGCAAAGCATGTCCCAGTTAGTTTGCTTCAGACTATCAGGTGGTGGATGGGCCATGCCAGTAGTGGCCATGAGTATCACTGTTACCATCTTAGGCCTTCATGGCCGGTGCTACAAAGCCAAATTTCACAGTCAATCTGTGTCCATTCTAGTTTGATGTTTATCAATTTGAACCTTAAGTAACAAACATTTCAATCTGAATTTTTTTTTTACTTTTTAACTCACTGTCTATCATCAAACCATTTAATCAAATTGGTAAAAAAAATTCAGACCCATTCAAGTAAACAGGAAGGTTGTGTTCTTCAGGGAATAGTATATGCAGGATAATACAATGACGCCAATGTAATCTGCCTTTTATTTCATGAGGGATTTGTCTTGCAAGTTAAATTAAAGGGAGATTATACTGGTGACCAGCTGTTGGTTTTGATTTTTTTTTTGTAAGTGAGAGGAAAGTTCAATAAGAGGTCTTTTATAACGAGTATTAAGGCTGGAACTGCTCCTACTCCACAACTGTAACTTCACTGAGAGTGCAGTGGGAACCCCATTTACAATAAAGCAACAAAACACTTAAGTTTATAAGCACCTTTTTCATAGTAAACATCTCCCAAGGTGACAGATCAACAGCAGCACCCCGAAATTCTCAATCAAAGATTTTGACATCAAGAGAGTGAGCTTTCACCCAAACATCATTCCAATTCTTGATATCATTGTAAGTCTTCTCTTTAATAGATCAAAGCCAGACGTCATTTATAGCTCAACTAATGTTGAGCAAGAGTCCTTTAATTATTATGTAACAGCAACATCAATAACACTGCAGGAAAATTTGTTTACAATTTTTTGGAAATTGCAATAAGTCAAAATATTCCAGTTATGTTTCCAATGTTGGTGACATCAACATTGAAGAGAACATCAGAAATAGTCTACTCTCATCAGTCTCATTAACATAATAATATTGTTTTTAATTCATTCGTGGGACATGTGTGTCGCTGGCTAGCCAGCATTTGCTGTGATGTGGAGATGCCGACGTTGGACTGGAGTAAACACAGTAAGAAATCTCACAATGTCAGGTTAAAGTTCAACAGATTTATTTGGTAGCAAACACCACTAGCTTTTGGAGCTCTGCCCCTTCATCAGGTGAGTGGGGAGTGGAGAACTTACAGCGTTTGTTGCCCATCCCTACTCGGTCTTGAACTTAATGGCTTGCTTGGCCATTTGAGGACAGTTGCGAGTCAATCACATTGTTGTGGCTCTGGAGTCACATATAGGCTAGACCAGGTAAGAATGGCAGATTTCCTTTCCTAACAGGCATTAGTGAACCCGATGGGGTTTTCCGACAATCAACAATGGTTTCATGGTCATGAGTGGATTCTTAATTCCATATATCTTTCCTTGAACTCAAATTCCACCATCTGCTGTGGTGGGATTTGAATCCGGGTCCCCAGAACATTAGCTGAGTTTCTTGATTAATACACAGAAGAAAAGGTCTTTACTTCTTATGCTTTACAGATTTCACTTAAACAAAAATCCTCATCTTTTCTGTTGTGAAATGAAAATTGCTTGAAGAACAGTTACCAGCAAACATCACCATTCACCAAAGAACAAGTTTGGACTTCTATTAAGTGACCAACTGTTTGAAAGGAATGCCCGACATGACTCCCAGAGGTATTCCTGAAGAGCTTGTACGCAGCAAGCTTACATTTTGATGCCCCAAATGATGGCTACATCACAACTGATGTCAATTTCATTTCCCATTCATCCCTTCATAAAAATAAACTAAAACAGCAATGGTGTGGCTGATTTTGAAAACAAATACTCTTTCCCACTCTTGCTGCTAGCACAGTTGACATCTTCGCTGTGACTGCCAAAACCAATGTAATTTTGTCCTGGTATTTATTAGCAAGCAGTTTCAGTGACACTGAAGGAGGATAAGGTGGGAACTGATCTTTTGCCACATGACCTTGGAGGAATGAATGTGAATGACAGGAGGGGAGAGGAGATTTATGGTTGAGGTCACAGAACAATGGAACAAGAGGGACGTAGGATAGAGTGGTTGAACAGGGTATTTGAAAGGGGAAGATGTGGGGATAGCATTGTGAGGGAGGATGTGACATGAAAAAGAATGGAGATTGAGTGATGAAGGTGAGAGGATATTACTTGTCATCAAGCTTATTCTTTAATGGAGGATGGTCACTCAGAGGATGGTTGGTGAGTGGAATCGGATGCCATCGGTGGTGGTGGAGGCAAACTCGTCGGGGTCTTTTAAGAGACTTCTGGACGAGTACATGGGATTTAATGGGATTGAGAGTTATAGATAGGCCTGGTAGGTAGGGATATAATCAGCGCAACTTGTGGGCCGAAGGGCCTGTTTGTGCTGCAGTTTTCTATGTTCTATGTTCTCTGATGGTGTCTGAGTGACACCACATGAATAACATTTTTACACTGTAGCTACGGATCAGAAATGCAAAGTGACTTTCAAATATGGTTACCACAACCTTCTTCCATCACTGGGAGCAATTTCCTTACTTTATATGTAATTCTATTGCTGAGTAGCGAAACGATGACACAGTGATTAGTATTACTGTCTCATAATGCCAGGGACCCATGTTCAATTCCAGTCTTGGGTGAATATCTGTGTGGAGGTTGCACTGTCTCCTTGTGTTTGCGTGGGTTTTCTTCAGGTGCTCCAGTTTCCTCCCACTGTCCAAAAATGTGCAGGTTAGGTTGATTGGCCGTGCTAAATTGCCCCGATGTGTCCAAAGATATATAGGTTATGGGGATTAACAAGGTAAATATATTGAGTTACAGGATAAGCCTGGATATGAGTCGGTGCAGACTTGATGGGCCAAATGGGCTCCTCCTGCACTGTAGGGATTCTATGATAGTTGGTGCAGATTAATTGCTATAATGTATGAATGGCTTCATTACCATTAGACCATGTAATTACCAGGGCTGGTAACAGGAGAACTAACAATTCCAATGTTCCTAAGTGCACAGTAAGAAGTCTAAACATGTACAAAGCAGCCATGCACTTAGACGTTATTATCTGATAATTTTGATATTGAACAGAATTAGTTATAAACACATAAAGTTTGGGTATTATGTTTAAATGTAAAACTTCTGACAGACAGAAAACAATTTAATTTTTTTGTGGTGGCAATGAATCTTTCCATCTTGTTTCTCTTGTTTCTTTTAACTTATGCTTTATGACTTTGATGTGGTGATGTCAGTGTTGGACTGGGGTGGGCACAATAAGTGCCTGATGAAGGAGCAGCGCTCTGAAAGCTTGTGATTCTAAATAAACCTTTTGGACTTTAACCTGGTATTGTAAGACTTCTTATTTATGACTCTGGTCAGAAGTATAGGTAGTACAGTGGTTAGCACTGCTTCCTTACAGTGTGCCAGGGCATGGGTCTGATTCCTGGCCTGGGCCATTGCCTACATGGGGTTTGCACATCCTCCCGCTGCCTGAATGGGTTTCCTCCAGATGCTCTAGTTTCCTCCCACATTCTGAAAGATGTGATGGTTTGGTACATTGACCTGAACAGATGCTGGAGTGTGGCAATTAGGGGAATTTCACAGTAACTTCATTGTAGTGTTACTGTAAGCCTTACTTGTGATGAATAAACTTTTAACTAGACTTTTTAGGTAATGGAGAAGGGGACATTTTGTCAAAGAAATGTCTTAATGAGATCATGAAATTTTCATACAGAAGTTATACACATTTATAGAGCACCATGCCATCCTCAGGCATATCCTGATTATATGCTTAAATTACGGATGTGGTTTGTACCCATTTCCTACTGACTCAGAGATAGCAATGGAAAATACCCTCTTACAATCCACCTGAATGTATTTTCATTCCCGGGTCCTGCTGATTTTGGTGCCTCACCCTCATGTGAGTCTGGAAAATCAATGTGTGAGACATCATGGTGGAGCCAAAATAATCTTCACCTGACTTTTACAGACATTTTAGAATAGAATCATAGAATCCCTATAGTTCAGAAGGAGGCCTTTCGTCCTTTCGACATTTCTTTGACAGCAATCCCACACAGATCCGAACCCCATATATTTAATCTCCCAGTTTCCTGACACGAAGGGACAATTTGGCATGGTCAATGCACCTAACTAACACATCTTTGGACTGTGGGAGGAAACTGGAGCACCTAAAGGAAATGCAGACACGGGGAGAATGTGAAAACTCCACAGACAGTGACCCCAGGCTGGAATTGAATCTAGGTCTCTGGTGCTATGAAGCAGCAGTGCTAACTGCTGTGCCACTGTGCCACCTCTCATATCCTTGTGAACTACCTTGGGTTGTTTTTTATATGTACAAGGAACAATGTAAACACAATTTTTTCTTTGTGTTGCACTCAAATTTAGGATTTTCCACTGCATAACCCAGGATTTTAGACTTTGATTTGATTTTATTTATTGCGTCACATGAATTAATATACAGTGAAAAGTATTGTTTCATGCATGCTATACAGACAAAGCATACTGTTCATACAGAAGGAAAGGAGAGAATGCAGAATGTAGTGTTACAGTCATAGCTAGGGTGTAGAAAAAGATCAACTTAATGTGATGTAGCTCCATTCAAAACTCTGATGGCAGTAAGGAAGAAGCTGTTTTTGAGTCAGTTGGTATGTGTGCTCAGCCTTTTGTATCTTTTTCCTGATGGATGAAGGTGGAAAAGAAAATGTCCAGGGTTGTGAGGTTCTTGATTATGCTGACTGCTTTTCCGAGGCAGCGGGAACTGTGGACAGTATCAATGGATGAGAAGCTGGTTTGCATGATAAACTGGGCCTTATTCACGATCCTTTGTAGTTTTTGCGGTCTTGAACAGAGCAGGAACCATACCAAGCTGTGATACAATCAGAAAGAGTGATTTCTATGGTGCATCTATAAAAGTCGGTGAGAGTCGTAGCTGACAAGCCAAATGTACTTAGTCTCCTGAGAAAGTAGAGGCATTGATGGGCTTTCTTATCTATCACATCATCATGGAGGGACAGGATAGGTTGTTGGTGATCTGGACACCTATAAACTTGAAGCTCTCAAACATTTCCACTTTGTACCATCTATGTTGGGTGCTCAATGAGCAATGTTTTGTTTCATTATGAATTTTGGATGTTAATATAATTTGCTGCCATTGAAAAATTTGGTCTGTAGTGCAAGCTAAACTGGAGCACAATGAACCAAGTACGGCATTATATGCTGTACATGGAGAGGTAATAGAATGAATTTTATTTTCAACTAATGCTTGATTTACGACAATTTGAGGCATGCAATAGTTTTCTTTATGACTCTTGACCTTATTATCTCAATTTACAGGCTGAGTCATGTGTTAGTTACAGAGAAAAAGTAGAGAATTATATAGATCATTATCTGCGTTGTTATCAAAAAAACTCCTTAGCAATCAAGGAATCATGAAATCTTGAGAGACCTTTAATGGCAGATGAAAAACCTTTGTATGGCATAGGTAGCAAAGCCAATTAAATGCATCATTGAGGAATTAAAACATGCTGCACACATGAACACCGCAACGGGCGCAACAAGCATAGTAATGGCATTATTGGATCTGCAGCTGTTGTATTGTGTCTAAGAAATACTAGCCCGCGGAGATTACAAAATGGCAGTTAACTGCCTTGGACTATTGTAATCTACAAGATTATCCCATTAATCATTCGTGTCACTTGGGTATCCAGATTCAAAAAGCTGTCTTTTTCATGGCTACAATGGCTTTAAAAACAGAGTCAGGGGATTTTAGCTCATTAAAAGAAGATCTGAAATAAAATATGTAACTTGTGCAATGAAAGCCCTGTTTTGGTTTATACTGCTCCGTCTACTTTGCAGCATTTGCTTATTCAGTATTGTATACACAATTAATCTTTATTATCCTCCATCGATCATCTAAAATGTGGCTTCACCCAGTGAAAATCATTCTTGTTCAGAACAATAATATAATCCCCTCCCCATGATAGTATCAAAAAAGCTAACCCATTCATATTAAGTTGACCCCTCATCTCCACACAGCTGAATTTAGCAAATTAAAGTTTTCTCAATACAATTAGTGTTACAAAATGTATTTTTATATAAAGGGAAAGTCATCTGCTGATGCTTTGCCTGATATTTGCCTCTGTCAAATCTCAGATGTCTGTGATTAGATCTTGACTTCTACATGAATAAAGGTTTGGACTAAATAATATATGCAGTTTTCATGTTCCTTTCTGCTGTCTTTTCTTCCTCATTTTGCATGATCTGTAACTCAAAACAAACTGATCTAGACCATTCAGCCCCTCAGACTTGTTTTGTCATTCAGTTAGATCATAGCTGATCTGTAATGTGTTTTAAATGTGGTACACCAACTGATGAAATGGTTCATATGATTGATTTTCTTCTGAAAGTAATAAAAGGAAAGCTTATAAAATCCTTAAAGCTTATGGTGAACCTAACCTATTCTTTTCTCCTTCTATCACCCATCTAAAACATGCATTTTAAACTGGGGAGGCAATGGCCTAATGGTAATATCACTAGACTATTAATACAGAAACTCAACTAATATTCTGGGCCCCAGGTTAAGGTGCGAGGAGTAAAGTTTAAAGGAGATCATAGAAATCATAGAAACCCTACAGCACTGAAAGAGGCCATTTGGCCCATCAAGTCCACATTGACCACAATCCCACCCAGGCACTACCCCCATATCCCTACATATTTTACCCACTAATCCCTCTAACCTATGCATCTCAGGACACGAAGGGGCAATTTTAGCATGGCCAATCAATCTAACCTACACATCTTTGGGCTGTGGGAGGAAACTGGAGCACCCGGAGGAAACCCATGAGATATACGAGGCAGATTTTCTACACAGAGAGTAGTGGGTGCCTGGAACTCGTTGTCGAGGGATGTAGTGGAAGCAGATATGGTAGTGACTCTTAAGGGGCGTCTTGACAAGTACATAAGTAGGATGGGAATAGAGGGATATGGTCCCCGGAAGATTTGGGAGTTTCAGTTAAGTCAGGAGCATGGTCAGTGCAGGCATGGAGGGCCTAAGGGCCTGTTCCTGTGCAGTAATTTTCTTTGATCTTTGTTCTTTGTTCAAATCCCAGGACAGCAGATGGTGGAATTAAGGAAAATCTGGAATTAAAGAAAATCCGGAATTAAGGATCTACTGATGACCATGAAACCATTGTCAATTGTGGGAAAAACCCAACTCATTCACTAATGTCTTTTAGGGAAGAAAATCTGCTGTCCTTACCTGGTCTGGCCTACATGTGATTCCAGAGATACAGCAATGTGGTTGACTCTCACCTGCCCTCTGAAATGGCCTAGCAAGTCACTCAGACATATCAATTGCTCAAGAAGGCAGCTCATTACTACCTTCTCAAAGGCAATTACGGATGGGCAATAAATGCTGACCAGCCAGCGATGCCCATGTGTCATGAATGAATGAAAATTGAAATTGAAAGCAAAAGCATATGAGGGCGACATATTAAGAGAAGATTGAGAATCATTTTGATAGAGATATTCAAAAACATGGGAGTTCTGGACAGAGTAGGTAAGGAAAAACTGCTCCCATTGGGGGAAGCGTCGAGAACAATTAGGGCAAAGATATAAGGTAATTGGAAAAAAAAGTAATAGCAACCTCTGCAAAAACACACAGCGAGTAGTTAGGATCTAAAATGCAATGCTTGAGAGTGTGGTAGAGGTAGGTTTAATCGAAAGGGTATTGGATTCATATCTGAAAAGGAAGAAGCTGCGTTATAGGAGAAGGCTGCAGAGTGACACGAGGTAAATTGCACCTATTGAGAGTTGACACAGACAAAATGGGCCAAATGGCCTCATTCCATGCTGTAACAATTCAGTGATTTTGTGATTCTGTGATGAGGCAGCCAATTTGTGTGCAGTAAGTTCCCAAGCATCAATGTGATAATGACTTGATAAGTCACTCTTATGATGTTGACTGAAGGATAAGCATTAGCCAGGCGATCTCCACTGCTTCTCTTTAAAATAGTGCCAGAGGATATTTTATATCCACCTGACTAGGCAGATGGGGCCTTGGTTTAAAGTCTCATCTAAAGGATGCCACCTGAGACAATGAAGCACTTTCTCAGTCATGTACCAGAATATTAGCCAAGATTTTTATGCTCAAGTCTCAGAGAAAGAGTTGATCCTACAACCTTCTGACTCCTTTTTTAGGATTACATATGTCAAAGTAATGTCAAAGAGGAGAAGAGGGGAAGAAAGAAATATGTTGTGGGTGAGGCATGCTCTGGTCTTTTGCCACATGTCCCTAGAGGAATGAATGAAAGCGATGGGAATGGATGGAGGAAGAGGGAACTTAATGTTGAGGTTACAGTACAATGGAGCAAACAATATCGGTGGATAAAGAAATTGAATGGGTGGTTGAAAGTGGAAGAAATCAGGGTAGCAGTGTGGCATGAAAGCAAATGGAGCATCGGTGTTGAAGGTGAGTGAACACTTTGTGAGTTTGTGATCATGAGAAATGGGTGCCAAAGTGATTTGCAGTACTGCCCCACAGTGCCAGGGACCTGGGTTCAATTCCAGCCTTGGGTGACTGCCTTTTCCTAAAGGAAGAAAGTAAAAGCAATAAAAAGAAGAGTGAATTGGAGTTAAGGAAAAGAAAGAAAGCAACAATACCAAAGTGCAAGAGATTGAGAAAAAACAACTTAAATACAGCAGAGATAGTTAAGAGGAGAGAGGTTACATTGTATACATGAAATAAATTAGCAATATTTAAAAAGTCTTCACTCATGAGTTTTGCAGGGTTCTGATATTGGAATCTACAGTGTGCCAATAATATTCTAGTCTCTGGCCCTTTCATTTTAGAGTGGCACAGTGGTTAGCACAACTGCCTCATAGCGTCAGGGACCCGAGTTCAATTCCCACCTTGGGTCACTGTCTGTGTGGAGTTTGCACATTCTCCCTGTGTCTGCATGGGTTTCCTCCAGGTGCTCTGGTTTTTTCCTACAGTCCAAATAATTGCAGGTGAGGTGGATTGGTCATGCTAAATTCTCCCTCAGTGTATCTGAACAGAGGTGTGGCAACTAAAGGATTTTCATAATAACTTAATTGCAGTGTTAATGTAAGCCTACTTGTGACACTAGTGTAAACAATAAAATAAATAATTAAAATAACTTTTAATCTAATTTGCTTTCTGTCCCATAATTCTATGCCCCATCAGTCATCTTGAAGAGTGTCTTGCAGGATGCTGTGTCCAAGATGTTATGTAATATTTTCATGCACTGTATTCCACTGATATCTTTATCCATCATCATACGTGAAAACACCAATCACCAGGTATATGGTACATACTCATGCAATTCGGCTAAGGTTGATATGCTGCAGGAAAGGATGTCCCGAGGAATGGTACATTGGGGAGACCATGCAGATGCTATGACAATGGATGAATGGACACCGCGTGACAATCACCAGGCAGGAGTATTCCCTTCCAGTCGAAGAACACTTCAGCAGTCAAGGGTATTCAGTCTCCATTCTTCGTGTAAGCATTCTCCGAGGTGGCCTTCAGGACACACCACAAGGCAGAATTGCCGAGCAGAAACTGATACCCAAGTTCCGCATGCATGAGGATTGTTTCAACCAGGATCTTGGGTTACATGTCACACTACATGTAACTCCTTCCATTTGGCCTGGGCTTGCAAAATCCTACTAACTCTCCTGGTTTGTAACAATTCACATCTCTTTCACCTGTGATTACCCCTCTCTCCACTCGCACTATCTGTACCTGCAAAGACTTGATTGCTTGTAAAGACTTGCATTCCATTTGTTCTTCACATTTCAACCAATATCTTGCAATTGTGTCTTTGCCTATATGTGCTGTGTTTGTGAACCTACCTCTCCACTCAGTTGATGAAAGCTCATGATTCCAAATAAGTCTATTGGACCATGCAGAGGGACCTCGGGGTCCTTGTGCATGAGTCGCAAAAACCCAGCTTGCAGGTGCAGCAGGTGGTCAGGAAGGCGAATGGGATGCTGGCCTTCATAGCAAGGGGGATTGAATATAAAAGTAGGGAGGTCTTGCTGCAGCTGTATAGGGCATTGGTGAGGCCGCAGCTGGAGTACTGTGTGCAGTTTTGGGCGCCGCACCTGCGCAAGGATATTTTGGCCCTGGAGGGAGTGCAGAGGAGGTTTACTAGGCTGATACCGGAGTTGAGGGGATTGAGCTATGAGGAGAGGCTGAATAAACTAGGCTTGTACTCGTTAGAGTTTAGAAGAATGAGGGGAGATCTCATTGAGACGTATAAGATGATGAATGGGATGGATAGGATAGAGGTGGAGAGACTCTTCCCGCTCAAAAAAGACAGTAGGACTAGGGGGCACAGCCTCAAGATAAAGGGGAGGCGGTTTAGAACGGAGTTGAGGAGGAACTTCTTCACTCAAAGGGTGGTGAATCTCTGGAATTCTCTGCCCGTTGAAGTGGTGGAGGCTGCCTCGCTAAATATTTTTAAGAAGCGGGTTGATGGGTTCTTGATAAGAGAGGGGATTAAGGGTTATGGGGAGAGGGCGGGAAAGTGGAACTGAGCCACAACAGATCAGCCATGATCTTATTGAATGGCGGGGCAGGCTCGAGGGGCTAGATGGCCTGCTCCTGCTCCTATTTCTTATGTTCTTATGTTCTTATGTAACCTGGGCGGCTCAGGGACACAGGTTTGATTCTTGGCTTGGATTATTGTCTGTGTGGAGTTTGCACGTTCTCCCCATGTCTGCGTGGGTTTCCTCCGGGTGATCCAATTACCTCTCACTTTCTAAAAGACTTGCTGGTTAGGCATTGACCTGAACAGATGCCGGACTGTGGCGACTAGGAGAATTTCACAGTAACTTCATTGTAGTGTTAATGTCAGCCTTACTTGTGATTAATAATAAATAAGCTTTACTTTACTTGGTATTGTGAGGCTTCTTACTCTTTATCCATCAATAGAGCATCAGATATTTCAAACAGTAAATTAAGTAGCGCAGTATTTTTCTGATCAAAACCATAAAACATGGCCTAGAAACATCATAATTTATGAAATAGGAACAGCATAATGAGAATGAATGGCTTAACCTCTGGTATGGAAGACATCATTCTGCAAGAGGAAAAACTAGCAATGAATACTTTTCACAATTGCCATTTCACACTTTGTACCCTTCACCTATATTTACAATATGTAAGGTATGACATGCTTGGACATTGATGCATGAACCCCATTGATCTAGGCTCCATATTAAACAGATTTTTCAGAAGCTATAAATTTCACTCAGCTGGAATCTGTGCAAACTGTGAAATAGGTGAGGATTAAGGAACTGAAAATCAGTTAAAGTTAGAAGATTGCTGTCAGATAACATCACTCTGATTCAGGCGACAAGATCTCAATATGCAGTAGTTACCTATGCTGTGACTTAACATCCACTTAATACCAAGCTCACTCTCCTGGCTAATTGAAAAGTCAAATGAGACAGCTAGACAATGAGCAGACACTGTTAAAATCAACAACTAATGGGGATTCAGAGGACCACAATTGTCAGATAGTTATGGTCAATGGCCACGTGAATGGTCCTTTCCATCAGCATGAACTCTTAAATTAGTCCTTGTATTTGCAGCTTGGGCTTATGCTCACTGGAGTTTTGAAAAATGAGAGGTGATCTTATTGGAACACGTAAAGTTCTAAGGAAGTTTGACAGTTGTATGCCATGAGAATGTTTCCTCTCATGGGAGAATCTAGAAGTAGAGGACACAGTTTCAAAATAAGGGATCTCCATTTTAAGGAGGAAAAAATTCTTCTCTTAGAGAATCAATAGTCTTTGGAATTCTCTTCCCCTGCGAGCAGTGGGGGCCATGAACATATGCAAAGCTGAGTTAGATATATTTTTGACTGACAAGGTGCCCAAAGGTGATAGGGGCCAGCAGAAAAGTACAGTCAAGCCACAATCAGATCAGTCTTGATCTTACTGAATGGCAGAACAGTCTCGATGCGCTGACTGGCCCAATCCTGCTCATAATTCTTATGTTCTTATTTATGACTTGGCTGCGGTGTATTATATTGTTATACCATTGTTTAATAATCTTTGTTAGGAATTTATTACACATGATTCAACAAAATGATTAATTTGCTTGTACAATTTTTGTCATGACTGTTGTAAGAATTAAACGAGATTAAGCCAGACTGTCAGTGGTATGGTTATTTTGTATAAATCTTCAAAAAGTTGTTGTTTATTTATATTAGTTTTAATTAGTGTGATAAATAGAGGGCAATGAGAATTGGAAAGCCATGGACACTGACATTGTAAGACATTTCACTTGAACAAGTGTTTATAAATAGAGATATGACAGGGCATTTCAGTCCCATGAACAGTGATGTCAGCTGCTCCTCTTCAATGTTTCTACGTTTCTATGGTTCCTTGCTGAAACTAGCAATGTGTTGAAGATGCATCACTAAGTTGAACCACCCTAAATTCACGATAAAACTTCTTCCTCTCTTTGTTCAAAGTCTTAACACCTTTAAATTCCATCTTTGGATTGATCCCTTAAATTCTCCAGCTGTAATCACATCATGTGGATTCACATATTACCTGCTCTCGTGCACCCACTATCAAACCCAGAAGTGGTGTGATAATTAAGTAGCTGCATTAACATATGACCAACTGTTATTTCTTCCAGCATTTCAGTGTGGTTCAACTGGCTAAAGATATTGGTTGGGATTTCCCCACCAAGCTCATTGCTGGCATTGCCCGATCCCGCTGAAAGTCAATGTACTTTTGGCTAGACTGTGGCATTTCCCCTGCGGCTGGTCCTATCCCAGCGGGCCAGAAAATCCCAGCCATTGTTACCGTTGGCATAACAAAGGGAAAATAAGAGCATGCACAGGCTATTCAGCCCCTCGAGCTTGTTCTACCATTCTGATCTGCACTACAAATCCAACCACCCTATTTGCTCCACATCGTTTGATAATTGTGCCTAACAAAAATTTATCAAGCTCAAACTTGAATTGAAAAGAAATATCTGTATGCCTTTGGAAGGAACAGCCAGGCAGGCTACATGACCAGCATGAGCTTAAGTTTATTTATTAGTGTCACAAGTAGGCTTACATTAACACTGCAGTGAAGTTACTATGAAAATCCCCCAGTCGCCCCACTCCGGCACCTGCTTGGGTACACTGAGGAGAATTTAACATGGCCAATGCACCTAACCAGCACGTCTTTCAGACTGTGGGAGGAAACCAGAGCACCCTGAGGAAGCCCACCAGAGACACAGGAAGAACGTGCAGACTCTGCACAGACAGTGATCCAAACCGGGAATTGAATCCAGGTCCCTGGCATTGTGTGGCAGCAATGCTAACTACTGTGCCACTGTGCTACCCACGTGAAGGGAAGGGTTGAATGCACAAGGGTTGAAGCAGTGATGAGATTTGGGGCAAAGTGTGACAGTAGATTTGAAGGAGAAGGGGAAAGGCCATGATATGATTTAAAACTTGGAAATAATAACTTTAGATGGAGAGAATTGGGAAAAGTGGGACTAGTCTTAGCAGGGAGAGGAGGGATGAGTGAGTTGGAGATAGGACATGACAAGCAATGTGTTAAGAACATAAGAACATAAGAAATAGGAGCAGGAGTAGGCCATCTAGCCCTTCGAGCCTGCCCCGCCATTCAATAAGATCATGGCTGATCTGTCGTGGCTCAGTTCCACATTCTCGCCCTCTCCCCATAACCCTTAATCCCCTCGCTTATCAAAAACCCATCAACCCGCGTCTTAAAAATATTTAGCGAGGCAGCCTCCACCACTTCAACGGGCAGAGAATTCCAGAGATTCACCACCTTTTGAGTGAAGAAATTCCTCCTCAACTCCGTTCTAAACCACCCCCCCTTTATCTTGAGGCTGTGCCCCCTAGTCCTACTGTCCTTTCTGAGCGGGAAGAGTCTCTCCACCTCTATCCTATCCATCCCATTCATCATCTTATACGTCTCAATGAGATCTCCCCTCATTCTTCTAAACTCTAACGAGTACAAGCCTAGTTTATTCAGCCTCTCCTCATAGCTCAACCCCCTCAACTCCGGCATCAGCCTAGTAAACCTCCTCTGCAGTCCCTCCAAGGCCTAAATATCCTTGCGTAAGTACGGCGCCCAAAACTGCACACAGTACTCCAGCTGCGGCCTCACCAATGCCCTATACAGCCGCAGCAAGACCTCCCTACTTTTATATTCAATCCCCCTTGCTATGAAGGCCAGCATCCCATTAGCCTTCCTGACCACCTGCTGCACCTGCAGGCTGGGTTTTTGCGACTCATGCACAAGGACCCCGAGGTCCCTCTGCACCGTCGCCTGCTGCAGTTTTTCTCCACGTAAGTAATAGTCCTTCCTACCATTATTCCTACCAAAGAGGACCACCTCGCACTTGCCAACATTAAATTCCATTTGCCATTTCCTGGCCCATTCGCCCAGCCTATCTAGATCCTTCTGCAGACTCTCCACACCCTCCGCGCAATTTGCCGTTCCACCAATCTTGGTGTCATCAGCAAATTTCGACACCATACACTCGGTTCCCTCCTCCAGATCATCTATATAAATGGTAAATAGCAGTAACAGCTACATCCACCCAAGGAAATAGCCTCTGAACATCCACTCTATCTATCCCCCTCGTCATCTTATAAACTTCTATTAAGTCACTTCTCATCCTCCTCTGCTCTAAAGAGAAAAGCCCCAGCTCCCTCAACCTTTCCCCATAAGACCTATCCTCCAAACCAGGCAGCATCTTGGTAAATCTTCTTTGCACTCTCTCCAATGCTTCCGTATCCTTCTTATAGTGAGGTGACCAGAACTGCACACAATATCCCAAATGTGATCTCACCAAGGTCCTGTACCGTTGCAGCATAACGCCACAACCCTTCAACTCAAACTCCCGTTAATACACATTAACACAGTATAAGTCTTCTTCACAGCTCTATCCACTTGAGAGGCAACCTTCAGAGATCCATGGATATGAACCCCAAGATCTCTCTGTTCCTCCACATTCCTCAGAACCCTGCCGTTGACCCTGTAATCCGCATTTGTCTTACCAAAATGAATCACCTCACACTTATATTGTTGGCTGAGTCGAGATGATAAGTGGCTGTTCAGGACAGCATTGGAATAGTTGAGCAGCAGGTGGGCTGAGATAACGATGGAGGCAGCTGACTGAGCCAGGCCTTGTGGTTTAGATTCTAAACATAAGGTCAAACACCAGAACTGTTACATTATTGTATTACTCCACTAATAATACGCAATAAGTAACTGTATAAGTTAATTTATATCTGAAAGAGATAGATATAAAAAAGATCTGGGTGGAACCCATTTCACAAGTAAAATAGTGCCTTCAGCATGTTATCCCACTGTTCTTACTACAGAATTCCTTACGTTGAGAGAATTGATACTCTGGCGAGAAAGAACACCGATACACCAACTGCTTGCGATGCCCCCAGTCGTGGCGAGATAACAGATGCCTGACAGAATTTGAAATAGTTTTTAGTTTTTTATCTTCTGCAATCATATTTATGTTCAAAGAACTGGAAAAACTCTCAACCATAGCTTCCCTATTTCTCAATTTATTATTTGGAACAGTGGCATTTAGTTTTGGTAAAAATTAAAGCAGCCAGTTTTTAATGACTCAATTTTCTTCAGGAGCTTTGATATGTCTCAATCTCCCCAATTACCAGAAAGAAGACAATGTGCTGATTTTTTAAAAGCAAGATCTGAGATAAAAGGAAGTCAAAGAAACATAGAAATTAGAAGCAGGAGTAGGCCATTTGGCCCTTCGAGGCTGCTCCTTTGTTATTTTCTAATTGATAATTTTTCTTTCGTAGATATTACCATTTCCCTTTAAATTTATTTTATTTCTTGAAGGAAGGTGAGAGATGTTAATGGTGTGGAATGAACCACATTGATTGCAGCAATACAATGGCATGCTACCTCCTATTAATTCTAACATCAGTTAGATTTTAATATGATATTAAGGGGATTATAATAAGCTAGAGGCTTGGAAAGCTCCTTCTTCCTTGTTCCATTATTGACTCTCTGAAAGGCATGTGCTGTTTGCTTTTCAGCTGAGCCTGTACACTTCCAGCATGGATGACCAGATAGCAATCAGGAGGGAAATCATTGACTGATCTTCCCTTTCCTAACCCAGGATAAAAAAGGTAAATTGTGGCGCGTTTACTGTTGGCATCAGCGAATTCAGCATTAACTAGGGGGCCAAACCGCAGATTATTCTGAGCTGCATGGCTCAGCTATTTAATGGATAGGTTTACTGAGCTATATGAAAAACTACCCATTGGGGGAGCCACTACTCCATCTATTTTCATAATGATGAGGTAATTAGCTGCTTGGTCATGTTACTTGCTTACCTAACCTCATCACAGATTTTGAAATTAGCTACCAGCCTCTTGCTTGTTATAATCCTCTTAATATTGCTAAAAGGTTTGAGGGAGCAAAAAGGTAAGTTATCTCCAGAACACCTCAAATCCATCAATTACCTTCTCACTACACCCTTTCATCTCTTTCTTTCCAGAAATGCATCTGCAGCCATAAAAATCCATACTTGTTGCTCAGTGACCTTTCATTACTCTAATACCTTGTGGCTTCAAATGTGAAGTGTTAAGTTATCCACTTTGAGAGGAGAAATAAATAATATTTTTTACTGGTGGGAGACTGAAATTTTCAGAGCAAACTGGTTGTCCTTGCACATAAATACCAGAAAGTTAACTTGGAGGTATAGTAAGCAATTGGGTAGACAAATGGTATGTTAGCTTTGGGTTTGGGGTATAAGAATAAAGGGTATGAGAGATAACTCATGGTATTAGTGAAGTCACACTTTGCATATTGTGCAGTTTTGGTCTCCTTACCTAAGGAGGAACATACTTGCCCAAGAAGCAGTGGCAATGAAAGCTCATAGAAACATAGGAACTGGAGGCAGGAGTAGGCCATTCAACCCCTTGAGCCTGCTCCGCCATTCATTATGATCATGGCTGGTCATCAAATTCAATATCCTGATTCCTCCCTTCCATCCATATCCCTTGATTCCTTAAGCCCCAAGAGCTATATCTAATTTCTTCTTGAAATCAGACAATGTTTTGGCCTCAATTACTTTCTGTATTAGTGAATTCCACATTCACCACCCTCTGGGTGAAGAAATTTCTCCTTACCTCAGTTCTAAAATGGTTACCCCTTATCCTCAAACTATGACTCCTATTTCTGGGCTCCCCACTATTGGGAACATTCTTTCTGAATCTATCTTGTGTACCTAGCTGTTCACTCTGCTAGCTTCTGAAATGAAGGAAAGACTTTATGAGAAGACATTAAGTAGATTAAACTGATATTCCCTGGAGTTTAGAAGAACAAATAGTGGCTTAATTGAAACATAAAAAACTCTTAAGGGGTTTGACAAGATAGATGTTGAGAACATGTTTCCCTTAGCTGGAGAATTAGGAACATAGAGTCACAGGATAGAACTTAATGGTTGTAGTGTTGGGTCCATCCATGAGCTGGAGAATCAGTGGCAACTCTGCCAGGCCATTTCAGGGCCACCGACCTGATCTAATGGCAATCAGACATTTTTCTTGTTGGTGACAGGGTCCTTGGTATTTTCAGTGCAGATGATCCACCTCTGCGAGCTGCTGACCAATCAGAGGCTGGTGGATCTCCCGCACCAGCACTGCCACTGGGAGTAGTGGCCATTGCTGGTACTGCAACTGGCCCCAGGAGAAGGAGTTTCACTGGAGCCCTGGATAAAAGGCAGTTGAGATGGGATCACCAGGGCTGGTCAGGAAGGTGAGAAAGGGATTCAAATTTAAAGGGCAGGTAGGATTATTGTCATGTGCGTGGCTTGTCACCAGTGAATGTCTCCATTGGGCAAGGAGGGATTCCCCTCTATTAAGCCACGGGCATGGTCATCATGTTTAGCTGGTGGCATGCCCAAGTGGCATGACATCTACTGCCAAAACCAATGGAAGAGGGCTGAGGTCCTTAGATGGTCCATCAGTGGCCCCTTAAGCGCCTCATTAACCTCTGTGCAGGAAGGCCCCCTTTGATCTTTCCTGACCCAGACTTAATGGGGGAGGAGTCAGGAAGGTGATGGTTGTCTCCAGCCTGTACCTACCCACTGCTTTATTGCATGGTTCCATGGTCTTCTGACTAGCCTCTGAGGAGCACATTCAATTCCACCAGTCTCAGAATGGGATCAACGGTTATGGGGAAAAAGCAGGATTAGGCTATTGAGTTGGATGACCAGCCATGATCGTAATGAATGGCGGAGCAGGCTCGAAGGGCCAAATAGCCTCCTCCTGCTCCTATCTGCTATGTTTCTGTAAGGAGTCATCCACTTAGGATTGCCATGAGGAAAATTTCTCACTGAAAGGATTTGTGATCTTTAAGATTTTCAATCCCAAAGCATTGTGGATTCTCAACCATTGAGTATACTCAAAACAGAGGTTACAGATTTTGGATACATAGCAAATTAACAGATACAGGGGTGCTGTGGGAAGGTGCAGGCATGGTAGAAGATTAGCCATGATCTTGTTGAATGGCAGGGCAGGCTTAAAGAGCCAAATGGCCTACTGCAACTGCTGTTTATCATAATCCCATGTTTGTAAAGTTCCTTGCTTAGCGATATTTAACTTTAGTTTTCACAGTTTTGTTTCTGGGTTCAATAAGATAATTCTTTGAAATGCAAAAATTTCAGTTTGATAAGTGCAGTGTGATTCTCCCTCTGTACATGCCAATAATATCAAGTATTGTTTTGCATCTGGCTGATGATTCAGTTTGCTGTTTTAAATAGAGTGTACCAGCCAATTTTCTTTTGTTGTCTCCAATATCAGAACACTTCCCTGCAATGATATTGGTCTTCTCTGTAATTACATTTGTGTCGGTTGACTCCTGGAACTGGAGGCTTCATACATTTTCATGTAATATTTTCTTCTTTTCACCCCTGTGGTGTCTTGGCACCCCATTGTTGCTGCCACTTAACATGTTGCTGAACAAATCCCAACGCACACCCACACACATTGACTGCCTTTGACAGCTTTCATGTAAGCCAATCACTTTTACCATATGCAGTCATACCCTAAGAATTAACAGTGTAATAACTTTCTATTCAGACTGGTTAAATATCCAACTGCTGAGCCCACCAGTAAAGGAAGGAACAGGGGAAAACCAGCAGGCCATTCAGCCCCTCGGGCTTGCTCTGGCATTCAATTAGTTCATGGCTGATCTTTGTTTCAGGATGTAGCCTTGATTCCATAATAAGTTTGCCCAAAGTCCTATCAGTTGATCAAATTACAGAGCTTTTTGGGAGAGAGATCCAGATTTTCACAAGCCTTTTTGTGAAGCAGGGTTTGCTGACATTGCTCCTGGATAGCATAGCCTCATTTTTGGCTGCCTTATTATTGGGAAAAAGACATTCTCTCGTTAACCTTCTTTGATTATTTTAAACATCTTTATGAGCTCACCCTTAGGCCGGAACCTTCTGGCTGTTCACGCCGGCGTGATTTCTATCCTGCCGCTGCTAATGGGGTTTCCCATTAACTGCACCCCATGCTGCTGGGAAACCCATGGCAGGGCTGAACTGTTGGCGGCACCAGAAAATACAGTCGCTGGTGATTGGCACGCCCCCTTCTACTGTGGGAAATACGCTGCGGGGAGACCAGAGAATCACCCCTCCTTAATTTTTGTACGTAACGAATAGAATCTTAATCCATACCACCTATCTTCATAATTTAACCCTTTTTATTGCAGTATCATTCCTCTAAGTCCACTATGTCTTCCTGTGCTGTAGTGCCCAGAATTGATTGTGTACTCTAGGTAGTATCTAAACAGGACTTTGTACATTGTAATATAATTTCCATCCCTTTGCATCCCAGCTGCCTTGAGATAAATGCCAACATTACATTAAATTTTTAAATCATTTTTTGTAACTGTCCATAAGGTTTTAGCAGTTTCTTTACTTGAACCCTTAAATCTCTTTGATCATGCACAGATCCTCACTTCTTGTCTGCTCTTGTGTCCAGGGTGAGTGACCTTCAACGTTTTTAAATTGAACCCCACCTGTTGCTGTTTTGCCCACTCACTTAATCTATGAATGTCCCTATGCAAAGTACTGCTCCCATCCACTCTACTTACTATGTCACCTAACTTAATATCATCTGTGAACTTAGAGATACAACTCTCTATTCCCTCATCACAGCTTATAACAAAACATGTGAAAAGCCATGACCTCAGCATAGGTCCCTGGGGAATACCATAGGGGCAATTTGGGGAATACCACAGGGGCAATTCTCCCATCCCACTGCACTGCTCTTCTAGCGCAGCCGGCTGGGAGACTCGAGTGGCGGCTGATTTGTGTGATCCGGGCATCCAGGCCTGAGTATGTCTCCCAGCCTAAATTTTTGGTGTCGATGGATCCACGCTGCAAATCAGTCTAATGGATATTAGCATGCATTTACATACCTTACCATCTAATTAGCTGATGCACGACTAGAATCTCCGCCCCCCCAGTGGTGCCTCCCCTCTCTCTGGTGTGACGTCACACTGGTGATAATTACAACTGCTGTATAAAAGTTGGAACCTGATGTGACAGCGTTGAACAGGAGTAAGGAGGCAAGCTTTATGGAGCTGCAGCCCTAGGGTGCAGGGGAGTTTGGAGGCCGGGCCTGGAAAATTTCTGCTTCTGGTGTGGGGAGGTCCCTGGAGAGCAGGAAGTACTGTTCCTAACACCCATCCATCAACGCCCAGGAGCCACTGCAGCCACGACACCCTACAACCCAAATCTTGTCACTCAACTCCACATGATGCTTCCCCTTCCCCACCCTCTCTCAGCCCACCCCCCACACTCTCTCAGTCCACCCCCCACCCTCTCTCAGCCCACCCTCTGACCTCGAGAAACATCACAACAAGCTAATGGACCTGGGCTGGCACTGGTAGCAAGTCTTTAGTGAAGGCTGGAGGATGATGATGACTCACTGTTGAGCAGGTTGGGATCCTGCCCCTGGTGCCACTGAAGTCTGACCCCTATCTGCTCTCCTAGTGCACACTGCCTCTTGGGCCCACAACCAATAAAGGTTGGGAACACAAACGTTTGGGGCAATGGATCGGGGGTTCAACGGGGGGGTGGGGGTTGTGGAAGCCATGACAGAGGGCGCTGTTTAACTAAGGGTCTGGAAGGTGGTCTCTAACTTTTGGTTGAGGAGTTGGTTTCACGCAGCACAGCAGCCTGTGTCCCAGTGCATGGGATTGGGGAACACCAGCTCTGTGGGGGAAGAATCAGAGACAGATAAGTCAAAGCTGTGAGGTGCAAATAACATTTAATAGTGCTATTAGCATTGACCAAAACTTAACCCTGACTACTGGTGACCTTCACCTATGCCCTCTTAGTGACCCTACAACTTTTTAATCTTGTGCAGCCTACTGTTCCCTCAGGATGCACATCAGAGGTGGAGGTATCCACTGTGATCCCATGCCCCATGGCTTGTGATGCACTTGGCAACCGTTCCCTGCAGGACAGAGACCTGGAGGGGCCCGGCTGACTTGCAGGTGACACTGATGTTTCTGTGCCACCCTGTTCACCCAGATGGCCCTGAGATAAGGAAGGGGGGAATTGGAAGGTCTCACAATGCCCGGTGTCTCCTAGGTGGAAGGCCTCGGCATGGACTCTAACTCTTCTTCCTCCCTCGGGGTGCCCATAGGCCTCAGGGACACTCCATGTGATGCCAGAGTAGCTGGACTGAGCTCCAGAAGCTCCATGATGCCACCAAAACTGTTGGCTGTGGCCTGCTGTGTCTCCAACATGCCCCTATGGCCATGGGGCAATGTGCTTCCTGAATGCTGGTGACGCCCTCAGCCTTGGCTGCTGTGTCTCTGTCATGGTCCGCTATGTCTCCAGGATGGCCTGCATTCGGTCACCCATAAGGCCAAATCCCTGTACCAGACTTTCCACTGCACACGCTATTCTTGCAGTGTTGGCTTGGTTTGTATGCTGTGTCAGACCACCTCCTGCAACTACACTCTGTCTGAACTCTTCTAAACAGCCTTGCAGTTGCAGTACGATTGCTGACAGCACATCAACAACTCCCCGGGTTTGCCGATGCATCTTTACTAACTTTGGGATGAATGAACCCTGAGGCCCTGCATCTGGCCTGGGGCCAGCTGATTCCTTGCCTCCAGCAGACTTCTGTGTGCCCGAAACATCGGATGTGCCTGCCTCCACTCGATGTGCATCAGTCTCTGTGATGTGTGCTCACCAGTAAGTAACCCAGAAGCTTCAGCACCAACATGACCTACCGTGGTGATAGTCTCTGTATTGGTGGGTTGTGCTGTTGATGCATGTGCTGATTCGCTATTCGCTGTTGTTGTCCTCGAAGGATTCTTCATGGCCTCCCTCCAAGGTGTCTATGGGAGCTGGTTCCCAAGCAGCGTGGCAGGGCGGTGCTGGTTCATCGGGATCCAGCACTGTAAGAAAGAACACATGTTAAGAGAAGGGAGTGAAAACAGCCCATACAGCATAGCTCTTATTTCAAAGACTAGTTAGGAATGGGATTCAGCTGATCTCACTCGCATGCCGAACGCTGACATAAGAACATAAGAACATAAGAAATAGGAGCAGGAGTAGGCCATCCAGCCCTTCGAGCCTGCCCCGCCATTCAATAAGATCATGGCTGATCTGTTGTGGCTCAGTTCCACTTTCCCGCCCTCTCCCCATAACCCTTAATCCCCTCTCTTATCAAGAACCCATCAACCCGCTTCTTAAAAATATTTAGCGAGGCAGCCTCCACCACTTCAACGGGCAGAGAATTCCAGAGATTCACCACCCTTTGAGTGAAGAAGTTCCTCCTCAACTCCGTTCTAAACCGCCTCCCCTTTATCTTGAGGCTGTGCCCCCTAGTCCTACTGCCTTTTTTGAGCGGGAAGAGTCTCTCCACCTCTATCCTATCCATCCCATTCATCATCTTATACGTCTCAATGAGATCTCCCCTCATTCTTCTAAACTCTAACGAGTACAAGCCTAGTTTATTCAGCCTCTCCTCATAGCTCAATCCCCTCAACTCCGGTATCAGCCTAGTAAACCTCCTCTGCACTCCCTCCAGGGCCAAAATATCCTTGCACAGGTGCGGCGCCCAAAACTGCACACAGTACTCCAGCTGCGGCCTCACCAATGCCCTATACAGCTGCAGCAAGACCTCCCTACTTTTATATTCAATCCCCCTCGCTATGAAGGCCAGCATCCCATTCGCCTTCCTGACCACCTGCTGCACCTGCAAGCTGGGTTTTTGCGACTCATGCACAAGGACCCCGAGGTCCCTCTGCACCGTCGCCTGCTGCAGTTTTTCGCCACGTAAGTAATAGTCCTTCCTACCATTCTTCCTACCAAAGTGGACCACCTCACACTTGCCAACATTAAATTCCATTTGCCATTTCCTGGCCCATTCGCCCAGCCTATCTAGATCCTTCTGCAGACTCTCCACACCCTCCGCACAATTTGCCTTTCCCCCAATCTTGGTGTCATCAGCAAATTTCGACACCCTGCACTCGGTTCCCTCCTCCAGATCATCTATATGAATGGTAAATAGCTGAGGCCCCAGCACCGACCCCTGGGGCACCCCACTAGTCACCATCCGCCAATCCGAATAGCACCCATTGACCCCCACTCTCTGCCTCCTATTTGACAACCAATCCTCTATCCACGCTAACACCCTACCCCCAACTCCATGTCCCCTGACCTTCTGCAATAACCTGACCTGACTGCCAGTGACTGTTCTAGGTGCGTCACCCCCCCCCCCCCCACCCCCCACAGCTCCAGGGCACGCTGCTCAGACCCATCAGCAAGCTCAGCTTGGGTACTCCACCATCAGTTTTCTCCCTCTCACACCAACTGTGTGCAATTTTCTCCTGTGGGGACATGAGGGGGATTGAAACCATAATGTATGGAAGGACATGGGGTGCAATGTGTGTCGGGTTTGGGGAGTTTTTTGACATGACTTATCCTCTGTGAAATAATTCCAGCTCTCTGATCAGATCATGTTTGTCCAAATACTCAGTCACTCTGAACCTAATAACAGCTTATAGCTTCCCAATCAGTCTAATTTACTAGTTTACCTCTCCTGCCCTCATTAAATAATGGAGTAGCCTTCAGTGAAATGCAAGGGGACAATTGTTGAGTCAAAAGGTATTAGTACAATTCCTGTGATAAGGAGTTTCTAGCAGTGTATTACAGAATTGCAGTTATCATTGTAATGGAAAATTTTTATAGTTACTATAGGTGTTAGATCAGACACTGACACATGCTGCTTTGATGTTGACCAGTGCAAATATAAATCATATTGGTGTATATTTTTTACCTTATATTTTCAAATCTGTATCTTTCCAAAAATTCTCTTACTTTCCTGAACTGCCGACTCATGCTATGCTGGAACTCCCTGAAAGTATGATCCAGCAGATCACTGCAAAAGTTTTTCTTCACCTGTGCACCTTGACACTGAAGTCTGAAAGAATATTCACCTACAGGTGGCATTACCAGTAAACTGTATCCTGTCCTTACCTGGTATTTGGAGGCAAATACTTTCCACAGGAATTGTTGGATACTGATCAAAAACACACTGAATTTTCCTTTTTCTAGTTGAAGTTGTGGAAATTATTTATATGGACAACTGTTATCTTGGCTGAGATCAAAAAACCCAGGACCTATTTCTATACTTTTGTATGATAGCCATTTAAAGAAACCTTCCCCCCCACCACCTTAATTGAGACTAAATTTGAAATGCCCTTTGGATACACCACAGGATCCTTAGTGTTCAATATTGGAGAATGTACCTCTGGTATGCTCAAATGCTTTTCTGAAGATGGATTTGAAGCATATTGTTAGGGTAGAGCGTAAAGAACTTTATCCTGTATCTAATGGCTATATCTCACCAACAAATCTTGATACTTACTTAAAATACTGGATTTTTGTCAGGTAAGTCTTGAAGCTCAGCCAGGCATTCATAATGAGGTCATCTGACAACTATATCAATAAAGATATGTGGCCAGGCACCTGTTTCCCCATAAGACCTCATTATGAATGCTTGATTGAGCTCAGAGATTCAGTGATGGGTATGCTTAGCTGGGGTCTGTTTACACAGGTGGAAAGGGAAAGTTTGTTTTGATTGATTGACACCTTTATCAGATTATACTGAGTAATTTTTAAAAATATTTTTTCAATATTTGTTTGTTCAACAGGATTAAGAGATACAAAATGAGATAAAATATCTATCATTGGTATGATGAATGGTTCTGATACTTTCATAAGATCGTAAAAATAGCTTTTCTTTCAAAGGAAATTCTTGAATGGGTGTTTTTCATAAGCATATCAAAGAATTACTATGGTTATTATATGGCTCATTGGTTTTCTACATATAGCATTCTGAATGAATGGAGATAGAGGATTTATTATACTTAGCAAATGCAAAGTCCCTAGACCAAGCAGTTTCTTCCAGTTCTGCTGTGTTGACTTGGATAGGCCTCTGCTGATCATCTGACAGGCTGAACAAGGTTGGAGCCAGGATTGAGCCCTGGGGGAGTCCACTGGTTTGTCTTTTCCATGTACTTTTTGCCTGTCCATTGTGAACGCTGAACCTTTGACTGTTTAATAGTGTTCCGATTATTTTAGCTGCCTCGTGGGCTTAGTTGGGGTGGCGGGGGGGGGGGGGGCGGGGGGGGGGGGCGGCGGCGGGGGAGTGGAGGGGGTGGGGTGGTGGGGAGTGCGGCGGGGATGGTTGTTCAGGAGGGGACCAAACAGTTTTGTAGGTAGCTGTGCAGTCAAGGAACACAGTAACCATCTGCAAGATTTTCTCAAAGCCATTTTCAATATAGATAGTTAGGGCCAGTACCTATTCCCTTGTGCTGTGTCCTTGTGGAAACCAGCTTGGTCAATGCTAAGGGCTTCTTCTATGATTGGGGACATGTGCTGAAGAATGAGGCATTCAAGGATTTTGTATGGGATTGACAGGACAGAGATTGGACAGTAGCCAGCTGCAAGTATGGGATCTTTTTCCAGCTTTTGGTATGGTGATGATGTTTGTTATCTGCCATTTCTTTGGAGTGGTGGTGGAGTTTTTGACCATGGTGTAAAATTGGGTCAGCCAGGCAGGAGTTCGGGGCCCCAAGTGCTTCATAAATTCTGCCGCAATATTATCATATCCTGCTGCATTGCCACAATTCAGGCCCTGCAGGACCTTCTTTATTTCTACAAGTTCAAAGGGGACGGGGCTATTATCTTCTTTGTGTGGCTGATGGTGTTGTCTTAGCTCATCCTGGATGTTTCTTCTGGTGTTTTTGTCCAGGGTGCCTTAGCTATGACAAGCAGGAAGCTGGAAACATGGCTGGAAGTAACTCAGGGACGGTTCTGAGTGGGTTGCTTTTGGGTTGCTCCATGATCATGTATGGAGCAATGGATCGGCATTCAAATACACGCCATGCACCCGCCCCCCCCTTCCCCCAATACCCAGGCTTTCCTGGGGAAGCTAATGATCCTACCAGCAGACTAAATTCCAAAGGAAGATTGATGAGAAGAGTTCAGACAGGGAATCCTAGTCAAAGTCCTAAAACCAAAAGGCATAGAGGATGCAATGTGGGAATGGAAGGTGTGTGGAGATTATGTGGCATATGAGGAGGCCACAGAGAGTGGTAGAGGCAGGATTAATAAATAGTTTTAAAGAAGTATATAGATTCTTGGCTAACAAGGAAATCAAAGATTATCTGGGAAGGGCATGAATGTGGAAGTGAGGCCACAATCTTGATTTGGTTCATTATTGCCACATGTATTAGTACAGAGTGAAAAGTATTGCTTCTTCCGCACCATACAGGCAAAGCATATCGTGCATGGAGAAGGAAAGGAGAGGGTGCAGAATGTATGTTACAGTCATAGCTAGGGTATAGCAAAAGAACAACTTAATATAAGGTAGATCTATTCAAATGCCTGATGACAACTGTTTCTTGAGTCAGTTGATACGTGATCTCAGACTTCTGTATCTTTTTCCCAATGGAAGACGATGGAAGAGAGTATGTTTGGGGTGCGTGGAGTCCTTGATTACACCGGCTGCTTTTCCGAGGCAGCAGGAAGTGTAGACGGAGTCAATGGATGGGAAGCTGGTTTGTGTAATGGACTGGACTTCATTCATTGCAGATTTCAGAGCAGCTTTCTCGAAGGTCAGTGCATGGAAAACGACTGGCCCAAATGGGATACCCGGGCGTGCACCCAGATCCTGCACCGGTCAGCTGGCGGGGGTATTCGCACACTCTTCAACCTCTCCTTACAACAGTCTGAAGTCCCTATCTGTTTCAGGAAAACAAGCATCATCCATGTACCTAAGAAAAACCAAGCAGCATGCCTTAATGACTATCGGCCGGTGGCTCTGGCATCCATCGTTATGAAGTGCTCCGAAAGGCTAGTCAGGGCATGAATCAATTCCAGCCCCAAAGACTACCTGGATCCACTACAGTTTGCCTATCACCGCAACAAGTCCACTGCAGACACCATCTCCTGGGCCTGCACTCAACCCTGGAACACCTAGATAACAAAGACACCTATGTCAGATTCCTATTCATTGATCACAACCCAGCCTTCAACACATTGTGAGCAGGGAGTGCAGCCCATTCCCATGAAGGTCATCTCCAAACTCAGTGGCCTGGGCCTCGGTTCCTCCCTCTGCGACTGGATCCTGAACTTCCTAACACACAGACCACAATTATTAAGGACAGGCAACAACACCTCATCCATGATCATTCTCAACACCAGTGCCCATAAGGCTGTGTTCTCAGACCCCTACTATACTCCTTATACACCTATGACTGTGTAGCCAAATTCCCCTCCAATTCAATTTTCAAGTTTGCTGACAACACCACCATAGTGGGTCAGATCTCAAACAATGATGAGACAGACAGTACAGGAATGAGATAGAGGACCTGGCGAACAGATGCGGCAACAATAATCTCTCCCTCAATGTCAACAAAACAAAGGAGATTGTCATCGACTTCAGGAAGCATAAAAGAGAACATGCCCCTGTCTACATCAATGGGGGGTGAAGTAGAAAGGGTCGAGAGCTCCAAGTTCTTCGGTGTCCAGATCACCAACAAACTGTCCTGTCCCCCCATGCTAACATTATAGTTAAGAAAGCACACCAACACCTCTACTTTCCCAGAAGACTAAGGAAACTTAGCATGTCAGCTATGACTGTCACCAACTTTTACAGATGCAAGCATTGGAAAGCATTCTTTCTGGTTGTGTCACAGCTTAGTATGGCCCGTGCTCTGTTCAAGACTGCAAGGAACTACAAAAAGTCGTAATTGTAGCCCAATCCATCACGCAAACCAGCCATTGTCTCTGTCTACACTTCTTGTTACCTCGGCAAAACAGCCAGCATAATTAAAGATATTTTCTATTCAGCCTTCTTCCGTTGGGAAAAAGATACAAAATCTGAGGTCACGGACTTACCAACTCAAGAACAGCTTCTTTCCTGCTGCTGTCAGACTTTTGAATGGACTGACCATGCATTAAGTTGGTCTTTCTCTACACCCTAGCTATTACTGTAACAATACATTCTGCACTCTCTCGTTTCCATCTCTATGAACGGTATGTTTTGTCTGTATAGTGCACAAGAAACAATATTTTTCACTGTATGCTAATACACGTGATAATAATAAATCAAACCAAATCAAATCAAAGCAAATCATGACCCTTTGTAGTTTCTTGCGGTTTGATGGCCAAAAGACCAAAATTCCAAAAATGCATTCCTGGCTGCCGAGGCTTTCTGTTTGAAGGGCACAATATGGCAAAATTACCCTCATGATTTTACTGAGAATAAGTGATCATGCTTCCTTTCTCACTGTTGAACAGTTCAATTTTGTTTTGAAAAGTTCATTTGGTTTGGCTGTATTTAAGCAGTTATTTAAGCAATTATTCTATTACAAAGAAATTACTCAAGCAGTGTTTTGTAGAATTTTGTATCTATTTTATTTACAGCAAAGAGAAAGAAAACATGATTTATATATAAAGCAGAATTAAAAATAATTCAAGAACAATGTGGGGAACGAGTCAGCAATAAATATAGAACGCAGTTAATTTACTGCAGAGAATCGAAGCACACTCAGAAAACACAAAGAAGAGCTATGAATAAGGGAAATGTAAAGAAAAGAAATGACTGCTAATTAGATTTTTTTCACTTAATAATCAAGATTGGGAACTTGATATAATTATGGCTACAGTGTAGGAGCCAGCATGTTCTCTGTCAGAACAGAGGGCAGAGAGTTGATTAAAGCAATAGCTCTATGCTCTAATCATCTCCAGTGACTCTGCTCCAGCACAGAAGGTAATGACTTCTGTGATGTTACCAATAATAGTTTGATTCTTTTAAAATGTGGTCTTTAGAACGTACTTTTTAAAAAATTGATAAATAAAGATGAAGAGCCATAACCGAGGTTAAAAATGCTACAGAGATGATGCTGCAGTTCTATGCTCTCATTGTGAGATCGCGTGAGCAGGGAGTGCAGGCTGGCTTCAACAATGCATCCAATATTCCACTCGTCCTTCCTACTAACTCTCAAGAGTGTGGGCTCACTCCTTGAAAAACAATGGTATGGTAAAGCAGCAAGCACTCATTCAGTAACACCAGTCTTGTCATTTAAAGCCTTATATTTTTATGAGAAAGGGAAAACTGATGGCAAGTGATGCATATTAGAACTGATTGGGAGGTAAATTCAACATTATTGTGCAACAATAATTAATTCAGCCGAGCAATGATTCATGTCTATGCATTTGGGGCATTGTTCACTTGCCTGGGGCGTTTCGTTTTAAGCAGCCTGGCAGCTTCCTGCAATGAGAAGAGGCCCCTTTCAATATTCCAGTGAGGATCCTGTGCCCATTTCAAACTGGAACTCCAAATTTCAGCTAGGCTAGTCAGCTCTTTCATTGCTTAAACTCAGATCAGTGTTTCTGGATCCTGCTGATACAGTGGTCCTTAAATCAATCGCTGGAGACTGAAGATCCCAACACTTGACAAAATTCTATTTTGCTTGATTACAGTGGGGGGGACTCCTGATTTCACAGAACAAGCATAGGCTGTTGATGACCTGCTTCTTCCCAACTCCTGATTGTTCCCTCAGCACCCCCTCTCTGACTCACTTATGCAATTGAAATTGGTAAGGCCCTTACAGGTGATCTGTATCACTTGGTATCTGCAACTGTCCTGAATTATGATGATGAGGCCAAAGGACAATTCTCAGTTCTGGGACCTCTCTGTTTATGAAACACTCCCCGCTTTGTGTTGCCAGAATTGTGTCCGGCTTGGAGGGCTAAGGAATTCAAGACTCATTGTGAAGCTGCTTTGCTTTGTCAGTTAGGGTTTTGGAACAAAGAATTCTTTGAGATTAATGATCACCAACCAGACAGTTAAATTCTATCAATTAATTTTAATTAAGCTAACAGGTCTCCCTGGCATTGTCTTGGTAAGTTACAGGATGCACTGTTTCCTATTGACGTTACATGATGTGATGCATTTTTTCATCTTGCTGCTAATATGTATATAGCTGGTGTGCCCCTTTAACGTAACATGATCTAATTTCAGTAAATAGCTCTTGGGTAGATCCGAAAGTCAATTAGAGTATAATTTCTGTTGCTTACAAAAAAAATTTGCGTGGATTGACTGGTGCTTGTAAGTCCATACGTCTCTTGAAGGTTAAAAGGAACTTTAGCTGTAAATAATTGGTTTTTATTAAATATTTTTGGATTTTGCATGTCTAACAAAATGTGTTGCCTGAGGTGTGAAAGCTGCATCTCGAAACTTTATATACAGACATAAATAAATAAAACAAAATTGTGGAGTAAGAAATCTTGAATGATTTTCAACTCGCAGTGATTTTTATGGAGTTCGCATCCTGCTAATAAAATCGTGAGATGCAATCTTACTTGAAACTTTTTCCATTAATTCTTGAAAGTTAAAATGCTAAAAGAAAAACCTTCGCTAAATTAAACATCTGAAGGCCACAATAGATTTCTTTAACTAACAACTTGTGTGGAGTAACATTTTGTTGGCGCTTTCATACTCATTACTTCAGCCTCAAGAGGCATTTGGCAAAAAACAAAACAGAAGCCATGTTGGGTCTGCTCCAGCTAATCAATCATGGGAAAGTAATCGTGCATTATTAGCACTGTGTGAAATTTCCTGAATTCACTATTATGCATATGAAAAAAACTAATATGGAAACAGCTGTGTGGTTTCTTAGCAATCTGATTTTCTTCTTGAATGTATGTATCCATCTTTCTGCTCCTATAGTTATACATTTTGCTGCAGAATGTCTGCAACAGCTAAAATACTCTCATCAGCTGTTATTAACAGTTGGAGACAATCCATTTTCTTCAAGGCAGCCTTTTGTTTTAACTCTTTGGGTACCGAATTGCTTTTTTTCACTCCGAGTGGGATTAGCCTCCTCGCCGCTGTATAAGATCTAGAGGAACGGGAAGTAATGAAATGCAATTTCTGTATTTGAATGGGCATAAAGATTCTCGCAAACACATAACACTAGCCAAAGAAACAGGAGATATTTGAGCTAACGTTTCGAGTCTGGATGACCCTGCTCTCCCCCGATGCTGAGATTTCCCAGCATTTTCAGTTTCTGTTTCAGATTTCAGCATCCACAGTAATTTGCTTTTATTTCACAGAAGGTTTTGCCTGGCAATTTGATGAAATCAACCGCAATACAAATATTTATTTTGTAAAGAAGCCTTTTTAAGAGCAGTGTTGTTGAAGTTTCTCTCCCAGCTTTTGCTTTGGTACAATTAAACAAGCACTAATATTTCTGTAGTTCTCCATCCAAATGCACATTCTTTACAGGTGAGCATAGGTAACGGGATTACTTTTACTTTCAGTGTGAGCAGAAAACAGAAAGTGGCAGATCTGTTACCCAATATGCATTCCATAAGGTCTTTGGTTTTACATCCCATCTGAAAGATGGCACCTTTGACAGCACATTGCTGTTTAATACTAAAGAGACAGGAGGCAGCAGAAATCATGTTCTCTGGAGCAGCATTTGAACTCCTAGCCTTTGCTAACTCGATGGCTCGAGTACTGCCTCTGAGCTAAGGCTGAGAGTGAAGAAATGTTGCTTATTTCTCTCCCATAGTGTTTGACCTGAGATTGAGACTATGCACTTCCCAACAATGTCAGGATTTCTAAAGTAGTTATAGGCTTGGGGTGGCTGATTCAAAATAGGCCAGCTGTTGACTCAATAATATATAACTTCAGTTTTTTGGACAGATTAAAGAAGATTAGAGGAAGATTTTATGACAAGGTTAAAAATCACTAGGGCCTTTGAAGGAAAAAAAATGTTTCCAAAGGTAGTAAGGTTGGTGAGTTAATTTAAGTTGATTGACAAAAAAGGAGGTAAGATGGGGAAACCAGTGACATAGTAATAATGTCAATGGACCAGCCATCAAGACGCTCAGGCTAATGTCCTGAGGATATGATTTTGAATCCCCTATAGCAACTGGTGGAAATTAAATAATAAAATTTGGAATTGAAAGCTGATCTTAAGGCTAAGAGTGAAATTATCTGCAATTGTTGTAAAAGCCCATCTAGTTCTAGTTCTTTAGGAAAGGAATTATGCCACCCTTACTTGGTCTGGCCAATATGTGACTCCAGGTCCACAGCAATTCTTAATTGCCCTCTGAAATGGGATGGAACATATGAACAGGAGTAGTCTATTCAGCCCTTCATAGAATCATAGAATCTCTACAGCACAGAAGGAGGCCCTATAGTCCATCGAATCTGCACCGACGCTCCGAAAAGCATCCCTATACATTCACCATAGGTAATCTACTTAACCTACACACTAAGGGCAATTTAGCATGGCTGTTCCACCCAACTTGTGCATCTTTGGAGTGTGGGAGGAAACTGGAGCATCCAGAGGAAACCCACGCTACACGGGCAGAATTTGCAAACTCCACACAAACAGTGACTTGAGGCCAGAATCAAACCCAGGTCCCTGCTGCTGTGAGGCAGCAGAACCAAACACTGTGTCACCATGTCACCCTTGAGCCTATTCCATCATTCAAAGAGATTCAGGTTGATCTGTGGCCTAAGTCCATATACCTGCCTTTGGTCCATAATGCCTATACCTTTGTTCAATAAAAATGTACCTATCTCATATTTAAAATTAGCAATGGATTTAGCAACAACTACTATTTAGAACATAGAACATAGAACATAGAACACTACAGCACAAACAGGCCCTTCGGCCCACGAGTTGCGCCGATCACATCAACACCTACCAATCCAAAGACCTATCTATAACCCCCAATCCCACTAAATCCCATATACTCATCCAGAAGTCTTTTAAAAGACCCCAGCGAGTTCGCCTCCACCACCACTGACGGCAGCCGATTCCATTCACTCACCACCCTCTGAGTGAAAAACTTACCCCTAACATCACTTCTGTACTTGCCTCCCCGCACCTTAAATCTGTGTCCTCTCGTAGCGACCATTTCAACCCGGGGAAATAGCCTCTGAGAATCCACCCTATCTATTCCTCTCAACATTTTATAAACCTTTGTGGAAGAGAGTTTCAAACCTCTATCAACCTTTGTGTGTAGAAGTACCTAACATTTCTCCTCAATGGTCTGGCCTTAGTTTTTAGACTGTGCCCCTATTATAGAATCATAGAATATCTATAGTGTAGCAGGAGGTCATTTGACCCTTTGAGTATGCATTGACTCTCCAACAAAGCATCTTACCTAGGCGCTAGTCAGGTGTCTGTTAGCCCACTTGCTAGAGGGCCAGAGTACGGTGTGGAAAGGCAACAACAGCATGTGTTTAATCCCTGTACTGGTTGTGCCAGTTCATAGGTTCTTGCTTCCTTACCTGACCCAACAGTTGATGTGGAATTTTTCCCCTCAACCTATGCAATCACTAGTCTTGCAAATAGAGGGAGATGCCGACATCATTTCCTGACAATGCAAATTACTTACTGACCCAGTCAAAGAGCTGGCACAAGGACAATGGCTCAAATAATGAGGAAGGGGGTGACATAGTGGTATTGTTGCTGGAATAGGAGCCCAGAGACCCAAGATCCAGAGATCTGCATTCAGATCCCACCACAACATGTGGTAAAATTTGAAATCAATAAATAAAAGGAATTAAAAATGTAGTTATGACCATGAAACCATTGTCAATTGTCGTAAAAACCCACTTGCTCACTAACATCCTTTAGGGAATGAAATCTGCCATCCTTACCTGGTCTGGCCTACATGTGACTCCAGATCCACAGCAATACAGTTGACTCTCAAAAGCCGTCTGAAATTGAGGGCAGTTAAGGATAGGCAATAAATGGTGGCCTGACAAGCGACACCAACATTCCGTAAATGAAAACAAAAATGGTCTCCTTCTGTGATGGATGATTCAATGAATAATGAAGATGCCAGGGCTAATTTTCTTCCATCCTGCTCCCAGATAGCATTAACAATTGAGTGTATTGCAGAGAAAGAATGCTTACTAATATTTTGGTTTACATCCAGTTGGAGCATTACATCCAGTTCTGGTTACCACACTTTAGGGTGGATTTGAGGGCCCTTAAGAGGAATGCAGGAAAGATTACTGGAATGGTTTGAGGAATGGGGCATTTTAGTTACAGGGTTAGTTTGAAAAGGGTAGATTGTTCTCCTTGGAGCAAAGGAGATTGAGGGGAGATTTGATAGGGTTGCATGAGATTATGATACATTTGGAGGAAGTGAACTAGGGAAAAAAAAATTCCCATTAACTGATGACACGAAGGCTAAGGGGCACAGATTTAAGATTTTGGCCAAGAGGTGAAGAGGAAAAACAGCAAGTAATTCACTGCTCACAAAAGTGGAAACAATCAACGATTTCAAATGAAAATTGGATGGCCACTTGAAGAAGATAAACCTGCAGAACTATGGGAACTGGGCAGGGGAGGGGGACTACTGATTTACTCCTTATGGTATGGACTAGATGGATCAAATGGCCTCCTTCTACGTCGTACATTATTCTATGGCTCTATGATCCCAAGATAGGAGGCAATTAAAGTATTGTGTAAAGGTGTGTGTCAGGGCTGATTGGGGTTAATGACAAATAATAGAGCAGGGGCTGTCATAGTTTAGGGATTGGAATGTTGGACACAAATGTTCAAATTCTACAATGGCAAATTATGACATTGAATTCAACATGTTGGGAAAGGTCAAGAAGTCACCATCCAGTGCTCATGGCTGAATCGCATGTTAGGATATTTGCATATGCAAATTAGAGGCCTAATACCCCTCCCAATATAGCTGGATGCCGAGTAATTATCACCACATATAAAAATTGTCATGTATTTCCTTTAAACAAATAACTGCAGCAGAACTCAGAGAGGTTGAATTTGAGCCAAGTTTACTTGTTGACAAACAAAACCATAGAAGTCCCAATTTAGGGCATGGTGGGTTGTCATTTTGATACAGAACTCTGTCCCTAATTATAAATGCAAGCATAAGGATTGGATCCTGTCAGTTTACTGAATGAGATGGTGACATTTATTAGAACACTATCATTTCACCTCTGGGATCTGGCTTTTAGTCCATATCAAACAGATGGGATCAAAGACTCCTCTTTCTAGTAGCTGTTAAGGGTCCTAAGTGAAAAATGAGTTTGGACAGTGCTTTTCCAGTTCCCAGTAGCGGCAAGACCACAACACAATCTGCTCGTAAATTAGCACTACTTGGCCAATCTCACTTGGAGAGACCATAAGGACAGATGGTGTGGGAAATGGAAATGTCACACACGTGTAGCTGGAGATGCTCTTCTCAGGTTGGGGGTTAAGACTCACTGTTGAGCTGTGTCAGGGAAGGCTAACATTAAATTTAACCTGTGGACAATAGCTGATCAAAATTTGTTTGTTGTGTTCATTTGCCACAAAGAAAATAAAAGTCATAATTGATCTCCCAGCCCTGTTGTCTCAAATCTGTTTAAGCACAATAACATTCACTGCAATTAAAGAATGGCATTCAGAAAAAGAATGGTTTATTCATCTTTTTATTAACAGAAATCTTTCACTTAATGTTGTATTGAACTTCATTATTAATCTTTAGTGGCACAGCAGTTAGTACTGCTGCCTCACAGCACCAGGGACCTGGGTTCGATTCCCAGCTTGTCACTGTCTGTGTGGAGTTTGCCCATTCTCCCCGTGTCTGCGTGGGTTTCCTTCGGATGCTTTGGTTTCCTCCCACATTCTGAGAGATATGCTGGTTAAGTGCATTGATCTGAGCAGGCATCATACTGTGGTGACTAGGGGGATTTCACAGTAACTTCTTTGAAGTGTTAATGTAAGCCTTACCTGTGACTAATAAATAAACTTTAGCTTTTTCTATGAGTTTTTGGCAGGTTGTCAGAGTTATTTATTCACCATCACACTTTTTATGGTTATCTGTCATACAGGGAACAGTTTGGAGGCAAAGAACTGCATTCCTGAATAGCCAATGATGAACATATGGAACATTGAAATATTTCTCTGAGCTCACGGTGCACTGAAAGTGGGAATTTAATAGTTGTGATTTGTATTTTTGTCATTAGGTGCTACACTCTCAGCCCCAGAGGAAATCTGGAAGTGCCGGAATCTGATTCCAAATGTGGCGTGGGTACGTTCACCCAGTTGTTATGATACTGGGCGCGCATTGTCAGGCTGGTAATTCGTGGTCTAGATTCAAACAATGATCATGAAAGTTGCCAAATGGTGTTTAGACACTAGTGGGTTCTCTATAGTCCTCCTGAGGAAGGGATCCTGCCACCATGCCCTCCCCCATCCCCCGCCTTATGTAGTCAAGTCTTTGTAACTTCAGTTCTAAACCTTACCACCCTCAGATCAATCAATGAAGGCAATCAAGGACAATTATAGTGCAAAAAAAGAGTCATGATGTGGGCAGGGGGTGGGCAGGGGCGCAGAGCCTGAGCACTTGGGGCGCCACTACATAGGTGGAGTGCACCAGGAGATCCCCTGCCACTCCCTCCCAACTGCTCCATGAAAATCGGAACCGCACCCCCCCACTTTGCTCTCTGTGCAAAGCCAATTTCACCAGCAGAACTGGGCTGGTATATTTTGGGGAAGGAAGAATTGGGTGTCTTTCTTGTTCCCTGCAAAACTCGGATGGGACGAGGTCATAAGATTGTGCCCAATATGTAAATAATTTGGACCGTTGGTGTTAGAGACCACCCCCCCCCCCCCCCCCCCCCCCCCCCGGCTTCGTGGAATATGAACTCTCTTATTGTGTGAGTAAAGGCCCACTCAATGGGAAGTGAGCAGTTAGGGATTGCTTCAACCCAGGCAGGTATCCCGCAGGTCGTCGGGAATTGACTTGCATGCTGTAAGCCGCAGATGAGGATCTTTCCTGTATTATTATGAAAAGGTTTTTGGTGGTGGAAGACTGGCTTTGGCAGAAGTATTACAGTTAGACATCGTCATTTGGCAGCAGTTTTAAATACAACTGGCTCAGTTGCCAAAGTGTCTCCTGACAAATTAGTTGTAGCTGGTTAAGTTGAATTTCTTAAGTGGGGATCATCTTCTTCGGATTGACAAAACTATGGGGGTTGTGTTTAACGCTTTGGAGATATGCAAAGATATCACCAGTTTCTGTGACAAAGAGTCACTTTGACAAAGGGTCATCTGGACTCGAAATGTCAGCTCTTTTCTCTCCTTACAGATGCTGCCAGACCTGTGGAGATTTCCCAGCATTTTGTATTTTAGTTGCCACCGGTTTCCAATCACAAATTTTATTCACAGCGCTTTTAAAACATTTGTTCTCTCATGCTTGCAGCAGCTTGTTTTTAGCTTAATTCCTCTTTCTTAGTAACCATCCCAGGTTTAACAGACAGCACAGAAAACAGTTAACAGATACACATAATCAAATACCGAACAACTGAATAATTGAATATGACAGCCGGTGTATTGATTAGTTGAAGTTGATCAATCTTATTGGCCCTTGAAATCTTCTCACCTTTGACCTGGGGTTTTGCTGTGGCTGCCCCTGTGAATGATATTGCTGGAGTTTGTGTGTCTTAGAGATCACATGGGCTTCTTTTGCTGGGACGATGGTGGAGAAATTAATCCCCATCATTATTGTTCTCTGCAGTTGAAATGGCCAGCTTTCAATCTGTGAAATTTACCCTGAAGCGTGTGTGTTACCAGATTGGCAGCCGGTGACTTCCAGGGTGATCATGTCAGGCCTTTCCAGCCTCATGCTTGTTTCAGAATTTTTATTAATTTTCCACATTCACAGCAGCCTCATTCCTCTCCTGGTCTTCCCAGTGCATGCAGCACTTACTTGGCAGCTTGGCCACCATTTATTGCCCAGACCTAATTGCCCTTTGGAAGGTGGTGGTGAGCTGCCTTCTTGAAATGTAGCAGCCCATGTAGTGTAGGTACACCTGCTGTGCTGGTTAGGGAGGCAGTTTCATGATTTTGACGCAGCAACAATAAAGGATTTAGGGCCCGATTCTCCCATCGCGACGCGCATGTTTTTTGATGTGGTGGGTTAGGAGACATATGTGTCGGCAATTTTGCAGGTTCCTTGGAGAATGTTTATGACCTGTGCGCAACTCACAACTGCAAAAAAAAAGTGCTGCTGGGACCACGCTTAACACTGACGTATTGCTGGTTTGCATTACTTACCATACTTTAGCCAGTATCGGGATCGACGTGGCAATCTCCACCCACGCTAGCAACTCCCACCTCTTTGGCGTGATGTCACTTTTGTGCGAACCAGAGCAGGTTTATAAAAGTCTAACCTGGCGAGGCTGCCTTGAATGGGCGTGAGGAGGCAAGTGCTGTTAATGAAGTGTGGGGTGTGTTGCAGGCAGGCCCTGGAGATGTTAGTGGGCTTCCTCCTGCTGTCTTCAGGTGCTGACCCATGGTCCAGTGATATCTGGGGCTGGGGGTAGCTGGGGTGGGGGGGGTGTTGCGGGGGAAGGTTGATGGGGAGGGGCGTTTCTATCTTCTCAGGACTCTGAGTAGTCCCTGAAGGAGTCCCACTCAGCCTTTCCCTTGAGGGCAGCATTGTAACTCAGTAGATGAGAGTCCCTGAAGGAATCCTGCTTAGCCTTCCCCTGAGGGCACTGCTATAGCTCAATGGGGGAGGTCCCAGAAAGGGATCCCGCTCAGCCTTCCCCTCCAGGCCACTTTGCTGTGGCATTGAATTACCATGGGGTGTGGTCAGGAACTGCACTGGGCTCCTGGTATTCACCACTTCTGCCACCTCCTCCCACAATGCCATGGTGGCTGTACCCCTTGGGTGAGGGCTGTGGTCGGGGAAGATTCACTCACGCCTCTCCTCCACAGCATCTAGCAGGTGCTCCTGGTCCGTCTCAGCAACCTTGGGGCAGATTTCCTGGAAGACATCTTCGAGGTGTGACTGGTTGTGTGTCCATTGCTGCAGCTTATATACAGCCCTGGTTTATTAGGGGAGTGCAGGTGCAGTGGCTTTGGCCAGTCATGGGCCAGATGGCAACAAATTGTGAGAAATTTTGAAGGCTGCTTTCAACTGAGTGCCATGCATCCCTCAGGGTGCTGATTGGCTACCATTCAATAGGCTGCTGTGTCCAGCGGGAGGGTGGAGTACTCAAGACTCCCATTCAAGAGAGGGAATGCTCACAAGCTGGGGTTGTGCACGTCAGCACAATGCAAGTTCTCTGCAGGGCAGCAGTGAGGTCAGTATGTTCAAGGGATGGATGGATGGGGTACCTGTGTTATCCGGATCCGTGGGGGCATGGGGTGAGTGGACAGCATGATTGTGTGGATGGGGGGCAGTGATGTCAGTGTGGCGGGGGGGTGTGTGGGGGCGTCAGCGATGTTTGTGGGGGGAAGGGGCAGCGATGTCTATGCGGGGAGAGGGGCCAGTGATGTCTGTACAGGGGGTGGGGGGAGGGGGGGGGAAGGTGGGGAGCAGTGATGTCTGTGTAGGGATTGTGGAGGCCAGCAGTGAGGCCAGCAATGTCAGTTGATGTTGAAGGGCAGTGATCAGGATGCTGGGAGGTCTTTTCAGTGATCTCCCAGAGATGAGTACATGCATGGGTTCCCACACATCCTGCCGATTTCAGGCTCTCTGGTGTGAATGGGCCCCCCCACCCCTCCGAGCTTTCAATGATCTTCACGATTGTGACCTCTGCATTGCATAGAGTGTGGAGATTCAGGTCTGGAGTTGTAGTGAAGAAACAGTCGTGATTGACATCATTTTTCTCATCAATTCAGCACTTGGAATTTTTTTGGGTGAATCGGACGCATAGGGCCTGATTTTACCATTGCGTTACATGGGCACAAATACTTAGTAAAATTGGGCACACAGTGAGTAGTGCTATCTGCGCCTGCCTATCTGCTGGTTCCCCCTTTAACAAGGCCTGAAAATGGCCGTGATTGGGACTGCACCCGAAACGAGCGCGACGGCCATTTAAATGCATTTGCATGTATTTAAATTGACTTAATGGGCTTCACGCCCAACCTTACCCTTTACCACCGTGTTCATCCATCCAGATTTGGTGAGAAACAAACGTGCTCTACAAATGTCCGATTCGTGCGCTCCAGATAGTGAGGCACCAAGTGCCGAGCGTCTGACAGCTCTCTGTTTAAGATTGGTGGTGGGGAGGGGGGGTTTGCTCCCACTCTCTCCGTGATCAGTGAGGGGGAAGGGGGGGTCCAGGTCTTGCTGCTTTTGGGCATGGACTGCTTCAGGATGTGAGGACCTGCGAATGGTGCTGAACAACAGTGAACATCCCATTTCTGACCTTATGATGTAAGGAAGGTTATTGATGAAGCAGCTGAAGATGATATGACCTAAGATACTGCCCTGAGGAACTTGGAGGTGATCATAACCACAACTACCTTCCTTTACACCAGATATGACAGCATTAAGTTTTCTCTATGATTCTCATTGGCTCCAGTTTTTCTAGGGCTCTTTGATGCCTCTCTCAGTTGAATGCAATGTTGTCAAGGGCAAATACTCTAACCTCACCTTTGGAATTCAGCTCTTTTGTCCATGTTTGAACCAAGGCTGTAATGTGGTCAGGAGCTGAGTGACCCTGGTAAAACCCAAACTGGGCGTCACTGAGCAGGTTATTGCTTAGCAGGTACTGCTTGAGAGCACTGTCGATGACCCCTTCCATCATTTTATTGATGGTTGAGAGTAGACTGATTGGGCAGTAATTGATTGGTTAGATTTGTCCTACTTTTCGTGTGTAGGATGTACTTGTGTAATTTTTCACATTGTGTAGTAGATGCCAGTGTTTAACTGTATTAGAATAGCTTGGCTAGAGTGGAACTCTGAAGCAAAGTCTTTAGTACTATTCTAATATAGGGCAGCTGGTGGCACAGTGGTTAGCACTGCTACCTCACAGTGCCAGGGACGCAGGTTTTCATTCCCGGCTTGGGTCACTGTCTGTGTGGAGTTTGCATGTTCTCCTTATGCTTGTGTGGGTTTCCTCTGGGTTCTCTGGTTTCCTCCCACAGTCTGAAAGTCGTTAGTTGCATTGACCATGCTAAATTCTCTCTCGGTGTACCCAAACAGATGCTGGAGTGTGGCAACTGGGGGATTTTCACAGGAACTTCATTGCAGTGTTAATGTAAGCCTATTTGTGACACTAATTAATAAACTTAAGTATTGTCAGGGCCCATAAGCTTTGCAGTATTCAGTGCCCTTAGCCTTTTGTTGATATCATATGGAGTGAATTGAATTGTCTGAAGACTGGCAACTGTAATGCTGGGGATCTCCGGGGAAGGCATAGATGGATCATCTTAGATTTGCTCCTGGCATGTCCTCCTGCACTCTTCATTGAACTGGCGTGATCCCCTGGCTAGGTGCGTGATATGACAGGCCTTGAGATTGAAGATTGTGGTTGACTACAATTCTACTGCCACTGATGGCCCATAGCACCTCATTGTTGCCCAGTCTTGAGTTAGTAGAGCTGTTCAAAATCTCATAAAATCATAGAGTCATACAGCACAGAAAAAGATCATTTGGCCCATTGTGTCTGCGCTGGTCAAAGCCAAACCACCCAACTATTCTAATCCCATCTCATGGCTTGTCATATCATGCACCTAGCCAGCACTTGACACGTAGCTTTATACCCCTTGACATCGCAAATGCACATCTAAATACTTCTAAGTGTTATGAGGGTCTCTGAATCCCCCATCCTTCCAGGCAGTGTGTCCAAACTCCCACCACCTTTAGGGTTAAAAGGTGTTTCCTCACATCCACTCAAAATCTCCTGTCCCTTACCTTCAATCATACCCTTAGTCATTAATCCCTCCACCGAGGGGAAACAGTTTCTTATTGTCTACCCTATAACCCTCGTAATTTTAGTAAAAAGTCTGACAACACCAGGTTTCAGTCCAACCGATTTATTTGATAGTAAATTCACTAGCTTTCGGGTTAGCCCCTTTGTCAGGTGAATCAACCCTTCATCAGGTGAATCAATTTTACCCCAGTCCAACGCCGGCATATCCACATCATGACCTCGTAATTTTATACATCTTAATCATGCTCCACATTAGTTTCCTCAATTCCAAGCAAAATAACTCCAGTATATCTGATCTCTCTTCATAACTAAACTTCTCCAGCCCAGGCAACGTCCTTATAACTCACTTCTACACCCTTTCCAGTGCTATTGTGTCCCTCTTTTAATATTGAATCCAGAACTGCACATAATACTCTAGCTGTGGCCTCACCATTGTTTTATATAGGTCCAGCATAACCTCCCTGCTCTTAAACTCTATGCCTCAATTAATAAAGACAAGTGTATCATATGCCTTCTCAACCACTTTATCCACCTGTCCTGGTATCTTAAGGGATTGGTATACATGCATATCAAGGTCCCTCTGATCCTCGATGCTTCCCAGGGTCTTGTATTCATCATGTATTCCCTGCCTTGTTTGTCTTGCCCAAGTGCAGCACCCAACTTTTATCCAGATTGAATTGCATTTGTCACTGATCAGTTCATCTGACCAGGCTGTCTCTATCATATTGTAATCTAAAGCTCTCCTCCTCACTATTCACCACCCTACCAATTTTCATATCATCCACAAACTTACTGATCAACCCTCCTACATAGAACATAGAACATAGAACACTACAGCACAAACAGGCCCTTCGGCCCACGAGTTGCGCCGATCACATCAACTCCTATCTATAACCCCCAATCCCATAAAACCCCATATACTCATCCAGAAGTCTTTTAAAAGACCCCAGCAAGTTCGCCTCCACCACCACTGACGGCAGCCGATTCCATTCACTCACCACCCTCTGAGTGAAAAACTTACCCCTAACATCACTTCTGTACTTTCCTCCCCGCACCTTAAACCTGTGTCCTCTCGTAGCGACCATTTCAACCCGGGGAAATAGCCTCTGAGAATCCACCCTATCTATTCCTCTCAACATTTTATAAACCTCTATCAGGTCGCCTCTCAACCGACGTCTCTCCAGGGAAAAGAGACCCAGTTCCCTCAACCTAACTTCATAAGGCATGCCTCCCAGTCCAGGCAACATCCTTGTAAATCTCCTCTGTACCCTTTCAATAGCTTCTACGTCTTTCCTATAGTGAGGCGACCAGAACTGCGCACAGTACTCCAAATGAGGCCTGACAAGGGTCTTATAAAGTTGCAGCATTACCTCCCGACTCCTAAACTCAATCCCTCGATTTATGAAGGCCAGTACACCATACGCCTTCTTGACCACATCTTCCACCTGCGAGGCCGATTTAAGAGTCCTGTGGACCCGGACCCCAAGATCCTTCTGCTCCTCAACACTACCAAGACTCCTGCCCTTGATAGTGTACTCGTTCATCCCGTTGGTTCTGCCAAAATGGACGACTACGCATTTATCCGCATTGAAGTCAATCTGCCACTTCTCCGCCCAGTCCTGCATCCTATTTATGTCCTGCTGCAACTTTTGCCATCCTTCCAGACCATCCACAACACCACTGACCTTCGTGTCATCAGCGAACTTACTTACCCATCCCTCCACTTCCTCATCCAGGTCATTTATGAAAATGACAAACAGCAAGGGTCCTAGAACAGACCCCTGGGGCACTCCACTGGTGACTGACCTCCATTCAGAAAAAGACCCATCCACAGCCACTCTCTGCCTTCTGCAGGCAAGCCAGTTCTTGATCCACAAGGCCAAAGGCCCTCGGATCCCATGCCCTCTCACCTTCTCAAGAAGTCTTGCATGGGGGACCTTATCAAACGCCTTGCTGAAGTCCATGTACACCACGTCCACGGCACTTCCTTGGTCAATGTGTTCAGTCACATTATCGAAGAACTCAACAAGGCTCGTAAGGCACGACCTGCCCTTGACAAATCCATGCTGACTATAAAAAATTCAAATCCAAATCATTTATACAAACCACAAATAGCAAGGGCTGCAAAACTAATCCATGTGGGACCCCACTAGACACATTGTTCCAGTCCAATAAACAACTCTCAACTATTACTGTCTGCTTCCTGCCACTCAGCCAATTTGGATCCAATTAGTCAAATTTCTTTGGATCTCACAGGTTTTTACTTTTGCTATCATTCTCCCATGTGCCTTATCAAATCTATTCCATTTAGCATGGTGGTAGTGCCACACAACATGATGGAGGGTACCCTCAATGTAAAGACAAGACTTTGTCTCCATAAGGACTAGGTGGTAGTCACTCCTTCCGATATGGTCATGGACAGATGCATCTGTGACAGAAAAGTTGGTCAGGTATGTCCCTCTTGCTGGTCCCCTCACCCACCTGCTGCAGACCCAGATGAATAGCTGTGTCCTTTAGGAGCTATGATATGGAGATGCCAGCACTGGGCTGTGGTAAACATGATAAGAAGTCTCACAACACCTGGTTAAAGTCCAACAGGTTTATTTGGTAGCACTAGCCACTAGCTTTCAGAAAGCTGCTTCCTCATCAGGTAACTTAGCTGATGAAGAAGCAGCAATCCGAAAGCTAGTGGCTTGTGCTACCAAATAAACCTGTTGAACTTTAATCTGGTGTTGTGAGACTTCTTACTGTCTTTAGGACCTAGCCAGCTTGGCTTGTGGTGATGCAATGGAGGCCACTCTTGATGATGGAAATTAAAGTCCCCACCCAGAATACATTCTCTTGCCATCCTTAATGCTTCTTCCAAGTGATGTTAAACATGGACATGGACTGATTCAGAGAATCTAGAACAGGGAGGTTGGGGGAGGAGGGGGCGTGTGGTCACTGTTTAAGAATAAGGGGTCATCCATTTAAAATGGAAATGAGGCAAAATGTTTTCTCTTAGACAGTTGTGAGTCTTTAGAACACTTTTCCTGAAAACATGGTGAACAAGGGGCTGATAGGTTATTAGAGATGCAAATTTGAGGTTGTTATCAGATCAGCCATGATCTCATTAAATGATGGAACAGGTTCAAGGGCCAAATAGTCTGCAGCTTCTTGTTTGTATTCAGCAGCTGAGGTGGGTGGGAGCAGGGTGTGGTGTAGTCAGTGGTAACCAGCAGAAGGTTTCCTTGCCTAGGTTTGACCTGAAACTCTAAGCCTGAGACAGTCTTGTGGCTTCCCTGGATAACTCCTTCTGAACTGTACACCACTGTGAAGCAACTTTTCTTAGTATGTGCTGCTGATGGGATGTGAAACACCCAGGAATGGTGATGGTGGCTGAAAGCAAATTATTGCAGATACAGGAATCTGAAACCTAAAGAAAAAATGCTGGAAAATCTCAGCAGGCCTGGCAGTATCTAAAAGGACAGAAAAGAGCTGACGTTTTGAGTTAAGATGATCCCTTGTCAAAGCTGATAGTGATGGTGGTGTCTGAGCTATTATCTTTGAGGCATGATTCTATGCACGTGAATAATCAGCCTGTTCCTTGGCTATTCTCTGAGCCAGGACTCCCAATTTTTGCACTAGCCCCTAAAAGTTAGTAAGGAAATTGTTGTAGGGTTGATGAGGCTGGTTTGTTGTTGATGTTTCTGGTGCTTCGGTTGATGCCATATTGTCTGTCCAGTTTCATTCCTTTCAGACTTTCCAGCAGTTTTATCCAACTTTGTGGCTTGTGGGGCCATTTTAGAGGGCAGTTGAGAGTTAACCACTTTGCTGTGGCTCTGGAGTCACGTGTAGGCCAGACTGGGAAAGGACGGCAAAGATTTCCTTCCCTAAAGGGCATCAGTGAATCAGATGGGTTTTTCTGAAAATTGACAATGGTTTAATGGTCATCTTTAGACTTCTAATTCCAGATTTTTATTGAATTCAAAATCTTACTATCTGCCTTGGTGGAATTCAATTCTCAGTCTCCAGGGCATTACCCTTGATCTCTGAATTACTCATCCAGTAAAAACTGCATTACACCCTTGCCTCTCCAATTAGTGAGCTGCATTGAGAAGCTCGGTTTCTGAGGCTCACTGCTTTTATGTAGATATGGCTGAATGCCTAATCTTCAGTGAGCCTTTGGATGATATATTTAAACATGTATCCCATGTGTCCAGCCCATTGTACCAGATTCCATCCCTAGACCAATCTCTTCTAACCACTGACTCCCAATAGCTTTGCAAGAAAATCCTACATTGGCTGACACTTTCGGGATACAGTTGCATGACCACGGAGTTGCCATTCTTCAAATGTAATCCTATATGTTTCGTGAGTTGGAGGGGTCACTTTAATAAGGGGCATGTAGAATATCCCAGCCCAATTTTGACATCATCCAACCAACATTCATACAGATGCACACGTTCCAGTGCAAATCACTAAAATGCTGACTTTTCTATTTTCTCTATCTCAAGAATTCTGAGGGCAATTGCAGTCACTACTGCTGCCCTGAATAAGATTCACTATCTCAGTACAAACCAACATTTGAAACTGAAACCCTGCGAACCATCATGACTTAGTTTCATGTTAGACTGCACATATACTAATAGGGTCATTGGCGGGATCTCCGTAATGAATTCCACAGACATCTGTCTGACCTTGCATAGTACTTATAGCATTGTACTGCCTTTTCAGGCAGTGAAAATGTTAAGGTAATTTGTGATCAATATCATTCTGCTGCACTGCAAGCTGTGAACAAAGTTAATTGTGAGCAGGTTTGACATGTTCTTTAAAACAATATGTCAGCTTTGGATAATCAAAAAAGACAGGGTCAAAGCCATAAAACGATGAAAGCAGTTTGAATAATGCGTACATCAGATGTTATATTCCTGCATTTGTAACAGAATGGACATGGATGCTGTGTTGTTAGGTTGCACCTGACTTTTCGGAATATGATTTATTCCTTACAGATGGTGGACAGGCTTTCGGAGTCAGAAGGTGAGTTATTTCCACAGAATGCCCAAATTCAGTCTTTCTCTTTAGCCACAATCCTTTGGTGACTGGTCCCGTTAAGTTCCTGGTCAATAGTGACACCTGATGTTGAGAGTGGTGATTTGAGCAGTGATAATGTCATTGAATAACAGGTAGGTTGTCTCTTGTTGAAGATGATTATTACCTAGACACTGTGTGGTATAACTGATAAAGCTGTAATTTATCATTTTTGCCTGAATGTTGCCCAGGTATAGACAGTTCCTTTATCTGACGAGATGTGAATGGTACTAAACACTGCAATCTTCAGTGAACATCCAGGCCTCTGACCTAATGATGGAAGAAAGGTTATGGTTGGGCCTAGGACTCTACCCTAAGGAACTATTGGAGCAATATTGTGGTGTTGAGAAGATTAACTTCATTTCTGGAATTCAGGTCTTCTGCACATGTTTGGACTGAGGCTGGAATAGGCCCTGGTGGAAGTTGCTGCTGAGTAAGTGCAACATGATAGCACTGCTGACAGCATCTTCCATCACTTTGCTGATGATTGAGAGTGGACTGGTAGACCAGTAATTGGCCAGATTTGGATTTTTCCTGTTTTTTATTAATAAGATATGCCCTGGAGATTTTACACTTGAGAACTGAATGTTCTCGTGTTTACTCATCAGTTCATCTGCAATCTTGCTCTTTCCTACAGCGCTTCTATGTTTTCTATTAAACCAGAGGGAGTCAATGGTCCAGTGGCACTATCGCTAAACTATTAATGTAGAAACTCAGTTAATCTTCTAGAGATTCAGGTTCAAATCCTGCCATGGCAGCTGGAGGAATTTGAATTCAATAAAAAAAAATCTGGAGTTAAGAATCGACTGATGACCATGAATCCATTGTTGATTGTTGGAAAAATGCATCTGGTACACTAGTATTCTTTAGGGAAGGAAATCTGCCACCCTTACCTGGCCTGGCCTAAATGTGACTCCAGAACCACAGCAATGCGGTTGACTGTCTCCCAAGGGCAACTCGGGATGTGCAATAAATACTGGTCAACGAATGAATAATAAAAAAAGACATATATTTCTGCATATTCAAGGTTTTCAGTGATGTTTTGTTTATTTGTCAGTTCATCTGCAACCTGCTCATGAAGACTGTGACCGTGCACACCATTAATGATGTGTAGTGCTGTCCCTTTCAGTGACCTGAGTTTGAAAACCAGCAGGAGGCCTTTTAGCAGGAAAGGTGAGTGGAAAGTTGAGCAAAGAAGCTGCTTGAGTTTTTGGTCATTTTTGCTGGAGTCTCCTTGACACTCAAGCGTTAATTGGGAAATGGGTATGAATGTGAAAGAATGTATATTTGTATCAGTGACTTGAATTAGCTGGGTCATCCTTCCACACCACTGAAACTGCATTATATAATATTTCTAGGTGGTGGAGATGACAACAACTGCTTCTTTCACATCCTTCCATAGAGCCTGCATCACCTTTCTTTCTATTCACCAGGTGAACTTTCCCATCCTTTCTTGCTACTAAAACACACCAACGGATTCATCAGAATACCAGATACTGATACCACCAGACTGCTGTTCCCGCTTTGAAGGTTCCAAATCTTGAACCCACCTTTGAAGAAGGTTGAAGGAAAATAACATGCTAGCAGGCTGAAAAACTTGTCCTTTTTCTAGCAGACTAACAACACCTTCCTGTATTATTGCCATATCACTCAATCTCTCTCTTGGACCCATTTACGTCATCTGCATCCTTGGCCTAACCTAGAAATTAGCTTGTTATCTTTAAAGTTAGGATGAACACAGCAAAATAGGTCCAACTCAAAACTCAGGAGGCACAGTGGCACAGTGGTTAGCACTGCTGCCTCACAGCACCAGGGACCCGGGTTAAATTCTGGCCTCAGGTCACTGCCTGTGTGGGGACTGCACATTCTCCCTGCATCAGCTCTGATTTCTTTCCACAGTCCAAAGATGTTGATTGGCGATGTTAAATTACTCCTAGCGTCAGAGGAATTAGGAGGATAAATACATGGTGTTATGGGGATAGGACTTGGGTGGGATTGTTGTTGATGCAGGCATGGTGGGCCACATGGCCTCCTTCTGCACTGAGGAGATTCTATGGATTCTATGGAACAAAGAACAAAGAACAGTACAGTACAGGAACGGGCCTTTTGCCCCTCCAAGCCTGCGCCGATCACATTTTCCTACCTGGACCAACCACTGGTATCCCTCTATTTCCATTTGTTCATGTGTCTATCCAGATAAGTCTTAAATGTCACTAGTGTATCTTGTCTCCTCACCTGGCAGTGCATTTCAGCCACCACCACCCTCTGTTAAAGCATTTCCCCTGCACATTGCCACTGAACCGTCGCTCCTTATCTTGAACTTGTATCCCCTTATAATTGTCGTTTCTGTCCTGGGAAAAAGCTTCCAACTGTTCACCCTATCTGTACCCCTCATAATTTATTATCTTCCATCAGTCACTCCTCAGACTTTGTCTTTCCAGGGAGAGCAATCCCAATTTATTTAATCTCTCCTCATAGCTAATAACCTCCATACCAGGCAACAACCTGGTGAACATTTTCTGTACCCTGAGAAGAAAATTGATAGATGCTGCCTGTTATTCTGCTGTAACACAACTTTAAATTTCAACACAGTTTTGCTTGATTTTCTCCCGTGTTGCTTTTATTGCTCCAAATTTCTCACCTTCTTTCCTTGAAGTTTCTGATTTTAGAAACATGGAAGCTAGAAGCTAGGGTAGGCCATTCGACCCTTCTCCGCCATTCATTTTGATCATCAAATTCAATATCCTGATCCCCCCTTCCTCCGATATCCCCTGATCCCTTTAGCCCCAAGAGATAAATCTAATTTCTTTTTGAAATCCGTTTTGGCCTCAATTACTTTCTGATAGTGAATTCCAAACATTCATCACCCTCTGGCTGAAGAAATTTCTCCTCACCTCAGTTCTAAAAGGTACTCAAACAATGACCCCTGGTTCTGGACTCTCCCACTATTTGGCACATTCTTTCTGAATCTACCCTGTCTAACCCTGTTAGAATTTTATAAGTTTCTATGAGATCCCCTCTCAATCTCCTAAACTCCAGTAAATGTAATCTTAACTGATTTAGTCTCTCCTGATATGACAGGTCTGCCATCCCAGGAATTAGCCTGGTAAACCTTCATTCTATAGCAAGGACATCCTTATTCAGATAAGGATGGTGAAACTATGCATTATCCTCCAGGTGTGGCCTCACCAATGCCCTATATAATAGCAGCAAACCATCCCTAAACCTATCCTCAAATCCTCTTGCTCTGAAGGCCAACATACCATTTGCCTTCTTTACTGCCTGCTGTACCTGCTGATTTATTTTTCAGTGACTGTTGCAGTACAGTTCGTAGATGCTGCAGGCTTAATTGTGCAAGTGGCAATTTTAACATTGTGAGAAGAGACAGTGAATTGTGGCAATAACCCCGCTATGGAAAATATAAATGAGTTTAATCCAATCCCCATTTATCTCACTTATTTTTCCAATTGAGTTCACTGGGAAGAACGCTGGCTGATAGAACACTGATATTTGTTGTCTCCAAGCCAGGTCATTTTTGCAAGTTGCAGTAACCCCACTCAAGCTAAGAGTGAGTTCTGCAAATTCAACAACTTTGGACTGAAGTTGGAATCTTTTGACCTGCATAGAAGCTAATACCATCGATGAAGGTTTGCTGTGCCATGATGAAAAGTGTAAATGTTTTACGCATACAAGCTATTTTGTCTTCGCTTCCAGTGCAAAATCCTTCTGACTCCATTTTCTGTCACTTGTGTAATAACTCACACTCATCCATCAACGAGCAGTGATCTAAAACGCACAGCATTGGAATACGTGGTGCTAATGGCTTCACAGCTAATGTATACAGTTACTAGCAAAGAATGGTCTCCTTATGTCCAATTGCTAGAATAACAATTCTGCAGTTTTTTCAAATGATTGTGTGTATTCAAATCACATTGAAATACTTACACTGTTATTTTAAATGTAAATTGAGTTGTATTTAATATGAGCTATCTAGGTTTTCTAATTAGATCGTTCATTGTTAAATTAATTTATTAGCAAATTGAATTATCTTCATAAACACATGGTTATTGTAGTTTATTTTAGTAATGGTGGGTTGGAAATTAATTGGAATGAACTTGGATACTTAATTAGCTATCCAGAATGAAAAACTATTGCTGCAAAGTACATGGCTAGAGTGATCCTCCTACAGTCTTATCTCAAATCCAGTTTACTCAAGTTACCAATTCATTGCTGTAAGTAGCCATAAACACTCAGTGGGCAACAACTGATCTTAGAATAAGGATGGCCACCTATTGTTTGAATTATTGTGGAGTTATAAGGTTGTAAATTCACTTCTGGATATGAGAGGAATTTTAATGTGGGTGAACATGTGGGCTTGGGTGTAGATGGGCAATTAAATTATAGAGTCATGGGCCCAATTCTGTCATCACAATTGGCTAATTTTTTTGGCGCGTTGGGTTGGGAGTTGCGCGCATCAGTCATTTTGTGCAACTCCCATTGCCAGAGAGCAGGTGTGGTCAGAACCATGCTGGAAACCGGCGGGAAGACCAGATAAGTGATTTTACCCTATTTTAGTGTAATTTAAATGTCATTATTGGGCCTGGGACTGAATTCTCCAGGCCTTATAGCATCTCCCACGCTGCCAGGAGTATTTTACTCTAGCAGGGTTTAGGCTAGCTCCCCATGTTCAGGGACACAGACTGACACTACCCAGGGGGCACCACCTCCCCCATCACCTGGGAACTAGCCATACACCCCCTGGGGTGAAGGGGGGGCAATTGGGGCACCCCAAGAAATCAGGCAGTGGGTGATCCCTGGGCAGTGTCAGCCTGTATCCCCGGCACTGCTCAAGGGGAAAAGTGTTCATGCCCAGGAAGCACCTTGTCACTGCCTACCAGGGGTAGGAGCCTATTGTGGGTGGGGCTTATGAGGTGATCAATGGGGATGAGGGAGTCCCGCTGCTACTCTGCCATTGGGATCTTTTGAGGTTGGAAGAAGACCAGCAATTGGGGGAGTGGTCTGCCAAGGGGTCTGCTTCCCAAGGGAGGGGGGTCTTTGAGGTGTTGTGGGGCTGCTGGGGTTGGGGGGGGGGGGTCGTCACTGCTCGAGGGCATGGTGCTCGAGTACGGGGCGCTCTGGAATGGGGGTGTTTTGGGGCTGGCCTGAGAATGGTTATGGGGACCGTGATATAGCTGTGGGGGAGGGGGTGGAGGGCAACGCTGCCAGAGTCCCGGGTTGGCCAATGATTGAGCTGGCCAGCAAATGTGAGGCTGACAGATCAGGGCCTTGGATCAGTTCCGGAATTGTCAGGCCCTGCCCCCTCAAGCTTTTAATGATATTTAATGATATTCACGATTGTGACCTCTGCACAGAGTGTGGACAGAGTGTGGAAGATTCCAGTCTGAACTCCCACTGAAAAAACAATCACGAATTTTCCCACAAATTCAGCACTTCGAATTTTTTTGGAAGAATTGGGCCCTAGAATCCCTATAATGCAGAAGGAAGCCTTTCAGCCTGTTCAGCCGGCATCAGCAACAATCCCACCCAGACCCTATCCCCAAAAACCCATGTATTTATCCTGCTAATCCCACTGACACTGTGGGCCAATTTAGCATGGCCAAAGAACCTAACCTGCACATCTTTGGACTGCAGGGTGAAACCAGAGCACCTGGAGGAAACCTATGCAGAACGGGAAGAATGTGCAAACTCCACACAGACAATCACCGGAATTGAACCCATGGGCCCCTGGTGCTATGCGGTAGCGATGCTAACCACTGTGCTACTGTGACGCCTGGTGCGGTTGGTCCAGAAACAAATGCAGGCAACTTGAGGTCCCGGCTCCAACATGCCAACTTTTTTTTCTTCTTTGTCAGGATGTGAATGTCATTGGTCTGGCCAGCATTTATTGCCTATCCCTGATTGCCCTTGAGTAGGTGGTAGTGAGCTGCCTTCTTGAGTCACTACAATCCATCTGGTGTAGATACACTCATAGTGCTGTTGGGAAGGTAGTTGCATGTTTTTAATCCAGCAATAGTGAAAGAGTGGCAATATATTTCCAAGTCAGGATGATGAGGGGCTTGGAAGAAAATTGTGGATAAGAATAATGAATTGTGCTGAATGGATGGATGGAGAGCAGTTGTTAAGGGTGACTATGAGGAGAGGTGTGTCCCAAGTATGAGGGAGGTTTGGCGGGCCCAGTGGGGTCTCATTGATGAATAGACGGAAGGAAATATGCAGAAATGTTGGCCTACTGTTTGATGCCATTGATACATCAAAACTCAGAGTACAGCAGCAATTAGCATTTCAGAAAGGAACATAGGATAGAAACAAGCCCATACTATCCATCAAGCCTGTTCTATCATTTAGTGGATTGGTACAACACTCAGATTGAAGGACAAGGTGGCCTTAGAAAGCTGTGGGATTAGATGAAATTGTAAAGGCAGTCTGGGATGATAACAGAGTGAAATTTGAAACCAAAGATAAATGTATTAAAAATTGAGGACCTATTATTAGATCAGGAGCCAGTATGGGTCACGGAGCTCAGGGGTAATGGCTGACTGGGACTCAGAAGCATAGAAACTAGGATCAGGAGTAGGCCATTCAGATCTTTGAATCTGCTCCACCATTCATTTTGATCATGACTGATCATCAATATCCTGATTCCCCTCTTCCTCCCATATCCTTTGATCCCTTTAGCCCTCAGAGATATTTCTAATTTCTTCTTGAAATCACATGTTTTGGCCTGAACTGTGAACATGAGATCCACATGTTCACCACCCTCTGGGTGAAGAAATTTCTCATCATCTCAGTTCTGAAAGGTTTACCCCTTGTCCTCAAACTATGATCCCTAGTTCTGGACTCCCCCACCATTAGGAACATTCTTTCTGAATTTACCCTGTCTAATCCTGTTAGAATTTTATAAGTGTCTGTGAGATCCCTCCTCACTCTTCTGAACTCCAGTAAACATACTCCTAACCAACTTAATGTCTCCTGGTATGACGGATCTGCCATCGCAGGAATCTGCCTGATAAACCTTCGCTGTACTCCCTCTATAGCAAGGTAAGGACAGCAAAACTGCACACAATACTGCAGGTGTGGTCTCACTAATGCCCTATACAATTGCCATGATGTGGAGATGCTGGTGTTGGACTGGAGTGGGCGCATTAAGAAGTCTCACAACACCAGGTTAAAGTCCAACAGGTTTATTTGGAATCACAAGCTTTTGAAGCATTGCTCCTTTGTCAGGTGAGTGCTTAAGGAACAGTGCTCCAAAAGCTCGTTATTCCAAATAAACCCCTGTTGGAATTTAACCTGATCTCGTGAGACTTCTTATTGTACAATTGCGATAAAGCATCTCTATCCTTACACTCAAATCCTCCTGCGATGAAGGCCAACAGTAAAGAAGACAAATGATATGTTGGCCTTCATCGCAGGAGGTTCATCTGTAAATCTGGAGATAATGCATTCAGTTTGCTCTTCTAAATCATTAATATATAATGTGACTTGCGATAGGTTTGAGTAAATGGCAGTGGAATTATGTATGAGTTCAAGCTAACGGAGAGTGGATGATGGGAAACTGGCCAGCAGTCAAGACTTGAGGTGACACAGGCATAGACAAGGATTTCAACAGCAGATGAACTAAGGCTTACCTCAGAATTCCCACTGATTTTCAGTCAGCAATGGCCAATGCCATCATGTTTTACTCTGACTTAGATTACTCAGTGACTAAAGAACATGAAAATCAGATGGGAAGGAGATGTACCTCAGATTGGGACCTATCCGTACTGGAGATGCAGGTCCAGCATTTCGCCTCTTAATCAGCAGCAGAAATACATGAGCAGCATAAAGGAGCTGAAATCCAGATGAAGGGATCCCAGCTCCTTTCCTTTTCATTCTGATCTCTGTGTGTGGAGGAAATCAGCATTATCTGGGGAACAAAAGTATGGAAGATTGCCACCTGTTTGAAGTCTTTCTGGGGTAGTAATTCAACTGTTGATGAAAGTTTACCTATAAAATTAACTGTGGAATTATATCCAATTTTTGTTCAGACTTCAAGTAATTGAGAAATCGTTTTTATACGTGAGGAGATATATCTTTCCAGACGTGACTGCTACTTGCCGTGACAGAATCTGATTGATACTTAATGGGAAATTTGCAAGTGTTCAGGTTGGCACTATTGCAGTGTGTGATAACCACCACACTATCAATTTCACATTTTTGAGAGGCAGAAGACTTCATATAAAACACTAATTAGACTGTTTGGACACACAAAACACTTCAGTGTATTTGAACATTATTCTAAAAATTATTATTTTTTTAACAATTAGAAACCTAAATCTGTGGACATTCTGGTGTAATTGCATCAAACGAAGCCATGGTTATGTTTTTGTACTAGTAATTCAGAAACTTGGACAGATATTCTTGATAAAATGAGTTTAACTTCTTTCCATGGATATAAAACAAGCTGGAATAAGTAGAAAATCTATCCAAGCAGCCACTGGATTGTTACAAAAACCCATCTGTTTGACTACCTCCTTTTCAGGAAGGACCCCATTGACTTTACTCAGCAGAGCCAATTCATGACTCCAGTTCCATGACAACATGGTTGACTTTAACTGCCCCATGAAGTGGTTTGGTCAATAAACGCCTCCCAACACCCGCATCCCAAGAATGTATTGCAACAAGTTTGTGGGGAGACAGGACCACAGAAGCAGAAGTGGGTGTTGGTCTGATTTCTTTTAAAGTTTAATTTACTAGTCACAAATAGGTTTACATTAACACTGCAATGAAGTTACCGCGAAATTTCCCTGATCACCACAATCCGGTGCCTGTTCGGCTCAATGTGTCTAACAAACAAGTCTTTCAGAATGGGGGAGGAAACTGGAACACCTGAAGGAAACCCACACGGACATGGGGAGAAAGAGCAGACTCTGCACAGAAAGTGGCCCAAGCCTGGAATCTAATCCAGGTCCCTGGCACTGTGAGGCAACAACGCTAACCACTGTGCTGCCCCACACTTGACACATCTCTGGCTGTTACGTGTCCCTCACCATTTCTGCCAGACTGAGGTAGAAATGAAACACTTACAGCAAACGTGTAGTGTTGCAATACTTTGAATATTGATCTCTAGTTGGCGTTGTGAGAAAATACATAGGTTCATTTATCTATATACACAAGTTACATCTCTTCTCCTTTTAAAGATGTGTGAGAACCACAGCAATGGTGGACAAATGTGCCAAGATGGTGGGGTGGTGGGTATGGGGGGGGGTGTGGGTGGTGGATGTGAGGGGTGAAGCGGGGTATATCGACATTATAGCAGTGTAGGACAAGGATTCAGAGAGCAGTTTAGACCTGTGATAGCGCTGGAGAGTAATTATTGGGCTATGACAGGACTATGTAAAAATTTTGAAACTGCTTAACCATATGGTGCAATTACTCAGACGAAATGCAGCAGTTCAACAAGGTAGCTATCACCTTCTCAAGGGTGATTAGGGATGGGCAATAAATTCAGATCTTCAGTGATGTCCACATCCAAACAACAGATATAAAAGACTTAAAAAAAGCACTGCAGATCAGTGGTACCGGAGAGTAGAACTGGATTGAAATAACATAGTTAGTCTAGTGTGCTGGGAAGGGGAAGGGAATGAGAAGGTTGAAGGGAGAATGGGAAAAAGAGATGTGAATGGTGACAGTGACAGTGTTTGGCAGTTGTAGGATTAAGGAGGCAACAAAGGATAATCAGTTAGGCAGGTTCATGAAAGCTGGAATTTAGCAGTTTATTGAATTGGAAAAAAAGTGGAAATTAGAAACTTTCACCTTATTTTAACCTTTTCACACGACCCACAGATCTCAAGATCATACATTACCAGGGAGGCATCACTGCGCCAGGGAGAATGCTAGCCCACTGCTGACATACTCAAATTCAGAGAGAAACCAAAATTTTAAGGCATGGCAGCTTGTGGCTCCAGAGCTGCATTTTGGCTCATCAAGACTTTGAGCTGGTTCCTGATGTTGGGTGGTTTGGCCATGCTAAATTCTCCCTTAGTGTGAGTTATGGAACTTAGCGAGAACAAGGGTGGCACATAACACGTGGTTAAGAGAATAAGACTGGAGGTGAGCCTGGGTAAAATGTTCTGTTGGAGAGTTGATCTTCGAATGGCCGATGCGGGAAACCATTTGGAGGCTGAATGGTCTCCATCTGCACAGTAGGAATTAGATGAAACATGGGTTTCCATGTTTTGCTGTGCATATGTGGATGCCAAAAATCCTATTTCTGCCATAATGATGCTGAGCACTGATAGCTTCAATTCCAATTACTCCGAAATCTGGGCCATTGATTTGGAAAGATGCAAACAATGCAATATAGCTGTAAACTGTGTAAAGGGAAGCTTGATTTACTTAAAAATAATGCTCACGATAATCTTTCCAGTTCATACAGGATTTAATAATTTGAAATGGTCAGCAACATGAATCGTGATTGATTCTCTCCACAGATTTTCCCTGATTGTTTGAGATTTTCCAACATTTTTTCTTCTGATATCAGATTTCCAGCATCGGTAGTATTTGCTTTTGTATTAATATTTTCAGTACTGTGGCCTCAGTTGGAAAAATGAATGAGAAAACAGTGGAATACAATTAAAAAAGATAGGAGAAACTGAAGTGTTAGGACTGAAGGCTCAGCATAATGCTCATCTCATATCTAGGCTAAAAATAAACATAGATACAAATTATTGGCATAGCTTCAATATTGTGGTTTTCAGAAAAGCATAAGCCATTTTTTAAAATCTCTATTCTCTCACTCCTCCCAGGGTTTTTGCACTCTTTTTGGTTTTTTGCTTTTGGTGAGGGTGCATGGGATCTTTGTCTTCAGCTCCAAATCCCATTGGTCATGTTCATTGGACTGTCCAACGTAACAAATCTAAATCACATGCACATGGCTATTTCCCAGCCGGCACATGGGTAGGAGACCAGAGGTTCATCGGGTCTTGGAGATAATTAATTAGTTTAATTAAGTGAATTTTTAATCATTTTGAATTGTTTCTCACTGCACACTTGGTGGGGAGGGGCAGCAATCTTGGCTACTACACAAACAAACATCAACAGCTTCAGTTTTTAGGTGTCCAGATCACTAACAACCTGTCCTGGCACCCCCCCCCGCCCCCATCCCGTGCTGACACTATGTTTAAGAAAGCACACCAACACCTCAACTTTCTCAGAAGATTAATGAAATTTGGCATGTCAGCTATGACTCTCACCAACTTTTACAGATGTACCATAGAAAGCATTCTTTCTGGTTGTATCACAGCTTGGTATGGCTCATGTTCTGCCCAAGGCTGCAAGGCACTACAAAAGGTCTTGAATCTAGTTCAATCCATCACGCAAAGCAGCCTCCCATCCATTGACTCTGTCTACACTTCCCCTGCCCTGGCAAAGCAGTCAGCATAATTAAGGACCCCATGCATTCTCTCTTCCACCTTCTTCCTTCGGGAAAAAGATACAAAAGTCTGAGGTCATGTACCAACCGACTCAAGAACAGCTCTTCCCTGCTGCCGTCAGACTTTTGAATGGACCGACCCTGCACTAAGTTGATCTTTCTCTATACTCTAGCTATGACTATAACTCTCTCCTTTCCTTCTTTATGTTTGGGATGCTTTGTCTATATAGTGCATGAGGAACAATACTTTTCACTGTGTACCAATATGTGCAATAATAATAAATCAAATCAAAATCAAAGCTGAGGAAATGTGGCTTTTTTCACATACTTAACAACATGAGAGACAGAGATATCACACCTGAATTGGATCCATTGTTTTGGTCATGGGAACAACATCATGGTGAATGGGTTTGTCTGGACCAAGGCAAGAAAGATGAAAAAGACCATCCAAACAGAATGTCTCCAAGAAACATACTTTGTTATTTCTGATAAAGCTTTATAATAAAATGACCAAGACAATAGGATCTGGCACTGCAGGCACTATGGAGAATGGTCAACTTGATTCCCGGACTTACGGATCACACTGCTACAATCAACTGTGTGAGGAGTTGTATCAGCCAGATTCCAGGGATAGTGGGGCTGAGATTTAAAGACAATTTAAGGGTAGCAACTAAATCCCAAAGGGGTTTCAGTTGAACCAATGAAAATTTGGCAGAAACCTAAGGTTTTGCCCCTGGTTTTTCAGTACAAGCTTTTATTAATAAGTAGTGGTTTTGAGTGTTATGCACATTCATTTCACCAGTTTAGGTTTCTTGTGTCAAGGCAGGAGAGTCTAAAACCTGTGTCTGCATAAATGTGTTTTTTTTACAAAACCTTAAAGTTAAGAATTAACAGTAAGCGTAAGTGTACCTCCTACAGATGCATGAGAGTACTTTTCTATTGAGAGAAGTACTATTATGCATTAAAACAGAAAAAAGCAGTGCTTGAAATCTTTATTGTTGTGATCGGAAGTGAAGCTAAGAGGAGATGGTAGCGTAGTTATAATACTACTGGGCTGTTAACCTAAAGGCCAGGCTAATTCTCTGGGGACATGGGCTCAAATCCCAGCCTGGTAGTTAGTAGAATTTAAGTTCAATGATTGAAATCTTCAATTAATAGCTAGACTCAGTAATAGTGATCATGTGAAACATCATCGATCTTTGTAAAAGCCCATTTGGTTTGCTAATATTCTTTTGTGAAGGACAGCTGTCATCCTTACCTGGTGTGGCTGACTCCAGATCCACAGCAATATGGGTACAAACCCATATGGGTTTACCCAGACGTGAACCTGTCATGGGGGTCTCCCGGGGGTGTAAAAGTAAGTATTGTCCCTGTGGGAGAGAACATGTCCAGGAAGTGGTCTGGCATTTCCCCCAGGTACTGCCCCCGGCAAAAGTTGGCACTGCCGAGTTGGCATCACGCAACCTCATTGGGAGGGAGATTCATTTAGATTTGATTGTGCACCGGAAGCAGTGTTGCCAGCAATAGTCCCCTGAGGATGGGGGTTGGCTGCCGGCTCTGGCTGTGGGGGGAGGAGGGAGATGCCGATGGTCTGGGGTCGTGGAGAGGATAGGGACGGGGCTGATGATTTGAGGTTGGGGAGGGGGGCCAATGATTGAGGTGGGCAATGGAAATGGCCGATGACCGGCATGGGTGGGGGGAGGAATTGATGATGGAGGTGGGAGTGGAGGACGGGCCCATTTTCCGGGGTTAATAGAAAGGGTCGATGATGCGAAGGGTGGAGGAGGAGGTGAGATCTCTGTGGTGAGCTGGGGGGAGGTTTACTCAGATTATGATCAGGGCGTCCTTTAAAGATAATGCTTTGATCTCCAGCGAGTTGAGTTCCTCACCTGCCACACTCCCTTGATTTTTTTTTAGAGAGAAAACCAAAGTGTGGGCGGCATGGTGGCACAATGGTTAGCACTGCTGCCTCATAACACCAAGGAGCCAGGTTTGATTCCTGGTTTGGGTCACCATTTGTGTGGAATTTGCACATTCTCCCTGTGTCTGTGTGGGTTTCCTCCAGATGCTCCATTTCCTCCCACACTCCAAAGATGGGTTATGTTGATTGGCCATGCTAAATTGCCCCTCAGGGAGTGTCAGGAGGACTAGCTAGCATAAATGCATGGTGTTATGGGGATAGGGCGTAGATGGGATTATGATCAGTGCAAGCTCGATGGGCTGAATGGCCTCATTCTGCACTGTAGGATTCTATGCCTGCCATTTTTTGTCAAGATTTTGCCCTTAATGTTATATATAAAACATGATATATTAATGTATAAAAATGTGCATATCTACACAAATGAAAACTCTCTCGTTCGTTCTATATCTAAGACTGAATGCTAGGGGTTAATTAATGATGGAATGTATTAAGGAAAGCAAAGCAGTATAGTACCTGTGTAGCTGACGATGACGGCCAGCTTTATATCAAAAAAATGAGAACTGTGACAGCTGTCAGGTTAGTGCCCAATTGAAAACATCATTAAAGTTAAAAATAAATAGGTATTGGTGCACAAGTTAGCTCGTGTTTGGATTGCTGCCCACAGCAGAACTCTCATGAGAGAATGCTGAGCTCTGAGCAAAATACCATTAAATGTGTTATTATGTGGCTAGATAGCATTCACTGGAGTTATAAAGGTTGGGTTGTCGGTGGCAGTGTCCTGCAGTGTACAGCTTTGAAGCAGACTTGTAAAAATAATTTCCTGTTCTCTTTCCTGGAACATCAAGGTACCTAACACACTTTAGAAGCTGGCAAGTTGCTCTTCTATCATCCTCTGCATCTCTTCACACCATCTGTCTCAATGTATCTGAATGCAGTGAAATGACTTTACAAGGTGTCAAAACCCTGGGAACACAGCTCCACTTGGCAGCTTGAATGAGAAAAATAAAGTCATCACTGAAGTCCTCATTACAAAGCATTCTGGGAGCTGTCCATCAAAACACAAAGGAACTAGATTGTACAATCCTTTACTCTGTCTCTGATGTTGTCACGATTCTGGAGATAAGAAACTGTGCAAGGCAATGTAAAATTAAATGATTGAAATTTAAAGAATGGGTTAATAGGATGTTAGACTAATTTCACTGCTTAGATTTGGAGAACAGGGGTTTTAAACAGTTTATTTATTAGTGTCACAAGTAGGCCCACTTTAACACTGCAATAAAATTACTGTGAAAATTCCCTAGTCGCCATGCTCCGCGCCTGTTCGTGTACACTGAGGGAGAATTTAACATGGCCAATGCACTTAACCAGCACGTTTTTCGGACAGTGGGAGGAAACCGGAGTACCCAGAGGAAACTCATGCAGACACGGGGAGAGCATGCAAACTTCACACAGACCAAGTCGGGAATCAAACCTGAGCCCTGGTGCTGTGAGGCAGCAGTATGAACCACTGTTATGCCACATGCATGTGCTATATCCATTCATTGAGCATCAAATGGTGCAAATCATATCAACCTAATGGTGGGACAATCTGCACTCAATCTGTGCACACACCAGCTCCACTACTAAATTCAGGGAACTCATTTCCAAGGCATCTCACCAGTCTCCGAAATAAGTGAATTTATAAACAAGGGACCTAACAGCCATTGACAGGCTAGTCTGCAGATTAGTTACAAATGAGTGGGGAAGGTGACAATCCTACTTCTCCGGATTTTTTAATGGTCTTTGCTGAAACAGGCCATCTAAAGATAAGTGTTCTTGGTATTTAAAAACAAACCATTCCATGGAGCCAGGATACAACATTCTATCAATCAGAGCGCCACCCTACAACCCACCCTGCCCCCAAATAAGATCAAAACAAAATACTGGTGCTGGAATCTGAAACAAAAACAGAAAATGCTGGAAAATCTCAGCAGGTCTGACAGCATCTGTGGGGAGAGAGAATAGAGCCAATGTTTCGAACCTGGATGACTCGTCATCAGAGCTCTGATGTTGTTTGAAATTTTCAGCATTTCCTGTTTTTGGTCTGTTGCTCCCCAACTCGTGCCTGCTTTAATCCTCCTCCCAAACTTACCTGACACTGTTGGAAGGTGCGAGGCACGAATTTGACTTTTTAGGTAGCGAGGACCTCCCGTGGAGGCATGGCATGAATATACAGATGAGGACCATTAAGTAAGTTTGGAATAGTTTCATTCATTAAGCTGACCTGCTAGTCGAGGCATCATTCTTAAAACCACATGTTCTGAAGTTTAAGTATGTGAAAAACTCATGTCAATTTACCGTTTTTCCTGTGACTGATCTTTGAATGTATTTCTCGGCGGAGGTGAAGAAGAGAAAAATACTATCCAACCTGTCTTGATCTTTGTTGACTGCAGTGACAGCTGGCAGAAAGAAGTCCAGTCTAACTCTATGGGATGAAGATCTATTTTAGAGCGTAAGACTGTGTTCGAGGATAGAAATTCAAACAATGCAAGAATGTCGTCTTGGGTTTTTTTCTGTGGGCATGGGCCACAGAGCAGAACTTGTCCCAAGTTGAAACTTACTTGTTGACTTCACCCAGTGATAGTTGATGTGGGAAATGAGAAGTTTCAGATTGGTGAATTCAGTGCAGATCTGAATTTGGGATTAAAAGTTTTCCTCAGTGCGTTTCATGAACCAAAACCCTATTTCTTGAGAAACGTATTTAAATTTGTACAGCACCTGGAGCACAGGAGAAACCTTTTCCTATTTTGTACCTGACAAAGCATAGTTAGTGAATTGTGTCTCCAAGTCAAATTTGAGCACAGACCTGGGAATTCTGCATGAATACACACATACATACAAATACCCACACACACACACATGCCCATACACACCCACCCACACACACATAAATCTTTATTTACAATAGGCTTTAAGTATTTTAGTAAAGCAGCAGCTTTACTGTTGCAGCAATAGTGGAAAACACTGGGCAACTCTACCTGAATAAGACTATCCAAGTACTTCCTGAGGCCTTTGCCAGAATAGATCTTGTGGAGGGTTCACAGGATTCACAGTCTAACTGCCAACTCCTTTCATTTACACTTCTTCTCACATTGCTATGTGACAGTTCAGGACACCACTTTGTTTCCCAGCCTGTACAGGGACTGTATCGTACCTATCTGTTCAGTAGGCACCCTTTAGCTAACTTAACTTGTTGGGCTTGATTTTACCATTGCCTTGCATGTATTTTTAAGTTCAAAAACTTGGTAAAGTCAGGCATGAGGTGAGTATTGTGATCTGCGCCCTGCTCAGAAGCAGCCCCCCTTTCGCCAACGCTGAAAATGGCTGCGATTGGGACCACGCCCAAATGGGCATGACGGACATTTAAGTGCATTTGCATGCAATTAATTTGACTTAATGGACTGCATGCCCAACCTTACTGGCACTTCCAACTTTACCACCACATTCACCTGTCCGGAATCAGCGTGAAACAGACATGCTCCGTAGAAGTCCGATTTGGCTGTCCAGTTAGTGAGGAGGTAAGTGCCTGGCATCGATGGCTCTCTGCTTAAGATTGGTAGGGGGGTTCGGGAATGGTGTGTCCGCTGCCAGTCTGCGTGAGATCAGTGAAGGGGAAGGGGGGTCTGTTACCACTCTGCCTGAGATTGGTGGGGGGAAGGGGGGGGCCATGATTGATCAGGGTGGTGGGGGTGGGGGGTAAGGGGGCCAGTAATGTTATGGCACGGGGCAATGTCTGTGGGGGCCAGGGAGAGGCATTATCCGGCCCAGGAGGGATGTGGCAGGGTAGCAGCATTCTATCATTTTTTTTCTGCACATGCGCAGTTGGAGGCGCCGATCGGAGCTGCAGGGTTTCGGGCGTGCTAAGCCTTGCCCACAGGTTTCTGCAGCATGATTCAGAATCGCTGATACTTTTGTGGGTAGAGGGTGTATTGGGCTGCCTGAGAATGAGTGTAAAGGTTGGATCTGAAACATTCCCAGTTTCAAGTCTACCTAGCACTTAAAATCAAAAGGGTAAAACAGAATCCTTTATGTCTAAGGGCTGGATTCTTCAACCATTCATGACTGTGGGATTCCCTGGTCCCGCTACAGCGAATGGAGATTTGGCTGAGCACATGAATGGAGAACTTCAGCCTTGTATTTGATACCTGGGAACCTACTGGCTGTCATTAATGTACACTGAGATCAATATCTTTGGATGATGTTGCCAAGAGGTAGTATGCAACTGGGGAAGAATGAGGACCGTCTGAATTAAGTAATCCAGTCCTATTCTTAAGCTAGAAAACTGAGGAGAGGGTGATGAGAAGGATTAGTGCACTACACTTATGGTCACAGTTATTTGTGACTGATTAGAACTAAAACTGCCTGTTTGGAGATATTCAAACATGGAGCTGCATGAAAGATGGACATGGGTCTGGGAGGTGACAGCACATTCAATGGCTTTGGAGAGGAACAGGCAGTTGCAGTTGGTGCAGCTAGGCACATGAAGACTGGACACCTCAGCGATAGACTAGGAGGCAACAAAGAGAACAGTAAAATAAAGCAAAATAATATGGATGCTGGAAAATCTGAAATAAAAACGAAATGGTGAAAAAGCTCAACAGGTGTGGCTGTATCTGTGAAAAATGAACTATCCGCAAAGAAGAAATGTGTTAGGCTCATTAACTTGATTATCTGATATTTCCGCTGCATGTCTCACCAGCCTTTTCCTCAAACTGCTGAGTATCTGCACAAAGGCCCCCTTGACATTGATGGGCAACCTGCAGCTTGGGGACTACATGCAGCCCATCTAGGTTCTGAGTACAGCACATGAAACATTTTATTGACGTTTGCCCACATACAGAGTTGCCACTTTCTGCTAATTTCATAAGAACATAAGAACATAAGAAATAGGAGCAGGAGTAGGCCATCTAGCCCTTCGAGCCTGCCCCGCCATTCAATAAGATCATGGCTGATCTGTTGTGGCTCAGTTCCACTTTCCCGCCCTCTCCCCATAACCCTTAATCCCCTCTCTTATCAAGAACCCATCAACCCGCTTCTTAAAAATATTTAGCGAGACAGCCTCCACCACTTCAACGGGCAGAGAATTCCAGAGATTCACCACCCTTTGAGTGAAGAAGTTCCTCCTCAACTCCGTTCTAAACCGCCTTCCCTTTATCTTGAGGCTGTGCCCCCTAGTCCTACTGTCTTTTTTGAGCGGGAAGAGTCTCTCCACCTCTATCCTATCCATCCCATTCATCATCTTATACGTTTCAATGAGATCTCCCCTCATTCTTCTAAACTCTAACGAGTACAAGCCTAGTTTATTCAGCCTCTCCTCATAGCTCAATCCCCTCAACTCCGGTATCAGCCTAGTAAACCTCCTCTGCACTCCCTCCAGGGCCAAAATATCCTTGCACAGGTGCGGTGCCCAAAACTGCACACATTTCCATCCATATTGTTTTTTAAGAACATAAGAACATAAGAAATAGGAGCAGGAGTAGGCCATCTAGCCCTTCGAGCCTGCCCCGCCATTCAATAAGATCATGGCTGATCTGTCATGGCTCAGTTCCACATTCCCACCCTCTCCCCATAACCCTTAATCCCCTTGCCTATTAAAAACCTATCAACCCGCGTCTTAAATATATTTAGCGAGGCAGCCTCCACCACTTCAACGGGCAGAGAATTCCAGAGATTCACCACCCTTTGAGTGAAGAAGTTCCTCCTCAACTCCGTTCTAAACCGCCCCCCCTTTATCTTGAGGCTGTGCCCTCTAGTCCTACTGTCCTTTCTGAGCGGGAAGAGCCTCTCCACCTCTATCCTATCCATCCCATTCATCATCTTATATGTCTCAATGAGATCTCTCCTCATTCTTCTAAACTCTAACGAGTACAAGCCCAGTTTATTCAGCCTCTCCTCATAGCTCAACCCCCTCAACTCCGGCATCAGCCTAGTAAACCTCCTGTGCACTCCCTCCAAGGCCAAAATATCCTTGCGTAAGTGCGGCGACCAAAACTGCACACAGTACTCCAGCTGCGGCCTCACCAGTGCCCTGTACAGTTGCAGCAAGACCTCCCTACTTTTATATTCAATCCCCCTCGCTATGAAGGCCAGCATCCCATTTGCCTTCCTGACTACCTGCTGCACCTGCAGGCTGGGTTTTTGCGACTCATGCACAAGGACCCCGAGGTCCCTCTGCACCGTTGCATGCTGCGGTTTTTCGCCACGTAAGTAATAGTCCTTCCTACCATTATTCCTACCAAAGTGGATAACTTCACACTTGCTAACATTAAATTCCAATTGGCAGTTCCTGGCCCATTCGCCCAGCCTATCTAGATCCTTCTGCAGACTCTCCACACCCTCCGCACAATTTGCCATTCCACCAATCTTGGTGTCATCAGCAAATTTCGACACCATACTTCCCTCTTCCAGATCATCTATATAAATGGTAAATAGCTTTTTCATACTGGTATGACTGAAATGATATGCATATAAAGCAAAGGCAAGTGAAGTGAGATGCATGATGATGGCACACTCCATTGACTGCGAGAGCAGTGCATTCCCTCTGCATCCAAGGTGTATATGTTTAGAGTCATTGAAGTTTACAACATGAAAACAAACCCTTCGGCCCAACTTGTCCATGCCGCCCAGTTTTTACCACTAGGCAAGTCCTAATTGCCTGCATTTGGCCCATATCTCTTCAAGGGCATTTAGAGATAGGCAAAACACCCACATGCCATGAATGAACTTAAAAATTTGTGCGCAGGATATTAGTTTCTTTTCATTTTATTGGGAGTTCAGGATTTTTTTGCCATTTGCGTATAGCAAAAAGAGGAAATAGACAATAAGTGTTACATTTAGTTATATCCTCTCTCAGTTATAAGGTCAGGAGTATTCATTAGTGTGTATTCAGCGAGAGGTCTTTATTCAACTGATGTTAAGCTGTCTGCCTCCAGAGACAGAATGCCTCATAATCAGGTAGTATAGGACTGCTCTCAAAAACTCAAATATCCCCTTTTTCACATAGGAAATACAAACATCCCCCATTTCCCAGTGAACAGAAGAGACATTTGCATGCATAATACCGTGCGATTGTGAGTTACCCAAGTGATCCACTATACGCCAACTGTTCTTATGCATTAACAACTATTTTGTTCTACTAGTCAGTCTCTGCACATGCATTGTACACAGTCCTTAAATTGTGTGGGGCTCGCTCTTAATGGAATGGGTGCGTGTTAACATTGACTGTTCTTTTGGTTGATGTACTTTGTCCAGAGAACATTGTTCCCTTGGCCCCTGTTGTCTTGGTGACTATTGTTCCATTGTGGTTGTCGGGGACTCATGGACCTCTGGCATTGCTAATAATTCTGTACTCAGTACAATTAATGAGATTACTTTACTTCTCCCTGATCATTATGAAGGAATAGCATCAATAGTCAAGTGCATCTGTCTGAAATTGTGCTATATATATGTTGAGATTTTTCAACTCCCACCTCAAGTTGCCAACTGTGGAATTGTGGGTAATTCTTTCCTCTGGAATCTTTGTGTTGTCACTGGAATTTGTTAGGTCAGATTTCACACAGCTTGATTCATTGAAGACTTCAGATGATCATGCATTTTCAAAGGTATATACTCAGCTGGAATCTTCCCCTACAACCCCTTCCAGTCAGTTCTATAATGAACATTTTCATGTAGAAGATTTGCCTTGGGCTCATGCATTTCATTGCACTGATAGGGTTGGTAACAATCTTGTGTGATTTACTTGACTATTGAGTTCTTCCTCCGGGGCCTTCTGTCTCAATTTCTCTGGAATCCTCTGACTCCATCTCTTTGGAGTCCTCTGTCTGTCTGTCTCTTTCTCTCCGGGGACACTTTGTTGCCCTTTCTCTGTTGGTATTTTGCATGTTCAGGGTTGCCAATCCAAGATTTATACATGCCGTAGCTGAGATGAGTGGATGTTATATTCCATCTATGATCTGGAACTCAAGATATTCTTTCCTGCCATTGCATTCGTATGTCAGACTAATTCATCATTTCAGTATGAGTTGTGTCATCTTATAACCTCAATCTTACTTTTGAGGGCTCTAGTTTTGGATTGCCATAGTGAGTCACATCACAGCCACACACGATTGTCATGCAGCATATCACACGTGTCTTTATCTGACAGTTCTTGCTTTGAATTCTAGTGTTGAATATATAATGTTCATATGTTACGTTTACTTAGGGTTCAAAATGGGCAGTCAAGGCATTCAAAATCTCTGTAATTTTTCTTTGCTCATGTGAGATCAAGGATAGTATACATTCCACAGCAGCAATGCGAGTATGGCTATGCACATCACTTTAGGCTTGTTAACTAAGTCTGTTGCAAATGCATAATTTTGCCATTGCATTGGAAAAAAATGACAGTTTTGCTATGGATACAGTTTAGCTTTAATGAAGATGGGATTGAAAAATTTACTGCAGTCACTTTTTATTCACTCAGTTTTTTTTACAACTTTTATATTTTTCAGCAGCTTGTTTACTTTTCTGTGCACCTTTTTGAGCTGTTTGAACTTCTAGTGCTATAGCCTTATGCCTGATTTCCTATGTCTTTTGCAGCTTTTTTTGTAGATTTTGAACCTTTTTTGTGTTCCTTTTCTCACTGTGTCTTCACTGAATCATTTCTAGGGTTCAAAATTCTATCTTTTTTGTCACTTCCACACACATTATGGGCTAGAATTTTATCACCCTACCCACCATGAAAATCGGAGCAAGTGAGAAGTGGACCATGTTGACCTTGGGAGGATTCTACAGTTTCAGGACGGCAAGGCTGTAAAATCCCACAGCATGTTTCATGAATAAGATTAGCAGTCTTCATTAGTCTATATTCAGTCAGAGGTCTTTATTGAACTCGTCTTAAGATATCTGCCCTGGAAAGGCAATGGCCTAGTAGCATTATTATTAGGCTATTAATCCAGAAACTCAGCTAATGTTCTGGTGACCTGGGTTCAAATCCCACCATAGCAGATGGTGGAATTTGAATTCAATAAGAAAAATTCTGGAATTCGAAATCTACTGATGACCATGAAACCATTGTTGATTGTTGGAAAAACCCATCGGTTTCGCTAACGTCCTTTAGGGAAGGAGAAATGCCTCCTTACCTGATTTGGCCGACATGTGACTCCAGAGCCACAGCAATGTGGTTGACTCTCAACTGCCCTCCAAGGGCAAGCAGGGATGGGCAATAAATGCTGGCCAGCAAGCGATGCCCATGACCCACAAATGAATAAAAAAAATCTGCCTCCAGAGGCAGGGTGCCTCTTGGCAGAGTCACATAACTATGGCAAGTCAATTAATCAGCAAGTACAGGATGGCATTTCCAAAACCCAAACATTGAATCCTTTCATAACCTCACGTTTCATGGTCAGAAAAATATTTTTCAATGTCATCATTGCTGTAATACAACCTTTACCCTTAGAACATAAGAACATAAGAAATAGGAGCAGGAGTAGGCCATCTAGCCTTTCGGGCCTGCCCTGCCATTCAATAAGATCATGGCTGATCTGTCGTGGCTCAGTTCCACATTCCCGCCCTCTCCCCATAACCCTTAATCCCCTCCCTTATCAAAAACCCATCAACCCGCGTCTTAAAAATATTTAGCGAGGTAGCCTCCACCACTTCAATGGGCAGAGAATTCCAGACATTCACCACCCTTTGAGTGAGCCATCTTCCATTAATAAATAATAAGATGGCCTGTTTTCATGACTTTAGTTGAGGCATAAATACAAGATATTCCCTCTAATGCTTTTGCCTCTATTATTTTGAGAGTAACTTCTTCAAAGGAAATCAAGGGCTTCATGTTACCGGTTTCCAGTTGTCCAGTTCTGTTCCCTCCTGTTGCAAGGTTTACTTCTATGAGCAGATAGCTAGTGTTGTGATGCTGGAAGTTGGATGAGTAACACCCAAATGCCCATTTGCTATTGGGAGTTTGTGAGTGAATGAACATGTATCTTAGTTTGTACAGCTTATGCTTGTTGTTATGATGACCAAGTTGGCCATGGGGATTTTCAATAGATCTTCCCATCGGCTGCGTGGAGTATGAGCTACCTTACCGAGCAAGTGGGGGTTTGCCCAATGGGAAGCAGCCAATAGGGGTTTTTAAGCTGGTAACTTTACTTGGATAGGTGCTGTAGGTCCGAAGGTGAAGACTACTTGACTGTAAGCTGCCGTGTGGCCTTTTGCTTTGGTGCACAATCAAAGACATTGGTGATGGAAAACTGGCATTTGGCTATATTGCTAGAAGAAATTAAAGATGCCTCTAGGGGCTAAAGGGATCAAGGGGTATGATGGGAAGGGGGGAATCAGGATATTGATTTTGATGATCAGCCATGATCAAAATGAATGGCAGAGCAGGCTTGAAGGGCTTAATGGCCTACTCTTGCTTCTAGTTTCTATTTTTCTATGTTACTGCTATAATATTTTGAATACAATACTATGAATTATGAAAAAGCTGTTAAGTTATTTGAGAGCTTTGCATGTGACCATTATCATAGTGTAGCAGGTTGGGAAGAAACATTTTGTCATGTGTGTATTTTCTATCTATTCGAAATATAAAAATATTGGGAGTATTTTCCTTGGCAGCTTTTATTCAGTTGAATCAATTGGTTCTCACCCAGATGATCTGAATATTCGGGCACAGCTTTCTCCCTTTGTGACACCTCCTCCCACATGGTCTGCATTGTTTTGTCCCCGTGGGAGATCACGGTGTCACTTCATGAAGGAACAACTTTACAGATAAGTCTGTGAAATTTGAGGCTATTGCCTGACAGTGTTACATTCAGGGTATTTCCATGTTCTGGTGAATTTTTGGCAAACAGAAATAAATTGAATGAGCTCACAGTGGCAGGCTCAATCCAGGCCAAGAGCTTGCTGTGTTTATATAATGTATAATTATTGCCAACCCTGGAAGGCCTGGCAATGCCTACTGTATGCTGTTTGTATGGGCTTCACATGTGTTCTGCTATTAGAACTATTTACACAATTTCAGATAGGAAAACTTACTAATATTTATTGTGCTCACTTCCCATGGTTAGAGACAAGAAATGATTGCTTTTCTTTGAATAGATTTCTGTGTTGCCTTGTTTGGATCTCTCTCCTATATAGGATTCAATTACATGGTGTGACAATTGTTATAATCTAATGTTGGCACACTTCATTCATCCATTACGTCAACCAGCATATACGTAGGTGTAGTTTTCTATGTTCACATAATGTAATTTGAAGCAATGTTACCTTTAAATTTGTTGACTACTTCCACCTAAAAAGTGACTTACCGATTTCAAAAGCTTGGGTGTTTCATAAAATTGAATGATTAAGGAATGGTTTGATTCTAATGCTTCAGCATTCTCAGATTGTAATTAGTTCAAACTGACAAGTTGAAATTTCCTCATCCTTACTTGCAAGTTTCATCAGCAAAATTAATTTGGGTGATCGTAATCTATTTCCAAGTGCAAAATGAGTCTCTGGTTCAAGGCTGAGCATAATTCAACACAAAACTAAGGGTTTCACTAAGATAATGGATGATAGGAATTGAAGGAGGTGTTTCTCTTTGAGTTAACTATGGTGAATTAATGGGATAGCACAGAGGCAGTTTGCTGCATATCTATTGTGTTATCATTGATCAGCAGACACATAAAAGCTAACAATGCTGGAAGCATGTTCTAACCCACATGGAAACCCTGAACAAAATAAAAGAAACTAGACCCTGATAAGGAATTATAAGCAAATTGGGTGTGGCAAAATTAATCCAGTTGAATTTTTATCTGTCCCCCTCAGCATCAATTTGTATTAATTCTTTCCAGAAATAAGATGAGAATAGTGTACTGGGGGGTCTTAGTCTTTTTATTTGCTATCGATTTATTATTGTATTAATATCTAATAAATGCATTTCTTTTATATTTAGAGTGTTGCCTTTATTTCTTGTTTACCCTAAGTGTATTTGGAGTACAATCCTTTCTGTTGTAATGTAAACTCAGCAACAATTTACATTTATATAGCACCAATAGTGTTGTAAAATGTCCCAAGGTACTTCACAAGTGCACTATTAAACAATATTTGATGCAGACACATATGAGACATTCGGACAGGCGATCGCAATCTTGGTCAAATTGCTATGTTTTAAGGAATGTCATAGAGAGGGTTTGTGGGAGGGAGGGGTAGAAAGATAGGAAATTCTGAAGCTGAAGTGTAAAGACTGCAGGTAAGGCAGACTAATTCAGTTTAGTTTAGCTTATTTATTAATGTCACAAGTAGGATTACATTAACACTGCAATGAAATTAAAGTGAAAATCCCCTATTCGTCGCTTTTCAGCGCCTGTTCAGGTACACCGAGAGAGAATTTAGCACGGCCAATGCACCTAACCAGCACGTCTTTCACTCTGTGGGAGGAAACCAGAGCACCTGGAGGAAACCCACACAGACACAGGGAGAACATGCAGACTCCACACAGACAGTGACCAAAGCCAGGAATCGAATCTGGGTCCCTGGCGCTATGAGGCAGCAATGCTAAGCACTATGCCACGATGCTGCCCAGAACCCATATTAAGAGGTCTGGGTGGAGTCTGCATGTCCTTCCTATGTCTGCATGGGTTTTCTCCAGGTGTTCCAGTTGGACATATTTCATGTCTAACCCACTAAGCATCCCAGGTCTGTTTCAGCTTCATCCTTAGCTAATTCTACATCCCTCACTTCCAGGTGACTAGCCATTCCTTATTTTATGAAATTGTCTTGTACCTGAGTCCACTGTCCTGTGTCCTGAGTTGCATACTGATGGGGTATTGTTTGTCCAGTAATCCTAACCATTGAATTTCACATATGCGCAGTACCTGCTCTCCTCCTGTCCCTTACTTTCATAGTTCCGATGTGGAGATGCTGGCATTAGACTGGGGCGGGAACAGTAAGAAATCTCACCTGATGAAGGAGCAGTGCTCCGAAGGCTCCAAATAAACCTGTTGGATTTTAACCTGGTGTTGTGAGACTTCTTATTCATAGCTCCAATAGAAGGCCCCTCTTTTGGTGCTAGGAATATTGATGGGATTGAAGGCGTATAAATCCCCAGGGTCTGATAACCTACATCCTAGAGTACTTAAGAAATAGTGAATGCATTGGTGGTCATCTTCCAGTATTCTATAGACCCTGGAATAGTTCTTGCAGTTTGAATAGTAGCTAATGTCACTCCAATATTCAAAAAGGGAGGTAGAAAGAAAACAGGGAATTATAGACCAGTAAGCCTAACAATGGTAATGGGGAAAATTCTCAAATCCATTATCAACGACTTTATAGCAGAGTATTCAGAAAGCAGTGGCAGGATCAGACAGAGTCAATATGGATTTATGAAGGTGAACTCATGCTTGACAAATGTGTTTGAATTCTTTGAAGATGTAGCTAGTAGAATTGACAATGAGGGAGCCAGCCAATGTGGTATGTTTGGACTTTCGGAAAGTGTTTGACAAAGTCCTGCATTAGAGATTATCATGCAAGATTAAAGCGGATGGGATTGAGGGAAGTGTATTGAGAAGGATAGAAAACTGGTTGGCAGAGGGGAAACAAAGAGTGGGAATTAATGGGGTCCTTTTCAAAGTGGCAGGCAGTAATTAGTGGGGTACCACAGGGATCGGTGCTGAGATCCCAGTTATTTGCAATATGTATTAATGATTTGGATGAGGGAACAAAATGTAGCATCTCAAAATTTTCAGGTGATACCAAGTTGGCTGGAAGGGCGAACTGTGAAAAGGATGCAGAGATCCGTCAGCATGATCTGGACAGGTTGGACGAGTGGGCTAATCAATGGCAGATGTAGCATAATTTGGATAAATGGAAAGTTATTCAGTTTGGAAGAAAAACAAGAAGGCGGATTACTACCTTAATAGATGTAAATTGGGTGGGGAGAGTGTGCAACGAGACCTGGGTGTCTTTATGCACCAGTCGCTGAAGGTAAACATGTAGGTGCAGCAGGAGGTAAAGAGGGCAAATGGCATGTTGTCCTTCATTGTGAGAGGTTTTGAGTAAAGGATGTGTTGTTGCAATCATACAGGGCTCTGGTGAGGCCATACGTGGAATATTGTGTGTAGCAAAGGTTTACCAGGCTAATTCTGGGGATGGTGGGACTGGTGTATGAGGAGAGATTGACTAGATTAGGATTGTTTTTGCTGGAGTTCAGACGAATGATGGGGGGAGTCTCATAGAGACTTATAAAATCATAACAGGACTAGACAGAGATGTTTCCAATGGTGGGTGTGTCCAGAATCAGGAGTCACAGTCTGAGGATTCAGGGTAGACCATTTAGAATGGAGATGAGAAGACATTTCTTCACCCAAAGAGTGGTGAGCCTGTGGAATTCATTACCACAAGAAGTAGTTGATGCCAAAACATTGAATGTATTCAAGTATTCACTTTGGTAGAAATAATAGTAGGAAGGAATATTATTTAAAGGGTGAAAAGCTGCAGCATGCTACTGTGCAGAGGGACCTGGGGGTCCTTGTTCACGAATCACAAAAACCCAGTCTGCAGGTGCAGCAGGTGATCAAGAATGTTGGCCTTTATCACGAGAGGGATGGAATATAAAAGCAGGGAGGTCTTGCTGCAACTGTACAAGGCACTGGTGAGGCCGCAGCTCGAGCACTGTGTGCAGTTTTGGACCCCTTATTTGCATAAGGATATATTGGCCTTGGAGGGAGTACAGAGAAGGTTCACCAGGCTGATACCAGAGATGAGGGGGTTAGCTTATGAGGGGAGATTAAATAGACTGGGCCTGTACTCGTTGGAGTTTGGAAGGCTGAGGAGGAATCTTATAGAGACGTACAAGATAGTGAAAGGGGCTAGATAGGGTAGAGGTAGAGAGATACTTTCTGCTTAGAAAGGAAAACTGAACTAGAGGGCATAGCCTCAAAATAAAGGGGGGGGCAGTTTAGAATGGAGTTGAAGAGGAACTTCTTCACTCAAAGGTGGTGAATCTCTAGAATTCTCTGCCCATTGAAGTGGTGGACGCTACCTTGTTGAGTATATTTAAGTCACGGATAGATAAATTTCTGATAGACAAGGGAATTAAGGGTTGTGGGGAGAAAGTGGGAAAGTGGAACTGATCCACTGCAGATCAGTCATGATCTTATTGAATGGCAGGGCAGGCTCAAAGGGCTAGATGGCCTACTCCTGCTCCTATTTCTTATGTTCTTGTTAAGAGGCGGCTAGATATTGCACTTGGGGTGAATGGAGTCAAAGGTTATGGGGATAAAACAGGATTAGGCTATTGAATTGACAATTAGCCATGATGGTATTGAATGGCGGAGCAGGCTCAAAGGGCCAAATGGCCTCCTCCTGCTCCTACCTTTTATGTTTCTATGTTTCTGCTGCCCCTTAATTTTCTCCATGAGGGTTGTTCACCTTGTTCATGTTATCTATTATTTCTTCCTGCGGGTAGCATTTCATAGTTGCCTGCATTTAATTTCAATTTGCCTGCTGCTCTCCCCACTAATGTCCAACTCATTCAACGAATTCAGCATTGCTCCTCCGAATTCCACTGCCACTTCTAACTTGGTGTAAAAGCAAATTTGATCACTTTGCATCTGAATATATGTCAGGTGTGTAAATTAGAAACTGTAATGATCCCAGTCATGATCCCTGGGTTTTAGTTTATTGTATTATTTTATTTCATGAGTCCTGGGACAGTGCAGCCACAAAATATCCAATAATGCAGTTAACAATGTAAATTGAAAGCACTTAGCAGGTTGCTGGTTCTCTTCTCCGTGATTAATTGACTCATTCAAAAGGTGTGAAGGTGAGAAAGTAAGGGTAATTGCTACAGACAGCTTAATCAAAGGCAACATTTTCAAGTTTTTGCATTTTAAAAAAGATAATGACTGAAATAAAGTTACAAAACCAGCCAATGATACATTCAACAGAATCTAAAATCAACTAATTCATACCTAACATGACAGCTCTATGACAAGTTATTACAGATATTGGAGAGATGCTATTACAACCTTGTCAGTGATGTGCCAACTAATGTCAAAGGAGTATTTCACAAAACTCAAAAAGTGACAAAAACCGGGTGTTGTCACATCAGAATATTAAAGCCAGAAACTGTTCATATTTTTTTCCTCAAACTTAAATAAAATTCTGGGTCAGTACTAAGAATCGGCATTTTTTTCCTTCTTTCCAACTCTTTTTCCTCTCCCAAACATGCTGATTCGAGCAATGGTACATGGTTTTACCATCCGGACCAGGATCTTATTTGCACTGCCAGAACTCTGTCAATATATAAGCCTCCTGAGACTTCAACTACAGCCCAGTCATAACCCAAAATGCCACTGTCATTGTTACTTGTGCCCCCACTTTTGACTTACAAAGAACAAAGAAAAGTACAGCACAGGAACAGGCCCTTTGGCCCTCCAGATCTGTACCAACAATGATGCCTAACTAAATTGAAAAAAACCTTCTGCTTTTACTCGGTCTGTATCACTCTATTCCCTCCCTATTCATGTACCCATCCAGATGCCTCTTAAATGTGCCTGTTTCCATCACATCTTCTGGCAGTATGTTCCAGGCACCCATCACTCTCTGCATGAAAATCGTGCCCCGCATTTCCCCCTTAAACTTTCCCCCTTTCACCTTGAACCTATGCCCCCTTGTACTTGACACTTTCATCCTTGGAAAAAAGCCTCTGACTATCCACCCTGTCTATGCCTTTCATAATTTTGAAGACAACTATCAGGTCTACCCTCAGCCCCTGTCTTTCCAGTGACTTCAATGAAGATGTTAAAGAAAAGTTCTCTACTGACCTTGATGATATCCTCACTGCCACCTTCTGGTAAAGGTTAATGCCAGCATTGGCCTCGATTCCAGTGTTTGGAGTGAAACCATTGGTTTTGCCTATCCTGTTTTTCCCAAAGTAAACGGTATCTTCCTGCTGAGACACTTTCCTCTGCCAGAACGATAAATACAAAACCATGTGATGGCATTCTTGATCAAAAAAAGGTTTAAATTTTATTTATTAGTCACAAGTAGGCTTACATTAACACTGCAATGAAGTTACGGTGAAAATCCCAGGTCAAGGTATTGGCTCCACAGGTTTGGGCATATGCACAGGATAAAAGATGGTCGTGTTCCCAAGGAAATGCAATATGGAGAGATTGCCTGTGCAAAAAAAACAGTAAGATATCCAATGCTTTGATTCAAGTACACTGTCAAATGAGACATGAAAGCCTCAACATCAATTGTGACAAGTGGGAAACTTGAACTGATGGCTAATACAAATGGCAATAATAGCTGCAGGTGGGTGTTTGGCACCACAAGGTGTAGTTCCAATGAAGGTCCAAAGCAGATCCAACCCTGCTAATAAGTTGTCAGCAGAGATCATCCCACAGCAGTGGCAAAAGCTAACTTCATTTATGCACTTGTGGTCTTTGTTTGTTCAGCTATATGTTTGTCAGTGGAGATACAATTAGATGGTTTCCCCTCTATTCCATCTCTTGACTAATCGCAATAAAATGTGTTTTAAAGAAATGTTTTAATTCCTTGAGTGCTGTGACTCTCAAAAACAGACAAGACAGGTTTTCTCATAAGTTTCTAAAAGAAAGTAGGTCCATCAAGCCTGCTCCAACATTTAATATGATTGTGGCTGCCCTTTGGCTTCAATCCAATTTTCTTACTCATCCCCATGTGCCTTGATTGCCTGAGAGACCAAAACTCAGTCTATCCCAGCCTTAAAGGTATCCAATGATAGAGCGTCCAGAACCTTCTGAGATAGAGAATTCCAATGATTCCACAGTCCGAAATGATCAGCCCCTTATCCTGAGACTGTGTCCTTTGCTTTAGGTTGTCTGACACGTGGAAACAATCTTTCAGAGTCCACTTTCCCCTTTGGAATTTTGTAAGTTTCGATGAGAACACTTCTTAATCTTCTGAACTCCAGAGAACATAAGCTTAATTTACTCAGCCTCTAATTCTAGGACAACCCCTTCATTGCAAGGACTAATTTAGTGAACTTTTGTTGTGTCACCTTCAATCTAATTATATCCTTTCTTAAATGTGGAGACCCAAAACTGCACACAGTACCCCAGATGTAGATTCACCAAAATCCTGTGTAATTGTAACAAGGCTTCTTTATTCTTGAACTCCAATCCCTTTGCATTAAAGGCCAATATAACTTTTGCCTTCCTAATTGTTTGCTGTTCCTGCACAACAATTATGTGTTCCTTGCATGTGCATGCACGTCAATACTTACAAATTCTCACCTTTTAAAACATATTGTACTTCTTTATTCCACTAAAAGTGAATGACTTCACATTTCCCTATGTCATACACCATCTGACATCTTGTGGCCCACTCACCTAACCTCGCTCAATCTCCTTACTGCCTCTCTGTGTCCTCTTCACACATTATCTTTCTACCTAGCTTGGTATCATGAGAAAACTTTGGTACATTATTCTGTCTCTTCATCTAGGTCATTAGTATATATTATAAATAGTTGATGGCCACACTGATCACAGAATCACAGAATCCTACAGTGCAGAATAAGGCCAAGGTGGGGTGAATGGCCTCTGTAATTTTTTTGTGGCTCTATGGCTCTAAAATGGTGATCACAGAAGAGGTAACATGTACTTATTACTTTGTGGACACTTTAAAACATTGGAAGAGATTCTCTGGCCTCCATTCAGCATCTTTCTTAGCGGCGGGAGGTGAAGTGCTGGTCACTGGCAGCAGGATTCTCTCTGCCTGCCACTGTCAATGGGAATTTCCTTGAATTCACCCCATATCACCAGGAAAGCTGCTGGCAGATCCAGAGAATCCCTTTGGCGTGAACAGCCACAGAATTCCAGCCTTTAATGCACTTAACTTTCAAGATAAAAGCTGAAAAGTTGCAGCTCTGATCATTTTCTTTTGGTTCACTGATGAAAATGGAAGTTTCTGTGATGAATTTACAGTGACCAGCTACTTGCAGCAGTAGGTTTCTGGCTTTACTCCAGGTGAGGGTACATTTTAGCTCCTTTGGTGAAAATTTGGCTTCGTCCTTCAAATCTTCAGGTAAATCATTCTTTGGCTGTCAGTGGATTTTATGATGTGAAGATGCCAGCATTGGACCAGGGTGGGCACAGTGAGAAGTCTCACAACTCCTGGTTAAAGTCCAATAGGATTATTTGAAATCACAAGCTTTCAGTGTGCTGCTCCTTCACCAGGATCTCTTCCCTCTGTTGTGTCCCAGTCTTCCAGATTGACTGGCATGAGACTGCTCTCAAGGTGCATTTTCAGTGAGGTGTTTCTCATCACAAGCTGGTTTCTTTCCTTTCCAAGATGGCGCCAGAGCAAGGTGACTTCTTGTAAGCTGTGCCCAGCATACCTTCTAATTCTATCTTTTACTCTCATTCTGTGCTATTAAAACTTTATTCTAACTCTTTTAAACTCTCTAACAATGCTCTAATTCTATAACTGTAACAGTACATTCTATATTCTCTTGTTTCCTTCTCTGTGAATGGTATGTTTTGTCTGTATAGCTCACAAGAAACAATACTTTTCACTATATGTTTGTATATGTGACAATAATAAATCAAATCAAATCAAAATCTGTCCACTGGCCATAGTATCATTGCTTCCATTACCTAGACAAATGCTGCTAAGGATGTTAGTATTGACAATCAATGGGTTTTGAATCTCAGTTATTTTCATTTCTCTATCATAGAATGCTTTTTTCTCACAGTTATTCTCTGGAATTTACTTCTGCAGTCACTAAATCTGTGCGGTCATTGTGCATTGTATTCTGTAGCCATTCAGGCAATAGGACAGTGATGGGCAACCTAGGCCATTGAGTTGGCTCCATGAGTGGCCCTGCTTCATTCCGGTGGGCCACAAGATTGAAATCAGGCTTGTTCATTAACCATAATCCCAACAATAAGATTAAATACATTTAATACACACCGAATATTTCATAATGAGTTAGAGAAAATGCTAATCATTTATATATTATTAGAACCATCAGCAAATTCAAATGGTGGAAACAAAATAAGTATCTGGTTGCAGAGAGAGCGTATGGCTCTCACAGGCAATGTGCAATCAGCCTGCACCTCACTTCATTTGCCCTTGCTTTGAGTGCTTTTCACTTCAGCCATATTACTAGGAATAAATCTACACAGACGGAACCAGAGGTATGTGGCAACCCTGCGTGTGGGCACCAGTCAAAAAATGTCTTGTGGGCCGCACTCAGAACCCAAAAGACTGCATGTGGCCTTCAGGCTGCAGATTGCCCACCAGTGCAAAGGTAGCTGCTAAATCCACTGGAGAGATAGGTTGCATTTTTTATGTCTCCTCAAAGAAGTGTTCCAAAAGATTAGTTACATTTTAGTGACTTGACCAGATAATCAGGCTACTTCAAGCTTTGGCCATTTTCAAGTATATTTGGCAGACAAGGAGAAATATCACTATGCTTTATGGTCTTATAAAGACAGGAAAATGAGGATAAGAAAAATATCAGCCATGATTGAAAGGCAGAGTAGACTCGGTAGGCTGAGTGGCCTAATTCTGCTCCTATATCTTATGACCTGACCACCCCCTCGACTCCATCTTGTAACAACACACATTGCCCATTCTCCGTATTGTTTAAAATAAATAAGATGTTCATTATTTTCAGACACCTGCAGGTACACCTGGAGTCCAAAATTCTTTGGACTCTGGACTGATTCCCACAGATTGGAGGGTAGCTAATGTAAGCCTACTTTTCAAAAAGGGAGGTGGAGAGAAAACAGAACTATAGACCAGTGAGCCTAACGGCAGTACTGGGGAAGGCGCTAGAGTCCATTATTAAGGATTTCATAACTCAGCATTTGAAAGGCAGTGGTATAATCAAACAAAGTCAGCATGGATTTACAAAAGGGAAATCATACTTGATGAATCTATTGGACTTTTATGAGGATGTAACCAGTAGAATTGACTGAGGAGAACCAGTGGATGTGGTTTATTTGAACTTTCAGAAGACATTTGACAAGGTCTCACTTAAGACTACTATGTGGCGTTAATGCACATGAGATTATAGGTAATGTCTTGAGATGGATAGAAAGGTGGTTAACGGATAGGAAACAAGGAGTGGCATAAATGGGTCTTTTTCTGATTGGCAGTCAGTGATTAGTGAAGTTCCGCAGGGATCTGTGCTAGAGATGAATAATTTGGAAGAGGTAACTGAATGTATTATCTCCAAATTTGCAGATGACACAAAGTTGAGTAGGGGAGTGATCTGTGAGGAGAATGCGGACATACTTCAGCGTGATTTGGACAGGCTGAGTGTGTAGGCAAGTGCATGGCAGATAGAGTATAATGTGGATAAATGTGAGGTTATCCGCTTTGGTAGCAATAATAGGAAGACAGATTATACCTTGAATGTGTGTAAATTGAGAGAGGTGGATACTTAATAAGACTTTGGTCGCTGAAAGTAAGCGCGCAGGTACACAAGGCGGTAAAGAAGGCAAATGGTACATTGGCCTTCATCATGAGAGGATTTGAGTATACAGAATAGGGATGTTTTGCTGCAGTTGTATAGGGCGTTAGTGAGGCCACATCCGGAGTATTGTGTGCGGCTTTGGTATCCTTAGCTGAGGAAGGATGTCCTTGCTATTGAGGGAGTACAGTGAAAGTTTACCAGGCTGATTCCTACGATGGCAGGTCTGTCATATGAGGACAGAATAAGTCAGTTTGGATTATATTTACAGGAGTTTAGAAGGGTGAGAGGGGATTGCATAGAAACTTATAAAATTCTAACATGGCTAGACAGAGTAGGTTCAGAAAGAATGTTTGCAGTGGTGGGGGAGTCCAGAATTAGGGGTCATAGTCTGAGGATAAGTGGTAAACCTTTTAGAACTGAGATGAGGAGCAATTTCTGCACCTGGAGGGTAGTGAATGTGTGGAATTACTATCACAGCAAGTAATTGAGGACAAAACACCTGATTTCAAGGAGAAATTAGATATAGCTCTAGGAGTAAAAGGATCGAGGGTTATGGGGAGAAGGGGAGATCAGGATATTGAATTTGATAATCAGCCATGATCAAAATGAATGGTGGAGAAGGCTCAAAGGGGCAAATGGCCCATTCTTGCTTCTTGTTCCTTTGTTTCGATCTGTGTGACACTTTGGAAGTAATATAGCAGATGATCTGACCTCACCTCATCAAGGTGCTCAGGATACATTTCCATCATCGCTCACAGATGGAAGAATGCCAATTGCCAATCACTGACACTTTGCTTGTTTATGTTGGTATTTGCATGGGACCTCCATAAGATGAGGGATTAAAGTCCTACCTCCAAAAAAATAAAGCTTTTTGAGTGTTAAATGTCTGCAGGGCAGCAAATATCAGCAGGGATGTGTTCCCCATTGACTCTTTGGATGGCGGAGGGAAAACTCCACCACCCTAAAAATCCTGACCAGGATAGGGAGAGGCAGTATTCATCAAAATGGTATTTGAGTTGTGCAAAGAGACCATATGCTAAAGAGTTCAGAGACTGAATTTATTTGATCAGGAAGTGAAAAGAAGTCTTTTTATTGCTGGATGTTTGCTCCAGACTCCCAAGTAGTGAGAAAGAGATGAGAAGTCAAACCATCAGTGATTTTCAAAGAAACGTAAAAAGAAAAGCAGGAATCGTAGGTGATTAATTACTCCAATATGGACTAGGAATGGCAAAGAAAGGTGAGGATTCCATAAAGTTCATACAGGAGAACTTTCTTAATTGATAAATTTCTGGCACAATGGGGAAGAATGCTGGTTTAGTTTTTGACAAATGAAAAAGATCAAGTGGCAAATATTTGGGTAATAGCGATCATAATTAAGACTTAATGTAGTCATGGAAAGGGGAAATATAATCAAAGGTGAAAATGACCAACTGCATGAGTGCCAATTTCATGTGACTTGAGAACAGAAAAGGTGGACTTGAAAGGAAGACTGACCAGGATATCTGTACATGAGCAATGGCAGGCCTTTGGACAGAGATAATTTGGGTGCAAGTCACGTAAGTTCCTATCAGCCAGGAAAGATAAAAGCTTTCCTGGCTGATGTAAAAACTAAAGGTAAAAGCTAGGGGTTCCTGGATGACAAAATTAAATAGAGGTTAAATGATGTTGAAAAGGGGAGTTTAAGACAAATGTCAGGTACAGAATGCAATCAAAAACCAGGCAGAAATGCAAAGCACATAAGGGACAATTGAAAAGGATGTAAGAAGGGAAAAGCGAGGGTATGAGAAAAATAGATAAATAGAAGGGAACCAATAATCTTTTGGTAATGATAATTAAAGTAAAAGGATATTTATGGGAATAGTGGGGCAGGGTTGAGACCTAAAAATGGAATATCGTCTTAGGAAGGCAGAGGATGTGACTGAGGTATTGGAAAGACGTTCTAGACCAGATTTTGTAGTAGTAAATATGGTGAAACTGTCCATTCACTATCATTGCTACTCTGAATCTGACAGCAACTTCAGAATTTTGGCATTGAACTGTATGAGTGAACTCCAAAAGATGCTATTAGATAATCTATGCTTCTCATTACAAGTGGAAGTCCCTCCAGACTGAAATCGAGTAGAAATCTATGAACAGATGAATTTTAAGCTACTTATAAAGACATTCAAAGAAACAGCACTTGTTGAAAGAGGTATACCTGGGCTTTTAACAGCATACTAAGTTCATAACTACCATTATACATTGGCCGTGATTTTTCCAAATAAACAAGTGTCATAATGGTGAGAATACTGGGGCAATCTGTGCCGGTCTCTCCGGCATGGTCAGAACTGTAAGTGACCCACCCTCAGTCATGTTTTTGGAGAGTTGTGAGTTGCATGCTGGTTCTGGGGGAGATGAGGCCTAGACGCACTGGTGAGCCTGGCTGCAAAATGATCAGGTGCCATTTTGGAGAGGTGCCTCAATCTCAGTGCAGTGGGAGATGTCAACTCTCCACCCACAGATTTTGGGGGCTCCCCCATCAGTACATGTTTCCCACCCTCTCTTTGATATAGGCTGTGGGCTTTGGGACATTGGGGTTCCTCCTGGTCGGTCCCACTTCATGACTGCCCAGGTGACCCCCCATATCTGCAACAATGCATGACCACCCCCCCCCGCCGCACTTCATCCCTGGACAGCCCCCTCTTCATAGACCCCCCCCAATCATAGCTCCACGCTCACTCAGGCCCCACACCCACACCTTAGCACTGTCCTGACACACTGCTCAACTGCCACTGCACTGTCAGTATGCCAGGCTGGCACTTCCAAGATGGCAGGTTGGCACTGCCAGGGTGCCGTGGGCCCTGAGAGGTGGGCACTACCAGGTGGGCTCTGCTCAGCATTATCCCCAATCACCCGGGGGTTACCACAGCTTCCAATCCACCTGGCATGGCCATCCAATCCTCCTTACATGATTAACTAATAGAAAGCAAAGAGTGGGGGTAAATGGATGTTCTTCTGGTTGGTGATCAGTGACTAGTGGTGTGCCTCAGGGATCAGTGTTGGTATCGCAATTGTTTATGATTTAAATAGATGATTCAGAGCTGGGGACCAGTTATAGTGTGTCAAAATTCGTAGATGACACTAAGGTGAGTGATAGACCAAAGTATGCAGAGGATGCTGAAAGTCTGCAAAGGGATATAGATAGTCTAAGTGAGTGGGCAAAGGTCTGGCAGATGGAGTACAATGTTGGTAAATATCAGGACATCCATTTTGGTAGGAATAACAGCAAAATGGACTATTATTTAAATAGTAAAGAATTGCAGCATGCTGCTGTGCAGAGGGACCTGGGTGTCCTTGTGCAAGAATCACAAGGAGTTGGTTTGCAGTTGTAGCAGGTAATTAAGAAGGCAAATGGAATTGTGTCCTTCATTGCTAGAGGCATGGAGTTTAAAAACTGTGAGGTTATGTTGTAGTTGTATAAAGTGCTGGTGAGGCCACACCTGTGGTACTGTGTACAGTTTTGGTCTCCTTACTTGGGAAAGGATATACTGGCACTGGAGGGGATACAGAGGAGATTCATTAGGTTGATTCTGGAGTTGAGAGTGTTGGGTTATGAGGAGAGGCTAAAGAATGAGGGGAGGGCTTGTAGAAACATATAAGATTATGAAGGGGATAGTTAAGATTGAAGCAGGGAAGTTGTTTCCACTGGCAGGTGAAACTAGAACTAGGGGGCACAGCTTCAAAATAAGGGGGAGCAGATTTAGGGCTGAGTTGAGGAGGAACTTCTTCACACAAAGGTTTGTGAATCTGTGGAATTCCTGCCCAGTGAAGCAGTTGAGGCTACCTCATTGAATGTTTTTAAGGCAAGGATCTTGATTTTCAGAAGGTGTTTGACAAGGTACCTCACAAGAGGTTATTGCAGAAGGTAAGGGGGCATGGAGTTGGGGGTAGGGTGTTAGCGTGGATAGAGGATTGGTTGTCAAATAGGAGGCAGAGAGTGGGGGTCAATGGGTGCTATTCGGATCGGCGGATGGTGACTAGTGGAGTGCCCCAGGGGTCGGTGCTGGGGCCTCAGCTATTTACCATTTATATAGATGATCTGGAGGAGGGAGCCGAGTGTATGGTGTCGAAATTTGCTGATGACACCAAAATTGGTGGAAAGGCAAATTGTGCGGAGGGTGGTGAGAGTCTACAGAAGGATCTAGACAGGCTGGGCGAATGGGCCAGGAAATGGCAGATGGAATTTAATGTTGGCAAGTGCGAGGTGGTCCACTTTGGTAGGAATAATGGTAGGAAGGATTATTAATTACGTGGAGAAAAACTGCAGCAGGCGATTGTGCAGAGGGACCTCGGGGTCCTTGTGCATGAGTCGCAAAAACCCAGCCTGCAGGTGCAGCAGGTGGTCAGGAAGGCGAATGGGATGCTGGCCTTCATCGCGAGGGGGATTGAATATAAAAGTAGGGAGGTCTTGCTGTGGCTGTATAGAGCATTGGTGAGGCCGCAGCTAGAGTACTCTGTGCAGTTTTGGGCGCCGTACTTACGCAAGGATATTTTGGCCTTGGAGGGAGTGCAGAGGAGGTTTACTAGGCTGATACCGGAGTTGAGGGGGTTGAGCTATGAGGAGAGGCTGAATAAATTAGGCTTGTACTCGTTAGAGTTTAGAAGAATGAGGGGAGATCTCATTGAGACGTATAAGATGATGAATGGGATGGATAGGATAGAGGTGGAGAGACTCTTCCCACTCAGAAAGGATAGTAGGACTAGGGGGCACAGCCTCAAGATAAAGGGGGGGCGGTTTAGAACGGAGTTGAGGAGGAACTTCTTCACTCAAAGGGTGGTGAATCTCTGGAATTCTCTGCCCGTTGAAGTGGTGGAGGCTGCCTCGCTAAATATTTTTAAGACGGGGGTTGATGGGTTTTTGATAAGAGAGGGGATTAAGGGTTATGGGGAGAGGGCGGGAATGTGGAACTGAGCCACGACAGATCAGCCATGATCTTATTGAATGGCGGGGCAGGCTCGAAGGGCTAGTTGGCCTACTCCTGCCCCTATTTCTTATGTTCTTATTATAGGTACATTTTTGAACAGTAAAGGAATTAAGGGTTATGGTGAGCGCGCGGGTAAGTGGAGCTGAGTCTACGAAAAGATCAGCCATGGTCTTATTGAATGGCGGAGCAGGCTCGAGGGACCAGATGGCCTACTTCTGCTCCTAGTTCTTATGTTCTTATCATGGCTGGTCTCCAATAATGGAGATCACTAGTGATTCTTGCTTGTTCTGCGTCACACTTGAAGATCGGAAGATTCTGGGAGCTGGGAGAATCCATCTTCCAATGGGCTATGCATGTTTAAATACTACTTTAAAAATGCTAATCAGCCTTATATTCCTGATTTTCCTGATTAGAAAGGACTATTACCAGGACAATTGCAAACCATTAGATGCAGGGTGAGATATCCATTTTTGGGCCATGTCTAATTTTCTGTGATTGGTGCAGTCTGGAGAGGTGTGGCAAGGTCGGAAAATCACCCCTACCATCTCTGTCCCTGAAGAACTAATTTTATGTTTGTGGCATATCAAACTTTTTTATTAAGATAATAATTAAAGTTAAGATTTTATTTATTAGTCACAAGTAAGGCTTACATTAATACTGCAATGAAGTTACTGTGAAATTTCCCTTGTTGCCACAGTCTGGCGCCTGTTTGAATCCATGCCACAACTAACACATCTTTCAGACTGTGGCAGGAAACCGGAGCGCCTGGAGGAAACCCATTCAGACATGGGGAGAATGTGCAAACTGCACACAGACAGTGACCTAAGCCAGGAACTGAATTTGGGACCCTGGCATTGTGAGGCAGCAGTGCTAACCACTATGCCACAATGTAGTAATGAAATCACACATTCTTATTTCTTTAAACAAATGTCACTTATTCCCTTTGTTTCAGCTGCTAACATAACATAAGAACATAAGAACATAAGAAATAGGAGCAGGAGTAGGCCATCTAGCCCTTTGAGCCTGCCCCGCCATTCAATAAGATCATGGCTGATCTGTCGTGGCTCAGTTCCACATTCCCGCCCTCTCCCCATAACCCTTAATCCCCTCTCTTATCAAAAACCCATCAACCCGCGTCTTAAAAATATTTAGCGAGGCAGCCTCCACCACTAACATATGTCTCAATCATTTCACTGTCTAAAATTTAAATAAAAGTGAAAAATACAGTGATATCATTTTTGCCTGTGAGAATACTGCAATGCAATTTGTTGTCACTTTAATAACATCATTGTTGTTGAATACATGGAGATGCCTAGATGGTGCCAGATTCATCTTCATGTTGGAAAAGGGAGAATCCAGGTTACTTATATATAAAACACCCAGCGGACACTACAGTGGAATTCTTTCCGATTAGAAAAACATTAATTCACAAAACCCTATATGTTTATTCCTAGCCAATTATATACCAAACGTACCCTTGTCCCTTTAATACCATTTGCTTCTATTTTCTGAATAGGTCCATTATGAGGTACTTTGTCAAATGCCTTTTAATAACATGTATACAAAATGTGCAGCATTAGCTTCATCAACCCTTTCTGCTACTTCATTAAATAACTCAGTCAGGTTAGTCAGACATAAATTATCTTTAACAAGTCCATGCTGGTTATCCCCAGGCTTCTCCAAATGGGAATTAATTTTGTCCTTCTTGACAATTGTCTCACATAACATTCCCACCACTTGTATTACACTGATTGGTCTGATTGTTATCAGATTTATCATCTCTTTTCTTTTTTAACAGAAGTTCCAAATTTGCAAATGTCCATTCCTCTGGCACTATTCTTGTACCCAAGGAGTATTTGGACCAGACATTCTGCTACTTTCATCTTAATTTCCCTCTGCAACGTAGGATGCACCCCTTATGGACCAGGTGATGTTAAGTTCGGGTCATGCCAACTTATTTATCCAATCTGGAGGAGGTGATGGCCTAGTGGCCTTATTGCTAGACAATTAATCCAAAAACTCAGCTAATGTTCTGGGGACTCAGGTTCGAAATCCCACCATGGCAGATGATGGCAATTGAATTCAACAAAAGAAATCTGGAATTAAGAATTGACTGGTGACCATGAAACCATTGTCGATTGTTGGAAAAACCCATTGGGTTCACTTAAATCCTTTAGGGAAGGAAATCTGCCTTATCCTGTCTGGCCTACACGTGACCCCAGAGCCATAGCAATGTGATTGGCTTTCAACTGCCAATGGGCAACAAGGGATGGGCAATAAATGCTGTCCCACAAATGAATAAAAAAATTTCTACTTCCTGATCCTCTAATAAAACATCAACTTTATTCTCTTTATTTTGTGAGGATCGATACAAAGGCCCTGATATTTTGGGGAACACTTCAGCGGTCATGGGCATCCGGCCTCTGATCTTCGGGTAAGTGTTCTCCAAGGTGGCCTCACGACCCATGACAGTGCAGTCGCTGAGCAGAAACTGGTAGCCAAGCTTTGCACACTTGAGAGCGGCCTCAACCGGGATCTTGGGTTCATGTCACACTATCTGTAACCCCCACAACTTGCCTGGACTTGCAAAATCTCTGTCTGGAAACAATACACATCTCTTCAACCTGTGCTCTCTCCACTCACATTGTCTGTACCTTTAAGAATTGATTAGCTGTAAAGACTCACATTCCAATCATTATGCATGTAAATTGAGTTTGTGTCTTTGTGCCCTGTTTGTGACCAGAACTCACAGCCACCTGATGAAGGGACAGCATGTTCCGAAAGCTTGTGGCATTTGCTACAAATAAACTTGTTGGACTTTAAGCTGGTGTTGTGGGATTTCTTTCTGTTTTGCCCAAGTCCAACGCCGGCATGTCCACATCCCGATATTTTGGTCAGCAACAAAGCAACAACGTTTTCATTGATCTTGAAGAAAGCTGCCCGCAAAGATCCAAAATCTCACGGAGGCCTGGATTTTCCCTTTACCCCTTTTGTTTCTGATATTTCAGCTCTGAGCTTAATTCCTACGAGTATGTTCCAATTAAATACTTCTGTGCAGAGGGACGGAGGGAGGAATGGGGTGCATCTCCTCATTCATCAGAGACTTAAATTAATGTTAACGATGGAAAAATACATGTCCTGAAACTTCTTACTGAAATCTGAGTTTGACATCTCTTGTTATTCTGCAATGCATTCAGAGGCCATTTTCTTGTTGGAATGTGCAGCAAACTTTTGACTTCATGGAAGAATAGCCTAAAAATTGACTAAGCACTTGGATCACATAGCTGTCAGTCACGCTAAGAGAAATGGGTCGTTTGGTACCTTTTATACCAGTAATTAGTCTCTCTGTGATTTCTTGCTTTCTGTTATCATGTAGTTGTATAATGTATGAGACAGGCTACCCGCTGAGCAGATCCCTCTGCAGGATAAGAAGCAAACATCATTTCTCATGCTACACTCAGTGAACGCTCATTTATTAACTCTTTGAGAATTGAACATCTTAAAATGGGAACTCATTCCCTCTCAGCAACAAGTTGCCTACAATCAAACCCGCTCCTGCATAAAAAATAATTATTAATATTACAATTCCAACTTAAAATCATGGGTATCGTTGGGGGCAAAATCAGTCTTCAGCAGCAGTGTGAAAGAAACTGATAGCATAAACATACAAAAATAGAAATTAGAAGTAGGAGTAGGCCATTGGCCCTTTGAGCCTGCTCCGCCATTCATCTTGATCATGGCTGATCATCAAATTCAATATCCTGACCCACACTTCTTCCCTTTGATCCCGTTAGCCCCAAGAGCTCTGTCTAATTTCTTCTTGAAATCACACGGCATTTTGACCTCAACTATATTCTGTGCTGGTGAATTCCACAATTCACCATCCTCTGTTTCTCCTCACCTCAGTCCTAAAAGGTTTATCCGTTTGGTCTAGATGTGACACCAGAGCCATAGCAATGTGGTTGAATCTCAACTGCCCTTGGGCAACAGGGGATGGGCAATAAATGTAAAAGATTTACCCCTTATTCTCAAACTATGACTCTAATAGCAAATCGATATGCCGTTTGAAGACATGCCAGACTTTATTTTTCATTAAAGACAAATTTTATTTCATTTTTTTGATATTACTATTAGTTACAAATTAACAACTTGCTTGGAATTGATTTACTAGGATCAGGGAATTTGGGATGGAAAATATATATCTGAGGATCAATTTGATTAGTTGTCTCACCCTGACAATATTTCTGAATGATTACTTTGGATGGGTGCATTCCCCTCTCTCTGACAGCTGTAATGTGGCTTTTGCAACTACAGATGGTCTTGTTGAGTCGACATTATTAAATTATTATCCAGTGCTATTAATGAAGGCAATATTCAATGGTATTTACAAATTTACAAAAACATTTCACTCACTTCCCTTCAAAGCCAATGGGAAAAAAAGAACTTACATTCCATCGGTGATAGTTAAACCTACATTGTCAGACAAGAAACTTAGATTTTAATAATTATCAGCAAAATAAGCAAGATACTGGAAAACCGAAATAAAAACAGAAAATGCTGAATAAACTCAGCAGGTTTGGCAGCATCTGTGGAAAGAAAGCGAGACAAAGACAGAGTTAACATTTCAGATCTAAATGACCCCTCTCTGGTTCTGCAGAATGGCCAAACCTGCTGAGTTTACCCAGCATTTTCTGTTTATATTTAAATAATGATCTGCAATTACAAGAAAAAGGGCATTGGGCAAGAAAAATAGTGAAATTGTTAGGATAGGCAGGGGAAAATCATGTACAGACTCTGGAAGACGTGCTGGTTAGGTGCATTGGCCATGCTAAATTCTCCCTCAGTGTGCCCAAACAGGCAACAGAGTGTGGCGACTAGGGGGTTTTCACAGTAACTTCATTGCAGTGGTAATATAAGCCTACTTGTGACACTAATAAATAAACTAAAACTTTAAGTTTTAGGCAAAGATTGGCCTGTGATATACTGCATCCACTGAAGCACAACCTTATATAAGAACTTTAAACATGTGTAGCTGTCTGTGCAGACAGCTAATGATTTATCTGTTATGAATTGTCAGTAATCATTGTGTATTCAAAACCCGCCTGTCTGTTTGAGCAGGTCCACCTGTTCAGAAATGAAAACTATCTTTCACAGACCAGTGGACAAGGTATTCTTGGTCCCATTTTTTGACATTGTCTTGAAATATTTCTGTCTGTTGACAGCCTCGGGTTATTTTGAAAGAAAGCGGAACCATCTGCTTGGATGGAGACAATAATTGGGCAGGAGTTTCAACCCTTCTGATTTATGAATCAGAATATAGGTTGCGCCCCATACTTCTTTTTAACTGGTTGTAAGTTTTCCTTTCTTCTTTTGCTTTCCTGCGCATTTTACATTTACTAGACATAAAATTTCATAATTTAAATAAAAATCAAGTCCAGAGTTTTCTCAAACAAGGGTATCGTCTTGGTCCCTGGCCTCTGGTGATTTAACTGATCTCAGACAAGTTTGTATGTCCCATAAAGCTTCAATTCCCTGGTTTGGGGAGTCAAAGAAACTTTGAGGACTCCTGCTGTCCAGTATTATGTACTGGAGAAGGCATGCCGATAGATTTCAATTTTCATTGAGGATAAACTCCTCTTTGGCATCTTAATTATGCATTGTGCTCAAATTGTAAATAAAGTTCATCATGAAATGTCTAAATCAAAAATGAACGACAGAGCAGTAAAACCAGTGAATACATGGAGCAAAAGGACTACAAGAAAGCAACAAAAAAGCCATAGAATCCCTACAGTGCAGAAGGAGGTGATTCAGCCCATGGAGTCTGCACTGACTCTCTAACAGAGCATCTTACCGAGGCCCGCAACTCTGCCCTATCCCTGTAACCTCATGCATTTACTCCACTAATCCCTCTAACCTATGCGCCTTTGGATACTAAGGGACAATTTAGCATGGCCAATCCACCTAACCCACAAATCCCTAACACTGTGAGATAACAGTGTTAACCAGTGTGCCACTGTGCCACCAGCCAAGTCAAAAAATAACATTTAGAAATGACTTGTTCCCCTGAGATCATATCCATGATCTTATTGAATAAAAGAGCAGGCTATACACATGCTTAATGGCCTATTCCTATTCCTAAGTCATGTTCCTAGATTATTACCTTTGAGGTTCTGCTTTTTAATTTAGCCCCTAGTTGCTCATATTCCTGATGCGGAAACTCTTTCCTAATCTTATTTATACCACTTGACTCTTACATGGTGCACAACCATTTGATCCTCCCACCCCCTGCTGCAATTCCGTCTCTGCCAGAAACGATGTCCTGAGCTCTGGCACAGAGCCATCTGGACCTTTGCACTTGGTTACAGGGAACAGTGTCTATGCCTCTGACTACACTGACCCCTACTGCTGCTACGTTCTATTTACTCACCTCCTTGAATGGCTTTCTGTGCCACTGTACCACAGTGATCCACTCATCCACTCTGCAACCTCGTTCTTTCCCTTACAAGCTGCAAGAACATTGAACCTTTTGGACAATTGCAAGGGCTGAGGTTTCTCCACTTAGACTTTTTGGGTGCACACACTTGTTTCACTTAAAGTCACGCCCTCCTGTCTCTAACCATGGACCAAATCAGATGACACTAGCCTAAGGGATGTGATTGCCTTCTGGAGCAAACCGCCCAGGTAACTTTGGCCTCCATGGTGCATTGCAGTTCCTGTAGCTCAACTTCCAGCTCATTGACTCTGAGACTAGGGCCCTGAAGTTAAGGAAAACTAACTTTGATGGTATGTATTGACTAGGATAAACTGGCAAAGGATACTTAAGGGGTTGACAGTGGATAGGCAATGCCAGGCATTTAAAGAACACGTGGATGAACTTCAACAACTGTACATTCCGGTCTGACATAAGAGTAAAAGGGGGAAAGTGGCTCAACCATGGCTAACAAGGAAATCAGGGATAGCGTTGAAGCCAAGAAGAGGCATATGACTTGGCCGGAACAAGCAGCAAACTTGAGGACTGGGAGAAAATTAAAATCCAGCAGAGGAGGACGTAATTCGGAAGGGGAAAATGGAATATGGAAATAAGCTTGCTGGAAACATAAAATCTGACTGCAAAAGTTTCAATACATATGTGAAGAAAAAAGGACAAATGTAGGTCTCTCATAATGAGCAACAAAGAGATGGCAGACCATCTGAACAAATACTTTGGTTCTGTCTTCACTAAGGAGGGCACAAATAACCTTCCAGAAATACTAGAGAACAGAGGGTCTAACATCAAAGAGGAATGAAAGGATGTTGTTTTGGGGAAGTTGTGGGGATTAAAACCCAATAAATCCTTAGTGCCTGATGCTCTGCATTCCAGAGTACTTAAGGAATTGATCCTAGAAGTAATGGATGGATTGGTGATCATTTTCCAGCATTCTGTGGAAGAGTTCCAATGGATTGGATGGTAACTAATGCATCCCCACTTTTAAAAAAGGGAGTGGGAGAGAAAACAGGGAATTATAGACCAGTTAGCCTGACATTGGTATTAAGGAAAATGCTGGAGTCAATTATTGAGGGTGTAACAACTGGGCATTTTGAAAGCAGTGACAGGATTAGTGAGTATGGATTCACTGAGGGGAAATCATGCTTAACAAATCTTCTGGAATTTTCTGAGGATGTGACCTGTAGAGTGGACAAGGGTGAATAGTGGATATTGTGTATCTGGACTTTCAAGAGGCTTTTGACAAGATCTCACACAAAAGATTAGTGAGCAAAGTTATAGCTCATGATATTGGCGTAGTGTACTGATGTAGACAGAGAATTGGTTTGCAGACAGGAAATAGAGAATGGGAATAAATGGGTCCTATTCAGAGTGGTAGTGACTAGTGGGATACTAGGGTTCAGTGCTGGGAACTCAGCTGTTCACAATATATATTAATGATTTGGACGAAGGAATTGAGTGCAAAATCTCCAAGTTTGCGGACAACACTAAACTGGGTGACAGTGTGTGCTGTGAGGAGGATGCTAAGAGGCTGCAGGGTGGCTTGGACAGGCTGGCTGAGTGGGCAAACACTTGGCAAATGCAATCTAATGTGGATCAATGAGAGGTTATCCACTTTGGTGGCAAAAACAGAAAGGAAGGTTATTATCCAAATGGTGGCAGTTTAGGAAAAGGGGAAGTGCAACATGACCTAGGTGTCATGGTGGAACAGTCGTTGAAAGTTGGCATAGACGACAGTGAGGAAAGCTAATGGCATGCTGGTCTGCATAGCAAGAGAATTTGAGTATATGAGCAGGATGTCTTGATGCAGTTATACAGGGCCTTGGTGAGGGCACACCTTGAGTTTTTGTCTCCTAGTCTGAGGAAGGACATTCTTGCTATTGAGGGAGTCCAGTGAAGATTCACCAGACTGGTTCCTGGAATGGCAGGACTGACATATGAAGGGAGATTGGATTGACTGGGCTTGTACTCGCTGAAATTTAAAAGAATGAGAGCGATCGCATAGAAAAATATAAAATCCTGGTGGGACTGGACAGACTAGATGCAGGAAGATGTTCCCAATGTTGGGCAAGTCCAGAACTAGGGATCACAATCTAAGAATAAGAGGTCAGCCGTTTAGGACTGAGATGAGGAAGAACTTCTTCACTCAGAGAGTAGTGAACTTGTGGAATTCTCTACCACAGAAAGCTGTTGGGGCTAGTTCTTTTGATATGTTCAAGAAGGAACTGGATATGGCCTTTGCAATTAAAGAGAACAAGGAGTATGGAGAGTGGGCATGGGAATCTGAAAGTGCATGATCAACCATGATCATATTGAATGGTGATACAGGCTCAAAGGGCCAAATGGCCTAGTCCTGCACCTATTTTCTAGTTTCTTTGTTTCTATGAATTTGAGCTCCTGAAGCCATAGGCACTTCCGGAAGGTATGATTGCTGTGGATCCCACTGGATTTCACGAGCTCCCACTGCTGTGACACCTCTCCTGCCCTGCCACCGAGGGAAAACGAGAGCAGTGTGTGAATGAATACACAGCACCAGCTCCTAATTTCACATTCACAGTCACCAGCTCAGGTATTGGCACTGCATTGTATCTTACAGCTGAATGAGAGGTGCAATCAGCACATGATGAGACACCAGGGATGAGTGCTGCTTGCTGGCGGGTGAAGTTACAGACAAAGGACTTAAATAAGGATAATGATGGGGCACCCTGCAGAAGAACACAGATGGATATGCACAGCACAATGACTGATGTATTGGGAATTCTTCCAGAAAGCCTGCGGCCTATGTCAATGAGAATGGAGAGCTGCAGCACCAACTTGGCATAGGAGTCAGAATTTGGACCCCTTTCTTTCCAGGTGGGCAACCCCATTTGAATTCTCGAACTCCCTCCCTAACAGCACTGTGGATGGTCCCACAGCACATGGACTGCAGCGGTTCAGGAAAGTGGCTCACCACCACCTTCTGGAGGCCAATTAGGGATGGCCAATATGTGCTGGTCTAGACAGCAATGCAAACACTCCATGAAAGAATTAAATAGGAAAAAATCAACTAACAATTGGGGAAAGAGCAACAGGAAACCTTGCAGCCTTACTTAAATGTTTTAACATGGTGCCTTGCCTCTCGAGAGCAGGATATAGACATACCTCCAAACCCACCACCATAGAAAATTTGGAAGGCACTCACGTGGCAGGTCGATGTCCTGTCAAGTGATTTGTAATTTTTAACATCCTGACCCTCTTCCATCTATTGTGAGTTGGGTTCAAATCCCCTCTGGGGTTTTGTTAGTTTTTCTGAACACTGAATTATTTCATCTTGGTGCAAATAAATTTAGTATCAATCTCTACCTCCAAAAGATCAAATCGTTTCAATGTGATCAAATCAAAGCTGATAATTTTGGAAGTTGTTTGACATCATTTGGTCTCATAATCAGATGTGGGGAAATTTTATAGTTGCCCTCTATCCTCCAAATCCTGAGACTTTTTCTACTGATTTTTTTTACCATGCTAACGAAACAAAGGCAGCTGTCATAACCACTGCCCATTTACAGGAACCTCCTGTAGGCCACTATTTGTCCAAAATTACAACCATTTTCATAACAATGCCAAACCAATTTATTAGTTCATAGGATAAGTTCATAAGATGTAGGAGCAGAATTAGGCCATTCAGCCCATCGAGTCTGCACTGCCATTCCATCATGGCTGATATGCTCCTCATCTCCATTTTCCTGCCTTCTCCCCTTAACCCTTCAACTACCGATTAAAAATATGTCTAACAGAAGTTCATAAGTGAGTATTATGGTGAATGAAATTGCAGGAGCCTCAGTTCTACTCAAGGATCACAGACAAGAATTTGTAAGGCATCTTTTAATGGTTCATTAGGGGACTGGCAGTCAAAAAGCTGGCAAAGGAGCAGCAAGACCAGATTTTATATTAACACAGTGAGATAGCCAACATGTTGGGTAGAGACTGCTTCTCCAATGCATATGAAAATGTCCCTCCATCGCAATGAAGAGCCCTGTGATCATGTTGCTGGAAGTGGTGCCAAATCGTAATTCTGTCTGACCCATTGGAAAGTTAATCATTCAGTCCATCTGACACTTGTACCCAGCTCCCACATCAAAAGGTTGGGAATCTCTGCAAAAGCTAGTCTTTTTGCTGCAGTTTCTGACAAATTCTGAAGTACTTTCTTAAAGGCTTGTCCGGAGTAGATCTTCCATATGCGAGAAAAAAAATCCATTATCTTTTCCTTCTTACCCTGTCCAAAATTTATCACCTGTGTAATTGTTCTGAAATAAGATGACAGCTGTACTGCAGAAATCATCGCGCCTCTTTGGCTGAGTTTGCTGCCGAGCTTGGTTATTACACAAGAACATGTTTGGACAGTTGCCTTGGGGATGATGCCTTCTCTGTTCAAATGCTCCAGGGCATCTTGTATTTCCACAGAGCAGCTCTTCAGCATTCCTCTTCTAATTAATTTCCATGTAAGTGGTCTTGAGTCTTTAGATTGGCTAAAGCCCCAGGTGACCCATAAGCAGGCTGTTACATAGGAGAGCTTTATGGAACAAACAACCAATTCCACAAGGTAACATTTTGGATCAATATATGGATTAACAAAAAAATCCTCAGTGGGCTGTGAATTCCTCTATCTTGGGAAGGCATCTGCAGGCTAATGATTTACGGTTTTATTCAGGATACCCAGAAATCTTGACTGAAAAATTCATTTTGCTTCTGATATGAAAAATATCCCAGCCCAGTTATCTCCTGTTCTCTCCTAAAGGCAGGGGAGGCTAATTTCTAGTTTGTATGTGTGAGATGCCCATCATTGAGTGGGTCTCCCATGAAGCACTTAACCCCAGATGGAGTGAGTGGAACTGTTTTATATCATCATGAAACAAATTTTGCTCTGTTCTGTTGGCACCATGCAGATCTCTGGTACTTTGCCAAACTAGCCGCTTGGTTAGTCATCGTTGGTTAACATAAATGCTCGGCAGAATATTTGATCATGGAGGATATCAGAACTGAGCCTGATTCGACCTTCAATAGGTGGCAATACAATTGAGAACTCCAAGTAATCATTCCTTCCCTAGCCCATGAGTGTCGTTGCAATTGTATAGGGGATTGATGAGACCACATGTGGAGTATTGTGTCCAGTTTTGGTTTCCTTATTTGAGGAAGGATGTGATGGCATTGGACGCAGCTCAGAGGAGGTTCACCAGATTGATTCCAGGGATGAAAGGGTTAATGCATGAAGAGAGATTGAACAGTTTGGACTTATACTCACTGGAGTTTAGAAGGGTGCGAGGAGATCTGATCAAAGTATATGACATTTTAAAAGGGATTGATAAGGTATATCTAGACCAAATGTTTCTTCTTATGGGGCAATCTAGTACAAGAGGTCACAAATATAGGTTGAGAGGTGGTGGGTTTAAAACTAAGATGAGGAGGAACTTCTTCCCGCAGAGGGTGGTGTATTTGTGGGACTCGCTGCCCCATAGTGCAGTGGAGTCTGAAACATTGGATGGTTTCAAGAAGGAGGTAGCTATATTTCTAACAAAAAAGGGGTAAGGGGATATGGGGAACAGATGTGGAGGTGGATTTAAGATTGGGGGAGATCAGTCATGATCTGATTGAATGACAGAGCAGGCTCAAAGGGCTGTATTTGCCTACTTCTGCTCCTAATTCCTGAAGTACATTATAACATCATATCTGCTATTGCTGCTGATTAATCAATGCTGAACAGGATAGATAATATTTGGCTGTTGAATTGGGTGCTTTTTAAAAATGATTCATTTGTGGGATATGGGTATTGTTGGCTGGGCAGCATTTATTGCCCATGTCTAGTTGCCCAGGAGTAGTTGAGAGTCGACCACAATGCTGTTCCTCTGGAGTCACATGTAGGCCAGGCCAGGTAAGGAAGGAAGATTTCCTTCCCTAAGGGATATTAGTGAACCACATGGGTTTTTCCAACAATTGACAAAGGTTTCATGATTTACCAGGATGTTGCCTGGCATGGAGGGCATTAGCTATGAGGAGAGGTTGGAGAAACTTGTTTTGTTCTCACTGGAATGACGGAGGTTGAGGGGTGACCTACTAGAAATTGACAAGATTATGAGGGGCATGGTCAGAGTGGATAGTCAGATGCTTTCTCCCAGGGTGGAAGAGTCAATTACTTGGGGGCATAGGTTTAAGGTGCGAGGGGCAAGGTTTAAAGGATATGTATGAGGCAAGTTTTTTACACAGAGGTGGGTGGGTGCCTGGAACTCCGAATGTTTTGGCTGGGCCAAGCCCTGCCCACAGTGCGAATGGGACTGGAGATGGCTGAGTGCGTATGGGGGTGCCTGGAAGCAGATTTCTGAGTCAGATCTGCATTACCCCCAGATTCAGCACTTAGAATGGAAATGGTAAAATTGGGCCCTATGTTTCAAAGTTAGCTGCAGTTAGAATTGCCATCTTAAAATTCATCACAAGGAACCCAATTTGGAGCCTGCACACATGGTAACTGAACTCAGTCTGAAAGAAAAAGAATTCAAATAAATCACAAAGAATCAGCAGTTAAAAGACCCAGCAAAAGCCAGGAATCAATACTTTCATGACCGAATAATACTTAATGTGGTAAAGACTCAGAAAGAGTCATTGCTGAAAACATAAAACACAGGAATTGCTACCGCCATTACCATGGGAGTTCACCAGAACTGACAAGTGTGGGAAACCTCAGTGAGAAGTGTATGGCAGTGCTATCTTGGATTTTTTAAAGCTATACACTTGTTTAATTTTAAATGGCCATGGATCTAAAATTTTTGATTTGATTTACTATTGTCACGTGGATTAACATAGAGTGAAAGTATTGTTTCTTGTGCGCTACACGGACAAACCATACCGTTCATAGAGAAGGAAACAAGGGAGTGCAGAATATAGTGTTACAGTCACACTAGAGTGTAGAGAAAGAGCAGCTTAATACAAGGTAAGTCCATTCAAAAGTCTGACAGCAGCAGGGAAGAAGCTGTTCTTGAGTCGCTTAGTACATGACGTCAGACTTATTTTCTTTTTTCAGATGGAAGAAGGTGGAGGAGAGAACGTCCAGGGTGCGTGGAGTCCTTAATTATGCTGGCTGCTTTGCCGAGGCAACGGCAAGTGTTGACAGAGTCATGGTTTGTGAGATGCATTGGGCTACATTCACAACCTTTTGTAGTTCCTTGCGGTCTTGGGCAAAGCAGGAGCCACACTAAGCTGTGATACAACCAGAAAGAATGCTTTCTATGGTGCATCTGTAAAAATTGGTGAGAGTTGTATTGGGCATACAAAATTTCTTTAGTCTTCTGAGAAAGTAGAGGCATTGGTGAGGTTTCTTAACTATAGTGTCGTCCTTGGGGGACCAGGACAGGCTTTTGGTGATCTGGACACTTAATACTTGAAGCTCTCGATTGTTTCTACTTCATCCCTGTTGAAATAGAGAGGGGCATGTTCTCCTTTATGCTTCCTGAAGTTGATGACAATCTCCTTAGTTTTGTTGACATTGAGGGAGAGATTATTGTTACTGCACTAGTTCATCAGATTTTCTATCTCATTCCTGTATTCTGTCTTGTCATTGTTTGAGATCTGACCCACTACTGTGGTTTTGTCAGCAAATTTGAAAATCGAATAAACCATATCAGATCAGTTAAGAATCATCCAAGGCCAAGACCAGTCACAAAGTTCAACTGTTGAAGGAGCAGCACTCTGAAAGCTCGTGATTCACAGAATCACAGAATCCTACAGTGCAGAAGAGGCCTTTCGGCCCATCAAGTCTGCACTGACACAGAAACGTCCTGACCTGCCCACCTAATCCCACTTGCCAGCACTTGATTCATAGCCTTGAATGTTATGGCATGCCAAATACTCATCCAGGTACTTTTTAAAGGGTGTGAGGCATCTGGCCTCCACCACTCTCCCAGGCAGTGCATTCCAGACTGTCACCACCCTATGAGTAAAAAAGATTTTCCTCCAATCCCTCCTAAACCTCCGGCCCCTCACTTTTAACTTGTGTCCCCTTGGAACTGACTCTTCAGCTAAGGGGAACAGCTGCTCTCTATCTACCTTGTCCATACTCCTCCTAACACCTCGTAACACCTCAATCAGGTCGCCCTTCAGTCTTCTCTGCTCCAGAGAAAACCTGTCCAACCTCTCTTTATAACTTAAATGTTCCACCCCAGGCAACATCCTGGTGACTTTTCTCTGCACCTCCCCCTGTGCGTTCACGTACTTCATATAATGTGGCGACCAGAACTGCACACAGTACTCCAGCTATAGCCTCATCAATGTTCTATACAACTCCATCACGACCTCTCTGCTTTTGTAATCTGTACCCCAATTGACAAGGGCAACTGTGCCATATGTCTTTTTCACCAGCCTATTAACCTGCCTTTCCTCCTTCAGAGATACCAAATAAACCTTCTGGACTTTAACCTGGTGTTGTGAGACTTCTTACAAAATTCAGGGCATTGGAAAAAGAAATTCCTTAGACACACAAGTGCTTCATTTAGATCCGGATAAAAGGACAGAAGCTGAACAGGTGAATACACTGATGTTTTAGAATCCTTTGACACAACTTTTTATTTGAGCAGCAACAAGATTCTTGAAAGAATAACGTTTAATAAACTTGTCTAACAGTTAGGGAACACTATTGACTCCTTCATTCATGAGCTGTACAGAATGGCTGAAGGCTGTGGCTATGGTGACCTGAAATCGGAGCTAATGAGTGACAGCATTGTTGTTGGATGATGCACTCTCAGACATGTTTCAAGCTAAGGAAGATTGACCCTTGGAAAGGCCATTCATTTTTTTAGACAGTCTGAAATCTGTTTACAGCACAGATCCATCTTAAGGGGATGAGCCATGGTACCGAGCAATATGTCTAACTAGTTAAACAGCATCAGAGCAGGGACACTGCAGGAGGCAATACCCTAATTAATCACTAGAGGGTACGTGATTTTGACAGTGCTGTGGAATTGAAGCAACCCGTTGATATGTCACACCTACACAAAAGGAAGAGACATCTTACACCTCACCATGTATCATGGTAAACCGTATGTCAGAAGAGAAACAGAATGAACCCTGCAATGAGCTGTGAGTTTGTTCTCCCCAAATAAGGAATGGGTTAATCCAATGACCACTGTTAATATCAGATGCAGAGTTGAGAAGGAACAGTTCAGCTCCAAAGGGTGAAAAAAGAGAATTAAGATCAACAAAGCTGGGTGTCTCCTCTAGGGAATGAGTGAAATTGAGGAGAAGGCAGGTATATGTTCAGCTTGTACAAAAGTTCAAAACCTGTTACCTAGCTATTGAATGGCCAGAATGTCCATGGCAAAGAATTAGAGTCACAGAGGTTTAGAGCATGGAAACAAACCCTTCAGCCCGGCTTGTCCATGCTGCATTTATATCAATTATGTCTGACCATTCAAGGGGCAATTTTTTCTCATTGTGATTAACGCAAACTCGAAATGAGCTGAAGTCACTATTATGAAGACAGTGTCCTCGGAAAGAATAATAGAAAGACTGGGTGAGATTTTTTGCAATATTTGGTTACCCTGAACAACTCGTTAATGACAATAGGCCGCAGTTCATTTTTCAAGAATTCACAAATTATCTAAAGCAAAACTGAATCCAACACATCCGATCCACTCCTAATGATCCTGCCACAAATGGGCTGGCTGAAAGGTTTGTTCAGACAATGAAGCATTCATTGATGGTAATTCAAGAAAAGGGTCATTGTCTAAACGACTATGCCAATTCTTGATGACATAGAGAAATGCAACACATTTGACATCTCAAATTCTTCTGGCATTGTCATGATAAGCATCAGTTACGTGCAGCATTTTATTTGTTGAAGTCATCTGAGACAAGAGAAATTGTCTAGAGGAAACAGCAAAGTCGGGTTTGTGATGTGAGATCTATGAGGGCTGAACACCATGTTTTTCAGAACGGTCAGGAAGTCTTGGCAAGGAACTACACCATCAGTGAGAACCTTAGGGTGTGAGGGCGATCTAGCTGCAACATCTGTCAGGCCACTGATCGCTAGGGTTGATTCAACTGATCTGGCTGGCTAGGCGGATGTCCCTCCTTCCCTCACAGCTCCATCTGCGTCCCTCCCAAAGGTCAGGGCTCTGTCTCGAAGGATGACTCCTTAGAAGAGGACCACTCTGCCGGTTTAGGGTACATGATGTAGCTATACTCCCCTGTTAGGCTAAATCTCCAAGACCATTTGTAGGATGACGTAGAGAAGTCAACTGAGGAGTGGATACCTGTCATTATATTAGTACAAACAGGACCAGTCTCTTACACTATTCAAACTCAGGATGATGTAGTGTGGAGAAGACAACTTTTAGCAACTAGAACGAGTTTGCCAGAGACAGTCAACTGAGAGTCCGCAACAAACTGTGCCAAATGAAGACATAGACATTCCTAAGAATCTGATAATAGCAGGCTGGCACTGCCCAATGGGGTAACCTTCCTGCCCTCGATCTTCTGGGTAGGCCTGAATGGCCTCTGTATCCACCAGTGATCATACCTGGTCCCTGTTGATGGGGACCTCTCCTGGCAATGGGGGAAACATTGGGGAATACCGTCCCAGGCTCGCTAATGATGTGGAAATATGAACTTCTGTATTGTAATCAGCCTCGAGCTGATTTCTGGCACAAGGCAGATTATGTTAGACAAAAGGGCCTGGGAGACTTGCCGCCTGCTGATGTCTCCCGGCCTGCTGTGCTACTCGAATAGTGCAGCAGGCCAGGAGTATCGCGCCTATAACTTGTAGCTGAAATCTTTGTGCAATCTTCTGATTTTTTTGTAATGCATAGCAAGTTATGAATATAAGCTAAACCAAAACCAAGGTTAATTGATTCATTGGGTGGGAATTTCCTCCCCCTCCCTGGTATTCTATGGCGGTGGGAAGCGATGTGCTGCTCGCTAGCGGCAGGATCTTACTGTCCTGCCATTGTCAATGGAGAACACATCCCTTGCTGCTGCGAAATCTGTGGCAGGCCAGCAGGATTTCAACAACTGACTTCCACATCCCAGCTTCATGGACAAGGACTGCATCTCTCTGACTCCTGACATGTTATAGAACAGGGCTTGTCAAAGGTTAAATGAGAATGCTCTCTCTTCTCCCTCCCACCCTGCAGTTTGTGCTGTTCCCTTTTTCCTTCCTCATTGTTCTTTTAAAGGCTTAGTACAGATACTCGCTAACTTAAAGCCATAATTTAAATTAGAGTTGCCCAAGTCAACAGTGCTTCATAATGTTTTCTTTAAAGTGAAACAGGCAGATCATGACCTTAGTGCCGCTGCTTCCCAGCCCAGAATGTAGCTCTGCAGCCTCCCTGAAGGAAGCCAATGACAATACACAAATCTGGCTGTGAGCAGTCCTGGCAATTCCCACATCATCACTTAATTGTAGATAATAGCAGCGGCACAATTGCTAATTTCAGATAGGGGCATGATTCATCATGCCGTGTTTGGCACAGCATGAGTTAGGAGCCCTTGTGCTTTGCTTTTGTAGTCACAAGCAAGATTTTTTTGTTGAAACTGTGAAGTATTGCATTGTTGGACTTCCAGACTAGAAATTCCTGGTGAAAGCAGACCACACACTCAGCAGTATCTCAGCTTTGTAGCAGAATGTCAACGTGTGTCCATCTGTGTTCAGCCACTATCTGACAGTGAGTCCAAACATATGTTAGTGTCATGATGTTGCCAGACTATTTGGTTGTGGACAGCCCCTCGTTCTGTCCTTATCTGACCTGCACATGTGCCAGCCGCATCAGGAGTCACTGACTAATGACCTAAAGCAGGGAGCTGAGGTGCTGAGGTTAGTTTCAACATCCCTGCCTCCGCCTTAGCTTTGGTCACCTTGCTTATTACAAAGCAAAGGTTGAACACAGGATTTGTTCAGTGCCCCTCAGGTACTTACTGGGGAAACCTGCTAAAGGAATGTCCAAGGACTATAATTGTCATTTGAAGTTTATGTGAGAAGAAAGTCACATTTCCAGAGATAATGTGCATTGACCATGCTAAATTCTCCCTCAGTGTACCCGAAGAAGCATGGGAGTGTAGCGAATAGGGGATTTTCACAGTAACTTCATTGTAGTGTTGATCTCGGCCTACTTGTGACACCAATAAATAAACTTTAAAACTTTAGACCTTAAATCACTTAAGTAAAGTGCGGATATAAGGGAGATCATAAAATAAGGGAGGTAGCAGACGTACTGCTGAAGGCACTAATGCCAATCACATTGTCCCTATATGATTGAAGTAAGGTGTAATGGATATATAATTTTATATAGTTCTTTTCTCTTTACTACTTCAGCTGTGACGCGGAGGTTTCTGCAGGCAAAACATTGCAAAAGGCAGGAATAAATGGGTGCCTTCAACTATATCAGATGCTTCTGGTGTTATCCATCCCAGATGAGTTGATAATCTCTGTGTCACCAGTCTTATTTTATATAAATTTTAAACTTTCAACTGAAACTTTTTAATACGGTGAATTCCTGTACTTACCATTACTTTGTATTTACTTTGTAATGTTCCCGTGGACAAGTCTGAGCACCGGCAATCTCTTTGTATTCCAAACCACTTAAAATAAATAGACTTTTAAATATTGTACTTGCAATAAATTAAAGTGTGAATATTCATAATGCAACAAAGAAATGACAGAGTCCAAGATATTCAATATTATGTACGAGGTAATGGTTATCATCAAATATGGGATGGAGGAGGCATGATGACATTTCTATCTGTCCAGCCGAATATTGGAGAAACGGAATCTGTAGTCACTGCCAGAAACTATGTTCCCAACTCATCGATTCCATCCCTCTTTCGGTAAACCATCGAAGGCTGAATCAGATTGTTTTCAACTTTGCTGACATACTTGATGCTGAGATACATGTCCAATCACATCATTGCAACCATCTATTCCAACTCTACACCTACCTCAGCATGCTGAAACCCTCAGCCTGGATTTTGTTACTTCGAGGCTTAACTCAAATTCACTTCTTGAAATGGACTTTCTTGACTTTGAACAAACCTGGAGGATGAAATGGGAGGCCTGCAGAGCCTTGTTTTTAAATGTTGTCTTTGATCCTAGCTCTCTGTTATTTTTGTCAGGTGGTGGGTTTTGTCCCAGTGAGCATTTGAAGTGACCTTGGGTTTGCTATTCAAATCACTGCTGCAAATTCAAATTTCCTGCTCATTACTAATTAGTTGTAAGCAGGTGGGTTCCTGAAGACTTTGGGAACCATAACAAGTAAGTCAATTCATACATCTTGGGGAACTGTTTGGGAGTCAGGAATGGGTAAGTTAGAAAGCCTTTGCCAACTTCAACTGCTATCATCCAATAGTTTATCATGACTTTAAAGCATGTCTTCACTTTAGCAATTTAGGTGTAAATGTAAGGGGAATGATCAAGAGGTTTAAAGAAAACACCAAAATTGATAGTTGTAGATTGCAGAAAGATATCAATGAAGTGGTCAGGTGGGCAGAAAGGTGGAAAATGGACTTCAACCCTGAGAAGTGTGATTTGATGCATTTGGGGAGGTCAAACAAGGCAAATGATTACACAATAAATGCAAGGATACTGAGAGGTATAGAGGAGGTTTGAGCAAATGTCCACAGATCCCTGAAGCTGGCAGGATAAATTGATGGGGTGTGAAGTACTGTGGAATTCTTTCCTTTATTATTTGAGCTATAGAATACAAGAAGAGGGAGGTTATGTTGGAAAAACATAAAACACTAGTTAGGCTATAACTTGAGTGCCATGTGAAGTTCTAGTTAACTCATTGATGGTTGGACAATCTGACGTTTAATCTTGCCCCAAATTAACAAACAGACATTTGAAAACGACTTCAAACAAAGATCAGGTAATGACAACGGGAATCGACTCTCCATTGTTTGGACTCATACCCCTAGCAAAAAGGAAGAAGGTTGGAGGTCAATCTTCTCAGCTCCAGGACATTGCTGGAGGAGTTCCTCAGGGTAATATCCTGCCTACCACTTTCAGTTGCTTACTGAATGATCTTTCCTCCATCATATTGTCAGATGTGTCCTTGCTAATGATTGCACAATGTTCTGTACCAGTCACAATCCACAGATACTGAAGCAGTCTGTTCCAAAATGCAGTAAGATAATATTTAGGCTTGGGCTAATAAGTGGGAAGTAATATTAGCACCATGCAAGTGCCAAACAATGACCATGTCCAACAAGATTGCTCATTGCCCCTTGATATTCAATATCATTACAATCACTAAATTCCCCACGATCATCATCCTGAGCTTTATCATCAAATGCACTGCAGCAGCTCCACAAAGGCTCCTTCCAAAAACACATCTTTCCAATTCAAAGGACAAGGACACCAGGCAAATGGAAACACCATCATCTGCAAGCTCCCCATAAAGCTACATACCATCTCATCTTGGAGCTATATCACTGTTCCTTTACCGTCGCTTAGTCAAAATCTTGGAATTCTCTCCTGGCATTGTGCGTGTACTTCCATCACATGGACTGCAGCAGTTCAAGAAGGCAACTCACCAACACTGTCTCCAGGACAATTAGGGATGGGCAATAAATACTGGCCTAGTAAACTATGCTACATTTCATGAACTCTTTTTTTAAAATTCCAAATATTGCACAAGGGATTATTCAGTACTTAGCAGCCAAGAAGCAGAACTGCAACAACACTGACAAAAAATTGGAAAGGTCTGGAATAAAGTCAGAGCTGTGGTCAAGCAAAGGCTAAAACAAGATTTGTACATGTAATACAGTGGAGATTGCAGGTTACAGGGTCTTTTTGATTTGATTTGATTTGATTTATTATTGTCACATATATTAGTGTGCAGTGAAAAGTATTGTTTCTTGCACTAACAAAGCGCATCATACATAGAGAAAGAAAGGAGTGAGTGCAGAGTGTAGTGTTACAGTCCTAGCTAGGATCTACCGAAATATCAACTTAGAATCATAGAATTGAACCACAGAGTGCAGAGGAGGCCCTTCAGCCCATCAAGTCTGCACTGAAACATTAGAAACACCTAAACTCCCATCTAATCCCATCTGCCAGCACTTGCCCTACAGCCCTGAATGTTACAATGTGCCAAGTGTTCATCCAATACTTCTTAAAGATATGAGGCAACCCTTAAAATGAGATAGGTCCATTCAAAAGTCTGATGGCATCAGGGAAGAGGCTGTTCTTGAGTTACTGCAATTCAAGTAATTCTACATCTTTTCGGACTTAGCACTATTGTTGAAAGGTGTCAGGGACATTGCCCCAAGGTGTGGGCTTTGTTGGCGCATGCTTCAACAAGATAAAAATATAGATCTTGAACTCCTCAAAAAACTGTCTCCAAACACCAGTAAATTGTCCTCGTTACACATGACTGCGAAACATGATGCTAACTGACAGCTTATATCCCATCTGGTGCGGAGTTATCTTGCTTTCCACCTCCTTTGTTCCCTGCTGCTTGACTTTGATACATATACATGAAACCAGTAATCAATATTCTGTAGAGCAGCTGATGTTTTAGGCACACATACACATTAATAAATGAACCCGCATAACATTTTCATACATCTCAGTGGGTATTAGTATTAAATTGTTGCCGTGGACATTTCAATTCACTTTACTTGAATTCCAATTTTCTTCTGATTTCCACTAGTGGAGTAAAACTAAAACAAGTTACATAGAGTTACACAGAAACTGCAACAGAGAAACAGGATACAGCCAGCCAGTCTAGAGACAATAGGGGACAAGGGAAGCCCATTAGCATAGGAAGATGCAGTACATGCAATGATTGGCGACCACTAGTTAGCCAGTGAACAACAACAGGCTCATTACTATTCAAACTACTTACAGAGCACTATAGTAGATCATAGAATTCCTACAGAGCAGAAGGAGGCCATTCGGCCCATTGGGTCTGCATTGATCACAATCCCATCCAGGCCCTATCCCCATAACCCCGTACATTTACCCTATCTAGTCCGCCTAACTCTAAGTGGCAATTTAGCACAACCAATCTACTTAAAACGCACATCTTTGGATTGTGGGAAGAAACTGTGGCACCCGGAGGACACCCACACAGATACGGGGAAAATGTGCAAACTCCAGACAGGCAGTGATCCAAGCCAGCAATCGAACGCAGGTCCCTGCATTGTGAAGCAGTAGTGCCAACCATTGTTGCCCAATGTCTTCATTTCACAGCACCAGGATCACTCTGGGTGCCAAAGTCCAAGCTCATTCTCCTTTGGGTGATCAGGTCACATGACCCTTCTAATCCACGTCCCTTAAAGGGGCTAGCTCCTACAGAAGGGAAAACATACAAGACCGGAGCGGATCAAAAAGACAAGGTGGATGAACCTTTGGAAGTAAGGATGAAAATTCTGAACTCAACTTGCTGAGGCACATGAAGCAAGGAGAACTTGGAAAAGATGGGCCTGATTGGAATTTGGAACTTTGTGCAGGTGAAGGATACAGGCTATGTATAAGTTGTATTTCCCTCTGTTATGGGAAGACAGTAGTGGTAATGTCATTGCATTACACCTAGCTAACACCGAGATAACAAAGACACTTAAGTCAGACTCCTATTTATTGACTGCAGCTCAGCCTTCAATACCGTTATTCCTACAAAACTCACCTCCAAGCTCCCTGGCTTGGGCATTGGCTCCTCCCTCTGCGATTGGATCCTGAACTTCCTAACCTACAGATCACAATCAGTAAGGATAGGCAAAAACACCTCCTCCACGATCATCCTCAGTACAGGTGCCCTTCAGGGCTGGGTTCACTGCCCCCTACTATACTTCTTATACACCTATGACTCTGTTGCCAAATTCCTTTCCAATTCGATTTTCAAGTTTGCTGATGACACCACCGTAGTGGGTCGGATCGCAAACAATGATGAGATAGAGGACAGAAATAGATAGAGAATCTGGTGAGCTGGTGCAGCAACAATAATCTCTCCCTCAATGTCAACAAAATGAAGGAGATTGTCATCGACCTCAGGAAAAGTAAAGGAGAACATGCCCCTGTCTCTATCAACGGGAATGAAGTAGAAATGGTTGAAAGTTTCAAATTTTTAGGTGTCCAGATCACCAACAACCTGTTCTGGTCCCCCCATGCCGACACAATCGTTAAGAAAACCCACCAATTTCTCTATTTTCTCAGAATACTATGGAAATTTGGCATTTCAGCTACGACTCTCACCAACCTTTACAGATGCACCATAGAAAGCATTCTTTCTGGTTGTATCACAGCTTGGTATGGCTCCTACTTTTTCCAAGATTGTAAGAAACTAGAAAAGGTCGTGAATGTAGTCCAATCCATCATGCAAACCAGCCTCCCCATCCATTGACTCTGTTGGCAAAGCAGCCAGCATAATAAAGGACCTCATGCATACTGAACGTTCCCTCTTCCACCTTCTTCTGTCAAGAAAAAGATACAAAAATCTGAGGTCACGTACCAACTGACTCAAAAACAGCTTCTTCCCTGCTGCCATCAGACTTTTGAATGGACCAACCTTGCATTAAGTTGATCTACACCCTAACAATAACTGTAACAATACATTCTGCATGCTCTCATTTCCTTCTCTATAAATAAGCAATGCAATTTGCAAGGGCTATTTGCACACCCTTCAGCTGGAAGTGAGCTGGGTGCACTAGGATCCAGCGGCACTGCAAGACCCGAGGTCAGTGCTGAGTCCCGGGATCATGCTGCAAGTCAGACATCGGAGACCCTGTTGAGCAACAGCCCCAATCCATCTCTCCCTCCCCCACCCCCCCCAAACACACACACACGCATTCACGGAGCCACAACCGACCCGAGAAAGAAAATGGCCATAATAAAAGAACACCTGTGAGTAGAGAGAGCCGTTGGACACTGTGCACTTACCTCCTCACTAACCATCACTGATGGAGCACCCAAACCGGACTTTTATGGAGAATATCTGTTTTGCACTGATTCTGGATTGGAGAATGCGGTGGTAAAGAGGGAAGTGCTGGTAAAGTTGGGCGTGCTGCCCATGTTCAATTTAAATGCATTCATTGTGCCCATTTTGGGTGTGGTCCTGATCACAGCTATTTTCGGGTCTTGGTAAAGGGGGAACTGGCATGGAGGCGGGCACAGATCGTGTGCAACATCACAAAACCAGATTATCTGGGCATTATCACCTGACTGTTTCTGGAACGTTGATGTCCACAAGTTGGTTGCTGATTTTGTTTCATCAGGACAGTGAGTACACTTCAAATTCATTTTATTGGCTGTTCATTTTCACTTTATATTGGATTCCATTGATTCTTGATCCTTCCACCATTGGAGACAGTTTCTCTCTGTCAAAAGTTAAAGTATATTTATTAGTCACAAGCAAGGCCTACATTAAAACTGCAATGAAGTTATTATGAAATTCCCCTCATCACCACACTCTGGCGCCTATTCCGGTCAATGCATCTAACCAGCACTTCTTTCAGACTGTGGGAGGAAACAGGAGCACCCAGAGGAAACGCACACAGACATGAGGAGAATGTACAAACTCCACACAGGCAGTGACTCAAGCCGGGAATTGAACCTGGGTCCCTGACGCTGTGAGGCAGCAGCGTTAACCACTGTGCTGCTCCTAACTTATCCAGCATTTTCGTGTTTTTGTTTAAACAATGATCCGCAATTATGTGCAAACTCCACACAGACTGTCTCCCGAGGTCAAATTTGAACCCAGGTCCATAGAGATGTGAGGTAGCAGGGCTAACCACTGTACCACGCTGCAAAACAGCACCAGCGACAATGCAGTACTCCTTCAGTGCAACAGAGTGTTCATGACCTGAAGTGGGACTTGTACACAGAACCGTGGGACTCAGAGACTCATACTACCAACTTGAGTCACAGTTGACACACAGTGAGCTTAGATCTTTGCTTTCACAGGGGCATTGGGCAAGTACATAAAGAGCAAAATGTTTCCAGGTTTATGAGAAAGGAGCAGGGGAATCAGACTGGTTTGTGTTGCTCTTGCAGAGAGCTGGCATGGATGCAATGGGCCAAGTGGCCTCTTTCAGTGCTGTAACCATTCCAGAATCAGGTTTTGCTTCACATTTTAGCTGCTCCTGGGCAGAAATCAGATTTCAGCTGTCTCCTGCTCAGAACAGTCTTGGCATCTGGAACTTGCAATGCACACTTTTAATCTGGTTTGATTCTGTTGAAATTAATTGGAGCATAAACTGATCTTAGGCTGTAGTGACTGTCAGAACTGCAGGCCTCAGTGCACCTGGACTAGTGAGGAGGACAATCCACCAGAGCTTTCATCTCTGAATCACTAGCCTGTGATTTCTACAAGGTACTTTCATGCGTATGTTCAACTAAAAGAGGACTGGATATAACGGCAATGCACCCATATGCCAAACTCAGATTCTACCCGCTAACCTGCGAAGAATGGGCACCTGAGTACAGTTCCTACCTGCTACCAGTCAAACTGTGCTTCAATAGGGTGAAGAGAAAATTGGAAAATGGAAGTTACTGTTCGTGGTGGTAAGTCAACCTCATTAAACAATGTACGGGAAAAAGGCAGGAGAATGGCAGTAAGTTAAGATGCCCATTTGGAGTGTTGGTGCAGACACAATGGCCCAGTGGCCTCCTTTTGCACTAAAACAATTGTGATTCTCTATAATAGATTTCTTAATTTACAGCCACCTTCAGTCATAGCGACAAGCCTTATGCAGATAGTTGACATTGTCATCACTGAGTTGCTTCCTAACTGGAATTATGTTTCATCACATTCTGAGAAGCAATTTGGCCGTACTTTATAGATAATATTTCACAGCTGCCTGTTGGCTTTATCTTTTGATTTGCCAACTTGGTGAGTTCTGAGTCCCATTGCAGATAAATTACTTTCTGTCGAGAACATCCAACATGGAGGTGTTGCACAGAGAGCAGTGGATGACAACTGGGTGACTATTGGTTTTTACCCAGTTTCTTTCAATTACATCAAGACAATCCCTTCAGTTTGTGGCAAAGTTAGGACCTCAGAAGCAGGAGCAACCCCGCAGCAGGAATTCTTGGTTAATACATTTTTAAAGAGGTATCGATAGATTAAGCGAGTGGTCAAAACTATGAAAAATGTATTTCAATACAGCTACATGTGTGGCCATCCACTTTGAAGAAACAAAGGATAAATCTGAGTACCTTGTAAAAAGGTGAAAAGCCAGGAACTGTGTTGTCCCAAAAACTTTTCATGGCAAAATGTAATAGTCAGGAACAGGAATAATCAAAAAGGTAAATGGAATGTTAAGCCTCTAAATATAGACACCAAAATATAATGGGGAGGAAATGTTACTAGAGCTATACAAAGCACTAGTTAGACTGTTTAACTAGTTTAACTAGCATACAGGTACAGCAGATCAGAAAGCGAATGTATTTGATTTGATTTATTATTGTCACATGTATTAACATACAGTGAAAAGTATTGTTTCGTGCGTGCTATACAGACGAAGCATACCGTTCATAGAGAAGAAAAGGACAGAGTGCAGAATGTATTGTTACAGTCATAGGTGGGGTGTAGAGAAAGGTCAACTTAATAATGTTAAATAATGTAATAATGTAATCTTAATAATGTAATGTTGGCATTTATAGCTAATTGAATAGAATATAAAGGCAAGGAACTATTGTTTTGACTATACAAGGCATTGGTGAAAACACATCGGGAGTATTGTGCACACTTTTGGTCCTCTTATTTGAGGAAAGATTTTAGTGGCATTGGACAGTTCAGAGGAGATTCATGAGATTGATTTCAGAGATGAGGGTTTTGTCGAGTGGAGAGGGATTGAACAGTTTAGGCCTATGTTCTCTGGAATTAAGAAGAATGAGGGGAGATCAAATTGAGGTATACAAGATGATAAATGGAATGGATAAAGTAGACGTGAATGGATGCATTCTAGGATGAAAGGTCATAGTTTTAGGATAAGGGGTAGGAAATTGAAAACAAAGTTGAGGAGAAATACTTCTCCCAAAGGGAGAGTTTGCAGAATTCACTACCCCAAAGTTTGGTGAATGCTGGGACAGTGAGTAAGTTTAAGGAAGAGTTAGACCAATTTTTAATTGATAATGGGTTGAAGGAAATTGGAGAGAAGGCAGGAAAATGGGGATGAGGAGCATATCAGCCATGATCGAATGGCAGAGCAGACTCAGTGGGCCAAATGGCCTAATTCTGCTCCAAAATCATGTGAACTTATGCATCTATGAACATCTGGAGCACTGTGTACAGCTCTGGCCACTGCAACTTAGAAAGATATACTGGCTGAGAAAGGCGTGCAGCATAGATTGGCCAGAAGATTATCAAAGAATTCAATTATGAGGAAGGATTACATAGACTTGGCTTATATTCACTGGAATATTGGAGGTACAGAGAGGATTTGATTGAAACTTCGATTTTTTAAAATTCATTTGTGGGACATAGGTGTCGCTGGCTGGCCAGCATTTATTGCCCATCCCTAATTGCCCTTAGAGGGCAGTTGGAGTCATGTATAGGCCAGACCAGGTAAGGACGGCAGATTTCCTTCTCGAAAGGATATTAAGAACAAAGAACAAAGATAATTACACCACAAGAACAGGCCCTTTTGGACCTCTAAGCCTGCACCGACCATGCTGCCTGACTGAACTAAAACCTCCTACACTTCCAAGAACAATATCCCCCTCTATTCCCACTCTATTCATGTACCTGTCAAGATGCCTTTTAAATGTCACTATCATATTTTCTTCCACTATGTCCCCCACGCAGCGGGTTCTAGGCACCCACTACCCTCTATGTTGCTGGCCTGACTTCTCCCAGAGTGCACCAATGAAGTCCCTCAGCCGCCTCAACTAGATGCGAACCAGGCGTGTTTTTATGACAGTCAACATTGGTTTCATGGTCATCAGCAGATTCTTAATTCCAGATATTTTTATTGAATTCAAATTCCACCATCTGTTGTGATGGGATTTGAATCTAGGTCCTCAGAACATTAGCTGAGTTTTTGGATTAATAGTCTATGACAATACCACTAGGACATCTCCCCTTATTGGATTGCACGGAATGGTGTAATGTAATGCAATATGTTGGACAAAGTCTTATAAAAGAAAAGGTTGACTGTAACAACCTGTGATGTCAGAGAAGGAAGTGACATCGTCATGTGATGAATTGACTCTGGGATTCCTAAAGTGAAAAGGAAGAAAGCATGGTCAGAAGTTCTACAGAAGTGTTCTCCAGGATCTGTAAACTTGATAAAATAAATATTAAGAGTGTCTTTAACCAGCAGTCTTTAGGAATCATTGAAATGACTCCAATCCAACAACATAGCAATATAGAATGAGAGAAAGACTTTTGATGTTATTGGGCGAATCGAGGAGAAGGAGACATGACCTTAAAATTAGAGCCAGGCCATTCAGAAAATAATTCTAAGCATGTAGATGTGTGGCACTTTCCGATAAAAACAGGAGAATAAAATTATGGGACGGCATTGTGGCACAGTGGTTAGCATTGCTTCCTTGTAGCACCAGGGACCCGGGTTCAATTCCAGCCTTGGGCGACTGTCTGTGTGGAGTTTGCACATTGTCCCTGTGCCTATATGGGTTTCGTCTGGGTGCTCCAGTTTCCTCCCACATTCCAAAGATGTGTGGCTTAGATAGATTGGCTATGGTAAATTGCCCCTTAATGTCAGGGGGACTGGTAAAGTTAAAATGTGGGGTTACGGTGATAGAGCCTGGGTGGGATTGATGTCTTTGCAGGCTGAATGGACTGAATGGTCTCATTCTGCACTGGAGGGATTCTAGTAGGACAAAAGAGCTGATGGCAGTGAGAGTGAGTTTGTGGAGAGATCAGTGGAATGATATGAAAGTGGCAGAGCAGCAGTTAGAGGGAGAGCAGAGGGACAGTGGAGTAAAGGTTTAACATCAGGAGCATATATGATGCTGATGTAATAATGAGTAGCAAGAGACATCCTGAAGAGGACATAAGCCATTACCTTTTGCAAAAGTCCAAATGTAAATATATATTTCTGGTTAAAAAGATTATGGAATTATACACTGGGGAGACCAAACCCTGTCTAACCTCTAACCACCCAACAAAACATGGCGACAGCAAGTCAAAGACCCAGCAAATTCGGAAAGACCCTATGGGCTGGCAGCAAATGAAAACTTCAAAGGAAGAATGAAAGAAAAAGATTCCTATACTCACTAAAATGTTGAAATATAATGGGAGCAGCTGAGACTGTGACACAATATGGATATGCCGGTGTTGGACTGGGGTAAACACAGTAAAAAGTCTGACAACACCAGGTTTAAGTCCAATGCCGGCATAATAAATAGGTTGGACTTAAACCTGGTGTTGTCAGACTTTTTACTGTGACACAATCCAGAGACCTGAGTTTCACAGTAACTTCATTGCAATGTTAATGTAAGCCTACTTGTGACTAATAAATAACCTTTACTTTTACTTTACAGAAAGCAGTGAAGCGCAGGCCCAAAATAGCAAGCAGCAGTGGAATAATTGGATCAAACACAGGAACAATTCTAGCTCCCAGCAGGGACTCCACACGAGCACCCCCAGAACCATGTTAGAATGTGGAAAGGCAGCATTGTTACACAATAGTCAGCATTGTTGCCTTACAGTGCCAGGGACCTGGCTTCAATTCCTGGTTTCGATCACTGTCTGTGCGGAGTTTGCACGTTCTCCCTGTGTCTGATGGGTTTCCTCTGGGTGCTTTGAATTCCTCCCACAGTCTGAAAGATGTGCTGGTTAGGTGCACCAGCCATGTTAAATTCTCCCTCAGTGTACCCAAACAGGTGCCAGAGTGTGGTGATTAGGGGATTCTCAGCAACTTCATTGTAGTGTTAATGTAAGCCTACTTGTGACCAATAACCAAATACACTTTAAATAAATAAATTAAGTGGGACAACTAGTGAACAAGGTTCACAAGGTTTACAATCCTGCTTCAGGATTCATAAAAAGAACCAGAAAAATCAGGTCACTACCCTAATTTATGCTGTAGGAACTACCACTGATGATGTGATAGCAAAACAAGGTGGGGGTGGGGGGAGCAGTGGGGGTGCATGGTGAGATTTCAACTTCTTTTGAAGAAGTCATATGAGCTTTCAGTTCTTGTTTCAATGCCCGCAGGAACTTAATTGAGAAGGCTAAATTTAACAAATTTAAGAAATTGAAGAAAACAAAGTAAACACAAAATATTACGAATGCCGGAAACTTGAAATAAAAGCACAAAACACTGGAAAAGTTCCAGTGTTCTCCCATAGATGGCAGCAACTATGGAGACGAAAACAAAATTTAAAGGCGTAATCTTACTAGCTATTCATGCCATGCTCCCGCTGCAGCGAGAATTTGGTGTCCAACCAAAATCTCAGCGGGCTTGTCGAAGGGTCATCTGGACTCGAAACACCAGCTCTTTTCTCTCTTTACAGATGGTGCCAGACCTGCTGAGATTTTCCAGCATTTTCCCTTTGCTTTCAGATTCCAGCATCCACAGTAACTTGCTTTTATCCAGTGACTCCATATAGCCTTATTTCATGTGCTAACGAGGATCAATAGAAAACCATAGAACCATAGAAAATTACAGCTCAGAAACAGGCCTTTTGGCCCTTCTTGTCTGTGCCAAACCATTTTTTGCCCAGTCCCACTGACCTGCACTTGGACCATATCCCTCCACACCCCTCTCATCCATGAACCTGTCCAAGTTTTTCTTAAATGTTAAAAGTGACCCCGCATTTTCCACTTTATCCGGCAGCTCATTCCACACTCCCACCAGTCTCTGTGTGAAGAAGCCCCCCCTAATATTCCCTTTAAACTTTTCTCCTTTCACCCTTAACCCATGCCCTCTGTTTCTTTTTCTCCCCTAGCCTCAGTGGAAAAAGCCTGCTTGCATTCATTCTATCTATACCCATCAAAATCTTATACACCTCTATCAAATCTCCCCTCATTCTTCTACGCTCCAGGGAATAAAGCCCTAATCTATTCAATCTCTCTCTGTAACTCAACTATGACTAATGTATAGTCATAAGCAGATCTGTCAATGTCCATCTTCATTTCTCAAAACTTTTTGTTAATATCAAACTTATGTTTTCTTTTCTTGCAATCCTCAACTGATCAATGTGTGAGTGGCATTGGTAAGTGCAGTTGAGGAGGGTGCAAATATCAGGAACACTGAGCTGGAACAGGATCCAGAACTCTGTTTCACAGGTAGTGTTTGCTTTGTTTTCATTCTTTGGAGTGGCACGTGCTTTCTCTCTTAACCATAACTGATCTTTCATCTGAAGGCTAACTGTTCTTGATTAGCCACAAGGGTGCCATTAGTTTGGAAATATAATGAACTACACCTATTGCATAAGCAAAAGAAGGCTCACTGGCACACAGTTACTATAAATGCATGAAAACTGCAAGGAAAATTTAGCCAGGGAAGTGGATAAGAGAGCACATGTAAGTATCCTACAGTCAGTTGTTTAGCTATCAACTGGGTCATACAGTTGGGTTTTCTTGTCTGTGCTGAGTTAGCTGATCTAGCAAAAATGGTGGTGGTTGTGTGTGGGGACAGGGGTGGTACATTGTGTTGTGTGGCCCAAGTGGTTTTAGACAAAATGGAAGCCTAACAGGTTAGTGTAGGGATTGACTTGCTGGCTGTTATTGAGCAACTCGAGCACGAAGTGTTATTTTGCCTGGGTGCTGGATGACGGCCAGTCAGGTTTGATGATAATACATCCTGGATTTAAATATCATCAGTAGTCACTGGTAAGTGGACTCTAGCCGCATGCATGGTTTGTATGGCTTCTTAAATGAGGAAAAGCCATTTAAGTGTAATGACAGGAAAGTAGTAGTGAAGCTGTTCTCGAGCAAGAATATCCCAGAAATAAGGAGGCTTGTGGAAACAGGAGAGGAAATTAATTAAAAACCAAATCAAGCTATCACTGTAATATTTTTCAATTACTTTTTAAGCAGTTGAATGCAATAAAAGTCCGGAGTCAACACTGAGTGGATGTCTGATACATTACTTAGCTCGGAACTTACTTGACAAATTGGATATATAATTACATTTCTGTCTGCTTCCTATTTCTGTCAGTTAATTAAGTGTCTGTTCAGTGGTGAGTGTATATGGTTCATTTATCGTTGTCCAAAGCAGATGTTCTTGATAGTGGACCCTGCAGGTATCTGTTTGGGAATTAGTGATGCTTCATATGGAGAAACATCAGAAGAAGTATGTGTAATTGCATTTAACATGCCTGATTTGCTCATGGTTGTTGCCTTTACCATGACTTACAAATATTAAGCTGTGTAGATGAGGTAAAGTATTTATTTTCACAAGCTCTCTCCATCCTACGATGCACTCCTGCAACACAAATTCCAATCATCTGCTAAATTCAGATCGGGTATAAATTAACAATCTAATGGCAACAAAACTGTGAGGATAAAGTATCTTACTGTTCTCAGCATGCTCACAACAGGAAAATCGGGTGGAAGTTGTACCTAATGGTTTTGCACCTTAAACGTATTCCGCTGCCCGTGTTACCTTACATTGTCAAAGATTTGCTGCATTCAGTCTATTGAACCCTTACTGACGTTATTTGCATATGGCAGTATGTGTTTAATTGCTTTCAATTAACAGCTTTGATTTGCCCTTGGTACATAAGATCTATGACCAGCAGTCAAAGCCACACAGGCACATCCTGCTCTTCAGTAATTGATTGAATTTAAACTTATTTAAAATAATAGCAGCAGAAGGAGCAACGCTGGGGGAACACTCGGAGTTATAATCGGATATGGGGATCACAATGTGCAATTGCCACTTTCGGGTATGGGGGGATCACAATGTGCTATTGTCCTGTCGGGTATGGGGATCACAATGTGATATTGTCCTGTCGGGTATGGGGATCACAATGTGCTATTGTCCTGTCAGGTATGGGGATCACAATGTGCTATTGTCCTGTCAGGTATGGGGATCACAATGTGCTATTGTCCTGTCAGGTATGGGGATCACAATGTGCTATTGTCCTGTCGGGTATGGGGATCACAATGTGCTATTGTCCTGTCAGGTATGGGGATCACAATGTGCTATTGTCCTGTCGGGTATGGGGATCACAATGTGCTATTGTCCTGTCGGGTATGGGGATCACAATGTGCTATTGTCCTGTCGGGTATGTGGATCACAATGTGCTATTGTCCTGTCAGGTATGGGGATCACAATGTGCTATTGTCCTGTTGGGTATGGGGATCACAATGTGCTATTGTCCTGTCGGGTATGGGGATCACAATGTGCTATTGTCCTGTCAGGTATGGGGATCACAATGTGCTATTGTCCTGTCGGGTATGGGGATCACAATGTGCTATTGTCCTTTCGGGTATGGGGATCACAATGTGCTATTGTCCTGTCAGGTATGGGGATCACAATGTGCTATTGTCCTGTCGGGTATGGGGATCACAATGTGCTATTGTCCTGTCGGGTATGGGGATCACAATGTGCTATTGTCCTGTCGGGTATGGGGATCACAATGTGCTATTGTCCTTTCGGGTATGGGGATCACAATGTGCTATTGTCCTGTCGGGTATGGGGATCACAATGTGCTATTGTCCTGTCAGGTATGGGGATCACAATGTGCTATTGTCCTGTCAGGTATGGGGATCACAATGTGCTATTGTCTTGTCAGTTATGGGGGGATTATAATGTGCTATTGCCGTGTTGGGTATGGGGCTCACAATGTGCTATAGCCCTGTCTCTTGGTTCTGTTGGAAGTGAGCAGCAGGCAAACTTTGTGCTGTTTATTCATCCAAATGGTTTCAGCATGCAGACCATCGCAAAACACACCACTGACTGGCTGCACATCACAGAGGAGGGCCAGGTGCCATCATGGTTTGCATGACACCTACGCCTTTTGAAGGCAGCTTGCCCCTCTTAAGGAGATCTGGATCCATTTAATAGGCACAGCAGGAACCAACACTGGAAGGCTTGTTTGCAAAGTACAGCATGGAAAGTTGAGCAGAGGGTGTCCAGGATTTGCAATGTTGTGCCGGAAGCCTCAGTATTGGAGATGGACAGGAGATTCTATCGCCTCTGCCCGCTATGGGAATTGGAGCAGGCGAAGGGTAGAGAATTGGAAGGCCCATTGACCTTGGGCAGGGTTTTACAGTTTTGGGACAAATGAGATATAAAATCCTGCCCGCACACCAGGGGTGCAATTCTTTTGAATCAGGACTAAATGTCCATGCCAGTGGGATAACAGGAATGTTTCCCACCGACACCAGCAGTGTCTGTCAGCTGGGATTCACCCACCTGAAAGATGCAAATAAGCACATCCCAAGAAACCCGTGAGCCAGACACAGCTGCTCAGAGATGCAGGTGCCATTTTTAAGGGGTGCCCTGATCTGTGCACTTGGAAACAGGTCCCCCTCCCTGCAAACACCGAATTGGTGAGTCCCCACTGTGCAGGGAAGCATCACCCACCTCTTAGCAAAGAAAGGCATCCTCCCTCCCACCATTCAAATAAAGGGTCATACATAAGGGTGACCTGAGAGCCCTGCAAGGCCTCCCCTCAGTCTTCCTCCCCTTCAGATATCCACTCAACCTCTCTCCCCTGACAGATACCACCTTCAGGCTGTCCCTCAGCTCCCTCCCTTCTCAGAAGCCACTCAGCCCCCCCCGCCCCACAGACCCACATTCGTACCGCTTTCAGGCCATGCACTTTGGCAGTGCCAATGGTAAACTGCCTGGAACTGGCACAATGGCCTTGTGCCTTGGGCCCTGGGGGGGCCGTGGGTCAAGGAGATAATTCCAGGGCTCATGTGCCCCTCTGCCACTGCCAGATTGCAGAAAAGTGTCTCCTTAGTGTCCTGGTGGTTAGGCGGGCTTGGGCTGGGGGCAAGAGATTAACCTTGCCACTTTCTCCTGGGATGACTTCTTTTGAAGACCATTTATTCCCTTGAAGAAACCACAGCTGTCAATCAGGCATGGAGACTATGTAAATATTATGGTTAGGAACAATGGGAATACTTGCATTTGGGCATGGAGGAAAAGATTAATAAACACAGCTTATGAGCGGCTGAGTAGAAATCCATTAAGTTGTCAATGAAAGCTAATTTCCAAGCACTGCACTATTGTATTGAAAGAGAAGAAAGGTTTTCAATGCAATAGAGAGAGTTTCAAAGGTTTCAACTTTCAAGGAAGGCTCAGAAACTTCAAACAAAAGCTGTGTGAACACATTGGGGTTGAGATGCTGTGCAGCTGTGCAGAGGGAAACTCCCACCCCACTCTCCTGTGAAATGAATCTCCTCTTTATCAGGGGACGTCAAAGGTCTGTTCATACCTGCAGCTTCTGACAGACAGAAAGGGAAATCTCTGCTATAGAATGGGGTGCTGCTATGATTAAAAAGCCTATTAGCTGTGCTGGGAGTATAGAGATTAAAGTGAGCTGGCCACTTCATACTTTCACAGCTAACAGGCAGAATGAAGATGTTTGATCACAGAGCTGCCTGAAATCACCATGCCAAGGTTGATCTTCAGGTCTGTCTGGGCTAGAAGGGGCAGTCCAACCACAAGATCTGTATCCTGGGGGAGAGTGGCGAGTCAACCTCTCGTGCACCCAACCCCCAGGACCCTTGAGAGGCCCTTTCTCTGTAGCTTGGTAGCATGAGAGGGCACATGAGCATTGGACTTTCCTCCTTAACCACTCCTCCCCCACACCCCCAGCCACCAGAGGGCACGTGAGACATGTGCAATTGTGTTGGTGAGGTTGATTTTTTTCATGGAAGATTCCACTGTCACATGACAGTTCAGCAGGTCAGGGTGGGTCTACGTTGTGACCAAATTCTTTTGTCCATCATTTCCTTCTTGACAGAAGTCATGTGTCAGCGCAGCATAGTGGCACAATGGTTATCACTGCTGCCTCAGAGTGCCAGGGACCTGGGTTCGATTCCCAGCTTGGGTCACTGTCTGTGTGAAGTTTTCACATTCTCCCCGTGTCTGTGGTTTCCTCCCACAGTCTGAAAGACATGCTGGTTAGGTGCATTTACCTGAACAGGCGCAGGACTGTGCTGATTAGGGAAATTTCACAGTAACTTCATTACAGTGTAAGCCTTACTTGTGACTGATAAATAAACTTTATTTCTATTTTCACTTTACTTTTTCTGTGGCACCCTAAGCTTTTCAACCTCCCTCAAACTTCTGCCCAATCACACCACCCGCCCCATTAATCATTATTGTCCTGGGACCACAGATTACTAGTCTCTATCGTCCCACCTCCCCATCACATTCAAGCCCCTCTCACAGCAGTGACTATGTCACCTTTGAGATGTTAGAGCCAGGAGATAAACAGGCCCCACATTTCATTGATGCTTCCCTGCAGATTCTCCACCAGAGTTGTCCTTCCAGTGGAGCAGGGATGCTGATGGATAAGACTGGGACATTGTATATGAGGTAGGGTACAGTGAATATGACAATATCAGGTTGCCCCAGTCATGCTGCAGCCCAAAAGACATGTGCTACAACTATAGATCCCACTATTGAAGAAGGCCAATCAACCAGTCGGACTATTTTGTCAAAACCCTGCGCCATTTCCCTGTGAATCCAAAATGTTAGCAAAACCCATCCAATAACACAGAACGCTAACTTCCATCAACTCACCACCAGCAAAAGAATACTAAAGGCACCTTGGCAGAAAACTGGACGGTTTGCCTGCTAAATATCCCTGTTGATGGGGGTAGATCCCTAGTGCAGTTGAATGTTCAGAACTGGGAGAGATGAAGTGACCAAAACGGCCACACCGGTGCGGCATGTGTGTTGGAGGCAGCTTGACATCACAATTCACTTGCCTGCTTCTTGTGCCATGACGTGGAGATGCCAGTGTTGGACTGAGGTGGGCACAGTAAAAAGTCTCACAACACCAGGCTAACATCCAACAGGTTTATTTGGTCACGCGTGAGCCTTCGGAGTGCTGCTCCTTCAATCTGATGTTGTGAGACTCACCTGATGAAGGAACAGTTCTCCGAAAGCTTGTGCTACCAAATAAGCCTGCCGGAATTTTAACCTGGTGTTGTGAGACTTCTTACGGTGCTTCTTGTGCATACACATTATGCCCTGCCCTTAGCACTTTCACATTCAGGGCACCATGCAGGATGTGCCCCAAATCTGGCTGAAAAACTGCCAGCCAAAAGGTTTCTGCAGTTTTGGCTTTCAGTGGTGCCAGGATCAGCAACACAACAGAGCCCAATTTCATGGCCTCTGGCTCTCAACTGTGCTCTGAAAATCCCAGTGAACCACTCACTTATATTAAACCGCTTCCCTTGACAAAAGCCGTTCTCCACGATTTTTAAGGAAGCCGCCATCAGACTCTCCTTTAGTGGCAAATAAATGAGAGTCTGGTCGTATAATGGCCTGCCCATGATTTCATAGGAAATAGATTTAATACAGACATTTTATGATGTGAAGCAGGAAGAAACATTTGTTTCCATCTCAGTTAAATTTAATGTATGTCATGAAGCCAGGAAATTGGGAGCAATCCGACATACTGCGTTAATTTAATTAACAGTATGTTGCTCAAGAACAGTAGGTTTGGAGAACTATTTTTGTTCCTTTCTAATATTTCCTGAGTTATAAGAGCCTCTTCAAATTCAGGGACAAATTTTCATTGTAACATCAGCTGATTTATCTTCCAAGAGATTTAATTCTTTATGTGTAAAAATTAAAAAAAAACTTCAAATCTAGAAAAGCAGAAATAAACAGTAAGAAGATTTTGGAAACACACAACAGCCTCTCCTTGTTTTCCCTTATGTTTGCCTTAATCTTAATAAATAGGCCAATTTATTAACCATCACAATCCATTCATTGTGCTTTTTTATCAATATTTTGTGGCTGTACAGGGCACGGCTTCTCAGGGAATTTCAGAACTGCACTAGCCCGCACTCACAAAGCAAGGAACCTTGGGGTGCATACCCATAGGCCCCTGAAGGCAGCCGGACAGGTAGATAAGGTGGTTACGAATGCATATGGGACAATTAGGGATGTAGAGGTTCTGTCACTGGACTTGCAATCCAGATACCCAGGGTAATGCTCTGGGGTCCCCCTGGTTTAATTCCCATCAGGCTTCTTGGTTTGGGCTTTCTGATCCATATATTAACAAAATAGGTACAGTAGATAAGAAGTAACTTATTCCCTGAGGATCATAGATTTAAAGTAAGGGGCAAGAGATTGACGTGATTTGGGGAAGCTTTTTTCACCCAGAGGATGGTGGCCGTCTGGAACTCACTGCATTAATGGGTGGTAGAAACAGGGGCCAGAATTTTACTGGCATGCCGCCCCAATTCCGGGGGCAAGTGAGGCTCGGAGAACGACATTCTCCGTTGGCCTTGGGCAGGATCGTACAAACCTTGAGTGGATGTGCCGGTAAAATTCTGCCTAGAGTCTTTGAATATTATTAAGGCAGAATAGAAAGATGGTCGGTAAGCCAGGGGGTAGGCAAGATATAAATTTGAGGATACTATCATGTCAGCCATGATCTTTTATTAAATGGTGGAGCAGGTTCAAGGGTTTGATTGATTTGATTTGATTTATTGTCACATATATTAGTATACAGTGAAAAGTATTGTCTTTTGTGTACTATACAGGCAAAGCATACCATTCATAGAGAAGGAAAGGAGAGAGTGTAGAAAAAGTGTAACAGTCAAAACTTCTGTTGTACAGAAAGATCAACTTAATGTGAGGTAAGTCCATTCAAAAATCTGATAGCAGGAGGGAAGAAGCTGTTTTTGAGTCAGCTAGTAAATGGCCATATGTAAAGGGCAAAAGAGTAACTAGACAGAGAGCAAGGCTTCTTAAGAATCAACAAGGTTCACAAGAGATGGGTGAGATCCTAAATGTCTGTTTAAAGAGGGCTGCAGGGAAAAGCCTGGGAAATATAGGCCGGTGAGCCTCGCATATGCGGTGGGTAAGTTGTTGGAAGCTATTTTGAGAGACAGGATCTACAAGCATTTAGAGATACAAGCACTGATTAGGAACAGTCAGCATGGCTTTGTGAATGGAAAATCATGCCTCAAAAATTTGATTGAATTTTTTGAAAGGGTAACCAAGATGGTCGATGAGGACAGTGTAATTGATGTTGTCTACATGAACTTTAGCAAGGCCTTTGACAAGGTACCGCATAGTAGGTTGTTGCATAAGGTTGAATCATAGACCCAGCGTGATGTAGTTAAATGGATACGAAATTGGCTTGATGACAGATACCAGAGGATGGTTATAGAGGGTTGTTTTTCAAACTGGAGGCTGTAACTAGCGGTGTGCCTCAGGGATTGGTGCTGAGTCCACTGTTGTTTGTAATTTATATCAATGGTTTGAATGAGAATATAGGACACATGATTTGTAAGTTTGCAGTTGATGCCAAGATTGGTGGCATAGTGGGCAGTGAAGATAGTTATCTACAATTGCAACAGGATTTTGATCAATTGGACCACTGGGCTGACAATTGGCAGATGGAGTTTAATTTAGACAAATGCGAGATGATGCATTTTGGTAGATTGGACCAGGGCAGGACTTACTCAGTTAATGGGAGGGTACTGGAGAGTTACAAAACAAAGATCTGAGGGTACATGTTCATAGCTCCTTGAAAGTGGAGTCACAGGTGGATAGAATGATGAAGAAGGCATTTAGCATGCTTGGTTTCATCGGTCAGAACATGGAATACAGGAGTTGGGATGTCATGTTGAAGTTGTACAAGATATTGGTAAGGCTAGACTTGGAATACTGTGTACAGTTCTGGTCACCCTATTATAGAAAGGAAATTCTTAAACTAGAAAGAATGCAGAAAAGATTTACTAGGATGCTACCGGGACTTGATGGTTTGAGTTATAAGGAGAGGCTGGATAGAGTGGGACTTTTTTCTCTGGAGTGTAGGAGGCTAAGATGCGATCTTATAGAGGTCTGTAAAATGAGGGCATAGATCAGCTAGGTAGCCTATATCTTTTTCCAAACATCGGGGATCCTGAAACTAGATGGCATAGGTTTAAGGTAAGAGGGGGGAGAGACAAAAGGGTCCAGAGGGGTAATTTTTTCACACAGAGGGTGGTGAGTGTCTGGAACAAGCTGCCAGAGGTAGTAATAGAGGCAGGTACAATTTTGTCTTCTAAAAAAGCATTTAGATAGTCACATGTGTAAGATAGTTATAGAGGGATATGGGCCAAATGCAGGCAATTGGGACTAGCTTAGCGGTGAAAAAAAAGGGCTTCATTACAAGTTGGGCTGAAGGGCCTGTTTCCATGCTGTAAACCTCTATGACTCTGTGACGCTATGGCTTCAAATCTAAAGGAAGAAGGTGGAAGAGAGTATGTCTGGGGCGTGTTGGGTCCTTAAGGTAAGGGCCTCAGCCTCAGGACGTTCCTGGGAATCAAAAGATTCCTGTGGGCCGTCCAACATATTTTATGGCTCACCTGACTCTTATGTTTGAGCTTCTGAGGATCTTCCGTGAATGTCTGTATAGGCTGTGTATGTTTATTAGAACATAGAACATAGAACACTACAGCACAAACAGGCCCTTCGGCCCACGAGTTGCGCCGATCACATCAACACCTACCAATCTATAGACCTATCTATAACCCCCAATCCCATTAAACCCCATATACTCATCCAGAAGTCTTTTAAAAGACCCCAGCGAGTTTGCCTCCACCACCACTGACGGCAGCCGATTCCATTCACTCACCACCCTCTGAGTGAAAAACTTACCCCTAACATCACTTCTGTACTTTCCTCCCCGCACCTTAAATCTGTGTCCTCTCGTAGCGACCATTTCAACCCGGGGAAATAGCCTCTGAGAATCCACCCTATCTATTCCTCTCAACATTTTATAAACTTCTATCAGGTCGCCTCTCAACCTTCGTCTCTCCAGGGAAAAGAGTCCCAGCTCCCTCAACCTAACTTCATAAGGCATGCCTCCCAGTCCAGGCAACATCCTTGTAAATCTCCTCTGTACCCTTTCAATAGCTTCTACGTCCTTCCTATAGTGAGGCGACCAGAACTGCGCACAGTACTCCAAATGAGGCCTGACAAGGGTCTTATAAAGTCTTATTGATGTCTTTTTTTTACATTCACAGGTGATTCGGTCCGCCTTGTTGACTAACAAGGGGCATACACACGGTGGGTCGTGCGAGGGCTGCTCTTGGATGTTGCTTCGAGAGTTGCCTCGTGCTTCATGTCATTAGTGTACACTTAAACTGGACCAACTGACGGGCAACACGACAGCTCAGTGACTATCACTGTTTGCTGTGCAGGTACAGGAACCCGGGTCAGATCTCCGACTTGGGTCGGTGTCTGTGGGAGTTTGCACATTCTCCCCGTGCTTGCGTGGGTTTCTTCCGGGTGCTTCGGTTTCCTGCCACACCCCAAAAATGTGTTTTTAGGCTGATTGGTGTTAACAAATTGTCCCTAAATTGGACCTCCCTTAATCTGGTGCACATATAATTCTCTAAATTTGCACCCCTTCATTGTGGAGTCCAAGAGACGTAGACAAAAGTCGTAGGTAGAAGAAGGATGGGAATGAGGCACTCACTAAATGTTAAAATGGGTGGCATGGACTTGTAGGGCTGAAGGCCCTGTTTCCCATGCTGTGTTGTTCTTTGTTTGTTCTTAATTATGTTGGCAGCTTTCCCGAGGCAGTGGAAAGTATAGACAGTGTCAATGAGTGGGAGGATGGTTTGACTGATGGACTGGATTTCGTTCACGACTCTTGTTAGTTTCTTGCAGTCTTAGACAAAGTAGGAGCCATACCAAGTTGTAATACAACCAGAAAGAATGTTTTCTATGGTGCATCTGTAAAAGTTGGTGAGAGTCATAGCAGATATGTCAAATTTCCCGAGTCTTCTGAGAAATTTGGTGGGCTTTATTAATTATAGTGTTGACATGGAGGGACCTGGACAGGCTGTTGGTGATCTGGACATAGAAGTGAGCACCTGTCAATCCTCCATTTTATGGAGAAATGTCAAGTAAGCTGCATGCAACCCAAATTCCTCTCCCCCCCCGCCTTGCACTTAACCTTGTGTCCTGTGTTGCAGTAAGGGACCCCGATGCACCCGGGCCATCTGGTATCATGGCCCCCACTGCTGCTCCCATCCGTCCTGCCCCTGACAACTCAGAGGTCTTTTTGGAGGAAGCTGGTGAAGGGAACTCTTTTGCGTCAGCTTCCACCTCACAACTCACCATTCTCGAGCCTCTCATATTGGTGGGTCAAGTTAATGGCGAGGCATCTGGGTGACTCTGGTGCACACGACGGGAGAGGTTCCAGAGGATTGGAGGATTGCGGATGTAGTTCCTATTTTTAAGAAAGGGAACAGAGATAGCCCGGGAAATTACCGACCGGTGAGTCTGACCTCAGTGGTTGGTAAGCTGATGGAGAGGCTTCTGAGGGACAAGATTTACGAACATTTGGAGAGGTTTGACATGATCAGGAATAGTCAGCATGGATTTGTCAAGGGCAGGTCGTGCCTTACAAGCCTAGTTGAGTTCTTCGATAATGTGACTGAACACATTGACGAAGGAAGTGCCGTGGACGTAGTGTACATGGACTTCAGCAAGGCGTTTGATAAGGTCCCCCATGCAAGACTTCTTGAGAAGGTGAGAGGGCATGGGATCCAAGGGCCTTTGGCCTTGTGGATCCAGAACTGGCTTGCCTGCAGAAGGCAGAGAGTGGTTGTGGATGGGGCTTTTTCTGAATGGAGGTCAGTCACCAGCGGAGTGCCTCAAGGATCTGTTCTGGGACCCTTGTTGTTTGTCATTTTCATAAATGACCTGGATGAGGAAGTGGAGGGATGGGTAAGTAAGTTCGCTGATGACACGAAGGTCGGTGGTGTTGTGGATGATCTGGAAGGATGGCAAAAGTTGCAGCAGGACATAGATAGGATGCAGGACTGGGCGGAGAAGTGGCAGATGGACTTCAACGCGGATAAATGTGTTGTCGTCCATTTTGGCAGAACCAACGGGATGAACGAGTACACTATGAAGGGCAGAAGTCTGAGTAGTGTTGAGGAGCAGAAGGATCTTGGGGTCCGGGTCCACAGGACTCTTAAATCGGCCTCGCAGGTGGAGGAGGTGGTCAAGAAGGCGTATGGTGTACTGGCCTTCATTAATCGAGGGATTGAGTTTAGGAGTCGGGAGGTAATGCTGGAACTTTATAAGACCCTTGTCAGGCCTCATTTGGAGTATTGTGCGCAGTTCTGGTCGCCTCACTATAGGAAAGATGTAGAAGCTATTGAAAGGGTGCAGAGGAGATTTACAAGGATGTTGCCTGGACTGGGAGGCATGCCTTATGAAGTTAGGTTGAGGGAGCTGGGACTCTTTTCCCTGGAGAGACGAAGGTTGAGAGGCGACCTGATAGAAGTTTACAAAATGTTGAGAGGAATAGATAGGGTGGACTCTCAGAGGCTATTTCCCCGGTTTGAAATGGTCGCTACGAGAGGACACAGATTTAAGGTGCGGGGAGGGAGGTTCAGAAGTGATGTTAGGGGTAAGTTTTTCACTCAGAGGGTGGTGAGTGAATGGAATCGGCTGCCGTCAGTGGTGGTGGAGGCGAACTCGCTGGGGTCTTTTAAAAGACTTCTGGATGAGTATATGGGGTTTAATGAGATTGAGGGTTATAGATAGGTCTGTAGGTTGGTAGGTGATGTGGTCGGCGCAACTTGTGGGCCGAAGGGCCTGTTTGTGCTGTAGTGTTCTATGTTCTATCTACTGATGTACATTGGGTGGAGGAGGAGGGAATGTTCGAAGCCTCTGGCATTCGGTAGCCTGCTGGATGTAAGGGCTCAGCTGGCCCCAGGCTATGTGCTGGGCCTCTGAGATCACTTGTCCCTCAACTGCTGGAGGTGCAGCAACAGAGCCAGGGAATGCAGGAGGGGCTGACGGCCACACCGACAAACTGCGAGGCTGTTGGGATGAGTCCCAAAGCTTTCAGGCAGACCAGATATTGCCTGTCTTGCATTCTTCCCAGGTCAAAACTGCAAGGATGGCATTTGCAGTGGGAAGCCCGGGGCAGGGGATCCTCACCATGAGTAGCAGGCTCCAAGCGAGTCATAAGGGCCACAATAGAATCCCAGAGGGACATCACCTGGTCACAGCATGGCTGAGGGTGCAGAGCATGGCCCAGTCTCAAAGGGCACTTGCTGCGGCCAATGACAAGTGCCCCCCCGACTCAGGCGGCCCAACCAACATGGCTTGAACGCCAGTGGTCCTCTAGGACTGGCAGTGCCAGGTTAATGCTAGAGCTTCGAGGGGCTCACTGCAGAAGCACCGCCATCCCATGGAATAACCCAGGGGCCCACAGGAATCCCAAGGGAGGAGCCCAAGCATTCCAGTCAGGAGACAGTGGCTGAGGCAACACCTTCTGACTCCCCCCTTCCTGACACTGGAGCATCTCAGGGGCAGCGGGATGAAAAGGATGTCAGTGAAACATTCCTGACACCTGGAAGCCGGCCAGGGCCCTCAAGGTCCAGGGCCTCCAGAGGATACCCGCCAAGCGCATCACAGGTCGAGGGGTGCGATAGACAGCTGGCCCCCTCCATCTCCAATGTACATTCTGGGGTGACACTGAGACGCAGGCCAGAATTCTCCCCCAAAAATTCTAAATGTCAAATCTGCGGGAAAACTGGAAGAAATCACTTTTCTTTTCCAGTGGGAGTTCAGACTAGAGTCTTCCACACTCCGTGCAATGCAGAGACCATCTGCATTCAATTTTAGGGGGCAAAACCTACACTCACTGGAGAGGTTGAATAGAGCCAGCCTTTGCGAATGTGCTGTGACCCCAAAATGTCAGCCTCCCGATTGCTGGCTAGCTCGATCACTGGCCAGCCCAGGACCCCTGCTTTGTTGTTTCCCCAAGTCTCCCAATGCCTGATCATGCTCCCCTCACAATTCCCAGACCAAGCTCTGACACCCACCACCCCCATCCCGGAGCATCCTGATCTCCAGCTACCCCCACAGGTTCCACCACTCACGCCTCCACCACTGTCCCCCACCACCCCCCCCCACACCAATATAGTGCCGACCACCCAGTGGGAAGAACCCGCTAGCCCGCCGCAAACTCTAGACACCCCCAACTCCCTCCCCAGTGACGATCTTCCACTCCCCACCAGTGCAGACCACCCCCAAGGCTGACCTCCCGTCCATCGGCAGACAACCCCAGGCAGATTCCCCCAGCCTGCCATAATCACTGGTCTCCCTCCTGTACCAACTGATCTCAAATGCTGAGTGTCAGTGGGACCCCCCTCCCCCACCCCACACCCACCAATCACCCTCTAGTTTCTGCCGCATAGGCTCCATTCCCTTGGCACTGCCTGATGCCTGATGGGCAGTGCCAAGATGCTCCTGGGCATGGATCATTTGCCCCTTGGGTAATGCCAGGCCACAGGCTGGCACTGCCAGACTGCCCGTGCCTAGGGGGCACCAGCCCCTGCTGCCTGATCTAAAGGGGGGTCCCCAGTTGCCCCACTTCACTCCAGCAGGGTTATCCTGGTAGTTCCCCGAAAATGAGGACCTACTGTAAACCCTGCTGAAGTGAAACTCTCTGGTGGGGTGGGAGAGGCTAGGGTACCCAGAGAATTTGTTCCTGGGCCTGCTAATTACACTTAAATCGCATTACAATGAGATTAAAATGACTTATCTGATCTTCCTACCAGTTTCCAACGCAGATCTGATGGCATCAGAAATCTGGCGCTGGGAAATGTATTGCGGCAGGAACAGATGCGTAAATCCTGCACGTGCCCGGCTGTGTGATTCTCTCACCGCGCTGCGCTCAAAAATTAACATGGTGGGGTGGGGGAGAATCATCCCCATAATGGTAGGCCATGTAAAGTTAGGAAGTTGTAGTGACAGTAAGATAGCACAGGGAAGGGCAATATATGTCAAGAGAGTATTCATGCACCTTAATGCTTCCTGTTCATGTTTTTATGTTAGCACTTTGAAATCAGACACTTTTATTGTCACCAATAAATGTTTTTTCACCACTCACCTGCGACTAATTTGTCTCAGATTTGAACATAAGAACATAAGAACTAGGAGCAGGAGTAGGCCATCTAGCCCTTCGAGCCTGCCCCGCCATTCAATAAGATCATGGCTGATCTGTCGTGGCTCAGTTCCACATTCGCGCCTTCTCCCCATAACCCTTAATCCCCTCGCTTATCAAAAACCCATCAACCCATGTCTTAAAAATATTTAGCGAGGCAGCCTCCACCACTTCAACGGGCAGAGAATTCCAGAGATTCACCACTCTTTGAGTGAAGAAGTTCCTCCTCAACTCCGTTCTAAACCGCCTCCCCTTTATCTTGAGGCTGTGCCCCCTAGTCCTACTGTCTTTTTTGAGCGGGAAGAGTCTCTCCACCTCTATCCTATCCATCCCATTCATCATCTTATACGTCTCAATGAGATCTCCCCTCATTCTTCTAAACTCTAACGAGTACAAGCCTAGTTTATTCAGCCTCTCCTCATAGCTCAACCCCCTCAACTCCGGTATCAGCCTAGTAAACCTCCTCTGCACTCCCTCCAAGGCCAAAATATCCTTGCGCAGGTGCGGCGCCCAAAACTTTGCCTCTAACAGAATTGCTCTCACCCTGACAGTGGCTGGAGGGATCCTTCATGTTGATGTCAGTGGGGGAGGCCCCTCAACGCTGAGTCACTGAGAAAATTAAGGTGCTTATATGAATCACTGGCACCAGTCGGTGGCATGCATTGGCAGCCAATTACAGCATTTGCCATGGCAGCCCCAGTATTCATGAAGAATCCCTTCTGCACCGTACCTGCCCCAAAGTCCTGTATGGGGGTTTAGTGATGTCCCTTACTACTACCCAGATGTTGGCCCCAGGTGTATGTGAAGCACAGGGAGGAGTCAGACTATTTTGCATCAGGGCATCATCACAATGATGCTTAGCAAGCTGTCATCACCCTCCTGCCTGCCAAAGAGACTCGCTAGCACATTGTAACTAGTGTTACAATGTTACAGGAGATTGTAGGATCCTAGAGGGGGTTTGGGGAGCTGGCAGAGGAAGAGAATCCATGGGAGGAACACAGTCTCCTATTGCCCAAAGCAAGTGTTGATTAGGGCCTTGCTCACTGCCCTCACATGCCTGATCCTGGCTGCTGCCAGCCCTTCATCAGTGCCTAGGTGGTGTTCCTGTTCCTCCCCCTCTTCCTTTTCCTCCTCCTCCTGCTCGGTGGCCCCCTGCCCAGCAATGCTCTGATGGTCGGCCTCCATGTCCCCTTCCTCAAGAAGGTCTCCTCACTGCTGCGCCAGGTTGTGTAGGGCAGAGCACAAAACACAATGGGGATGGTACCAGGGGCCCCCGCCAGAGTGGTCTAGGTGCCTGAACCACATCTTGAGGAGCCCTGTGCACTGCTCCACTATTGAACGCGTGGTAATGTGGGCTTCATTATATCAGATCTCTGCCTAGTTTCAGGCATCTGTACAGGCATCATCAGTCAAGTCTGAAGCAGGTACCTCCATGTCCCTCACGAGCCACCCCTATACCCTGGGCTCCACCTAAAAGACCTCTGGGATATTCGAGCTCCTCAACATAAAGACATAGAAAATAGGAGCAGGAGGAGGCCATTTGGCCCTTCGAGCCTACCCACTATTTATCACGACCATGGCTGATCATCTAGCTTAATAGCCCAATCTGCTTCCTCCCCATAACCTTTGATCCTTTTTGCCCCAAGTGCTATATCTAGCTGACTTTTGAATACCTTCAATATTTTGGCATCAACTACTTCCTGTATTAATGAATTCCACAGGCTCATCACTCTTTGGGTGAAGAAATGTCTCCTCATCTCCATTCTAAATGGCCTATCCTGAATCTTCAGACTGTGACCCCTGGTTCTGGATACTCCACTATCGGGAACGTACTCTCTGCACCCATACATCTAGTCCTATTAGAATTTTATAAGTCTCTCTGAGAATCATCTGAACTCCAACGAAAACAGTCCTAATCTCTCCTCATACATTAGTCCCACCATCCCTGGAATCAGTCTGGTAACCCTTCGCTGCATTTCCTCGAGAGCAAGGACATCCTTCCTCAGAAAAGGAGATAAAATTGTCCACAATATTCTAGGTGTGGCTTCACCAAGACCCTATATAATTGCAACAACACACCCCTGCTCCAGTACTTGAAACCTCTCACAATGAAGGCCAACATGCCATTTGATTTCTTTACCACTTGCTGCACCTGCTTTCTTACCTTCAGTGACTGGTGCACAAGGACACCCAGGTCCCGTTGCACACTCCCCTCTCCCAATTTACAGCCATTCAGGTAGTAACCTGCCTTCTTATTTTTCCTTCCAAATATTTATCCAAATTATACTGCATTGGCCATTGATTAGCCCACTCACTCAACCTGTTCAGATCATTCTGAAGGATCTCTGCATCCTCGTCACAGTTCATCCTCTCACCCAACTTCGTATCATTTTGTAAACTTTGAGATGTTACATTTTGTTCCCCCATCCAAATCATTAATATATATTGTGAATAGCTGGGGTCCCAGCACCGATCCCTGTAGCACCCCACTAGTTACTGCCTGCCACTTTGAAAAACACTCATTAATTCCTACTCTTTGTTTCCTCTCTGCCAATTAGTTTTCTACCCTTCTCAATACGCTTCCCCCAATCCCATATGCTTTAATCTTGCACGATAATCTTGTAAGCCTGACTTTGCCATACACTTTCTGAAAGTCCAAATATACCACATTGACTGGCTCCCCCTTGTCAACTCTATGAGTTACATCTTCAAAGAATTCCAACAGATTTGTGAAGCATGATTTCCCCTTCATAAATCCATGCTGACTCTGTCTGATCCTGCCACTACTTTTTAAATGCTCCTTCTTAATGGATTCGAGAGTTACCCCACTACAGATGTTAAATTTACTGATCTATAATTCCCTGTGTTCTCGCTACCTCCCTTTTTGAATATTGAAGTGACATTAGCTACCCTCAAATCTGCAGGGACTTATCCAGAATATATAGAAACCTGGAAGATGATCACCAATGCATCCATAATTTCTAGAACAACTCCCTTAAGTACTCTGGGATGTATTATGCCCTGGGGATTTATCCGCCTTCAATCCCATCAATTTTCCCAGCACCATTTCTCTATCAATATTGATCTCCCTCAGTTATTCCCTGTCACTAAATCTCGTATTCTCCACCATTTCTGGTATCTGATTTGTGTCCTCTTCTGTGAAGACAGAACAACCAAAGTATGCATTCAGTTGCTCAGCCATTTATTTGTCCCCTTTTATACATTCCCCTGATTCTGTCTGTAGCGAACTTACGTTTGTCTTCACCCACACCCTCCCACCCTCCCAGCTTTGAGGTGCCAGGTCCTGCCACAAATGGCACGGGTGTTGTACTGCCATTGGCAGCACATGATGTCCGACCGTTGCTCGAAGGGCACTTGTGTGCGCAACTGCCGGGATCTTCGCTCCCTCCTTCTCCTGCCCTTCACGTGGCAAATGGCAGCAACTTCCTGCCTTCAATGACTGACTCCCTCTACTCCAGTGGGTGGGTAAGATCTTGGCCACGTCTGCCTGCAATTCATCCTCCTGCCCCTCCTCCTCCTTAGCCCCAGCAGCAACGAAAAGAGCAGTAAGATCAATAGGTTGTATTCCAAAAGCCATCTATGAAGGGGGGAGGGAGAATTTGGGGAAGGGGAGAGACAAATGGAGAGATTAAAGAACTCTGCTCGCCCCCCCCACTCCAGCAACACAGATCACCCCTCATTCCCCCTAACCCCCAGTAACACAGATCCCCTATTCCCACCCCCCCAACCCCCCGACTAACACACATCCAGAACCCATGCAGTAGTGAGTACTGATATGCTGCTTGACAGGTCCTGAGGCTGCAGCACTGCCAGTTCAAAGAGTTTCCAGCACATAGCCCAACAGTGCTTCCTGCTGCCTGGGACCCTGAAGCATCCCTAAAGCCTGTGGTCAGTGCTCAGACTTGGGTCCATGCTGAGAGTCTGAGTTTGGACTCTGCGATGAACAACAGCCCCCCATTCCCCCCGCACACTGGCAGCACCCCCTACCCCTGACCTGAAATGCAACATGGCCGCCATGAAACAATCCCCCTTCTAAGCAACACAGAGCAATTTGAATGCAGAAACTTACCTCCTCCTCACTCATACCTCACTGATCAAGCACCAGAATCTGATTTTTACAGAGACGATGTTTTCCAAACCAGTTCAGCTATGGCAAACATGGTAGTAAAAGCAAGCGAGCTGCGATGATTGGGAGTGAAGCTTGTCAAATGCATTATGATGGGGGCAAACACATTTAAATTGATATCGTGCCCATTTTCGGTAGCCTCCCAATTTTTTTCCAGACCTGCAAATAAATTTGAAAGAGCAGTGTTAGTGATTTTTGGGAGTGTGGGATGATTGTGGAAAGGCGGGTGTGGGGGCGTGCTTGGGGTCTGCAGAAGGTCTCAGCTCTCTGGGTTTGGGTGCTAGTGGAATGAAGGCTTCAGCCCCAGATTTGCTGGTCTGACCATTGGATTTGGAGGGAACTATGGGGGTGCAGAAGGCTCCACCCCCGGGGATGCAGGTCTGATCGTTGGAGACCAGCTGAATGAATGGCCTACTCTCGCTCCTTATTCATATGTTTGTACATACAAACTGCTAATGGTTTCTTACCAGCCGAAGGGAAATTATGTTTTTCTGGTTATGTTCAACACTTTTGAAGTTTTCTCAATCAAATCAAGATCGAAAGATCTTTGCTTTCCTTAGATTAGATCTCAGAAAAGGACCAATAATATTGAGGACCATTAAAGATGAATAAGCTTATCCTTAACATCGCATAAGGACCAACGGATGGCACAGTTGTTAGCACTGCCTCTTCACAGCAGCAGAGACCTGGGTTCAATTCCAGCCTCAGGTGACTGTCAGGTTGGAGTTTGCACGTTCCACCCGAGTCTGCGTAGGTTTCCTCTGGATGCTCCAGTTTTCTCCCACAGTCCAAAGATGTTTGGATTAGATGGATTGGCCATGTTAAATTGACCCTTAGGGCCTGATTTTACCATGTGGAGTCTAAGGGCTGGATCTGGGTGTAATACAGGTCCGAGCCTGGAATCGTCTTTGCAGCACGCCCATGTGCTTTGTGCCGGCTCTGGTTCGATCCGCGCTGCGGGCAGGGCTTAGCGCTGCCGGAACGAGCGGAGCTCTGAACCGTGCAAGCGCAGTTCGAAAAAAATTTGAAAAAGCGCGCCCGGGTCGGGAAAGAAAGGAAAAGCAGAAAGAGCGACTCTGTGATACAGATCATCCTCTGGGGTGGGGGGTTGGGGGGCTGGGGGGCAGGGGTGGGGTGACAGAGTATCCTCTGGGGGGTTAGGGACTGGATCCGTGCCCGAATCGAGTGTTGGTTATGCCGCAATCTGCTGACATTCAGGTGCAGATCGCGTTAAAGGCCCGACGCCCATATTTACCGTAATTTCGCGCCAATTTTTGGTAAAATCAGGCCCTTAGTGTCAAGGGATTATAAGAGTAAATGCATGGGGTTAGTGTGAATAGGGCCTGGGTGGTATTGTGGTCGGTGCAGATACGATGGGCCAAATGGCCTCCTTCTGCACTGTAGGGATTCTATGATTCCAAGATCAGTGCCACCAGCAGAGAGAGCGATGGCAGAAGAGTGACGGAAAGGGGAATGGAACAGAGGGGAGCTATGAGTGGTGCAGCTTACAGGAGGTGCTGCCCAATACACAGGGTGTACAGGCAATGATTGAGTTCCATTGATGTATCCAATCATAGTGTCAAAAGGTTCAAGCTGTCACGCCAAGTGATGACAAACATTTTTTGTTCCCTGGACAGAGGTTTGCACTTCCTACTGGACCTGGTAACCACTTGCTACTAAAGTCACCATCCTTCTCAATATCTCAGTCCCTGGGTCTGCCTGAGACATAACCAGCATCTCCCAGTCTACGTGTGAAGGTACACAGCTTTAAATACAGATTTATAAGAGAATATAGTTAAATACGTCTTTGTGTTACCTCTTTAGAACAAGAGTTGAGCTCACACCAAGCGGACCAACACCTTACCTATTGCCACGCAGTGGATACTAAACTTGTGAGTAAATGCTAATGGAACTGGCTCAGTTCAAAAGCCAGTGACAGACATGCCAAACTACTTTGGAGTTTCCTGTACAATTGCAGGCCATCCTTGTGCCCCCACCACCAAATAATCATCTGTGCCTTTGAGTAAAGATTTTACAGACACTTGTAGATGAAAGCTCAATGTGTCTTCCTGTCATGTAATTTCTGTTTTAAAACCAGAGCCCAAATGTGCGATAACACTTCACTTAACAAAGTACTACAGCTGACAGTAACGGAGAATGATGGAAGACTATCCCCTCACACTTCATGACTGAATCTGATCAATGTCCCTCAGAAATTATGCTGCACATTTGTATTTGTGCAGAGCAAAAACACCTTATAATCAATACAACCTGTAATTAGTTCACGCTCCTTGCAAACAAACTTGCATGTATGTAGTGTCTCATCATATCCTCAAGATGTCTCAAAGATTGCTGCAAGGTTAAGTGAAATCTCACTTTCATCAAATGAAGTTGGCTGATAAATGCAAATGAAAAAATGGCACCTCAGAGTTTAGTAAACTCGATTTTATTACTGAGAATTATTGCAACAGGATTTACAATATCAATCTTCAGCTCTAAAGGAGGGAGCACTCTTCAATGGTTAACTGTTATGTTGAATTCTTAGAGAAAGTGTGTAAAACGGGTGCGTCTCACTCAGCTGTGAACCTCTCTGTGTCATGACAATATTATAGTGGCACCTATACAGTTAGCAATCAATATTCCTCTCCTGATTTATACTGTTACAAGCAGGTCAGCAACGGTGAACTAGCTCCTCTTTTTGCTCCGCCCCTGAATTGGCTATTTGAATTCAATGCATTCAGATGCGATGGTCTAAGCTTTCCCACCAATTGGAGTGCAAAGCTAACAGCACTAGCCAAGAAATGGTCACAGGATCACTGAAACATTGGATGTAAGAATTTCAGGGTTTGTTATAACAGGAGGAAAGAAAAGCCAGTGAATTGAATGTGAGGAAAACTTTCCTTCCAGGATTCTTATTTTATTTTGATGATTAAAGTCTATCAGGTTCTCAGGGTGCCTCAAACAATGCAATCCTTCTCCTCCTGCCCGAACTCCCCCTATCTCCTGATCAACGCTCCTCCGGCAGTCCCAATCAGCCCCCACCACCCGATGACCATCCTCGACATCCCCTCCACCGCCCCCGACTCCTCCACACTATCCAGATGGCCAGCCCCAATCCCCTCTTCCCTCCCTCTGCCAGCAATTCCAATTGTAGAGTGGCAACAGGTTCACCCCACCCCAACCGATCACGGCCCCAATAGGCCCTATCCCCTGCGGCCCCTCGGGCACTGCCCGATGTCCAGCAGGTAGCGCCAAGGTGTCCCTTGGGCAGCACCAGTTTTTCTCTTGGGCATTGCCAGGGTTTAGGTTGGCATTGCCAGGCTAGCATTGTCCAGAGGGTAGACCATTCCCGACCTCCTGGGGAAGCCTCATTAGCCTCCTTTCACTCCAGTGGGGTTGGTCGCCTGTTCCTCCATTAGTGGGGAGCAGGAGTAGATCCCGCTGGAGTGAACCAGTCCTGGGTGTGGGCGGCGGGGGGGGGGGGGGGAGGGGGGGGGGGGGGGGAGGGGGGGGGGGGCGGAGCATGAGGGGAGATGCTAGCGTTCCCAGAGACTTCAGTCCTGGGCCCCTAATCAGATGGAAATTGCTGTTTCCAAACTGTAATCAGCTCCTTTGCCTTTTCCGGTGCGAAGCTTATTATGCTGAAAATCTTGATTCTCCAGACCTGGGGAGGTCATGACACCCAGCGGGAATCCTGCGAAATGGTCCCCGCTGATGTCTCCCAGCCTGCTGCGCTACTCGAACAGCACAGCAGGCTGGGTGAATCACCCCCTTTGTCTTTAGAAACCATGCAGGAAAATTACTGAATAATTTCACAGGAGTCTGCTGATGAACTTTTAATACAAAGAATAAAATATTAAACAAGGAAAATAGAACTGCATTATACCAGACACAAAGGTTGGAAAGATCTCAATACAAACACAAGAGGACAATTCAAATTTACACTATTCCTTTACACCAACAATGTTTTGAGCGGTACATAAGCCAGTGAAAATTTGCCACTAGAGTCAAAGAGGGATGGAGTGCAATTTTCTTGCCGCGCTTGCCCCAAGATAGGATAATTCTGCCCGAGGCTGACAGGAAAATTCCACCCATGGAGTCATAAAGCAAGGAAACAGGTCCTTCAATCCTACATGTCTATGCTAACCATTAAATACTAATCTATACTAATATCATTTACCAGCGCTTGGTCCATAGCCTACTAGCCTTGATCGTTTAGCTTGACACAAAGGCTTCTTGTTTGGTACTAGCACATTCTTGAACATTAAGTTGATGCTTTTTATCCGACTCATATCTCTCGCCAAGACTCACAAAAACTACCCTAAACCCACTCTTTCTTCAACTGCAGAACAAACTAATGAGTTCCCTAAACTCAGTCTTCCAGTTGAACCTTTTTACTGAGTCCTATGACATTGATGGATAAAATATAAGCACTGTGCATTCATTATACAATGTGTACAATAATATTCTTTGGTTAGAAAAATCAGCAGAAGTACATTTCTTTGAAGTTTTTCTGCAAAACTGTTTGTATCTACTTGTGGGTGGCACTTAAAGCCCTCTGTTATGGAGGTAAATTTTTGTTGAACTTCAGTTTTTAAACTTCATGTTAAGGCCTTCTTCCACGCATTGCTATTCAGAAGCCACTCTAAGCTTTGTGGATCTGCAAATTGCCACTTAGCAGCGAATTGAATTACAGGCCCCTCCAGGCACTATTAATTCCCTGCAAATGGTATAACTGCCACATTGCATTTCCACAGAGGTGGTAGAAGGGAGGAGAGTGTGAGAAGTACTTTGATATTTGCGTTACACGTCACCCAGCTTCAGGAGAGCAGTACATGTCTGTTGCTTTCTCGCCTTTACTGTTGTAGTAGGGAAGCTGGTAGCTAATGTACTTTTACATGGAGTTCCATAGAGAGTAAACGTGAGGACTGTATATAGTAATACCACACCAGTTCAAAATGGAGATGGTTGGGTGTTCCCCGATTAATCTTGACTGGAGACCGCAGAGCTGTAAATCACCGGTGAAAATTTACACACAATTTGTATCGGGCAACTATTCTCTCCATTCACTGCATTTAAATCACCCAGTTTTCATTGAGCCATATTGGTTGTATGTCCTGTTTGCTGTCGTTTGTGGAGAATCAATTCAAGCAGACTCTCTTTTGATGGTTTGTTTTCATACACTATTTAAAACTCTATTGCTGAGCAGATAGACTTTGTTTGCTGTAAAATAGACTGCTAGCTGTGAGTCTGCCATACACCCCCACCTGCTCATTGGCTGACACAGTGCAATTTGTTGGCACAGTACAGCAAAAGACATTTTGTGGAATGAGGGTTAGATTCCAAGCTTTTAATTACTGAAGCTGACTTTTTTCCCCTGGTGGGAGAAGATCACGCACATTTTAGGAAGTTTACAAGGTTGTTAACTGGACTTGTCCACATTACAGTAGGACACCCAAAACACCTTATATTCCTGGGAGTATCGAGCGAAGACTGGGAAGGATTATTCAGACTTGTCCGCCAAATAATAAATCCGCAGTGGAATGAAGCATGTAAGTTTGGAATATTGATACATATTCATGTGGTGCATAGTGTTAGGTAGTCTTTTCCAGGTGTGAGTGTGGGGTTTCAAAGGGTGTTATTGTCTTGACAATACCATGAATGGTGGCCAAAGGAATCTGTGAGGCTGCCTCACAGCATCAGGGACCCAGATTCAAGTCTAGTCATGGGTGACTGTCTATGCAGAGCCTGCACATTTTCCCAGTATATGCGTAGGTTTCCTCCGGGTGCTTCAGTTTCTTCCCATTGTCCAAAGCTGTGTAGCTTAGGTGGATTAATCATGGTAAATACTTAGTTTAGTCATTAGTGTCACTACTAGGCTTACATTAACACTGCAATGAAGTTACTGTAAAAATCTCCTAGTTGCCACACTCCGGTGCCTATCCAGGTACACCGAGGGAGAATTTAGCATGGCCAATGCATATCTTTCAGACTGTGGGAGGAAACTAGAGTACCCTGAGAAACCCACATTGACAAAGGGAGAACATGAAAATTCCACACAGACAGTAACCCAAGCTGGGAATCGAACCTGAGTCCCTGTTGCTGTGAGGTAGCAGTGCTAACTACTGTGCCACCATGCCACCCCAATTGGATTCAAACTGCAGATGGACTAAAGTCTGAAATAGGTACACCCATGACATTCAGTCAAGTGTTACATCAGTCTCTAAGGATAAGGAGCGAGCAGATAAGGTAACGAGCAGGCCTCCCAGCTGCGTGTTACCCATTGGTGCGAGGTGGTGCATTGTTTGCTAGCGGCGGGATTCTCTGGTCCCACCGCTGTCAAAGGGAGTTCCCACCGTAGTCACCCCATGCCAGATGGTGGTGAATCCCGCTGGCGGCGTGAATGACTGGAGAATTCCAACTAAGATCCTTTACTTCCACAAGTTTGGGCATGTATTATGATATTAAGGAAGCTGCAGAGATTGTCTCCAGAGTAATGCACCATTATAAATCCAGTCATTATTTTTTTCTCCCATTGTTACAGATATTAGAATCCTTGTACAACTTTCTATAGAAATCAACAAAAGCAGAACAAATTTGCTCTGGTTTGCTCTTAGAAGTGATGGGGTGCCTGTGACAAGATTTGGAACAATACTCCGTAATTGTGGTTTTCTTAATTGAAATGCCAACAAATGACTTGCCCTGTTACTATGTTCCTAATATCGTTTTACAAATTGTAAATACCCTTCAATTTCTTTTCTGAAAGTAAACTATCTAAAGCTTTTGTAAGCGAAGCCATCAAAGCTGGTAAGTGCTGCTATTTGTGTTGCTGATCCAAGTTTTCAATTTCCTGTTCTAATTCAATCCAGTTAAATTCATTTTTCTTCTTTTTTGGCACAACCAAATGAAATGATGTAACATTTTAAACATGCCTTTGTGCAGTCCCATAGGGTCAGGGGTAAGATATCGGCTGCTCCTAGTTATAGTAATATTCCTTTTCTCACAAATTCGACAAATTCTTTATCACTTAGGAGAGATGCATTCAAACGCCACTTCTTTATATGCCAGACCCCAAGTCACAGTATAGGCCCACAGTTGGAGCGAGTTATTGGTAAGATGTCACTGCCAATTATTCTATGAGCCTCTATGACTTTATTGTAAAGAAATAGCTAATGCGAGAGGGTAAGAGCAGTCAGTGTCTGTTGGAGTGAAATATAAAAGACCGGCTGCACTCGGCGGAAAACCAGATAATCCCTCCCTACTTCAATGCAGCTTTGACCGTGCCCCCTGCCCACTAGGATTCCAGTGATGGGCGGGATGGGAGAATTCTGGCTAAAGTCTGCTACTTGGATATAGATGCCACCATATTTTATGGATACTAGCCCAGCTTCCATCACATGACTTCTCAATGACTTGCTCATCTTGGAGAAAGGGCTTGAGATGATGCTGAGAGAGCCTGCCTGCTATTTGGGGCATAACACAATTAAAATCCCCACCCAGTGAGAGCAATCCTGTACTTTTATCCAAGATAAGGCTGAAGATCATTTTAATAAGTTGTGGGTCATCCTCGCTGGGGACATATACATTTATCAGTGAGACCACTGGCCCATCACTGTCCTATTAAGCAATGTGACCCTGCCTTCATTGTCCTTGTGTTGTAAGTGGATACAGATATTCACTGATCTGTGGAATAAGATTTTCCCTGATCTATGAGAGGAAACAATTGAGTCCGGACGAATCTTTGTCAGAGCTCTGACGAAGAATCATCCAGACCCGAATGGTTAGCTCTGTTCTCTGTCGACAGATATCGTCAGACCTGCTGAGATTTTCCAGCATTTTCTGGTTCAAATTCCAGCATCTGCAGTCATTTGCTTTTATACTTGCCCGGGATTTATCCAGCTTACCATGTTATATGCTTGACAAATATCATTTTGCAGTTTAAATGTTTCAATGAGCAGAATAAAGAATCATAGATTCCTCACTATGCAGAGGGAGGCCACTCGGCCCATCACGTCTGCATCGGCCACAAACCCACCCAGGGCCTATCCCCATAACCCCATGCATTTACCCTAGCTAGCCCCCCTCACACTAAGGGACAATTTAGCACGGCCAATCCACCTAACCTGCACATCTTTGGACTGTAGGAGGAATCCAGAGCACGGGGATAATGTGCACACTCTACACAGACAGTGACCCAAGCCAGGAATTGAACCCGGGTCTCCACCGCTGTGAGGCAGCAGTGCAAACCACTGTAGCACCGTGCTGCCAATATCTTTTTTCTCTTCATTGGGCTACATAACCCTTTCACATTATAGCTAATTACCCTTTTAATGCATCCACAATAATCTGTATTCAAATTGACATGACAGGTGTACCCAGTTTGACAAATATTCTAGTATCAGAGAAGAGAGCATTGAGGGGGAAAGAAAAAGAAAGAAAAATGTGCTGTCCATAGAGAGGCTTTAACATTGCTTTGAGCTAAAAACTATGTTTAACTGCAAACTTGACCTAATTCCAAGTGGGCCTAGAATGAAAACAAAAGTTGCTTAAATCAACAAAAGCAAGGCTTAGCATCTCTGAATCCACTTTGTTAAATGCGTAATTGTGTCTCAGAACAATTGTGTAGGATAACAAGATAATCTCCAGAGCAGTCCTTCCAGAGCTTGGGCTTTCAGCTATATTTGGTGAGGATGCAGCTGAACGAATGAATTCTCCCGTCTATACAAGCACGACTGTCTGCGCTTAGCTACGGTCCACTAAGACTGCTTCCCTCCCCCTCCCCATCTAATGGTTCCCCTTCCACCCATTTTAAGAACTGGCAAAGAATTTCTTGAACATTTCTGAATAAACCAAGTTATTTTAACAAGGTACAAAAAACAAATAGTTGTAAAATAATATCCCCAAAGAACAATTTTGCAACAGCTAGCTGGCTTTACACTGGATAGCTTGCTCTGCAGCTATCAAGCTGGATGTAGCTGAGCTATTTGGTTAGCTAGCCCAGTCCAAGGGTAACACATAAGTTAAAGAAACTGTAATTTAACCATTTTCATTTCAGTCCCACTAATCTCTGAAAGCCTCCTCACCACTGTTTTAATACCGCTTTCCCTCATTGCAACTCTGAAGCAGTACTGCCGCATCCCGAACCATCAGATGGCTAAGCAGTGAACTGCACTTTCGTTGGTTTCTACCAATTGTGTGCCACCTGATGAGGTGCATGTCTCTCTCCTGCCGCTCATCTTATGAGAGGCTGACGGTGATGTTGAAATGTTTCAGCTCCCTGCCATGCTGGCGAGTAGTCCTGGTCCGGTGTGACCTGTCTTCCTTTGAAGGGAGGTTTTTCCTGCCCCAGGGTCTGGTAAGAATGTATTGTTTTGACTGGAAGCTGAGAAGTTTCACCCTGAATGATCTCAATAACACAAGGAGTAGAAGTAGGAATAGGTCACCTGGCCCCTCCAGCCTGCTCCACCATTTATTTTGACCTTGGCTGATCTAAGCCCTGCCTGCAGCAGTTGTAGACTCGCCAACTTTAAGGGCGTTCAAATGGTCAGTGGGTAGGCATTTCGATAACTTTGGAAGAGTTTAGGTTTGGGGGGTCATTAGATTGGTTCCACTGATCGGCGCAACATCGAGGGCCAAAGGGCCTGTACTGCACTGTAATGTTCTATGTTCTATGTAAGCCAGCCATAACTCCTTTTCTGTGTCATTTCCCCATGGCCTTCCTCAATCTATCAAATCTTTATCCACCTCCACTTTAAATAGTTCTATTGATCCAGCCTTTGGGGCAAAGAATTCCAGTCTCTTTTGGGTTTTTTTGAGAGGTTTTTTTAAATTCATTCATGGGACATGGGTGTCACTGGCTGGCCAGCATTTATTACCCATCTCTTGTTGCCCTTGAGAAGGTGGTGGTGAGCTGCTTCCTTGAATCACTGCAGTCCATGTTCTGTGGATTGACCCACAATGCCACTAGGGAGGGAATTGCAGGATTTTGACCCAGCGACTGTGAAGGATTGGCGATATATTTCCAAGTCAGGATAATGAGTGGTTTGGAGGGGAACTTGCAGGTAGTGGTGTTCCCATGTATCTGCTGCCCTTGTCCTTCTAGATGGATATGGTCATAGGTTTGGAAGGTGCTGTCTAAGGATTTTTGGTGAATTGCTGCAGTGTATCTTGTAGGTAGTTTAGTTAACACACTGGCATATTGAAATGTTGAAACCCCCATTCTCTGTTCAGTCTACATTTTCAGACCTAGCGAAACATTGTGCATGTTTGATGACAGTTGTCTGATTAGACATGATAAACAAACTAACTGAGTACTTACTAGATTGGTGGAAAGGCAAATTGTGCGGAGGGTGTGGAGAGTCTGCAGAAGGACCTAGATAGGCTGGGCGAATGGGCCAGGAACTGGCAAATGGAATTTAATGTTGGCAAGTGCGAGGTGGTCCACTTTGGTAGGAATAATGGTAGGAAGGACTATTACTTACGTGGAGAAAAACTGCAGCAGGCGGCGGTGCAGGGGGACCTCGGGGTCCTTATGCATGAGTCGCAAAAACCCAGCTTGCAGGTGCAGCAGGTGGTCAGGAAGGCGAATGGGATGCTGGCCTTCATAGCGAGGGGGATTGAATATAAAAGTAGGGAGGTCTTGCTGCAGCTGTATAGGGCATTGGTGAGGCCGCAGCTGGAGCACTGTGTGCAGTTTTGGGCGCCGCACCTGCGCAAGGATATTTTGGCCTTGGAGGGAGTGCAGAGGAGGTTTACTAGGCTGATGCCGGAGTTGAGGGGGTTGAGCTATGAGGAGAGGCTGAATAAACTAGGCTTGTACTCGTTAGAGTTTAGAAGAATGAGGGGAGATCTCATTGAGATGTATAAGATGATGAATGGGATGGATAGGATAGAGGTGGAGAGACTCTTCCCGCTCAGAAAGGACAGTAGGACTAGGGGGCACAGCCTCAAGATAAAGGGGGGGTGGTTTAGAACGGAGTTGAGGAAGAACTTCTTTACTCAAAGGGTGGTGAATCTCTGGAATTCTCTGCCCATTGAAGTGGTGGAGGCTGCCTCGCTAAATATTTTTAAGAAGAGGGTTGATGGGTTTTTGATAAGAGAGGGGATTAAGGGTTATGGGGAGAGGGCGGGAATGTGGACCTGAGCCGAGACAGATCAGCCATGATCTTATTGAATGGCGGGGCAGGCTCGAAGGGCCAGATGGCCTACTCCTGCTCCTATTTCTTATGTTCTTATGTTCTTACAGATGACAGCCACATCAACAGTAAAGAGCGAAGAGACTAGACGAATAGCACGGGTCCCCTTGTGTGCTCTGGTTTCCTCCCACAGTTCAAAGATATGTGTGTTAGGTTGATTGGCCATGCTAAATTTCTCCTTGGTGTCCCAAGATGTGGGGATTGGGGAATTAGCAGGGTAAAAATACGTGAGGTTATGGGGATAGGAGCTGGGGGGATTGTTGTCAGTGCAGGCTCGATGGGCCAAATGTCCTCATTCTGTACTGTAAGGATTCTATGATTCTATGATTTCAGGGAGATTTAGAGGTGCATTGGCACCTGATGGCTTTCATTGCAGTGATCAGTGATCCTGCTCCAGTTGTATAGGAAAATTGGCTGTGGGTTTAAGTAGATCTTTGAGAAAGCTTTCAGCCCACTGGGTAAAGTCCCCACTTTGAGTTTTCTGGCACCCCATAAATTCTCAGGTTGTTCCATGTCATGAAATTTCTGAGGATCTCACATCTATCCTCTAATTGCCTGCTTCTCCGGAGTAAACAAGAGAGTAGCCCATCACTGCCCATGTCACTATCCTGAAACATGCTAATTCTGTTCCCAGGCTCCACTACTCACTTTTCCAAATTGCTGACAGTTGCTCCAGTTCTGAGATTGAGTCCTTCATTTTTTTGAGGGTGTCTTTGTCTTTTCTGGATACTTTCAGTTCGATCGGGACAGCGTCCATTCAATCCTTTTCATGCCAGGATGTGGCACTCAAACAGCCTTATCGCTGGCATGTGGCGAGAGGAGGAGACTCATTTCTCATTTCTGTCTTCTTGAAGCATTTCCAACTCATCTGGCGATTATCACCTTAGCTATGAGAAGGGATTGAATAAATTGGGATTGTTCTCTCTGGAAAGACAGAGGCTGAGGGGTTACCTGATAGACGTTTATAAAATTATGAGGGGTATAGATAGGGTGAACAGTTGGAAGATTTTTCCCAGGGCAGAAATTACAAGAGGGCATAAGTTCAAGGGAAGGTGGGGGGTAAAGTTCATTAGAGATGTGCAGGGAAAGTTTTTTACACGGAGAGTGATGGGGGCCAGGAACGCACTGCCGAGTGACATAGTTGAGGCAGACACATTAGCGACATTTAAGACTTATCTGGATAAACAGAGGAACAGTCAGGGAATACAGGGATGCATATGTCTAGATAGGATGATAACATAATTGGTGCAGGTTTGGAGGACTGAAGGATCTGTTCCTGTGCTGTACTGTTCTTTGTTCTTAAGACCAGCCTTACTGAGTAAGGGTAACACGGTCTAAACAAACAATCAAAACCTAGTGCGGGAAATCTCTCTAAGGGAGAGTTATCCCAGTTAGAGTGTAGTATGGAGTAGTTCAAAGTGTGCCGCTAATGAAGCTAACATTTCTCTGTTCAACTTAAGATGCCTTTGGGGAGTTCATCATTACATCTGTTGACATGGATAAATGATGATATTGGCATCTCCTCTAACCCTACACCTGTGAGTGTCACATTTTAAACAAAGACTGAAGAAAAATAGATATACTCACTAGAACACCTCTCTTCAGGCAAATACACCGATTTGACTTGTGTACGTATCAGGCAAAATAAATAAAGGGGGAGACAAAGTGCAAAACCATTCTTTGGTATCTGTGGAAATTAGGCCCACATTCGCTGTCTCAGAGCTGCAATAGTGCCTGGCTTCAAATCATTCAGTGAGCTTGTGGATTTAGTGAAGAGTCTATTTCAAACCAGATCATCAGTCATAATCGAGAGATTCAAATTTAATTGGAGGCTGAGAGCCCCAAGTACATCAATTGTGACTTACATTATTAAAGTGAAGCGATTATCAGTGCATTGTGATTTTGCAGCAACCCTAAATGGCATGTTGCAGGATTGGTTAGTTTGTAGCGTGAACAATGATGCCATACAGTGTTGATTGGTCACAGGAGTTATATACATTTCAAATGACCAAAGGAGATAGCACTGGCTGGAAAAGTACTGAAAAAGATTCACAGAAGTCGCAGAGCGCACAAAGTTGCTCCATATGTCAATTAGGATAAGAACTTGCAGCCAGCTGTCATGCTAAAACCACAGAAGCAGCTGGGAAATGGAAAACATCTTTGGTCATGCACAGAACAAAAAGATGTAGCAGAGGCAATCAGAGAATGATTCTTAAAGTGGAATGTTACTGGTGTTGACCACATTCCTGAATAATGTAGGTTTATTTAGACTGAATGTTATTTTTGTCATAAAAGAGGACATTTGATAAAACAGTGCAGATCTATGTCAAGACTGCTGAGCAACCAGTCAACCAAGATGACAAGTACACAATGTGAATAGGGCTGACACCATTGATTCTGATATTTACTCACTTTTTCATTTTTAAGCATTCAAGCCAGACCCTATTACTGAAACATTCCATGTAAATGGGGAGCCTGTAATATAGAAGTGGATACAGAGGGATCAACCACTGTAACTGAACTTGGAAAGCACTTCTGCAAGGTTGAGGATGTAAATGGAAGAAGCAATAGAAGTAAAAGGCACCTCACTCCAATAGTACCTATAACATATGGGCAGAAATTTACCCAGCTCTCGGTAATAATAGTAATGGATGAAGCACCAAGCCTTCTGGGCCTTGATTGATTTAAAGAAATCAAGTTCAATTGTACTAATGTAAGGTGTACTAAGGAAGTTGAATTTCTGGTGAAGAGGAAGGAGGAGGCTTATGTAAAGATGAGACATGAAGGCTCAGATAGGGCACTGGAGAGTTACAAATTAGCCAAGAACGAGCTAAAGAGAGAGTTAAGAAGAGCTAGAAGAGGACATGAGAAGACTTTGGCAGGTAGGATCAAGGAGAACCCTAAAGCTTTCTATAGCTATGTCAAGAATAAAAAATTGGTGAGGGCAAGATTAGGGCCAGTCAGGGACAGTAGTGGGAAGTTGTGCATGGAGCCTGAAGAGATAGGAGAGGCACTAAATGAATATTTTTCGTCAGTATTCACGCAGGAAAAAGTCAATGTAGTCGAGGAGAATACTGAGATACAGGCTTTTAGACTAGACGGGATTGAGGTACATAAGGAGGAGGTGTTAGCAATTCTTGAGAGTATGAAAACAGATAAGTCCCCTGGGCCGGATGGGATTTATCCTAGGATTGTATGGGAGGCGAGAGAGGAGATTGCAAAGCCTTTGGTTTTGATCTTCATGTTGTCATTGGCTACAGGTATAGTGCCGGAAGACTGGAGGATAGCAAATGTTGTCCCCTTGTTCAAGAAGGGGAAGAGAGACCATCCTGGAAATTATAGACCAGTGAGCCTTACTTCTGTTGTGGAGATAGCACTGGCTGGAAAAGTACTGAAAAAGATTCACAGGAGTTGCAGAGCGCACAAAGTTACTCCAATTAGGATAAGAACTTGCAGCCAGCTGTCATGCTAAAACTACAGAAGCAGCTGTGAAATGGAAAACATATAAGATACTGAAGGGAATAGATAGAGTCAATAGTGAGAGACTGCTCCCTAGACTGGGTACAAACACGAGAGGTCATGATTTAAGGGTGAGGGGGGAGAGGTATAATTTGGATGTGAGAGGAAGGTTCTTTATGCAGAGAGTTGTGGGGGTATAGAACGCGCTACCGAGTAGGGTGGTGGAGGCAGGAACGTTGGACTCGTTTAAGGTTCAGTTAGACACATGAGTGAAACGAGGATGGAGGGTTATAGTAGGGGCTATTAAATAAGGTCAGAACCTCGGGAGACACCGGAAATGCAGACTTGTAAGTTAACGTTTTTGTCTTTTTATTCCGCAGGTGGAGGTCCACCTCGTTGTCAAACGAGGGGCATGCACACGGTGGGTCGTGCGTGGGCTGCTCTTGGAGGTTCCGGGAGTGGCCTAGTACTTCGTGTTGGTGTGTGTGCTTGATCCTGGACCGGTAGACAGGCACCGCAACAGCTCGGTGACTAGCACTGCTGGCTGTGCAGATACATGGATTTGGGCCTGTGTCTGTGGGAGTTTGTGCATTCTCTCCCTGTGGTTGCGTGGGTTTCCTCCGGGCGCTCCGGTTTCCTCCCGCACCCCAAAGATGTGCTGTTAGGCTGATTGGGTTTACCAAATTGACACTATTCTCCCCTGAATCTGGCTAAGTTAGGGGTTCCATTTGTAGACACGCAGGGTAGAATAGGTGTAGGGTGATGCGGCGGCGTGGGCTCATTGGGCCGAAGGGCCTGTTTCCCGTGCTGGGTTGTTCTTTGTTCTTTGTTTGTTCTTTGTATCTCCGGTCATGCACAGAACATTGCGTGGCGTTCAAATGGTCAGTGGCTAGGCACGTGGATAACATTGGAATAGTTTAGGTTAGAGGGTCATCAGATTGGTTCTACTGGTCGGTGCAACATCGAGGGCCGAAGGGCCTGTACTGCGCTGTAATGTTCTATGTTCTATGTTTTAAGTGCAGGCAGGCAGACTTCTAGAATTATTAAGAAAATACAACAATGTCTTCCATGCTGAATTAGGCAAAATCAAAGGCTTGTAAATGAAGAATTAAGTTAATCCAAAGGCAAGGCCCAGTTCCATTTGTCTTACAAGAAAAAGTAGAAGCTGAGTTAAATAGGTTGAAGGCTTCCCTGCCTGCCTGTTTCACAGGATGACTATTCCCTCACTTTTCTTTCACCCTGATGACCTGGCGGTTTCCACCCCAAACCAGAACATTTCAGTGACTCACAGATGGTTCAGTCGATGGTGTAGAATGAGTTGGGCTTATTATTGTCCCTCACTGATGGATCCCCTACATCTCAGACCACACCACTGGCTCAGATCCCCAATCCGTCATGTGCTATTGCCTCCCAGAATAAAGAGGAAGACTCTTTTACTGGCAGCAGCTGTCTCTGATATGGCTGTGCATCGAGGTACCAGAGTAAGTTGCCCAGGCACCACCAGCTACTCTTTATCAGTGGCATCCACTTACTATCTGGTGACGCTAATTCATCCCTGCACTTTGGCCTCCTTTGGCACCAGTTCATTTGAGGTTGGTACTCTGAGGTTTTGATCTTCCACAGGATACTAGAGCATCTATCTCCTTGAGAGAGGATGCCCAGTTGACTTTGGTTAAGGATGACTGACTGGGTGGGGTAGGCCCTAACTTGTTCAATTGACAATATCAAACTATGCCTGAAGTGGGAAAAGGATTGTTTCTTGATATGAGGGCTCAGCTTGAAAGGTACAGCCTTAAATGGATGATGGAATTTGACTATAAGAAATAGGAATAAATACCTGAATAAAGCAGTGAAGATAATGATGAATATCATGCCCTAAACACAACCTATAGACCTTTAGGCAGTCTCTGTGAGACCTACAATCTCTAATCAGGTTTCACTGCATCAAATATTTAAGTAACTTTCTCTTAATTAACTCAGCTATTCCCTGTAACAAGGCATTTAGAAAGGGCTAAGGCGAAATACTGGATTGCAACAAATATAAACAGCATTATTTATTTAGCTCCCCTCAAAACAGTATTAACATTTAACTCATTCTGGGGACAAAACTGCCTGCTTTGTTTTTCCGAGTACCATCTTAGAATTAAGGATTTCATCAATTCTGGAGTTGGATAATTGACCAGTTTTTTGGCTGGTGCAGATGCCTCATCTGCTCATCTTTCGCATTGGTTTGGCTGGAATGTTGAGGAATCAGCCGTTCTCCATTTTTAAAAACAAGAAACTATGGAAGGGAAATACATTTTTAAGAGTTTCTTTTCATCTTGTCTCCTAAGCCTGACATAATATGACAGAGCAGGGCATGTGAACCAAATGCACAACCTGGCATTGAGAGTCAGTCAGCTTCTCCAGGGAAGGACCTGAGGGTGGATATTAACCATCTGAAATCAGACTTCAGGCATTCAACTAACTATGGGCAATGATATGGGAGATTTACCCATGGCAACTATTCCTTCCTAGCAGTATTACTGAGTTTATAATGTCATTCAAGAATTGCAATACAAGATAATCATGTTAAGGGTCAACCTTTATACTCCCTTCATAAAGCAAATGTGTTAGCTCTTCCAGTGGTTCTTATTCAATGCTAAATAGATCAGCTACTTAGTAAGTCAATGAGGTTCCATTTCCTTCAGTTAAACTGATTGCCAGCCTCTTACTTCAAATGTATCCAGTTTATAAACATGCTGTGATGTCTGATATCACTCTGATATGCATTGTCATGCCATGGCTTGATCCTTCATTGATAAAATTATGTTTGGTAAACCCTTGGGCTTCATTTCAGGTACAATGATTTCCTGCGTTAGAATGCAATAACCGGTTTCAGGTTGATCATATCCCAAAGAACAAGAAAGCAGAAAGGAGGTTGAATGATGTTATTTTTAACATTCCACTACTGATAAGTAGTCATATAATATTACAACAGGAATAGGCCGTTCAGCTCCCCAAGTCTATATCTGCATTTATTTCAATCATGGCTGAACTATATTGTACCTCAAATATATTGCCATGTCATTTTTCCATATCCCTTTATATCAAAGGTGTATCGATCTATTACTGTTCACATAATAAATGGTTGATCCATATCTTAACTCCAGAGACCTTGCCCACTTTGATGTCTCACCTGACCAACAAATATAAATCTACACACTAATTTGTAAAGTAGAGCTGTGGGGAAGAGTTCCTGATTTCCATTATCCTTTGTGTGACATTGTCCCTGAACAATCCAACTTTTTCTGAATGGAGGTCAGTCACCAGTGGAGTGCCCCAGGGATCTGCTCTAGGACCCTTGCTGTTTGTCATTTTCATAAATGACCTGGATGAGGAAGTGGAAGGATGGGTAAGTAAGTTCGCTGATGACACGAAGGTCGGTGGTGTTGTGGATGGTCTGGAAGGATGGCAAAAGTTGCAGCAGGACATAAATAGGATGCAGGACTGGGTGGAGAAGTGGCAGATGGACTTCAACGCGGATAAATGCGTAGTCGTCCATTTTGGCAGAACCAACGGGATGAACGAGTACACTATCAAGGGCAGGAGTCTTGGTAGTGTTGAGGAGCAGAAGGATCTTGGGGTCCGGGTCCACAGGACTCTTAAATCGGCCTCGCAGGTGGAAGAGGTGGTCAAGAAGGCGTATGGTGTACTGGCCTTCATAAATCGAGGGATTGAGTTTAGGAGTCGGGAGGTAATGCTGCAACTTTATAAGACCCTTGTCAGGCCTCATTTGGAGTACTGTGCGCAGTTCTGGTCGCCTCACTATAAGAAAGACGTAGAAGCTATTGAATGGGTACAGAGGAGATTTACAAGGATGCTGCCTGGACTGGGAGGCATGCCTTATGAAGTTAGGTTGAGGGAACTGGGTCTCTTTTCCCTGGAGAGACGTCGGTTGAGAGGCGACCTGATAGAGGTTTATAAAATGTTGAGAGGAATAGATAGGGTGGATTCTCAGAGGCTATTTCCCTGGGTTGAAATGGTCGCTATGAGAGGACACAGGTTTAAGGTGCGGGGAGGAAAGTACAGAAGTGATGTTAGGGGTAAGTTTTTCACTCAGAGGGTGGTGAGTGAATGGAATCGGCTGCCGTCAGTGGTGGTGGAGGCGAACTCGCTGGGGTCTTTTAAAAGACTTCTGGATGAGTATATGGGGTTTTATGGGATTGGGGGTTATAGATAGGTGTTGATGTGATCGGCGCAACTCGTGGGCCGAAGGGCCTGTTTGTGCTGTAGTGTTCTATGTTCTATGTTGTTCTATGTTAACTTTAGGCTACACAGTCTCACGCTACCCCATAATCTATGCTGCAAATCCAGGGTCAATTTATCTTTCTGGAGAATGCAGTACCGAAACTGAACACAATATTCTAGATATGGGATGGCTTGTTTGGCATTGTTTGCTAGACAGCTAGCATGTGGGTCAGATTAGCGTTAGCAGCGTGGGGTTCAATACCTGTTCTGGTTCAGGTAGATCATGGTACTTTGCTGTGATTCAATGAATAATCATTGAATAATCATCCCGGCAGACAGCTGAAGAAGAAGGAGCCTCAGATACAAAAATGTATTGTCACTACATGGATGCTATCTGCGAGGGCATCTCAACTTGAAGTATATGTTTGTGGTGGTATATAGATTTGGATTGCATGAGGAGTCATGTGAAACTTCCAGTGAGAATAACCAGCCCAGACTTCACATGACTATTACGAAATACTATTTATTAAACTGAAGAAAAGACAAATACACACGGATAGGACTATAATACTCTACGATAATTAACCATGTGAACTACTAAACACACACTCCGTTTATATAGCAATTATACCCTGTTCCAAAATACATATATATCTGTGATCTCTGAACTCCTTAAGACTTTCCTGTTCGCAAACAACTTCCAAATTAAATAAACCTACAAGTCAAATCCAGCTTTTAGTTACTATACAAACAAGGTGGATGATCGAATCTGAGAAACATCTTTTCCTGGTCTAGTGAAGATATTTAAGCTGCCTTTGCAAAGGTTCCAGCTCTATGTTGGATCTAAGGTTTCTTAGGTGTTAAAATGATCTCTCAGGCTATGAACTGTATGTAACATTGGCCTCTTCAGCTCTTAGGTGTCACAGTGCCTTCTTGATTGCTGGTTGCTAAGCTACCCTACACCTACTTCTGCAGGTGTTGAAAATTCCTCTCTGATTCTCTCCTACCTATAATTGGATTGTCTGTATCTCTAAAATTTTGTGAATCTCAAAATTAGTACCTGCATACCTCCCCTGATCTCTTAGTCATCTAATTAAGCTGTTAGAATCATAGAGTCATAGAGTTGTAGAGGTTTACAGCATGGAAACAGACCCTTCAGCCCAACTTGTCCATGCCACCCTTTTTTTTTAATCCCCTAAACTACTCCCAACTGCCCACACATTTGGACCATATCCCTCTATACCCATCTTATCCATGTAACTATCTAAATGTTTTTTAAAAGACAAAACTGTACCTGTCTCTCCTACTACCTTTGATAGCTTGTTCCAGACACTCACCACCCTCTGTATGAAAAATATTGGCCCTCTGGACTCTTTTGTATCTCTTCCCTCTCCCCTTAAATCTATGCTCTCTGGTTTCAGACTCCCCTATCTTTGGGAAAAGATTTTGACTATCTAGCTGGTCTGTGCCCCTCACAATTTTATACAGCTCTATAAGATCACCCCTCAGCCTCCTATGCTTCAGAGAATAAAGCCCCAATCTATCTAGCCTCTCCTTATAACTCAATCCATCAAGTCCTGGTAGTATCCTTATAAATCTTTTCTGCACTTGCTCTAGTTTAATAATATCCTTTCGATAATAGGGTGACTAGAACTGTACACAGTATTCCAAGTGTGGTCTTACCAATGTCTTGTACAACTTCAACAAGACATCCCATCCCTGTATTCAATGTTCTGACCAATGAAACCAAGCAAGCTAAATGATTTCTTCACCATTCTATCCATCTGTCACTCCACTTTCAAACAGCTATGAACATGTGCCCCTAGATCTCTTTGTTCTGTAACTGTTCTCAATGCCCTACCATTAACTGAGTAAGTTTTACCCTGGTTCAATCTACCAAAATGCATCACCTCGCATTTGTCTAAATTAAACTCTATCTGCCATTCGTCGGCCCACTGGCCCAATTGATCAAAATCCCATTGCAATCCGAGATAACTTTCTTCATTGTCCACTATGCCACCAATCTTGGTGTCATCTGCAAACTCACTAACCATGCCTCCTATATTCTCATCCAAATCATTAATATAAATGACAAATAACAGTGGACCCAGAACTGATCCCTGAGGCACACCGCTGGTCACAGGCCTCCAGTTTGAAAAATAACCTTCTGCAACCACTCTATGGCTTCTGTCAAGCCAATTTTGTATCCATTTAGATATCTCATCCTGGATCCCGTGAGATTTAACCTTATGCAACATACATTGTCAAAGGCCTTCTAAAGTCCATGTAGACAACATCAACTGCATTGCTCTCAGCTACCTTCTTGGCTACCCTTTCAAAAAACTCAATCAAATTTGTGAGACATGATTTTCCACTCACAAAGCCATGCTGATTGTCCCTAATCAGTACTTGCATCTCCAAATACCTGTAGATCCTGGCTCTCAAAATACCTTCCAACAACCTGAAGAAAGCTATTTACATCTGATTCTGTCTGCTATTCTTATTACTGGGTAAATTTACATCACGTATTTCTCTTTAAATGCTGTCACTAGGCAGATCTATGACAGGCAGTCATCCTTCTGATTTGAAAAGAAAATTTCATATGTGGTCTTTTTTGTTATATATTGTGACATAGCTCCCAAAGATCAGTTCTCGCAGGCTCTTTTTGAGGTAAAAAGTAACATTTTATGAGTTTATTTTTATTTATCTGTTTCCAACTTCCCACAATTTAGAAAATGTACTACTGATCAACATTTCTTGTGCAACCAGTTAATGCCAACAGCAAGCTTGAATTTGTTTTTTATTCATTTATGGGACTTGGGCACTATAGGCGAGCCAGCATTTATTGCCCATCGCTAGTTACGCTTTGAGGAGGAGGTGGTGAGCTGCCTTTCTTGAATCGCTGCAGTCCATGTTCTGCGGGTTGACCCAAAATGCCATTAGGGAGAGAATTCCAGGATTTTGACCCAGCGACCACGAAGGAACGGTGATATATTTCCAAGTTAGGATGGTGAGTGGCTTGGAGGGGAACCTGCAGGTGGCGGTGTCCCCTTAGTTGAAGGCTCAGTCACAAGGGGACATAGGCTCAAGATGAGGGATACAAGATTTAGGGGGGATGTGAGTGAAAATCTTTTTTAACCAGAAGTCTGGAACTTGCTGCCTGGAAGAGTGGTAGAAGTGTGTTACCTGACATCCTTTAAAAAAGTACCTGGGTTTGTACCTGGATAGTCAGAAGCGTTTTCCTAGGTTGGAAGTGTCAATTGAAAGGGGCATATGTTCAAGGTGAGATGTGTGGGGGAAATTTTTCATGCAGAGTGTGGTGAGGGTCTGGAACATTCTGCCAGGGAAGGTGGTGGAAGCAAGCACCTTAGCAACATTTAAAAGAAATCTGGATGGGTACATGAATAGAGAGGAAATAGAGGATACAGACTGAGTAAGGACAGAAAGTTTATTTTTTAGTTTAGTTAGGGCATCATGATCAGCACAGGCTTGGAGGGTTGAAGGGCCTATTCTTGTTCTGTACTTTTCATTGTTCTTTGTATAACATTTATGGCTGTATCCCAGTTTCTGGTAAATGGAATTAGTTATGTGTGCTAGGTATTTCTCACATGTTGGTGCAGACTTGGTGGGCCAAAGGGCCTCTTCTGCACTCTGTGATTCCGCGATTCCCTTCCCTAAAGGGCATTTGTCAAACAGCTCAATGAGTTTTATGGTTGCTGTTACTGAGGCCAGCTTTCAATTCCTTCAGCTGCAATGGTGGGATTTGTGTCCCCATGACATTAGCCTGAACCTCTGGATTATTAGCCCAGTGACATTACCATTATATCATCATCTCCCCTATACTGTGCAGCAGTATTACTGAGTTGCATAGAAACATAGAAACTAGAAGCAGGAGGACGCCATTTGACCCTTTGAGCCTGCTCCATCATTCATTTTGATCATGGCTGATCATCTAATTCAATATCCTGATCCTACCTTTCCCCATATCCCTTAATCCTTTTAGGCCCAAAAGCTATAATTAATTTCTTCTTGAGATCACACAATGTTTTGGCCTCAACCACTTTCCGTGGTAGTGAATTCCACACATTCACCACCCTCTAGGTGAAGAAATTGCCCATATTCCCTGTTCTCTGGAACATTATCAAATGGAAGCTTGTTGAATTTTAGTGCAGTAAATCATGAGACATAAAATGAAGCCCAAGGGTTTGCAAAAACACAAATTTATCAGTGTGGCCTCTTAAACTGAAGGGTCATGCCATGACATCACAGTGCAAATCTCCCTTCACAATGTGTATCACAGTGATGATATCAGACATCACAATACCTTAATAAACTGGACAAGTTTAAGGCAGGAGGGGTTGCACAAGTAGTTGAAGTGAAGAAAACACCTCAGTTCTAAAAGGTTTACCCCCTTATCCTTAAACTATGACCCTTAATTTTGTAACCTCCCCCCCCACCACCATCGGGAAGATTCTTTCTGAATCTATCCTGTCCATCCCAATTAGAATTTTATAAGTTTCTATGAGAGCCCCTCTTATTCTCCTCAACTCCAGTTTGTAATGTTATTCATGAATTACAATGCAAGATTCAAGAAATGACACAAAACACCTTTCAATTTCACAGCCTTCCATTGAATCCACTAATTGATGACGTTACCAAGTTTTCTTTGCAAAGTGAACTCATTCGGATATTCTGGCCGACCTGTTAGATAGATCAGCCACTTAATAACGGTGTCAGGGCAGCTCCATTTTTGTCACTTGAACTGATCATGCAGCCTCCTCCAAAATACCAACAACCATGCTGAGACTTACCTTTCAATGTCACAACCTGTAATTGAATCCATTGGTTCATGCTTCCAATTTCCACACTTCCTTCATGAAGCAGGCTCATTAGATCTTCCAGACGACCACATTCAGTTCACAATGCATCAGCCAATTAACAACAATGTGCTTGCATCTCTGCTTCCTTCACTTCAACTACTTGTGCAGCCCCTCCTGCCTTAAACTTATCCAGTTTGCAAAGGTATTGTGATGTCTGATATCGTCACCGTGATACACATTGTGAAGGGAGACTTAGAACATAGAACATAGAACACGACAGCACAAACAGGGCCTTCAGCCCACAAGTTGCACCGATCATATCTATACCTACCAAGCCATAGAACTATCTGTAACTCCCAATCCCAATAAATCCCATATACTCATCCAGAAGTCTTTGAAAAGACCCCAGCGAGTTCGCCTCTACCAACACCGACGGCAGCCGATTCCACTCACTCACCACCCTCTGAGTGAAAAACTTATCTCTAACATCTCCTCTGTACTTGCTTCCCAGCACCTTAAACCTGTGTCCTCTCATAGCGACCATTTCAGCCCTGGGAAATAGCCTCCAAGAATCCATTCTATCTATTCCTCTCAACATTTTATAAACCTCTATCAGGTCACCTCTCAACCTTCGTCTCTCCAGGGAGAAGAGACCTAGCTCCCTCAACCTATCTTCATAAGGCATGCCTCCCAATCCAGGCAATATCCTTGCAAGTCTCCTCTGCACCCTCTCAATAGCTCCCACATCCTTCCTGTAGTGAGGCGACCAGAACTGCGCACAGTCCTCCAAGTGGGGTCTGACAAGGGTCTTATAAAGTTGCAGCATTACCTCCCGACTCCTAAACTCAACTTGCACTGTGATGTCATGGCATGACCCATCAGTTCAAGACGCCACACTTTGATAAATTTATGTTTTGCAAATCCTTGGGTTTTTTTATGTCTTATGACTTACTGCGCTAGAATTCAACACATTTCCATGTGATAATGTTCCAGGGAACAGGGAATATGGCCGACTTTTAATGATGGGTTCCTTGTCTCCTGCTGTTAATGTTAAGCAAATGTAAAAATACCACTGAAAGTCCAAATAAACAGCATCTTAGTTGCACACTATGTTAGTGGCATTCTCAATTCTTTTTGCGCGGTTAGCCAGATGTTACCTACCCTTCACAAAGCTGTGGTGACTTAATCTGCTTACCCATGAGCAATGCTGCAGATGACAGCTACAGAACAGGATATACACACCAAACTCACAGATTATGATTGAGACAATCAGTCAGGTACTCTAATAAGGGAGCTGAGAGAGGTGCTGCTTAACTATTAGAATGTAACTATTCCACCCTACTGTGCAGCCACCAACAACCTGTCCTGGCCCTCTCATGCTGACACTATAATTAAGAAAGCTCACTAATGCCTTGCCTTTACTTTCTCAGAAGACTAAGGAAATTTGGCATGTCAGCTTCGACTCCCACCAACTTTTATGAGTGCACTATAGAAAGCGTTCTTTCTGGTTGGATCATAGCTTGGTGTGGCTCTTATTCTGTGACTGTAAGAAACTCCAAAAGGTCATTGATGTAGCCTCATCCATCATGCAAACCAGCTTCCCAGCCATTGACTCTATCTACACCTCCTGCTGCCTCGGCAAAGCAGCCAGCATGATTAAAATCCCCATGCATGCCGGACATTCTCTCTTCCATTTTCTTCCATCGGGGAAAAGATATAAAAGTCTGAGGTCACGTACCAACTGACTCAAGAACAGCTTCTTCCTCCTGCCATCAGACTTTTGAATGGACTCATCTTGCATTAAGTTGATCCTTCTCTACAATTTGGCTATGACACTACATTTTGCCCTCCTTCGTTATCTTCTCTATGAACAGTAGCGTGCAAGAAACAATACTTTCGCTGTACACTAATACAAGGGACAATAATAAATCAAATCAAATCAAATCAGTGCCATTGAGTTTGTCACAAATTACAATACAAAATAACTACATTTTGACAAACCTTTGAAAGTCTGCAGTTTTGCATTAAATTCAGTAGTTATGTTACTGATCTTCATACTTCCTTCACAATTAAACTTGTTCAGATCTTCTAGCACATTCACTATCCGGTAGGTCAGCCAGTTAACAACAGTGATTGTGTAATCAATTCCATTCCCATCATTTAAATTGCTCGTGCAGTCTCCTCCTGCTTCAAACTTATCCAGTTTACAAATGCATTGTGATGTCTATCTGGTATCACCATGATACATATTGTGAGGAGGAGACTTGCATTGTGATGTCACGGTTTGACCCTTCAGTCTCAGGGGCCGCACCTCGATGAAATTATGTTTGGCAAACCATTGGGTTTCACTTAGGGTAGGACAGCACACTGTGTTGGAATTCAATGACAGCTTTTCACGTGATGATGTCCCAGAGAATAGGGAGTGTAGATGATGGACAATGATGGGGCACTTTGCCTTAAATTTAACACAACAGGAGTTCCACCCCAAAAGCATTTTTCATCTTTTATTTTGATCATTCTGTACCTAAAATACATTAACCTGCCTTGAATCCATATGCCTTGATAAACTGAGTTGACCATTCAGATATTTGAGCCTGGTCTGCTGTTCAATCAGATATCATTGTTGATCTTATAGGACAGAATCATATAATCCTTATAGTGCAGAAGGAGGCCATTCAGCCCATCATGTCTGCACCGACCACAGTCCCATCCAAGTCCTATTCCCGTAACTCCACATATTTACCCTGCTAATCCCCCTGATGCTAGGATCAATTTAGCATGGCCAATCAACTTAACCTGACATCTTTGGACTGGGAGAGGAGAGACAGCACCCGGAGGAAACCGTGAGAATGGGAAGCCCTTGCACAATGGCACCTGCAGTCGGCTCACTGGTGTGTTTAGGCATCGTACCTCAGTACTAACAAGAAACTCCCAACTTTCCACAAAAGTGACTGAGTATCGATGCAGAGCACGCCTGAGAGACCGACTCGTTTCACCCTATTCTCACCGTTCTGACAATCTTTGGGAAAATTTCACTTACAATTTCGAAGGATCAGGTATTAGGTTACATTAATAACAAGTTGTACCCTTGTTGGGATTCCTCCTCAAGTCCACCTTAAATGTGAGCTGCCACTCATTTGCGACTTTGCCCTCAGGTCCTATAGTGTCCCATGAATGAAAACAGCCTCCCAACTTTTATCCGAAGAATGTTACATGCTTCAGTCATATCATCTCTCATTCTCCTGAACTTCAAGGATTGCAGATCTAACGGGCCTAATTTTACCATCAAGTTACGCCTGTTTTCAGGCATGAAAACTTGGTAAAGTTGGGTGTAAGGCGAGTAGCGCGATCCGTGCCCTCCTCCGCGCTGGTTCCCCCTTTACCAAGGTGATTGAGACTGCGCCTGAAATGGGTGCGACTGCCATTTAAATGCATTTAAATTGATTTACTGGACTTCATGCCCAAACCTTACCAGCACTTCCCCCTTTACCACTGCGTTCGTTCATCTGGAATCGGCACGAAACAGACATGCTCTACAAAAGTTCGATTCTGGCACTCCAGCTGTGAGGAGATAAGTGCTGAGTGTCCAACAGCTCTCTGCTTGAGATCGATGGGGAGAGGAAGGGGGGTCTGCTGCTACTCTGTCTGAGATCAGTGGAAGGGAAGGGAAGTCTGCCCCCACGCTGCCTGAGGTCAGTGGGGGGAGGAGCCTACGATCGATCTGGGTGGCTGTGGAAAGGGGGATAAGGGGGTCAGTATTGTTGTGGAGTGGGGCAATGTTTATGCGGGCGCGGGGAAGGCATTATCCAGCCCAGGCGGGATGTGGCAGGGGAGCAGTATTCCATCTTTTTTTTCTGCGCATGCATAGTTGGAGGTGCTGATCAGAGCTGCAGGGTTTTGGGCACATTAAGCCCCACCCTCAGGCTTGTGCAGCACAATTCAGAATTGCTGATATTTTTGGAGGCAGTGTGCGTATGGGGGCGCCAGAAAATGGGTCTAAAAGTCTGATCTGAAACACCCCCAGTTTCAAGTCTGCCCAGCACTTAGAATCAAAATGGTAAAATGGGGCCCAACATGTTTAATCTTTCCTCATATGTCAATCCCTTCACACCTAGGATCAACCTAGTAAATCTCCTCTGTACTATCACCAATGATATATCTTTCCTTAAATAAGGGGACCAAAACTGTACGCAGTAATTAAGCTGTGACCTCACTAGTACCTTGTACAGTTACAGCAAGACCTCTTACTTTTATACTCTAGCTCTGTTGAAATATAAATCAACATTCCATATTACCTTCTGCTCTTATATGCTAGTTTTCTGGATTGCAGTCTCTCTCCATTTAAATATTAATCTGCCTTCTCAGTCTTTCTCCCAAAAGGAACATTTTCACATTTTTCACACTGAATGCAGCTAATTATTTCTTTATAAATGCCCACTAATTAAGCTTGAACTACTTCAAGGTAAGTTTTTTTAATACTATGAGATCCAAAAACTATAAATATTTATAAAAAGCATAAAATAAATTGAACTATGTAAGTAGTCAATTTTCCCTGACTTTGGATGTTTCAAGTCAAAAGCAAGTTCAGAGAATCGGGGTTAAAATGGATGAGTGTCACATTACCTTGAAAGGACAGGGTAAATAATGCCCTAGTGAGCAAGATGAACCGTCTTGGAACTTGAGAGAAATGCCCTCAATCAATCATGTGGGAAGAAAGACATCCTTAATGGTGGACTGAGCACATTTCTTCCTCAGGAGAACTACATGGGAGGGAGCTGGTAGAACACTGTCTTGAAGAATGTATGTGGAGCACAATGTCTCTGCTTGCTATGAGGTACATATATTCTCACATAGGCCTGCCCTCTGTGGGCAAAAGGAATATGTCCAGTCATTGTGCCTTCTTTTGAATTGAACAAAACTAATGGAGACAATAGTTCCCTGTGAATTCCCCAACGCAACACTTCAACCAATTAAAATTCATTTTCCAAATGATGAACACCCTTTCTCATGCAGAATAAATTGTTGCTCCCTTTGAAATTTGGTGTTCTTGCATCTGTCCTGATGAATGCAAAAGAAAATGTTACAGAACAAGTCTCTTCATTGTACTCAATTAACTCACAGCAGGTAATTGGTTATGTTGTTTTTTGAGCCTGTTGTTCAGGGACACCCATTCTGAAATCCATTGATTCCTCTCCCTTTCAGAATGACATTATCAACACTTAAACAAACATCACGGTCAAGTTCAGTCTGGTTCCTTCAAGGAAATAGGCCAATAAGCATGCTCTTCCATATTGTTCAAATGGTAGATCTAACCTTAGTGGCAGAAGGATAGATTTACTTCACTTAATGTTCTAAGAACCAAATTACTTACACCTTCTAAATGCCTCAATTAAATATGCAACAACATTCTCTTGGGAATGTGTTTATACTCCTACAGGATTTAGTGGTGAGAATTTTTTTCCTCGATTAACTTTGCAGCACTCTATCTAATTCTGATAGATGTTTCTTCATTATAAATCTCTCAGTTAGAAAAATAAATTTTGAGCGTCATCTATCTTATCAATTCTATTTCCTCTGAATCTGGACAATGTGGCAAGATCGTCTCTGATGTCCATCTATTGTTCTCTTAAGAAGATGGTGATAGGGAACACTTCAATCAAATCATTCATCTCCAGGAATATTTCCTCATTCTCTGATCGAAGCTATGGTGGGTGTTGCAGTTGGTCGTGTTATGGATTTGATTTATTCTTGTAACATGCATTGTGATACAGTAAGAAGTATTGTTTCTTGTGGCTATACAGACAAAACATACAATTCATAGAGTACATAGAGGAGAAGAAAAGGAGAGGGCGCAGAATGTAGTGTTACAGACATGGCTAAAGGATAGAGAAAGATTAGCTTAACATATGGTAGGTGCATGCAAAAGCCTGATGGTAGCAGGGAAGAACATGTTCTTGAGTCAGTTGATATGTGATCTCAGACTTCTGTATCTTTTTCCTGAATGGAAGAAGATGGACGAGAGTATGTCGGGGTATGTGAAGTCCTTGATTATGCTGGCTGCTGATCTGAGGTAGCACGAAGTGTAGACGTAGTCAGTGAATAGGAGAACTGGTTTTCATGTTGGATTGGGCTTCATTATTGACCCTTTGTAGTGTCTTGCTATCTTGGTTAGAGCAGGAGGCATACCAAGCTGTGATACATCCTATAGAAATTGGTGAAAGTCATAGGTGATGCATTTTGTGAGGTAAAATAAGGGTAGGATATACACAATGAATGGTTAGTCCTTTGGGAGTATTGAGGAACAAAGGGACCTTGGTGTTCAAGTCCATAAATCTGTGAAGGTGGCAGCAGAGGTAGATAGGGTAGTGAAGAAGATGTATGGAATGCTTGTCCTCATTAGCTGGGGCTTGGAATATAGGAGCAGGTTGGTCTTGGTACAACTTTGTAAAACATTGATTGGACCACTGATGGAATATTATGAGCAGTTCTGGTTGCCACACTATCGAAAGGACATGATTGCACTGAGTACAGAAAAGATTTGCCAAGATGTTGCATGGGATAGAATGTTTAGCTTTGAGGAGAGGCTGGATAAGCTAGGTTTGCTTTCCCTGGAACAGAGGAAGCTGGTGGTGATCTGACAGAGGTATACAAAATTAGAAGAGTCATAGATAGGGTAGATCATAAGAAGCTTTTTGTCATGACAGAGGTGTCTAAAGCCAGAGGGCATAGGTTTAAGGTGAGGAGTAAGTTGTTTAGCGAGGATCTGAGGAGGAGATTTTTCACTCAGAGGGTGGTGGAAATATGGAATGCACTGCCTGGGAGGGTGGTGGAGGCAGGTACTCTCACAGTATTTAGAACATAGAACACAGAACACTATAGCACAAACAGGCCCTTCAGTCCACAAGTTGCGCCAACCATATCCATACCTACCAGGCCAAAGAACTGTCTGTAACTCCCAATCCCATTAAGATTAAGATTTGAGAAGCATCTAGATGAACACTTAAGTCGCCAAGGCATAGCAGGCTATGGATCAATTGCTAGTAAATGCGATTAATATAGATTGGTATTTGATGGCCGGCCCAGACATTGTGGGCTAAAGGACTTGTTTCTGCACTGTCTAACTCTATGAGTGTTTGATCTATGGTACTATGGCAAATTCATAGCCACACTTTAAATGAAATTCTAAATACTGGTATATGATAAACTTGGTAAAAGAGAAACTCAGAATTAAAGTCATGTCAATACCTGAAATCGTCACTTGGGTTGGGCAGTTTCCAATCTTAGTTTAATACTTGCCTATTAGCAGCAATGTCTAATGTTAATGGTACTGATATCTGAACATGTCTTTTCTTGTGAGTTGTCATCAGACTAACACCAGTCTCTTTCTCACTAAAAGAAAATGTGCCATCTTCTATTTTCCCTCAGGGTATTTTTGTTGAAGAAAAAAGATACATTTATTCTACAGGACAGATACAAGAATACTAAATTTCAAAGGGAAAAACAATCTATACTGCATGAGAAAATGGTATGGATTGGATGGCAAGCCAAATCAAATAAAATCAAATCAGATGCTAAAGCAACATTATTCATGGATGAGCCTTGAAGGTCAAGAGAATATTGTGTCAATAGAATATTTGCATAGGATAGAAATGCAGCTGAACTGCTGCTGAGCTGCTGAGCTGAGGGGCGGTATAAGAACAAAAGAACTAGGAGCAGGAGGAGGCCATCTATCTCCTTGAGCCTGCTCTACCATTCAATAAGATCATGGCTGATCCTTATGTGGACTCAGCTCCACTTACCCGCCCGCTCACCATAACCCTTAATTTTTTTGCTGTTCAAATGGTGGCACAGTGGTCATAGATAGATATAGGGAGAATGTTCCTGATGGTGGGGGAGTCCAGAACTGGGGGTCACAGTCTGAGAATTCAGTGTAGACTATTTAGGACGGAGGTGAGGAGACATTTCTTCATCCAAAGAGTGGTGAACCTGTGGAATTCATTACCACAGGAAGTAGTTGATGCCAAAACATTGAATGTATTCAAGAGGCAGCTGGATATAGCACTTGGAGTGAATGGGATCAAAGGTTATGGGGAGAAAGCAGGATGAGGCTATTGAGTTGGATGATCAACCATGATCGTAATGAATGACAGAGCAGGTTCGAAGGGCCAAATGGCCTCCTCCTACTCCTATCTTCTATGTTTTTATGTTTCTATAGTCAGCACTGCTGCCTCACAGTTCCTGGGACTCAAATTCGATTCCTGGCTTGGGTCACTGTCTGTGTGTTGTCTGCACATTCTTCTCGTGTCTGTGTCAGTTTTCTCCAGGTGCTCTGGTTTCCTCCCACACTCCAAAGATGCTCGGGTTAGGTTGATTGGCCATGCTAAATTGTCCCTTCGTGAAGGTGGGCTAGCTACGGTTATGGGGGTAGGGCTTGAATGGGATTGTGGTTGGTGCAGACTCGCTGGACTGAATGGCCTCCTTCTACCTTGTAAGATTCTATGATTCCATGAAATGAATTCTGTTGCTCCCTGGGATCTCTGTGAAAATTTCTGACCCTCTGATGAACGCAACCCAGGAAAATTGGAGCCAGTTAGTGATTAGAATCAAGAATCCTTGCTTTTTTCCCCCCGCTATTCAAATCCAGCTTTCTTCTGCAGTCTATGTTGAATTAGCTGACTCCAGAAGAGGACAGAAAGAAAGGATCGCTAAAGTTGACCTCAGCACTGCCTGCCCACCCCCATTCCCCACCACCTTAAAGGAAAATAAAGTTTATTTATTAGTCACAAGTAAGGCTTACATTCACACTGCAATGAAGTTACTGTGAAATTCCTCTATAGCCAGAGTCTGGCACCTGTTTGGGTCAATGCACCTAACCAGCATGTCTTTCAGACTGTGGGAGGATACCAGAGCACCCGGAGGTAATGCACGCAGAGACATGGAGACCATGCAAGCTCCACACAGACAGTGACCTAAGCCAGGAATCAAACCCTTCTCATCCTGGTTGAAAAGGAAGAAATGAACCAGAGTTGCTATTCCTGGATCCTTTCCAATGACCTTTGCAGCAAACGCTGATGGGTGGATGTCAGTTTGGGACAGGACTGAGCTCAGCTGCAATTCTATCCGATGTGAATGTTCTATTGACACAATATTCTCTTGACCTTCAAGCCTCATCCATGAATAATGGTCGCTTTAGTATTTGGCACCAGTGGAGCTTTGAAGCATCAGGAAATCAGTGCCTTTGGAATAAGAAGAGAGAGAGAGAGCAAATTTGTGATAGGAAATAATACTCAGCCAAATGAAAAAGATACTAATCTGGGAGAGTTTTCTCCAAATGTTGGTCATCTGGAAGAGCACAATAAGGCAGCACCATTGACAAAGTTAACAATCTGATAGATATTTATAAACGATTCAGACATAACTGTTTAGAAAAAGAAGCATAATGATAAGTAAAATTATGCCTAAAATCAACATTTAGTCAGCAATGCATCGCAGCTGATGGCATTTTCCACTGCTGTAGTTCAAACAATAATGTCAAGAACCTCTTTAAAAGATGCACTTAACCAGGATTTTTCTTCATCACTGGTTCAATAGGTTTTGCAATTAGGAGTGACTGAAATTCACAGAGTCAGTTTTTCAATCATTTTCCCTCAATTAAATAGACTTTAAAATGTCAACACTTTGTTCACTACTCTGTTCTTCCTCTACTATCTACCATATAAAGGAAAGTGCATTTAACCTATGCATTGTGGATTAGTATTTAGAGTATAAACAGCCTGTTAAGTGCTAATGATAATGAGTTTTATTTTTTTCCACAGTTTTGTTGATTAAAACTGCATTCATGTACTTATTACTGGAAACTGTGTACAATAGCGGAGGAACCTAAAGACAGCATGTGAACTATTTGGTCATTTTGAAGGAGCCTTAAGGTTGGATTCTATGGACCCCATCAACATATTTAAAGGTTCTCTTAAAATAAAGTGAGTTGCATTCCCACCGCCCTCTGCTCATCCACATTAACGTAGGTAGCTCGCCTGCCCTTGGGCCTATTAATGATCTTAAGTGGACAATTAACAACCACTTGAGTTTTCAGTCTGCCTCCATTGTTATTTTACTTTCAGTGAGGGAAGGCGGAGGCAAGGCAGCTTTTACTGCACAGGCTGCTGTCAGACAGAAAGGGTGCTTCATTTTCAGGGATGTCCTGTCCCCAGTGAAAGCAACCCCCCACCTTCCCCTCCCAGACCACATCCTGTCCTTAAGCCCCTAGGCCTCCAAAAACAGCTCTCACCTCACAGACACACACCAAGCCCCCACAGGATTCCTCCATCCTCCTGATCCTCCCACAGGTCTCCCTCACCTCCTAGTCCCCTTCAGGGCTCTTTTCTGCATACACCGGAGACTACACCCCGATAGGGACTCCCCAACCCATGAGATTCCCTCCACCCCCATCACCTCCTGCGTGCTGACTCAATCTGACCTCCCCCCCACCCTGCCTCACCCCACCCTCACCTCCCACAACTGGACCCTGGCCTTATCTCACTCTATCTATGCTGCTGGATCTCACATGGATAGCAACACATGGACCCTCCCCCTCCTCTTCCAGATTTATCTCCAGCTGTGAATGGGGATATCCTTTAACCTGGCACCAGACAGACAGCACAACCTGCACCCATAGCTTCTGGCTGTGGCTGCAGTGAATGGTATCGACCTCCCTATGCCTGATATCAACATCACATATCTTTTCCTTGCTGTAAATAAAAAAAAGAGAAATAAAAAATAATGCAAGTACTGGAAATCTGAAATATAAAAAGCAAACACTTGTCATCAACCAGCATCTGAAATAAGAGGATAAGTATTTTGGGAAACATTTTCTGATGTGATGAAACTGAAGAGGTTAACAGATAATAGTCAGGCCATCCTCTCCTCTCCTTTTCACTCTCAGTTTAGTTCAGCATGTGTTCGCACTTGTGGTTTGTCGTGTTGTGAGAGGCACTAATCCAGCCTAATCATGTCATTTCTCATGAAGGGTTATTCTGAAATGCTAACCTATTTCAGATGCTGATCAACCTGCATTTTACATTTTGGTTTTATTTAAATCTACAAAGTTTCACAATTCATTTCCTGCGATGTATATCAGGACCTTGCTGCTGTTATGTATAATGAAAATATTTGGATTTTAGTAAATCTGCAGAAGTAATTTATTTCACACCAAAAGCAATGGCCCACCACGGACAGTGCTGCGCATGATCGGTGCCTGATCTCAGTTCGTTAGTCAGGAAGGCCAAAACGGAAGCAGAGAATGAGGGTTGTGATTTATATATCCTGGCAGTTTAGAGCATGGGACAGGATTACTGCAATACCTGTGAGGCCAGTGTCTCCATTTGAGACCCCAGCATGCCTGGAGGTAAACAGATTAATCGAGAGCCTGGGTTGCTGCATGGAATTATGATGTTACTGCAATTACGGAGGCAGGGTTAAAGGAGGGACAGAACTGGCAGTTCAGAGATTTCATTGTTTTAGATGGGGCGCAAGGGGAAACAAAAGGGATGGGGGGGTTATATTGCTGATTAGGGAGCAGATCACAGCTGTGTTGAGGGAGGATACACTGGGGGGATATCGTAGTAAGGTATTATGTGTGGCGCTCAGGAATGGGAGTGGACTATAGACCCTCCAAAGCCCACAGGAGACAGAAGAGTAGATGTGTATCAGATACCAAAAAGATGTAAAAAAAGATTAGTTGGTGGGTGACTTTAACATCCCCCATATTGACTGGGAATCCCTTACAGTCAGGGACTTAGATGGAGACCAATTTGTTAGATGTATCCAAGAGGGCTTTTTGATACAGTAAGTTGACCATCCAACCAGGGAGGGGGCCATACTAGACTTGGTAATGGGGAATGAGCCAGGCCAGGTGATCGGTGTTTCAGTAGGGGAACATTTTGGGTTTAGTGACCATCATTCCAAAACATTTTAAGCAGTCATGGGGATAAGGATAAGAGTGGCCCTAGGGTGAGATTGCTTAATTGAGTGAGGGCCAATTACATCCAAATTCGATAGGAATTGGGGGATGTGGATTGGGAGTGGCTAAGAGGGTACTTAGAATACTGCGTACAGTTCTGGTTACCCTATTATGGAAAGGATATTATTAAACTAGAAAGAATGCAGAAAAGATTGACTAGGATGCTACTGGGACTTGATGGTTTGAGCTATATGGAGAGGCTGGATAAACTGGAACTTTTTTTCTTGGAGCGTAGGAGGCTTAGAGGCAATCTTTTAGTGGTCTATAAATTAATGAGGGCCATAGATAAGGTAGATTGTCAACATCTTTTCTCAAAGGTAGGGGAATCTAAAGTTAGAGGGCACAGGTTTAAAGTGAGAGGGGAGAGATACAAAAGTGTCCAGAGGTGCAATTTTTTTACACAGAGGTTGGTGAGTGCCTGGAATGATCTGCCAGGGGTAGTAATAGAGACAGGTACAATTTTGGCTTTTAAAAAGCATTTAGAGAGTTACGTGGGTCAGAAGAGTGTCGAGGGATATGGGCCAAAAGCGGGCAATTGGGACTAGCTTAGTGGTAAAGAAGGGTAGCATGGATAAGTTGGGCCTAAGACCTATTTCCATGCTGTAAAGCTTTATGACTCTATGAATCTAAGAGAAAGAGTAGGCACACTCAATGACAGTGGAGGGAAGTTGTGCATGAAGCCACAGGAAGTGGATGAGATCTTTGATGAGCGCTTTGTATCTGTATTCACCAAGGCGAAGGATGTGACGGGTGTTGAGGTCAGGGATAGGTGTGTGAATGTCAATATAATCGAAGGCGGAAGTGTTGCATATCCTAAATTGCACTAAAGTAGACAAGTCCCCAGGGCTGAATGGGATCTATCCCAAGATACTGCAGGAGGCAAGGGGAGAAATAGCTGGGGCCTTAACAGGTATCTTCACATCTATTTTGACCATAGGTGAGGTTCTATGAGAATAACCAATGTTGTTCCCTTGTTTAAGAAACTCACCCAATGAAGGAGCAGTACTCTAAAAGCTCATTGGACTTTAACCTGGTGTTGTGAGACTTCTTATTTGTTTAAGAAAGGAAGCAGCAATAATTCAGGAAATTATAGGTTGATACGTCTGACGACAGTGGTGGAGAAACTTTTGGAGAAGATACTGAGGGACAGGATATGTGCAGATTTGGAAGAAAATGGTCTAGTTAGTGACAGGCAGCATGGTTTGTACAGGAAAGGTCATGTCTCACCAACCTGATTGGATTTTTTTGAAGAAGTGACAAAGATAATTGAAAAGGGAAGGGCTGTGGATACAGTTTATATGGGCTTTAGGAAGGCATTTCACAAGGTCCCACATGGTAGACTGGTGCACATGGGATTTGGGATGGACTGACTTAGTTATAGAAGACAGAGAGTAGCAGTGAAAGGATCTTTCTCAGAATGGAGATGTTGGTGTTCTGCAGGGAGTAGTGCTGTAGTATATGTAAATGATCTGGAGGAAAATGTGGGTGATCTGATTAGTAAATTTGTGGATTACATGAAGATAGGTAGAGTTGCTGATATTGTCAGAGGATACAACATGATGTTGATAGATTAGAGACTTGGATACAGAAATGGCAGATGGAGTTTAATCCAGACAAATGCGAGGTGATGCATTTTGGAGAATCAAATTTAGGTATGAATTAGACTATAACGGCAGAAACCTTAAGAACATTAACATACAGAGGGATTTGGGTGTGCAGGTCCACAGATCCTTAAAAGTGGCAACACAGGTGGCCAAGGTGACTAAGATGCTTGCCTTCAGGGGCCAGGGCACTGAGTACAAGAGTTGGGAAATCGTGTTGCAGCTATATAAAACCTCGGTTAGGCTTCATTTGGAGTATTGCATGCAATTTTGGTTATCACAGTACCAGAAGAACATGGAAGCTTTGGAGAGAGTGAAAGAGAGTTCACCAGGATGTTGTTCGGTCTCGAGAATGTTGACTATGAGGAGAGGTTGAATAAACTGGGATCGTTTTCAGTGGAAAAATGGAGGATGAGGGGAGATCGGATAGAGGTCTACAAAATTATGAGAGGCTTAGACAGGGTGGATAGTCAGAGACTTTTTCTCAGGGTGGAAGTGTCAAATATAAAGGGGCACAGGTTCAAGGTGGGAGGGGGAAAGTTTAAGGTAGATCTTCAGGGTAGGTTTTTCATGCAGAGAGTAATGGGTGCCTGGAACCCACTGCCAGAGGAGTTGATGGAGGCAGGCATATTAGCAACATTTAAGAGGCATTTGGATGCATACATGAATAGAGAGGGGAAGGAGGGATAAGGATTGAGTAAGGGCAGAAGTTTTTTTTAGTTTAGTTTGGGCATCATGATCAACATAGGCTTGGAAGGTTGAAGGGCTTATTCCTGTGCTGTACTCTTCTTTGTTCCTTTTTGTAAAATGCCTGTAGGGTTCTGGAAAGTAGGCAAAGGATTGGATTCATGTATATTACACTTATTCTAGACTGGCAAACGAAGAGTTCTGTAGCCAAGTTACTTGTTACTAATCTATGAATGCGACATGCCTGAGGTGAAATCAAAGATAGCAGAAATAAAACAAAGGCTAAGGCGTATATTTCATTTGTCTGTCATATAGGTACTGATAAATGCAATGAAGGATTCAGGAGAAACATCTTTAGTCAGATAGTGGTGAGGATGATAATGCAGAACCTCAAAACAACATAGACAAGTTGGTGGAATGAGCAGACAGGTGGCAGATGAAGTTCAATGTAGAGAAATGTCAAGTTATTCATTTTGGTAGAAAGTAATGAAAGATGAATATAAAACAAAGGGTACAATTCTAAAAGATACACAGGAGGAAAGATTTCTGATAGACAAGGGGATTAAGGGTTATGGGGAGAAAGCGGGAAAGTGGGACTGATCCACTGCAGATCAGCCATGATCTTATTGAATGGTGGGGCAGGCTTGAAGGGCTAGATGGCCTGCTCCTGCTCCTATTTCTTATGTTCTTATGTTCAAAGGGACCTGTGTCTCTACGTGTGAGTTAGTCATTGAGTAGACAGGACAGTTTGAGAGAGTGGTTGATAAAACATACAGTATCCTAGGCTTTATTATTAGGCACATACTAAAAGCAAGGAGGCTATGCTGCACTTGGGTTCGGCCTCAGCTAGTTATTGCATCCAGTTTTGGGCACTGGACTTTCAGCAGGATGTGAAGGCATTGGAGGGAGGGTGTAGAAAGGACTCATGAGAATGGATACAGGGCTGAGAAAGTTCAGTTATGAAGATAGATTGGAGAAGTTGGGATTATTTTCCCAGGAGAAAAGAAGACAGGGGCATCTGAAATCATGAGGAGTCTGAATAGAGCAGATAGGGAGAAACTGTTCCTATTCGTGAAAGAGATTATAGATTCAACTTGCAAAAGCAGCAGAAGTGATCTGAGAGAAAACTTTTTCATGGAGCGAGTGGTTTTGGTCTGGAATGTGTTGTAGTGTAGAATTTCTTGTTTTCTGAGCTGTGATATTAAAACTTAACAAAGTTTGCTTTGAAAAAACAACTAGCTTTTATTATCACAAAACTGCAAGTAGTATATGGCAGAATCTTGGAAACAGAGAACAGTCCGCACAAACTGCTGATTCTATCCCAAGACCGCGCCAACTATAAGAATCAGTTCAATAGTTATACCTTTTTCTTATCAGCTTACATGACCTCAGGAGTTTAATTAGTAATACAAGCAGTAGTATATCATCAATTGTATTAGGATTCGGTGACCTCTGAGAACTTTTTGCCTCATCAATAATATCATTATCTGGTTCCTTGAGGAGACAAGGATGTTCTGTGACCTCTGGTCATGTCTTGTTTCCCCATGTAATAAAAATTTCTGTGACTCCCTCATCCGACCTTACCCAATTTCACATGTTTGGAACCATACCCTAGTAAGAGTTAACACCTTGAAGTGAGGAGACCAATAAAAATACTTGGAACAAAAACGCTTTCCGAGATCGAAAATTCCCTTACCAAAATTCTAATCAACCAATAATTCCAGTTACCGCAAAATAAAGTTTTATCCTGCAATTGTTTATTAAGCCTGGAGCATTAAACAAATAAGACTCAATGAAAAAATTGTTTGAAAATCACTAATCTTAGTCTGCATCAATAATTTTCACGCTTCTGTGTATGGGGCACCTCTTGGGAAATTTTGACATATTCTCTGGCTCTCTAGAAAGCCGATTTTTGTATCCAAAAGACAATGCCAACTTTCCAAAAGAAAAAAAAATCATGCTTCTTTGTAGACAAAAAAAATTATCCAGAAACTGAAATAACTTGGAAGTAGGTCAGCGAGATATAAGTATCTGTTTATAGCTGGTCAGAAAACTAATGTTATATATTAATGTTATATATTAATGTTAACCAACGGGATGAACGAGTACACTATCAAGGGCAGGAGTCTTGGTAGTGTTGAGGAGCAGAAGGATCTTGGGGTCCGGGTCCACAGGACTCTTAAATCGGCCTCGCAGGTGGAAGAGGTGGTCAAGAAGGCGTATGGTGTACTGGCCTTCATAAATCGAGGGATTGAGTTTAGGAGTCGGGAGGTAATGCTGCAACTTTATAAGACCCTTGTCAGGCCTCATTTGGAGTACTGTGCGCAGTTCTGGTCGCCTCACTATAGGAAAGACGTAGAAGCTATTGAAAGGGTACAGAGGAGATTTACAAGGATGTTGCCTGGACTGGGAGGCATGCCTTATGAAGTTAGGTTGAGGGAACTGGGTCTCTTTTCCCTGGAGAGACGTAGGTTGAGAGGCGACCTGATAGAGGTTTATAAAATGTTGAGAGGAATAGATAGGGTGGATTCTCAGAGGCTATTTCCCCGGGTTGAAATGGTCGCTACGAGAGGACACAGGTTTAAGGTGCAGGGAGGAAAGTACAGAAGTGATGTTAGGGGTAAGTTTTTCACTCAGAGGGTGGTGAGTGAATGGAATCGGCTGCCGTCAGTGGTGGTGGAGGCGAACTCGCTGGGGTCTTTTAAAAGACTTCTGGATGAGTATATGGGGTTTTATGGGATTGGGGGTTATAGATAGGTGTTGATGTGATCGGCGCAACTCGTGGGCCGAAGGGCCTGTTTGTGCTGTAGTGTTCTATGTTCTATGTTCTATGTTATATCAGTTATAAATTTATTTTATTGGGTTATGTAGTTATGTTTCAATGGGCTTACATTAACACTGCAATGAAGTTACTGTGAAAATCCTCTAGTCGCCACGGTCCTGTTCGCGTACAGTGAGGGAGAATTTAGCATGAGTTTGTAATTATTATAAAACAACTAAAGATCTGCATTTATACGGTTCTATTTTATTCTACTGTGCTATTGAATAGTATTTTTTGAAATATCAATGTAGATGCTAAAACTGCAGCTTGGTGAAATAAGATGGAAATTATTGACAAAGTGATGCTCAATAAGATTAATTATTCAAATATCACTACTCCAAGGACTGGTTAGAAAAGAATAACACCAATGCACCTAACTGGCATGTCTTTTGGAATGTGGGAGGAAAGCAGAGGAAACTCACGCACAGGAAGAATGTGCAAACTCCACACAGATAGTCAAAGTGGGAATTAAACCCAGGTCTCTGGGGCTGTGAGGCAGCGGTGCTAACTACTGTGTCACTGTGCCACCCATGGGGCTGGGTTCTCTGATTCTCCCATCCTACTTCAGTGAATGGCTGAGCACCAAATTCTCCATCCATATTGACAGTGGTGGCAGGGCATGAATGGCTTGAGAATTCCAGCCCATAATCTTAGGAGTCCCCAGAATCCTCTCATGAACTCAATGGGATCTGAGAGGCCAGCATTGTGAAGGGTATGGAATATAATTTTTCAGTGTTAGTCTTTTCTAACTGGTCTTGTTGGTCCAGTTATCCTTGAACATCTCATTGTCAATAATTTCCATCTTATTTTACTAAACTGCTGTTTTAGGATCTAATTGATATTTCAAATTATATAGCACAATAGGATAAAATGGAACCATATAATGCAAATCTTTATTTACTTTATACTACAAAATCCTCAAAATACTTCACGAAATAGAATTGAGAGACAATTCATAAATTTCATGGTATCATAGAGCATCGAAGTGGCCCTTTGACCCACCGAGTTCTCGCTGACACATTAGAAACACCTGAACTCCCACCTAATCTCATCTGTCAGTACTTGGCCCATAGCCTTGAATATTATGATGTGCCAAGTGCTTATCTAGATATTTTTTAAAGGATGTGAGACAACCCACCTCTTCCATCAGACTTTGGCAGCGCATTCCAGACCGTCAGCACCCTCTGGGTAAAAATGCTTTTTCTCACATCCCCCCTAAACCTCCTGCCCCTCACATTGAACCTATGCTCCTTGTGACTGACTCTTCAGCTAAGAGGAACAGCTGCTCCTTATCCACTCTGTCCATATCTCTCATAATCTTGTCCACCTCGATTAGGTCGCCCCTCAGTCTTCACTATGTCAACGAAAACAACACAAGCCTATCCAACCTCTCTTCGTAACTTAAATGTTCCATCCCAGCCAGCACTTAGGCGAATCTTCTTTACACTCCCTCTAGTGCAATCACATCCTTCCGATAATGTGGTGACCAGAACTGTGGACAGTACTCTAGCTGTGGCCTCACCAAAGTTCTATACAACTCCAACACGACTTCACTACTTTTGTAATCTATGCTTTGACTGATGAAGGCAAATGTCCCATATGCCTTTTTCACCAGCCTACTGACATGTCCTTCCACTTTCAGAGATCTGTGGACAAACACGCCAAGGTCCCTTTGTTCAAAGAATTTCCTAGTGTCCGACCATTCATTGAATGCTTCCTTGTAAAATTACTCCTTCCAAAGTGTATCACCTCACACTTTTCAGGGTTAAATTCCATCTGCCATTTATTTGCCCATTTGACCATTCCATTTGTATCTTCTTGTAGCCCAAGATATTCCGTGTCACTGTTAACCACCTGTGCATTCTTTGTGTCATCCACAAATTTACTAATCCTACCCCCACACATAGTCATCGATGTCATTTATATAAATGATGAATAATAGGGGGCCCAACACAGATCCATGTGGTACACCACTGGCTTCCAGTCGCTAAAGCAAATTATTAATTTGATTTTGATTTGATCTGATTTATTATTGTCACATGTATTAGCATACAGTGAAGTATTGTTTCTTGTGCGCTATACAGACAAAGCATACCATTCATAGAGCAGGAAACGAGAGAGTTCAGAATGTAGTGTTACAGTCATAGTTGGGGTGTAGTGAAAGATCAACTTAATGCAAGATAGGTCCATTTAAAAGTCTGATGGCAGCAGCAAAGAAACTGTTCTTGAGTCGTTTGGTACGTGACCTTAGATGGAACAAAGGTGGAAGAGAGAATATCTGGGGTATATGGAGTTCATAATTATGCTGGCTGCTTTGCCGAGGCAGTGGGAAGTATAGACAGTGTCAATGGATGGGAGGCTGGTTTTTGTGAAGGATTGGGCTGCATTCACAACCTTTTGTAGTTTTTTGCGGCCTTGGGCGGAGCAGGAGCCATACCAAGCTGTGATACAACCCTCTTGGCACAGCCAAGAAGGGCCAAAAGGCCTATTTCTGTGCTGTAGTATTCTATGGTTTTGATGCTTTCAATGGTGCATCAGTAAAAGTTGGTGAGAGTCATAGCTAATATGTCAAATTTCCATAGTCTTCTGAGAAAGTAAAGACATTGATGGGCTTTCTTCACTGTAGTATTGGCATGAGGGACCAGGCCAGATTCTTGGGGATCTGGACACCCAAAACCTGAAGCTCTCGACCTTCTCTAATTCATCCCCATTGATGTAGACAAGGGCTTGTTCCCCTTTATACTTCCTGAGGTCGATGACAATCTCCTTCATTTTGTTGACATTGAGGGAGAGATTATTGTTGCTACGCCAGTTTACCAGATTCTGTATCTCACTCCTGTACTCTATCTCATCACTGTTTGAGATCCGACCCACTACCATGGTGTCATCAGCAAACTTGAAAATTGAAATGGAGGGGTATTTGGCACACTGTCATAGGTGTATGAGGGGTGGAGTATGGGGCTGAGAACACAGCTTTGTGAGGCACCAGTATTGAGGATGATGGTGGAAGAGGTGTTGTTGCCTATCCTTACTGATTGTGGTCTATGAGTTAGGAAGTTCAAGATTCAGTCGCACAGGGAGGAGCCGAGGCCCAGGCCACGGAATTTGGAGCTGAGTTTTATAGGAGTAATGCTGTTGAAGGCTGAGCGGTATTCAATAAATAGGAGTCTGACATAAGTGTCTTTGTCATCTAGGTGTTCCAGGTTTGAGTGCAGGGCTTGGGAGATGGTGTCTAATGTGGACCTGTTGTAGCAGTAGGCGAACTGTAGTGGATCCAGACAGTCTGCGAGGCTGAAATTGATTTGTGCATGATTAGCCTTTTGAAGCACCTCATAATGATGGATGTCAGCGACAGCAGATGTTAGTCATTAAGGCATGCTGCTTGGCTTTCCTTTGGTACTGGGATGATGGTCATCTTGTTCAAGCAGATAGGGACCTCAGATTGTTGTAAAGAGAGGTTGAAGACGTTTGCGAATACCCCCACCAGATGACCTGCACAGGATCTAAGTACTCGTCCAGGTACCCCATCTGGGGCAGTTGTTTCCATTGGGTTGACCTTCTAGAAAGCTGCTCTGACGTCTGCAATGGTGACTTCAGATACAGGTTCATCCAAGGCTTCCCTGGTGGAGGGTATGGACCTGCTAACCTCTTGCTCAAAATGGGCAAAGAATGCATTGAGCTCATCAGGGAGGGATGCGTTGGAGCTGGTGATTTTACATGCCTTCATCATGTAGCCTGTTATGTCTTGCAGACCTTGCCATAGTCAGCGGGGGTCTGTGTGGCTAGCCTGGAACTCTAGGTTGGTCTGGTACTCTCTTTTGGCATCTTTGATGGATCTCCTTAGATGGTTTCTGGCTTTCTTGTATAGGTTAGGATTACCTGACTTGAACGCCTCAGACCTGGACTTCAGCAAGCAGTGGATATCTCTGCTCATCCATGGTTTCTGGTTGGGAAAAGTGTGGATTTGCTTCTTTGGCACACAGTCCTCTCCACTTACTAATGAAGTCAGTTACTGTAGTGGTGTACTCTTTCAGGCTGGTTGCAGAGTTTTTAAATACTGACCAGTCCACTGACTCCAAGCAGCCCCATAGGCAATCATCTGATTCCCCAGACCACCATTGCACAACTTTCTTTGATGGATTCTCCCGCTTCAGTCACAGCCTTGTGGTCTGATATGCCAAAGTGTGGGCGGGCAATAGAGCGGTAGGCATGCATAATATTTGTGTATCAGTGGCCTAGGATATTTGGGCCTCTGCTGTAACAGGAGATGTGTTGGTGATAACTTGGTAGTATGCTCTTGACCTTGCCTCGATTGAAGACCCCGGCCACAATAAACAAGACCTCTGGATTTTTTGTGTCAAGGCTATTCGTACTGGAATAAATTTCATCCAGCAAGATTACTAAAGAAAATAGTGTAGCTTTCCCTTATTCCAATGGCTGTTGTCTAGAACTGAGTCAGACCAGACAGCAAGTTGAATTCTAGTTTTGTTCTTAACTGATCTCAGGCATGGTCGAAATTGGCACCATTACTACCATTAGTCTCAGTGTTCCAGGTCTAGGGAAGGGAATAATTAAGCACAATTTCCATTCCCGAACTCTGCAGTGATCCCTTCTGGAATGCATTGTGTTAATGACATCATGAGGATGTGATTAAGCTTGGCTGCCAGAACTACCACAATAATGCCAATACTCTTCGGACTAATAGTGCAGACTGGACTTGCCAGTGGTATTGGAGGACAAGCCATAGCCTGAGGAAATGTGGCACAGCACAAATATGGACATTCTTGAAATGGGAGAAGTGGCAAGGGGTAAACTTACAAAAAAAGTGTTTTCATTTATTTTGAAGTTTATTATGTGATGGAAAGAATAATGTAAGAGATGCAGAAGGAAATATGAGAAATGCTTCTCTTAGAGTTTGCTGTGTTGTATTATTAATGTGAGAGAAGGCAGGAAGTGACACATCGGGGAGTACTGTAGCAGTTGGGATGCTTATTTAGGGTCACATTTATCTTTGAATAACCTGTGTCAAAAGATGTCTTTCCCCACATGGAATAGCAGTAGACTTTCAGTGAAAGCAGTTATAATGTCATGTTGACTAACTCCTTTAAAGTAAATTGATGGATCTTTCAGACCTTCTCTGGAGATCGAGACTCAGAACTAGAATTGTAACTTTGTCTCCTCTGGAAAGAGTTCTGTTAACATTCGCGCTGTATTCCTTATTCCATGATTGGTGTTATTGTGGTTTGTTGGGTATATGAGTAATTTCTCATTTACTATTAAAGCCACTCCCCTTGACTTCAGACAAACCCAATAATTAGCTTAGGGGCATTGGCCATGCTAAATTCTCCCTGACTGTACCCAGACAAGTCACTGGGGGATTTTCATCAAGGGTCATCCAGACTTGAAACATTGGCTTTATTCTATTTCCACAGATACTGTCAGACCTGTGAGATTTTCCAGAGTTTGCTGTTTTTGTTTGAGCTAAAGCCCTATTCATTCCATCCAAACTGTTTTATTTTGTTACTTTCTTGTGATTCCATCTGCATCAGGTACTCCTTTACTGTTGTTTCATGGTTACTCATGACATAAATTAGTAGGTCAGTGAGATACAAATATCTGTTAATATTTGGACAGAAAGCTAATGTTATATTTCAGTTATATTTATGTTTTAGTGTCACAAGTAGCCTTACATTAACACTGCAGTGAAGCTGTGAAAATCCCCTAGTCGCCACACTCTGGCACCTGTTCCGGTGCACTGAGGGAGAATTTAACATGGTCAATGCTCCTAACCAGCACGTCTTTCAGACCATAGGGGGAAACCGGAGCACCTGGAGGAAACCCACACAGACATGGGGAGTACCTGCAAACTCCACACAAACAGTGACCCAAGACGGGAAGCGAACACAGGTCTCTGGTGCTGTGAGGCATCAGTGCTGTACTACTGTGCCATCCCATGAGTTCATGATAGCTTGAAGAAATGATTCATTACATTTTGTGCAGGATCTTGGGCCCAGACCTTCTGTGTGCAGGACCACCGGGGTGGGGGGGTGCAAAATCTGAAGATAATCAGAAATCGCCCATTATGAGCATGGAGCTGATTTTAATATATTATAATAAATTTAAATCTTGTCCCCTCACCACATGATTCCTACTTCACTGAATATTCATATGTCACATCAGGTATAAAGTAAGCATAGCTCTCAAGGGAGAGGGGCATAGATAGGAAGTGCCCTGGCAATGCCACCTAGCACTGCCATTTGGCACTATCGGGTTCACACTGCGACTATGCCAACCTATGCCAGAGGCAGTGTCAAGGGATGATTGTATGTGTGTTTAAAGTCTATTTATTAGCATCACAAGTAGGCTTACATTAACACTACAATGAAGTTACTGTGAAAATCACCTAGTCACCACACTCTAGCACGTGTTTGGGCACACTGAGGGAGAATTTAACATGTCCAATGCACCTACCCAGCATGTTTTTTGGACTGTGGGAGAAAACTGGAGCATCCAGAGGAAACCCACTTAGACATGGGGAGAACGTGAAGACTCCACACAGACAGTGACCCAAGCCAGGAATCGAAACTGGGAACCTGGCACAGTGAGGCAGCAGTGCTAACCGGTGCCACCCTGTGTTCTTGGGGTGGGGGCGGGTGGGGGGTGGTGGTGTGAGACTCGATCCCATAATACTTCTGTGGTGGGGGAGTTATTTTTATGTCTGATTGAGGCATCCTTTAAAGATGGCGCCCCCACCTCTGTTAAGCCTGGCTCTCAGAGTCCCTGCCCCACCAGAGTGACAGCAAAAACCATGCCCACTTATTTCTTTTTCTCTGAAGTGATTCAAAATCTGGAGAGAAAACTGATCTGTGCAACTTTAGAGTTACACCATTAGTTTCCTGACTGACCCTGACACTTGGCCAAATCCTGGTTGGAACAGCAGTTTTGGGGTTCCTCGAAGCTGGAATGTCTTCCGATGTTCTGAAGAGATGCTGCTGAGAAAGTGCAAGCCGAGCGTGAATATGATCCCATTAGCTTTTCACTAAGCAGATTCAGTTCAAATTACCTTTTAGACTCCTGTATTATTTGGGACCTGGCAGAGAATCCAGACCCATACCTCTACTTTTTTACAGTAGATTTATCAGTTTGGTATTTCTTTAGCCATGTATCTCTATCTAAATATCTAACAGTGTGGACTTTGCTCTCCTTTGAGTTACTGGCACTGATTTCGGAAGAATCACCAGGATGTGTCAATATTGATGGACAGTCCTAGAAGCAAAGGTTTAAAAATTCATCACGTACATATGTACATTGGCAGCACAGTGGTACAGTGATTAGCACTGCTGCCTCACAGAACCAGGGATCCAAGTTCAATTCTGGCCCTGGGTCACTGACTGTGGGGAGTGTGCACATTCTCCCTGTGTCTGAGTAGGTTACTGCCAGGTGTTCTGGTCTCCTCCCACTGTCCAAAGATGTGCAGGTTAGGTTGACTGGCCATGCTAAATTGTCCCTTAGTGTCAGGGGGATTAGCAAGGTGGATACGTAGGGTTATGTGGATACGCTATGATCAGGAATGTTGTCAGTACAGGCCCGATGGGCTGAATGGCCTCCTTCTGCATTGTAGGGTTTCTATGATTCATATGCAAACCGTTGGATTCCAGCTTAAATCCACCTACTTCCATTAAAAGAGATTAAAATTCACAATAATTCATATCAAGTCCACATTGTATCTACAACCTTTCTTTGTAAATGTGGTGATAATTGTAAAATTCTTCAGAGTAGAGAATTTTACAAACAATGGTTTTCTAGAAAGATATGCAGTATTTGACATCGCCCTCTAACTTTGTTCGGCAACTTCACAAACTAAACAGCCGAGTTTTTCACATGCCACCTTGTGGCAGCTGAAGGCAGCTCACGAACTCCTTCTGGGTTCTGATGCGACCACATTTAATATTTGGAACTCACAATAGACATATTGCAAGCAGGAAAGCGTAAACAAGCCAACAAGGTCCTTCTGCATTGCACCTGAGGCCTCCAATATTTGATAGGTCAATAACCTTTTCATTGCAAAGCCATGTTTATCTCATTTAATTATCGCAGTACAACATCAGAAGGGGTTTCAGTGCTCACTGGGAATAGCTCTGCATGAAAATAAAATCAGTTGTACAAACAGAGCAGTAATGCTCAGAACATTTTAAAATGCATTCACGTTTTCCTCATATTACTTGAAGCGCATCAATTTTCATGGTGTCATTTGTTGACTCTAGTCGCTGGAGCTGTTAAAGGTAAGGAGGACATATGTAACAACACTCCATCCCTGTTGACTGCAATTTTTATTGTTTCTCTTTTGAATAATGTATGCCCCATTTTACGTCCTGCATATTGGGAGGATTGCAATGGGCTGAATAGCCTCCTCCTGTGCCGAAACAATGCTGTGTAATTACTCCATATGCCCATATCCAATTTTCGATCTCTTTACCCCAACCCACCCAAGCCACCAAATCTGAATTTAGCAAAACCTGGATATTTACAAACACAACCCAAATTTTTTTGGAAATATGAAATTAACTAGTGTCGGCTTTACATGAGCATTGTGTAACTGGGTTGTAAAAGTCCATTTTGCTCAGGTCTCAAGCATGTAATTTGGAATATCTTTACAGATATCCTGTTTTGATGACCTGAATTATTGGGGTCGAGGGGGAGAGATTGCATGTGCATTTGTACAGAGAAGTACAAAATGGGCTTCAACACATGCACGAATGTGAAAGCAAAGGGCTGCCTCTTTTTCCTGCAACCTTCAGCTCAACTTGCTCCATATTTTGCTGAAATTGTGATCTGATCATAGTTTGATGAGGGATTCTCAACTCATGGTGTAATTTTTCATCCCCTGAATTAACTGGCTTTAAGTGACGCGGTGACCTAGTGGTATTATTGCTGGACTATTAATCCAGAAACTCAGCTAATGTTCTGGAGACCCAGATTCAAATCTCGTCATGACAAATGATGGAACTTGAATTCATTAAAAATTCTCTGGAATTAAGAAGCTACTGATGACCATGAAACCATTGTCAATTGTCTGGAAGAACATATTTGGTTCACTAACATCCTTCAGTGAAGGAAATTTGCTGTCCTCACCTGGTCCGGCCTACATATGACTCCAGAGCCACAGCAATTTGGTTGACTCTCAACTGCCCTCTGAAATACAAGCCACTCAATTCAAAGATAACTAGGGATGGGAAATAAATGCTGACCAGTAGTGACGTTCATGTCCTATGAATAAATAAAAAAAAATTGCTCCACGTTTTGCTGGAATTATGTTGTGATCATATTTGATCAGGGATTCACAATTCATGGTGGAACTTTTCATCCCCTGAATTGATTGATTTGTGTATCAATAAAACTGTGTCAACCACAATGCTATTAATTTTCCAGGAAGATTTGGTATACTATCTGTGCAGTGAGTAAAACAAAGAATTATTTGTTCTTATCATCTTATCCTTTGCTAGCTCCTAGAAGATTATGCGCAGTTGATAATATAATGTGAAAATGATACGCATCTGGTAACATGAAGGCAGCAAATCCATTGCAAATGCATCTTCTGTTTTTGAATTATAGTCTCCCCTCCCATGGTTGCTGTCTTGCAGTTTTTTTCATGAAAGACAAAATATATAGGTGTTTGGGTACAACATCTGTGATTACTTTTCTGAGAACAAACGTCATTGTCTTATCATACTTTTATGATTAGAATTTTGCCATTAATTTTCTTCTTGTTGCTTCTGCCATTTAACTTGGGATCGCCACAATGTTGAGTTGATCACCCTTCAAGTTGTCATTGATGCCCCAGTTTGCATCTGAGTATTTCACTCCTCCTTCCAGGTGCAGGTATCTGATTTAATACATTTTCCTAGACTAAAGGCCTGGGTGCTTATCTTGGGTAGCACAGTGGTTAGCACTGCTGTCTCATAGCGCCATGTATCTGTGTTCGATTCCCAGCTTGGTTCATTGTCAGTGTGGAGTCTACACGTTCTCCCCATGTCTGCATGGGTTTCCTCCAGGTGCTCCGGTTTCCTCCCACAATCTAAAAGATGTGCTGGTTAGGCACATTGACCATGCTAAATTCTCCCTCAGTGTACCCGAACAGGCACCAGATTGTAGCGACTAGGGGATTTTCACAGTAGATTATTGCAATGTGAATGTAAGCCTATTTGTGACATTAATAAATAAGCTTAAACTTAAAACTGTGAAGATTTTTATAAAGACCTCTTCTTTTTTCTCATAGCAGTTTATGTGATTTTTAAACTTGTGTGATTATTAACCCTTTCAGCCTTGATGTGCCGCTTACTGATTTTGTGCTTTCTCATCCCTCCACATATCCACTGCAGCATCCGTATCTCACTAGTATTCTGTCGTCATTCCTCACTCCTTGACACTATCCATGTTTCTTGCTCGACACAGCAAGGTTTGTCTCACAACTGCCAACGCATTGATTTTTTACTGTTCTGTAATTTACCTTTAGATTTGGACAAGAATGCTAACCATTTCCTTTCTGCCTCAATTGTTTAGATAGCTGACTTAAGCTGCAGCTTCAATAAAGAGAAACATAGAAAAGAAGTCGTCCTAGATTTGTTAAATGACCCTGTGGCTGGTTTTCTGTATCAGGAAGGGTTAGCAGAAGGGTTTGCTGTTTTGTGTTGGCCCAGGAGAGAATTATTATTGCTACACAGCAGAAAGCTTATTTTTGTTGCCCCCCGGCACTAGGAACTCCCAAGTTTAACATGGTTTGTATGCAGGCTTTATCCCCAAAACATGCCTTGGGCTGCCAACCTCAGAATACCCTCTACTGAACTAATATGATGCTTTCATTTCCCATTTCTGTTACTTCTATGGCCTCTTGAATGGCCATTTAACCTCAAGTTGTGAACAGTTTTAAGATACGAATCAGAGTAATTAGGAAACAGATTGAGACTTTCTGAGTCTCCTTTTGCTTTATCATCCTGGGAGCAGGTTTTCATTCAATCAGAATGAAACTCCAGTCCCAGAGGTTAAAATAAAATCAAGAAGGGCATAAGCTGACATTGCCTTATTATATCAGTTCAAATGTTAACACCCTTCCTAATAGTAGAGAATGATAGGAAAATTTGAGATAAAAATTACACAGGGGTTGGCAACCTACATTGTCAAACACTTGCTGGCTGGTGAAAGATAAGTGACTAGTAAGGAAAAATAAGATTAAAATATGGAGCAAAATGTCAATCTGAAAAATAATTGTTCCTGAGTGGTGACAGTGGAATGTGTCAGGTTTTCATTAGACAAATGTAATATGGTAGAGCTTAAACATGCAGACCTGTGTAGCAGAGTCTGAAGCAGGTACTCCTCATCACTATTATTTGATCTGTCCATTTTAGACAACAGTTGAGGACTTTAGTGGGATGGCATAGAGGAAAAGGTTGATGGGCATGCACACAGTTATGCTTGGTGCAGCATGTTGCCACAGTCAAGGAAGATGAAGGAGTCTGGTTCGAACATGACACAGGCTTCAAGCAGATCTTAGAATCCACATTCTTCATTATGAAAGTGGTGGCCAACTCCATTCCTTTTTTGATTTGATTTAATTTATTATTGTCTTAGTATTAGTATACATTGTATTAGTATACAATGAAAAGTATTGTTTCTTGAACGCTATACAGACAAGGAGATGGTCACTGAATACTTCTGCTTTGACCAGTTCTGCTGCTGCACAACCTTGAAGTTACTGTAGCCACCACTCTCCATGCTTCAGGATCTTATCAGGCTGGACCTTGTGGCAAAGCCAACATGGCCCAGTTCAGAGTGCATGGCAACATCAGGGTAGTTACCTGAGCCCCAGTGTTCTGGCCAACATTCATCCCTCAACCAACCACAGAAAACAGATTATCTGGCCATTATCACATTGTGGTTTGTAGGAAACACTGCCACGTTCCCCATGCTATAATTGTGACTACATTTCAAAAGACACTTCAGAGATTTGCAAAATCCTATGGTCATGAAAGGTGTTTCTAGAACAAATCTTTCTTTTTCATTGTCTCTGCTCCAATCAGTGAAAAGCATGAACAGTGGGCATATGGTTTTCCCAGGGTAGTGGGATTTGGTTTGGTGCAGACACTGATTGTACACACATGGCTCTGTGGGTGCCTCAGATCAATGAGGAAATGTGCCACAACCACAAAGGGTTCCACTGCCTTAATATGAATTTGAAGTTCAATAATCAAGGGTGGCATGATGGCACAGTGGTTAGCACTGCTGCCTCACAGAACCAGGGACATGGGTTCAATTCTGGCCTTGGGTCACTGTGTGGAGTTTGCACATTCTCCCTGTGTCTGCGTGGGTTTCCACCTGGTGCTCCATTTTCCTCCCACAGTTCAAAGATGTGTGAGAAGGTGGATTGGCCATGTTACATTGCCCCTTAGTCGTGGTAAATACGTGGGGTTACGAGGATGGGGCCTGGGTGGGATTGTTGTCAGTGCTGGCTCAATGGACCGAATGGCCTCCTTCTGCATTGCAGGGATTCTATGATTGTCCCTGTTTTGTCTCCCTGTCCTGTGAGTACCAGTCCTAATGTTTCTATGCAGCATGTGACTGCAGCAAGGCTGGTGGAAAGCTGCTGATCTTCAATGGGGGAGACTGCAGATTTCACTGCTGACTGCAGGATGCCCACAAGCAGCACAGGCTGACCTTGGACTGTAGTCTTTCAAAGAAGATGGTTGGAATTTTCTGGCCGTTCGTGACCCAATGCTGCTGCAAGTGAAACGGAGAATTTGGCAGTTGGCTAAACGTCCATTCACTGCAGTGGGATGAAAAGATCTCACTGGTGTGAATGGCAGAAAAATTCCACCCCATTATGTTCAGAAGAGGTTAATTTTATTTCGTTTTAGTTTCCAGTGTACTTCTTCCTTGAATTGTAGCCTGTAATGTATACCCTATATATATTTAATATGTATATTCTTCACTCCCGTCCTTGCTGTTATGAATCTAATGTCATGAGAAATAGATGGTTATTGGTTATTTTGTATTAATTAACTTCTCTCTTTCATAATATACACCATTTTATGTTGCTTTTATAAGTAATTAGTCTTGAAAGTATATTGCATGCCAGCTATCTGAACATTCTGTTACATAATGACATTTTGTAAATGAGTAGTATAAAGTAAAAGTTTATTTATTTCACTAGTAGGCTTACATTCACATTGCAATGTAGTTACTGTGAAAATCCCTTAGCCGCCACACTCCTGTTTGGGTACAATGAGGGGGTATTTTGCAGGGCCAGTTCAGCTAACCTGCACATCTTTGGGCTGTGGGAGGAAATTGGAGCACCCGAAGGAAACCCATACAGACACAGGCAGAACATGCAAACTCCACACAGACAATCACCCAAGCTAGGAATTGAACCTGAGTCCCTGGTGCTGTAAGGCAGCAGTGCTAATCATTGTGCCACTATTCCACCCTGGTATCATAACTCCATAATGTGTTATCAAGCATGTGAATCCCAACCAGGATCTCGCTCAGGAATACTCTTGGGAATACTGTAATACGCTGCACCACAAGATGATAGGCTTGTGGATACAAAGCAATGTTCCTCACACTGGATCCTGGTCTGCCATTCTAACCTGAGCTGCAGGTGAATATTGAGGTGCACCATGGACCGCAGAGGTTCAAGAAGAGGGCTCATCACCAGGGTAATTATAGGGATGAGCAAAAGATAACTGGCCTTGACAGCAACTCCCACATCCCCTGAATGTGTTGAAGCAAAATGCCTTCCCCAACAAGTCAAACTACCTGGGAAAACCAGCATGGGTTAGAAAAGGCCTAGCAAATTCCTTGTGAACTTAGAGCAGGAGAGATGCTTTGTTGGTTTTAGGCTTGCTCCCCCATCTCATGACCAGCATTTTACTCCTGGAACACTCCTGGGCAGCACAGTGGCACTGCTGCATCACAGCCCCAGGGACCCGGGTTTGATTCTAGCCTTGGTTGACGGCCTGTGTGTAGTTTGCACATTCTCCCTGTGCATGGTGTTGATCCGGACGCTCCTGTTTCCTCCCACACTCAAAAGGTGTGCGGGTCAGGGTTGATTAGCCATGCTAAATTGTCCCTTAGTGTTAGGGGGATTAGCAGGGTAAATATGTGAGGTTACAGGGATAGGGCCTGGGTGGGATTGTTGTTGGTGCAGACTTCCTGGGCCCAATGGCCTCATTCTGCAGGATCCTATGATTCTACACTTACTTTACAGTGAGGAACAGGATACTTGGGCCACTAGCTATGGCCTATTCCCATGCCATTTTCATGGCTAGGTGGCTGCTTCCTGGTCATTTCTGTTTGAAGTCTCACAACAGCAGGTTAAAGTCCAACCAGTTTATTTGATAATAAACGCCACAAGCTTTCAGAATGCTGTTCCTTCGTCACGTGAGTGGAGAGTTTGATTAGAGTTCTGATCCCCACTCACCTGATGAAGGAACAGCGTTCCGAAAGCTTGTGGCGTTTATTATTAAATAAATCTGTTGGACTTTAACCTGCTGTTGTGAGACTTCTTATTGCGTTTACCCCAGTCCAATGCCGGCATCTCCACATTATTTCTGTTTGGCCAGCGCTGTTGCTTCAGGACAGACATGTCACTTGCTTCCCTACATTCCTGTCCAGGAGTTAGAGAATCAAACCAAAATGTGGAGCCCTAGAGAAAATCTCCTCGAGGTTGTGCCAGGATTTAGCAATTGTTTTCAACTAGCTCTTCCTGGGGAAAGCGTTGAACTCTGTGATAGTGGTGTACAAAGTCAATAAGAGGCCTTGGGGCAGCTGAAGGTTCTGACATTCTCAGGGACCCTTGCGCAGAGGCCGTCTCAGGTTCTCAGGTAAGTTCTCAGGTAAGTGGCATAAACAACCGAACGTTTTAGCAATCAAGAACAATTTATATCTTTTACACGAACCATTGCTCATTTGATGCTACGTGATCTTTTAAGGTTTGTGAAAAATGTAGTCATCTAAACAGCGAAATGAAAGGGTTCACAGTTAATGACACAACGCTCCACTACAGCAGTCTCAGCTTATACCAGCAGAATCGGTGGCTTCAAAAGGTTTAAAAGGCACCGGCATGTGTGTTCGATGCTCGTAGCATCAAAGAGGATCGTCTGACAGAATTGATATCACTTTCCAACCAAAGTCAATCAGGCTGTATGTTAGCAGGAAAGCCAGGCAATCCCAGTACGACGACATGTGTCCTGCCCCTGGGAATGGCCCCGAAGTGTAACAGAGAACAATACATCTATTGACTTTTTCTGTCCAGCTGAATCAATCTGTTAAAACAGGAGCATTGCTGCAGGCTGGTTTTCACTTGGGACCGGATAGAAGGCAAAGTTACCTTGTCCCTTAACAGGAGACTGTAAAATTCAAGCCTTCTGTTTGTCCTTGCTCATTCATTCTTCAAAAATCACAAACTTCTCCTGGGCAGTTTATTTCCTTCCCTTGCATCTAAAGCACTAAGCATGCACACTGCCGCATGCGAGTCTGAAAGTTGTAATGGGAAGAACACATTGCCAATTCCTTTCCTCTCAGTCGAGTTTTGTAGCAGAGTCTCCATGTTAATTAATGATGGCTTGGAGCATTCTGCAATCCTGTCCAGTGCACTGTCCTGTGAATGGCCTGTGGTGCTAACCTTGCTTGAGTTTGCAGGAAGTCATAACTTGCATGAGTTGGTACTGCTACAGACACATTTCCACCACTTACCTCCTCCAATTGGAAATTCTGTCACTGCTCCATTTTTGGTGTCTATCCTCCACCACTCCTATAAGACTCCTGCTCTATCTCTCCTCCAAAAGGTACAGATCTAATGATAAACGACCATCCTTCCTCAAAGTCCAGATTGCTCTGTTTGTGCCCATTGAATGGCCTCATTTTAATCACCTGATCCTAACAGCTCAGAAGTAAATGATATCCAATATGGGCAGGTATGTCCCTCAGCAACTTTAGCCATGTAAGAAATTAAAAGGCTGGCTGGAATATTGTAGAAACAGTGGAGGCCCGTGTTTCTGCCATGTTGTGCTGGCTTCCACCAGACTTCTACTGGAGTTACATTGGGAGTCCAACATCATTCCCATGGATTGTCAGGACCAATGCATTTCCGGATCCTCACTTCTATTGGCATAAACTCTGTGCTGATTGGCAATTTCACCCACTGGCATGTGGAAATGTTATATGCAAAGATAAAGAAAAATCAGGCCTCATCTGCTTTCCATTTCCCTACGTCTTTCCCGCATTGTCCTTCAAATCTTTTAGAAATAATTGATTCGCCACAACTGGAGGATTGGTCCCAATTCTGGATGTCAATCCCCGAGGGTATAGAGGTCTCAACTTTTCAGAATATACATTAATGATTTGGAAGAAGGAACTGAAGGCACTGTTACTAAGTTTGCAGATGATACAAAGATATGTAGAGGGACAGGTAGCATTGAGGAAACAGGGGGTCTGCAGAAGGACTTGGACATGTTAAGAGAGTGGGCAAAGAAGTGGCGGATGGAATACAATGTGGAAAAGTGTGAGGTTATGCACTTTGGAAGGAGGAATGGAGGCATGGACTATTTTCTAAATGGGGAAATGCTTAGGAAATCAGATACACAAAGGGACTTGGGAGTCCTTGTTCAACATTCTCTTAAGGTTAATATGCAGGTTCAGTTGGAGGTTACGAAGGCAAATGCAATGTTAGCATTCATGTCGTGAGGGCTAGAATACAAGAGTAGGGGTGTGCTTCTGAGGCAGTATAAGGCTCTGGTCAGACCCCATTTGGAGTATTGTGAGCAGTTTTGGGCCCCATATCTAAGGAATGATATGCTGGCCTTGGAAAGGGTTCAGAGGAAGTTCACAAGAATGATCCCTGGAATGAAGAGCTTGTCGTATGTCTCTGGATTTGTACTTGTTGGAGTTTAGAAGGATGAGGGAGACTTTATTGAAATTTACAGGATACTGCGAGACCTAACTGGAGTGGATGTGGAGAGGATGTTCCCACTAGTAAGAAAAACTAGAACCAGAAGGCACAACCTCAGGCTAAAGGGACGATCCTTTAAAACAGAGATGAGGGGGAATTACTTCAGCCAGAGAGTGGTGAATCTGTGGAACTCTTTGCCGCAGAAGGCTGTGGAGGCCAGATCATTGAGTGTCTTTAAGACAGTGAAAGGCAGGTTCTTGATTAATAAGGGGATCAGGGATTATGGGGAAAAGGCAAGAGAATGGGGATGAGAAAATTATCAGCCATGATAATTCTGCTCCAACCGGAGCAGACTTGATGGGCTGAGTGTCCTAATTCTGCTCCTATGTTTTATGGTCATCTGTGTTTAATAGGGTTGTACCATGTAGGAGGAACTCCAGTGATTTGGTGAGACTGGAGAAGTCTATGTTTTCACTGACAGACCAATTAGAGGGTAGAGATTTAAGGTAATTGGCAAAACAGGCAGGGGTGAGATGAGGAGAATTTTTTTAAGCAACACATTGTTATCTGAAATTCCAATTCCAATTCTCTTCCCTCACCTAGTAGTGCACTAAGGCAGACTTTCATCTGCTTCCATAGCTAGTAATTCCCAGGACAAGTTACTAGTCTGTTGCCAGAGGCTTATAGCTCAATGGGCATCACTGATCTGGAATCATTGTCTGAAAAAGTATTGGAAACAGATTGAATAGTCATTTTCAAAAGGGAATTGGATAAACATATAAAATGGAGAAAACTGAAATGCTAAGAAGAAAAAGCCAGGACGTGGAACCAATTGGATTGCTCTTTGAAGGGTCAGTACAGGCATAATGGGCTGAATGGGCCCTTTATGTGCCATAAGTTTTAATGGCCTGTATTGGCAGGGGAAGGTTTTGTAAGTGAAAGTTGAAGGCTAATGGTATTTCAGTCTTTACCACAAGAGGATTTGAATACAGGAGTGGTGATGTCTTACTTCAATTGTTGAGAACCTTGGTTGGACCACACTTGGAGTACTATGTATAGTTTTATCCTCTTACCTTAGGAAGGATATTATTACCAAAGAGGGAGTGCAACAAAGGTTTACTAACTTGCTCTGGGGATGGCAGGGCTGTCCAATGAAGAAAGACTGGGGAAACTGAATCTGTATTTTTGAGAATTCCAAAGAATGAGGGGTGATCTCATTGAAAGCTGCAAAATACTCAAAGGGGCAGTCCAAGTAGATGCACGTAAAACCTTTCCTCTTGTTGGACAGCCTAGAACCAGGATTTCAAAGTAAGCAGGAAGTCACCAAGATGAGAAGAAATTTCTTTAAAAATGACTGTGAAGTGTTGGAATTCTTGACCCAGGGGACTGTGGAAGCTCCATCATTGAATATGTTTAAAGTAGAGATTACACATTTCTAAATACCAATGACATAAAGGGGTTTGGGGTAATGTGGGAAACATTTGGGCCCAAATTCTTCAACCTCGCCCTTTACTGGGATTCTCCAGTCCTGCTGGGGTGAAAGGAATTTCGGCTGAGTGCCAAATTCTCCATTCTAGCTGGCAACAGTGGCAGGTGAACGAGATCACAGAATTCCGGTCTTGAATTTGAAAAGAATTAGTACTAACAGGAATGTGCAGATAGATACCATCCATTGGACAATTATTTTACCAAGCTAGAAGAACAGGATGTATGGCAGGGGAACCTAAGGAAGCAAATGGGATGATGCTTCTGAATTTAACAGGCTGTGGAAAAATGGTCGGTGGACTTTTCATTACAATGTGGTGGGAACTCAGTTGAACTTATTTATAAAGTAATTAAACTAAATTGAAATAAGATTGACTGAATTTTTAGGGTGTAGTTTGTATTTAATGAGTGCTGCACCTTGCGTAAGGTAGATGATCAGCCTTGGTCATATTGAATGGTGGAGCAGGTACAATGGGTTGAAAGGCTGACTCCTGTTCCTACATTCCTGTTTCAATCAGGCTCTACACGCTGTGGAGTTTTAACCCCATCGTCTCTGCCTTTTTATTTTCTCTACAAGGTCCCTCCTTGGAATTCAGTCTACTTGACATCCTTGACTCCCATAAGCAATGAACGCTCCAAAGCAAACTGTAGTCACAAGAGCAAGTCAGCAGCCTGTTGCTCTGATAATGGAATCATAGAATTAAGCAATCCCTACAGTGCAGAAGGGGGCCTTTCGGCCTATCAAGTCTGCACCGATAACAATCCCATCCAGGGCCATTCCTATAACCCCACATATTTACACTGCTTATCCCCCTCATACTAGGATCAATTTAGCACAGCCAATCAACCTAACCTGCACACCTTTGGTCTGTGAGAGAAAACCAGAGTGTCTGGAGGAAACCCATGCAGATACAGGGAGAATGTGCAAACTCTACAGACAGTGACCTGAGGCCAGAACTGAACCCAGGTCCCTGATGCTGTGAGGTTGCAGTGCTAAGCACTGTGCCACCATGCTGCTCCAGGAAACAGGGAAGCAAGGAAGGTTTTGGCCACCAACCCCATTGAAGCATCCAATCCCCAATCTGGGGACCTTTTGATGGATGGTGGTTCAATTGGATGGAGGGGGGGTGGTCCTATTGCTGGGAAACTGGTAGACATCGGTGGGCTGGGAGGAAACATTTTTGGCCCATAAGCAGCGCCTGAAGCTGCTTTCAACTCTCTTGAGCTGCCAGGTTTCCCAAGGCCTGCGAAAACATGCTGACCAGGGGCAAAGCTATAAGACAGGTTAAACTTGAAGGTCCCAGCATCATTATAATATTTGGATAGCTAAGCTGCCTTCTGGGAGAAGGCTCACTGCCTGCACACTATCCCACCTTTATTAAAATGGAAATATGTGGCTTTAAGGTAGAGTTTTGCAATTGTTTTATAATTCAGCACTTTATTGGCCAAAAGGAAAATAAATGACATTTATTTTAGAAAATATCTATTCATAGGGAAGGTCATTGCTCATGCTTGCAAAGCACTGAAGTGCAAACAGATTTTTGAAACAACTTTTTTTCCTTTCAATTTTTAACGGCAATTTTGAGCAGATGTTTTCAAACTGGGATCCCTGTAGGGACATCATAGGGGTCTACAAGGTCATCGGGTTTCTATTTTTAGTGACTTATTTGCAGGTTATTTCTCTTGCTGCATTCTTACAAAAAAAATCCATTCTTGTAATGTGCCATAACCCTTTGAGTAGCTGACAGTTTCTTTCTGAATCAGGATATGGGCGGAGTGCAGGAGGTGTCAGGAGGGAATGTCTATTGCCAATGTTTACTGGTGGTCTCTGGAACTGCATCAATAATTGCAGGAGGTCCAGGAATATGCCAATATTTGCAGGAGGTTCCTGGGAGTGAGCCACTATTTGCAGGTGGTCCCTAGCAGTGGGCTCATTTTTTTTTGGAGGGGATTTGAAGGAATGTGCCAGCATTTTGCAAGCTGATTCCCTGCCTTACATAGAAAAACTATGTAAAGATCTGATTTTGAGGAGAGGGCAATAGTATTCATTTATACCCTAGAGAAAGTAGGTTATGGTGGATGTCCTTGAAGCGCAGATCAGCTTGGATAATGTGTCTGCAATCGAGTTATTGAACTTCAAATTTACTTGCAAGACTAGGGGACACAGACACAAATTAGATGAGGATTAAACAATTCGAAGATTAGAAGGAATTCTCCACCATAAAAGTAAGTAACTTCATCTGTCGGGCTGATTCCTTTAAGAGGGGAACTTTACAAACATTTGGGCCCAAATTCTTCGACTTCGCCCTTTGCTGGGATTCTCCAGTCCCACTGCGGTGAAAGGAGTTTCAGCTGAGTGCCAAATTCTCCATTCTCGCTGCCAACAGTGGCAGGTGAACGAGAATGCAGAATTCCGGTCTTGATTTTGAAAAGAATTAGTACTAACAGGATAGATACAGATAGATGCCATCCATTGCCACATTGGACATTTTACCAGGCTAGAAGGACAGGATGTATGGCAGGGGCACCTGAGAAAGCAAATAGGATGGTGCTTCTGAATTTAACAGGCTGTGGAAAAATGGTTGGCAGACGTCTCATTACAATGTGGTGGGAACTAATTGAACTTATTTATATAGTAATTAAACTAAATTGAAATAAGATTGACTGAATTTTTAGGGTGTAGTTTGTATTAATGATTGCTGCATCTGGATTCAATGATCTTCAGAGGCCTGGCTTGTTATGGGTGGCAGCAGTGAGTAAAGAGTTAATTTCTGGCTCTGCCAACCATTCTGGAGTACTGTGTGCAGTTTTGGTCGCCGCACTTACGCAAGGATATTTTGGCCTTGGAGGGAGTGCAGAGGAGGTTTACTAGGCTGATACCGGAGTTGAGGGGGTTGAGCTATGAGGAGAGGCTGAATAAACTAGGCTTGTACTCGTTAGAGTTTAGAAGAATGAGGGGAGATCTCATTGAGACATATAAGATGATGAATGGGATGGATAGGATAGAGGTGGAGAGACTCTTCCCGCTCAGAAAGTACAGTAGGACTAGGGGGCACAGCCTCAAGATAAAGGGGGGAGTTTAGAACGGAGTTGAGGAGGAACTTCTTCACTCAAAGGGTGGTGAATCTCTGGAATTCTCTGCCCATTGAAGTGGTGGAGGCTGCCTCGCTAAATATATTTAAGACGCAGGTGGATAGGTTTTTGATAAGAGAGGGGATTAAGGGTTATGGGGAGAGGGCGGGAATGTGGAACTGAGCCACGACAGATTAGCCATGATCTTATTGAATGGAGGGGCAGGCTCGAAGGGCTAGATGGCCTACTCCTGCTCCTATTTCTTATGTTCTTATTCTGAAAAGGAACATGTCCTCACAGGAGTAGGGTGGAGAGGGTAGAGAAAGATGACCATTGCTGGTCTGCAGCAGAGAGCCCCTAAGGATGCCTGGAGGTGGGAATTGCGTAAGGTTGCCAGCAGTGGAGGCATCATGTAAGGGTTTAAGGGACTCAGTAAGTATATCAATAGCAGCAGTAACGTTTGCATTTAAGGGTGGCAGCAGCAGTGATTTGGGAAGAGTGTAAGGGCAGCAGCAGCAATGAATTGGGATGAGTATAAAGGTTGCAACACCAGTAAGTGGGTGAGGTGTGTAAGGCTAGCATCAACAGAAGGTGGAAACATATGTTAGGGTAACAGTGGTTGGGGGAAGATGTGTAGAGGTACCAGCAACAGTGGATGGGGATCATTCGTCAAGGGGTGAAAAGGGGCTGTGCAACTTAATTCAAGGGATGGCAAAGGGAATGTTTCAAGGGAGGTGCACTGAAAAGATACGACAACAGTCAGGGAATAGACTATCTGGAATGATACTGACCCATTCAATCTTTATGCCTCCCTACCACTGACCTTCGCTAGAAAAGTTGAGCATGGTGAGAGAGAGACCAGGTACTAGAAGCTCCACAGCAGGAACAGCAGCAAATTGTCCAGAGTATGCAGTGTGCAATTTCACAATTTATGGTTGACAAATTATTGTCAATTATTTGTGGAAGTATGTGAACTTTGAGGAGGAAAGCTATAAACCTCAAGAGGGCATTACTGGCTGGTGAAATGAGCAGATAAAATCTAATCTGCAGAAATGTGAAGTGATTCATTTTGGTGGGAAGAATGAAGCGGGGGTGAAATAAAATAAAGGATCTGGGAATAAAGGGACCCGGAGGGTATACGCACACAAATCATTGAAGATGGCAAAAGCGCATGAGATCCTGGGCTTTATAAATAGGGGCATAGAGCACAAAATCAGAGGAGTTATGTTCAAACCTGTGAAAAACACTAGCGCAACCTTCACTGGAGTATGCAAGCAGCACACCTTAGGAAGGATCTAAAGGCATGAGAGGACGTGCAGAATTGATTTGTGAGAATGGATCATGAGAATGGAGAAGGGATGAGAAGCTTCAGTTACGTGGAAAGGTTGGAGAAACTGCGATTGTTTTCCTTGGAGAAGAGAAGGTTAAGAGGAGGTTTAATAGAGTTGTTCAAAAGGCCTGCACATAGAAGATAGGGAGAAATAGTTTCTATTGGCGGAATGAGTTCAAGTGATTAGCAAAAGAAGCAATAGCGACATAAGAAAAATGTTTTCACACAATGAATGATTAAGGTATGTAATGCACTGCTTCAGAGTGTGGTAGACGTAGGTTCAATCAAGGCTGCTGGAAGAGAATATGATCATTTAAGAACATAAGAACATAAGAAATAGGAGCAGGAGTAGGCCATCTAGCCCTTCGAGCCTGCCCCGCCATTCAATAAGATCATGGCTGATCTGTCGTGGCTCAGTTCCACTTTCCCACCCTCTCCCCATAACCCTTAATCCCCTCTCTTATCAAAAACCCATCAACCCGCGTCTTAAAAATATTTAGCGAGGTAGCCTCCACCACTTCAACGGGCAGAGAATTCCAGAGATTCACCACCCTTTGAGTGAAGAAGTTCCTCCTCAACTCCGTTCTAAAATGCCCCCCCTTTATCTTGAGGCTGTGCCCCCTTGTCCTACTGTCCTTTCTGAGTGGGAAGAGTCTCTCCACCTCTATCCTATCCATCCCATTCATCATCTTATACGTCTCAATGAGATCTCCCCTCATTCTTCTAAACTCCAACGAGTACAAGCCTAATTTATTCAGCCTCTCCTCATAGCTCAACCCCCTCAACTCCGGAATCAGCCTAGTAAACTTCCTCTGCACTCCCTCCAAGGCCAAAATATCCTTGCATAAGTACGGTGCCCAAAACTGCACACAGTACTCCAGCTGCGGCCTCACCAATGCCCTATACAGCTGCAGCAAGACCTCCCTACTTTTATATTCAATCCCCCTCGCTGTGAAGGCCAGCATCCCATTTGCCTTCCTGACCACCTGCTGCACCTGCAAGCTGGGTTTTTGCGACTCATGCACAAGGACCCCGAGGTCCCTCTGCACCGTCGCCTGCTGCAGTTTTTCACCACTTAAGTAATAGTCCTTCCTACCATTATTCCTACCAAAGTGTCGCCACTTAAGTAATAGTCCTTCCTACCATTATTCCTACCAAAGTGGACCACCTCGCACTTGCCAACATTAAATTCCATTTGCCATTTCCTGGCCCATTCGCCCAGCCTATCTAGATCCTTCTGCAGACTCTCCACACCCTCCGCACAATTTGCCGTTCCACCAATCTTGGTGTCATCAGCAAATTTCGACACCCTACACTCGGTTCCCTCCTCCAGATCATCTATATAAATGGTAAATAGCTGAGGCCCCAGCACCGACCCCTGGGGCACTCCACTAGTCACCATCCGCCAATCTGAATAGCACCCATTTCTGCAAGGAAAATACTTGCAGTGTTACATGGGAAAAAACAGGTTGTGAGACTAAATGCAAAATATAGAACATAGAACATAGAACATAGAACATTACAGCGCAGAACAGGCCCTTCGGCCCACGATGTTGCGCCGACCAGTTACAAAAACAATGACCCACTAGCCTATACCAATCCCTTTTCGTCCATAAACCTATCCAGAGATCTCTTAAACGCCCCCAAACTAGACGCATTTACAACTGCAGCAGGCAGGGCATTCCAATCCTTCACCACCCGCTGGGTAAAGAACCTACCCCTGACATCCGTCCTGTAGCTACCCCCCCTTAATTTAAAGCCATGCCCCCTCGTGCTAGCTTTCTCCATCCGAGGAAAAAGGCTATCACTATCCACCCTATCTAAACCTCTAATCATCTTATATGTTTCAATAAGATCCCCTCTTAGCCGCCTTCTTTCCAACGAAAACAACCCTAAATCCCTCAGTCTCTCCTCATAGGACCTCCCCACCATACCAGGCACCATCCTAGTAAACCTCCTCTGCACCCTCTCCAACGCCTCCACATCCTTCTTGTAATGCGGGGACCAGAACTGCACACAGTACTCCAAGTGTGGCCGCACTAGAGTAGTGTACAGTTGCAACATTACACTGCGACTCCTAAATTCAATCCCCCTACCAATAAACGCCAAGACACCGTACGCCTTCTTAACAACCTTATCTACTTGATTCCCAACTTTCAGGGATCTATGTACACACACACCTAGATCCCTCTGTTCATCCACACTATTCAAAGTCCTCCCGTTAGCCCTATACTCGACACATCTGTTGCTCCTACCAAAGTGAATTACCTCACACTTCTCCGCATTAAATTCCATCCGCCACCTCTCGGCCCAGCTCTGCAACCTATCTAAGTCTCCCTGCAGACTATGACACCCTTCCTCACAATCTACCACACCTCCAATTTTGGTGTCATCAGCAAATTTACTAATCCACCCAACTATACCCTCATCCAGATCATTAATAAAAATTACAAACAACAGTGGCCCCAAAACAGATCCCTGAGGCACACCACTCGTAACTGTACTCCATGATGAATATTTACCATCCACCACCACCCTCTGTCTCCTATCTGATAGCCAATTCCTGATCCAATATAGGCACAGGCATGATAGACTGAATGGCCTTCTTCTGTGCTTTAACCATTTTATGATTCTTGAGTGTGAGCCTCCTACTGTTCATACTGGTGAAGCAGGCATTGGACAGCTGTAATCGCCTGTTCATCAGTAGACCTCCATTGATTCTACCGTATATGACTCAAATACCACAGATCTTTGAGTGGCAGCATCAGCAGAGAGTATCCAGGGAGGATGTCACTGACTTACATACACACCATGCTGCAGCATGAACTGAGACCCATGGACTTTGGTGGATACTCAATGCCAGTAGCATTGGAGATCAAAGTGACTTTCAATCTTTTTAAAGGATCCACTTGGGACATGGAATCATAGAATCCCTACAGTGCAGAAGCCATTTGGCCCATCAAGTCTGCACCAACAACAATCCCACGCAGGCCCTATCCCTGTAACCCCATGTATTTACCCCTCTTATCCTCCTGACACTGATGGTCAATTTAGCATGACCAATCAATTTAACATGTTTGGGATCTCATAGGCTACGGTCTATCACAGCAAGCAGGAGGTGACCGGTGCCATGTTTAGGAGTGCCAGTGACTATGTGTACTATCACACTGACCCTAACAGTCAGATGGAACAGGTCATCAGCTTTGGGCTCATTGCTGGATTCTCTTGGGTGCGTGCACATGACTATCTCAGGATATTCCGACCAGCTAGCAGCCTTCATCAACAGAAAGGGCTTCTATTCCATCAAATATTAGCTGGTTTTCATTCACAAAAAATAAATTCTCAGATATGTGCTCGGTTTCTAGGAAGCTGTGGTGAATCCTACTAACTTTGGTGGGTGAGTGGAATCGACTGCTGTTGGTGGTGGTGGAGGCAAATTCGATAGGGTCTTTCAAGAGGGTTCTGGATGAGTATATGGAACTTAATAGAATTGAGGGTTATAGGTAAGTCTAGTAGGCATGAATATCATCGGCGCAACTTGTGGGCCGAAGGGCCTGTTTGTGTTGTAGTTTTTCTATGTTCTATGTTCTAACTTCAGCATTCTTGTGTGTCAAAGCTGCCATATCACCTGCGTTTCTTTGAGGGATAGATTCCCACTGAAAACATTGCTACTCACACCAGCGAGGAATCCTCCCACTGCTGCAGAGGAGAGATGCAATGTCTGCTACAGACCCACACATTAAACACTGAACAGGCCATTGAACTGCTAAAGCTGAGATTCAGGCACCTGGGTTGACTCTGTATAGCCCTTTTGTATCAGTGTGGTATGCAGTGCACTGCACAAACTAGCATTACAAAGGGGAAAGATCTTGCTTAATGAGGACATCAATGTCCATCACTCCTCATCTGATGAGAAAGATGTGGAGGAGGGGGCTGAGCAGACAGCAGAGAGTTGAAACCCCTTGCAACAGAGATGAGACAAGTTGAGAGATATGAAAGAGACCTTCAGGACAACCTTACAATTGTGACCCTGATGCCCTTTGAGCATCAGTGTAATAAACTCTATAATGCAAATTTCCTTCATATTGCACTTTATTGCCTGATCCCTCTCTCACTGGGCGGCACTGCTGCCTCACAGACCAGGGACCTGAGTTCAATTCCCGACTTGGATCACTGTCTCACAGCATCAGGGACCTGGGTTCAATTCCCGACTTGGGTCACTGTCTGTGCAGAGTCTGCATGTTCTCCCTGTGTCTGCATGGGTTTCCTCCAAGTGCACCAGTTTCCCCCCATGATCTGAAAGATGTGCTGGTTTGGTGAATTGTCCATGCTAAATTCTCCCTTAGTGTATCCAAATGGGTGCTGGAGTGTGGCAACTAAGGGATTTTCAAAGTAACTTCATTGCAATCTACTTGTCTATTTGTAAATAAAATTAAACACTGCGTCACTGCTGCATACAACATTAAAATAATATCAAAGCCTTTATATCTGAATGCATAAAGCAGTCTCAATAACAGTGCTAAATGAGTGGCACAAACAGAGATAAAGGAAGTGATCTTACCGGCCATTCATGCCACACTCCCACCGCTGCGAGGTCAGAGAATTTGGCACCCAGCCAAATCTCTGTACATTGCAGCGAGGTGGGAAAATCCCACTGGCTTGAATGGTGGTAACATTTCGACCAAAGATCTATTTATTATTATTGTGACATGGTCAGAAGTGACCAAGGTTGGAAATATTCCAGTGTCTGCAATTTGAATAAACAGACAGAATGGTAAAGGAATATCCCTATCATCTTGAGAATTGTGAAAAAGGACCTTGGCTCAGAAGATGAGGAATCAGAATGGGTACGGGTAAAAATTAGGAATAGTAGGTTTTCAGAAAAGACTGGTAGGAGTAATTAATAGACTGCCTAACAGTAGTTGTGTCAGAATTTAGAGGGAATTGCTCCCCTTTTCAGTCAGTAATTTGGCAGTGAGCATAGTTGTAAATCACCTTTACTGAAAAAAGTATTTATTCAGTTTTTCGGTGAACTGTAGTCATAAACTTAGGCAGCAATTTAGGGTTCAATGTAAATTATATAACTTATGTTGACTTTTAATCAGTAAGGGAATCAAGTGTTATGGGGATAATGTAGATAAGTGGAGTTGAGGATTTTATCAGATCAGCCATGATCTCATTGAATGGTGGAGCAGATTCAATGGGCCAAATGGTCTACTTCTGTTCCTACATTCTATGGTTTTATGGTATCAAGAGCTGAATGCATGAATGGTTCCTCTCTTTTTTCTCACCTCTAGGTTTCAGGCCTAGAGACAAAGTCAAGGTTTCTTTTTATCATGGTTCTTCTTCAATGAACATCTCCCTCATCCCAGTGATTTTCAGCCCCATGTTTGAGCATAGTTTCCCTGATCACCTTAGTATATTTCCTGTGAGACCATTGCAAAATATTTTTCACATCCATCTTAAGTGTTCATAGAATCCTTACAATCCAGAAGGAGGCCATTTGGCCCATTGAGTCTGCACCAACATCTAACATCTTATACACAGACCCTAACCCCATAACTCCACTTATTTTTCCTGCTAATCCTCCTAACCTACATATCTTCGGACAGTAAGAGGTTATTTAGCATGGCTGATCAATCTAACCTGCACATGTTTGGACTGTGGTAGAACTGGAAAAACCCCACACAGACACAGGAAGAACATACAAACTCCACATAGTTACCCAAGGTCAGAATGGAACACAGGACCCTGGTGCTATAAGACAGCAGTGCTAAATACTGTGCCGCTGTGCTGCCCACCGTATTCCTAGAAATGAAACATGTTGTCATAACTTCTCATCTGGCACTCAACAGGACAATTTTCAACGAAAGCAACAATTTATATTGCACGAGAAAATAGTACTGATTGATTGACAAGTCAATTATGATTGATTGAGGCATTTCATGTAGCATGCACCAGGAATTTCTGAGACATGACAGCGCTCAAGGCCTGTAAGAGATCCTCCGTTGGGTGAGCATAGCATCTGGCAGCTTGGCCAGATATGACCTCTTATCTCTGCAACAGGTTCCTGTTGCTGACTCCAGAGGTACAGCATCATACTAGGACTCAGAATGGGCCTTGCCTCTGTGATATTAGTGTACCGGTAAGATTTTTTAAAAAGTCATGATTTCTGCAGCTATAAGCAGTTTTAGTTTCATTGCTGCTGGGCCAGCTGCTAGAAGTCCTTTTATTGCTCCTTCTGTGGTTTAAATTGTGTTTGTTTATTTTTACTCTGGGATGCTTTATGATCCTGCATTGTTAGGAGGAAGGTCGTGAGTTTTGGACAGTTTTCTTTCCTTTTGAATGAATTTAAGGTTTTATTTTCTGTTTGGCTGATAGCAGTGTTAGTTTAGAAGGGGCATCAAGCTGGAAAGAAGTGTTTCTCTCGCTGCCTGGTTTTGGAAGTCCTGTTGATCAGCTAAACACAAGGCTTCTTTCTTTCTTGAAGTAGAGAAACTGCTGTTGATGGCTCATCCAGAGTATCTCCTTGGTGTTCTGGGAAGCTGTTCTAACTCCAAGCTTGTCTGTGTTCGCCTCAAAAGGACTGCAGCATTCATCCAAAGGGCTCAGTTTCAGTATCATGTGTACATTAGTCTTTGCTGTGTTAAACTTGTGGAAAGGTTTTGTCTATAGGACATTTTGTTTGATTGGAACATTTTAGATATATTTGTAAAGGGTTACACATTATCTTGGTTGTTTGTTTTTGTTTGTAATTGATAAAAGTTATTGCTAATTTTCTTTCCATACATGTTAACTATATTGGTAAATAAACTTTGTTTGAAGAAAGCTCCCTAGTGGATCATTTGAATCATACCTGAGGTGAAAAATATCATGCTTATCCTAGCCAAATTCAAATTGCAAAATTTATGATCCAAGTGGGGCTCCATAAAACACTTTAGAGTTTCTGACCTGAATTATAACACTTCCCGCAGCATTTTGACTGCCTGTACCCTTGGCTGTCACAGTCTTTGTTGGTTGTTTGGGCACATCTTTGATGTGTCCACCTGCTTGTAACCCTGATTCAAACTGAAAGCACATGTTCAGCAGGCTGACCCCATATTGGCTGACCCACACTGGAATCTCTGACCAAGCATACTTAATAAGGTGGGGCAGGTTCTTTTTGCCCTCTCTTGTTAAGAGGCACTTGCCCTTACAACCTGGATGAAAACCCGCAGGGAGGCATTGCTAAACCAGTGTCATTCCTCTGCCATGGTGGCAGAAATTTCCTGGTTCTCTCTATGGATTTTCTGTTGAGTCACAGGGGTGCAGGGGATCACATAGGGATGGAGGGCTCCTCAGTTGAGCTACAAGGGTCAGTAGCACTGATAAAGAGACAATATTTAGCACCAAAGTAAACTGCATTCAGCTTTGGTAGTGCTTTCATGGGGGCGCAGCACCTGTTTATCAGCCAGGTGATGTCACCATTTGAACTTTGTCACCGGTCCCACTCATTAATTGGATAAGCACCTATTTCCAATGTTGCCACGATGATCTTTGCCATCCAAATAAAGTTCAACCTACTAACTTTATAAGTTCGTAAGGATATAGGAGCAGAATTGGGTCATTCGGCCCATTGAGGCCACTCCACCATTTGATCATGGTTGATATGCTCCTCATCCCCATTTTCCTGCCTTCTCCCCATAGCCCTTCAGCCCATTATCAATTAACTATCTGTCTAACTCCTCCTTAACCTTACTCACTGTCCCAGCATTCACCTCAATTTGGGGTAGCAAACTCAACAGATTCACAACCCTTTGGGAGAAGTAGTTTCTCCTCAACTCTGTATTAAATTTGCTACCTCTTATCCAAAGACTATGACCTCTCATCCTAGAGTGCCCTATTAGTGGAAGCATCTGCTCCATATCTACTTTATCCATACCTTCTATCATCTTATGTACCTCAATTTGATTGCCCCTCATTCTTCTACATTCTAGCGAGTATAGGCCTAAACTATTCAATCTTTCTTCATAATGACAAACCCTTCAACTCTGGAATCAATCTGATTAACCTCATCTGAACTGCCTCCAATGCCACTATATCTTTTCTCAAATATGGGGGCCAAAACTGTGCACAAAGCTCCAGGTGCGCTCTCACCAATGCTTTGTATAGTTGCAACAATACTTCCTTACCTTTATATTCTATTCCTTTAGCTATAAATGCCAACGATTTATCCGCTTTCTTTATTATCTGCTGTACAGCAGATGTGGGAAAGTTCATAATTTAGAACTGCGGGTGTGGACTGAAATGAATACCTAAAGTTTAAAGCTAATTTATTACTGTCACAAGTAGGCTTACATTAACACTGCAGTGAAGTTACTGTTAAAATGCCTGATTGCCACACACTGGCACCTGTTTGGGTACATTGAGGAAGAATTTAGCATGGTCAATGCACCTAACCAGCACATCTTTCGGACTATGGGAGGAAACTGGAGCACCAGGAGGAAACCCACGCAGACAAAGGGACAATGCGCAGACTCTGCATTGACAGTGACCCAAGCTGGGAATTTAACCCAAGGCCCTGGCGCAATGAGAGCTTGAAGCATCTTGCTTGACTGAAACAGGCAGCAATATCCTGAAAATTTCTCATTCCTGCTGATAGTGTGGCCCTCCCCAGATTCTTGGTAGTTTACCCAGGGCAGAATGTTTGCTTGACGCTGAGACAGACACTTTGAATACGCAAGTTGCTATTGGGTTTCATGTGCAACGAAGGCAATGCTGGATGGAGCATAGAATCATAACATCCCCATAGTGCAGAAGGAGGCCACTCGGCTCATCCAGTCCTCACCAACAACAATCACCCTCAGGCCCCACTTCCGCAATCCCTGTGTATCCACCCCACCAATTCCTCTAAACTACGCATCCTGGGATACTAAGGAACAATTTAGCATGGCCAATGCACCTAACTAGCATATCTTTGGAATGTGGGAGGAAACCGGAACACTCAGAGGAAACCCATGCAGACACAGGGAGAATGTGCAAACTCCACACAGGCAGTGACCCAAGCTCGGAATGGATCCTGGGTCCCTGGAGCTGTGAGACAGCAATGCTAATCACTGAGCCACTGTACCACAGAAATCAAAGTGGAGAATGTGGGCACCCTGTGTGCCCTGCATTCTCTACACCAACTGTTAAAGCCCTTTTTAAGATGCTAAATCTTGTATGGCCCAATCAGCCCCATCCTGTCAGATTGGTCGGCCAGTCAAGCTGACGGCAAAGTGATCCCTGCCATTTTGAGGCTGCAGCTTGAGCAAGAGACAGGAAAGCAGGCTGCCGGCAAGTTAAGTTGCAATCGTGGTCCAGATCCCAGAGGGTGGGGGTCCAGGATGCCAGCGACCCAGGTTATTTATTCCTGCTACTCTGGGACCTACAAAATAATTAAGTGCTGCTTCTCTTTCATCGCCTGTGGAGCCGGGTAGATCTTGTGGTGCCAAGGTTCCAGCTACTTTTGACTTAATCTGCCAATTGGAGGCCTATTTATGCCATTGAACCCTGATACCCAGACCTCTTGTCTGAATCAGGCGTACATTTTGGACACTCAGTTGGGGGCTCCTTTTACACTGGAACAGGTTAATGAGGCAATGAGTTTTCCCATCCCCACTTTGAGAATGTTATCATCCTGTAACACAAGGTTAGGATAATGAAAGTCAATCTTAGTGTATTTAGAAGAGGTGGGGAGGTTACTGTGCTGGGAATACAAATAAAAGAAGCAAATAAAACTAAAAATAAAAAAATGCGCTGAAATGATGACATGGAAAGGCACATTTCGGTGATTATTCCAATAATACTGTGTTATGGTTTACGATTAACCATTCAGACATATCTTAAATTAAACCCGGCACCCTCACTAATAACGTCAGTGAACCAGTACATGTGTTGTGTGGCAATTGTACAACACACCACTGGTGTTTTTCATCTGAGACTGAGCCTCTGTATCTCTGCTGCTTATGAGTGCAACCAAATATCTGCTGACTGCAACATTTCTATTATGAAATTTATGCTAAATGTGCATATCTTAATTACATCATTTATATCATTGGCTAGCATATATTTTGAATAATGACTAAGCAAGCAAAGACAGTCATGGTACAATGGCTCATGCCTCTGTTGGTTTGTAAACTTTAATAAAGTCCCAATTTCCCAATTATCCTTATTTTTTGCTTTTGTGACCCCAGTCACTATATTCTCCTATACTCTCGAGTAAGTTCTAATTAAAAATTTTTGTCCCATGGAATTTCTCCAACACCTGGGCTCTCTGCACTGAGTGTGAAGACTTTTAATACCCATCATTTGTTCTGAAGTTAACAGTATCAAAAACCTTCCATGCTTAACCCTCTCCTTGGCAGAAATCCATCGTGGCAAATTCCAGTCACATCATTCACAGCTAATGGATTCAATACAATCCAGATGAAAGACAATGTCCCTGTCCTGAAAAAAACCCAAATGTCCAAATAATGCCAGGTTAATAATACAACTAGAAATTGAGGTGGGAATCCATTTCATATCGTAATAGCTTTTGTTCACATTAAATCATAAGATCAAAGGAAATAGGAGCTATAGAGTAGGCCCTTTCTCCCATCAAGTCCTGTCTTGGGTGACTGTCTGTGTGGAGTTTGCTCTTCTCTCTGTGCCTGCATGGGTTTCCTCCAGGTGCTCTGGTTTCTTCGCACAGTCTGAAAGATGTGCTGGTTAGATGCATTGGCCATGATAAATTCTCCCTCAGTGTGTCTGAACAGGTGCCGGAGTGTGGTGACTAGGGAATTTTCACAGTAACTTAATTGTAGTGCTAATGTAAATGTACTTGTGACACTAAGAAATAAACTTTAAAAGACTGTTTTACCTTTCAGTAACATTATCTTTACCTTCTTGAATAAAACCCCTTCTTTCCTTAGCCAAGACCTGGGCCTCAGCTCCTCCCTCTGCGACTGGATCCTGAACTTCCTAAAACACAGACCACAATCAGTAAAGATACGCAACAACACCTCCTCCATGATCATCCTCAACACAGGTGCCCCACAAGGCTGTGTTCTCAGCCCCTTATTATACTCCTTATACACCTATGATTGTGTGGCCAAATTTGATTTTCAAGTTTGCTGAAGACACCACCACAGTGGGTCGGATCTCAAAAAGTAATGAGATAGATACAGAAATGAGATAGAGAATCTGATGAACTTGTGCGACAACAATAATCTCTCCCTCACTGTCAACAAAATGAAGCAGATTGTCATCGGCTTCAGGAAGTGTAAAAGAGAACATGCTCCTGTCTACATCAATGGAGATGAAGTAGAAATGGTCAATTGCTTCAAGTTTTAGGTGCCCAGATTGCCAACAACCTGCCCTGATCCCCCTATGCCGACATTATAGTTAAGAAAGCCCACCAACGCCTCTACTTTCTCAGAAGACTAAGGAAATTTGGTGTGTCAGCTCTGACTCTCACCAACTTTTACAGATCCACCAAAGGAAGCATTCTTTCTGGTTATATCACAGTTTGGTATGGCTCCTGCTCTGCTCAAGACTGCAAGAAACTACAAAATGTTGTGAATGTAGCCCAATCCATCACACAAGCCCGCCTCCCATCCATTTTCTCTGTCTACACTTCCTGCTGCCTTGGCAAAGCAGCCAGCATAATTGAAGACTCATGCAACTGGACATTCTCTCTTCCACCTTCTTCCATTGGGAAAAAGATACAAAAGCTTGAGGTCACATACCAACTGACTCAAGAACAACTTCTTCTCTGCTGCCATCATACTATTGAATGGACCTACCTCACATTAAGCTGGTTTTTCTCCACACCCTGGCTATAACTGTAACACTACATTCTGCACTCTCTTGTTTCCTCCTCAATGAACATTATGTTTTGTCTGTAAAGTGCACAAGAACAATACTTTTCACTGTATATTAATACGTGGTAATAATAAATCAAATCACATCAAATCAAAACATCTATCAGTATTTTTCTTGAATATACTCATTGATAGAACCTCTACAGTTTTCTCAGTAGAGAAATTCAAGATATGCAACTCTGAGAGCGAACACAAGAATGCAAGACATAGGAGCAGGAGTTGACTACATGGCCCATCAAATCTGCTCTGCCATTCAATATGATTATGGCTGATTTTGGGTTTCAACTCCACTTTACCTCTATCGATCTCAGCTTTCAATGTATTCAACAGTGAGCATCCACAACGCTATGGAGTAGAGAATTCCAAAGATTCACCATCCATTGAGTAACAAAATGTATCCTCATCTCAGTCCTAAATGATCGGATCTTTATCTTGGGACTGTGCCCCTTTGTGTTAGATTCCCTGACCAAGGAAACAAGCTCTCAGAATTTTGTAGGTTTCAATGAGATTACCTCTCATTCCACTGACCTCCAGAGAATATCAGCCCAATTTGCTCAGCCTCACATCATAGGACAACCCTCTCATCCCAGGGATCAATTTAATGAACCGTTGCGTTGCCACCTCCAATGCAAGTATATCCTTTCTTACATGTGGAAAGTAAGACAGTTATCTCGATGTGGTCTCACCAAAACCAAGTACAACTGTAGCAAGGCTTCCCTATTCTTGGTATTCCAATCTGCTTGCAACAACATATCATTTGTTTTTCCAATTGCTTGCTGCTCCTGCATGCTAACTTTCTGCAATCCATGTACAAGTACACCTAAGCTTCTTTGAACATAAGCATTAGTTTCTCATCTTTTAAAAAATATTGTGCTGTTTTATTCTTATGAACAAAGTGAATAATTTCATACTTCACAATATCATATCTGCCATCAGACTGCCAATTCAGCTAACCTATCTCTGTCTCTTTGCAGCTTCTGTGTCCTCCCCATAGCTTATCTTTCTGACTGGCTTTGTGTCATCAACAAACTTTGATACATAAATCTCTGACTCTTTATCTATGTCATTAATACAGATTATAAACCACTGAGCCCTCAGCGCTGATCAGCACTCCATTGCCTGCCAACTTGACCTGCTCTCTGCTTTTTATCCATTACCCAATCCTCTATCTATGCAAATGTGTGTCATGTCGTCTTCATGAGCCTTTTGTGCAACACCTTATCAAATGTACCTTATGGAAATCCAGATATACCCTACTAGTTACATTCTCAAAAAAACTGTTAATAAATTTGTCAAGCAGGATTTCTCTTTAGTAAAACCATTCTAACTTGTTCTAATCATACTATGCTTTCTAAGTTAAAGTTTCCTTAATTCCAGCATTTTTCTAGTGACTAATGTTAGACTAACTGGCCTGCTGTTCACTGTTTTCTGTTTCCCTCCTTTCTTGAAAAGTGGTGTAACATTTGCCAATTTCCAATTTTGTGGGACTGTTCCTGACATTTAAGGGATTTTGTCAAATCAAAGCTAGCTCATCCATTATCTCTGTAGCTATCTCTTTCAGAACCTTATGGTGTAGGCCATCAGGTTTTGGGAATTTGTCACATTTTAATACCTTAAGTTTCTGTAATACTTTTTCTCTGCTGATATTAATTTAGTCACACTTTTAACCCCTAGGTTGCCATCCATTTCTGGTATGAAAGTTATGGTTTCCACTGTGAAGACAGACACAAAATATTTCTTCAGTGCCTTTGCCATTTCCTCATTCCCTATGATATCTCCTAGTTCTGCTTCTAAGGGACCAATGTTTACTTTAGCAATTCTTTGCCTTTCTGTATGTTTGTAAAAGTTGTTATAATATGTTCTTATAGTTCTGGCTAGTTTACTCTCTTTTTTTTCCCTTTTTATCAACATTTTGGTGGCCCTCTGCTAGTTTCTAATGCATTCTCAATGCTCAGACTTGTTATTGTTGTTTTGCTTCTTTTAATCTGTAATCTGAAACTAATACTCTCCTTAACTTCGTGAGTGAGCTGTGGATCTGTTGTTCTTACTGAGTTTTTGTTCTTCAATGGAATGTATTTTGTTGAACATTTTGAATTGCTTCTTTAAATGTTTCCCTTTGTTCCATTACCTCCAAATGTTCTAGTATATTTCACCCTTCTGACCCCTTCCCCACCCTTCTGCCCCCTTCCACAGCCTCCTTTCCCCTTCCCCACCCTCCTTTCTCCTTCCCAACCCTCCTTTTCCCTTCCCCACCCTCCTTTCTCCTTTCCCACCCTCCTTTCCCCTTCCCCACCCTCCTTCCCCCTTCCCCACCCTCCTTCCCCCTTTTCCACCCTCCTTCCCCACCCTCCTTCTCCCTTCTCCACCCTCCTTCCCCACCCTCCTTCCCCCTTCTCCACCCTCCTTCCCCCTTCCCCACTCTCCTTCCCCCTTCCCCCTTCCCCACCCTCCTTCCCCCTTTTCCACCCTCCTTCCCCCTACCCCCTTCCCCCTTCCCCACCCTCCTTCCCCCTACCCCCTTCCCCAGCCTCCTTCCCCCTTCCTCACCCTCCTTCCCCCTTCCCCACCCTCCTTCCCCACCCTCCTTCCACGCACTTCCCCAGCCCAGCCAGATAGACAGCATGCTGATGATACTCTTAAAAACATAGAAACTAGAAGCAGGAGTGGGCTATTCAGCCCTTTGAGCCTGCTCCACCATTCATTATGATCATGGCTGATCTTCAAACTCAATATCCTAATCTCCCTTTCCCCCATATCACTTGATCCTTTTAGCCCCGCGAGGTATATCTAATTTCTTCTTGAAATCAGACAATGTTTTGGCCTCAACTGCTTCACCACTCTCTGAAGAAATTTCTCCACATATCAGTCCTAAAACATTTACACTTATCTTCAAACTATGACCCCTAATTCTGGATTCCCCCACCATTGGGAACATTCTTTCTGAATCTAGCCTGTCTAATTCTGCTGGAATTTTGTAAGTTTCTATGAGATCTCCTCTCACTCTTCTAAAATCCAGTGAATCATGATGCGTTAGGTAACTGCCATTTTGGAAGGTATGGCCTCCTGTGCCCTTGAAACCTGTTAGAATGTAACCTTTTGCTTTTCATTCAAAACTGTCTGTCGTATATTAGGTCTGAACTGTGGTAAATGAAGTACAGAGAGTAGATGCTCCTGTGCTCACTGTTACAGTAATCCCCAGTTTATCTAGATCCATAAGCTCTCTCCCGTTATGTTCACCTCTCACTTTGCCTGCTCTCTCTGGTGCTTTTATGGCAGCTTCAAATGTGCAAAGTTAATGCAGCATGCATACCCAGTAAATCCTCAGTTAATCTGTATGCTTTCCGTTAATTGTTGCTTAACAAGCACTTAACAAGGGGGAAAAATATCTCTGAATACTAGGTCACTGTGTTAATGTTTCCACCCATAGGAGCAATTTTGCAGCATTGACAAAAGTTCGTCCCTGGTCTATTAAGTGCTAACCAGCAAAATTACTGTACCTTAATATGCATTTATTATGTGGCGAGCTCAACATTCAGTCCAAATCTTTTTATCCATAGTATATCTGTGGAAACATAGCTCATTGAGTCATCAGCCTGTCCTTGGTTCCTCTGTTCCTCACTGAGAGGGAAAGCAAAGACAGAGCTAGATTAGGTGGAAATTCTTCCATTTACATTACATCGTCTCTACACAGCTTTACTTCCTACTGTCATATTTTGGTCATGCTTTTTGGGATGGCTTTTTTTTTTGAAAGGGGCCATTTGGCCCATCAGATCTGCACCAACACTTAAAAAGAGCATCACAGTCAGGCCCTATCCCCATAACCCCACATACTTACCCCACAATTCTCCCAAAGCCTATACATAATGGGACACTAGGTGGCAATTTAGCATGGCCAATCAAGCCAAGTAGCACATCTTTGGACTGTGGGAGGAAACCAAAGCAACCGGTGAAAATCCATACAAACACAGGGAGAATGTGCAAACTCCACACAAACAATGACTCAAACCAGGAATCAAAATCAGGTCCCTGGCGCTGTGAGGCAGAAGTGTTAACTCTGGAGGATGTTGAAGTTTCCCAAGTTGGCATTCACCAATAGTGACACAGGGTGAGCAATATTCCAGGTGACATCCTTCTAACCGGCTGCTGGAGGCAGCAGGTTGGGTCTCTTTGTTGCCAGCCCAATCAGAGGACAATCCGGGTGCTGTTGAGTAAGGTCGGACACTGCAAAGATCTCTCAACATGGAGGCTACCTCACTGGGCAGCACAGCAACCAAGAAATAAACAAAATTGAGGACGGCATGTCAAAAGGAAACCTCTCTTGTAGAACAATGCAGTCATGATTGTGGCCTTTAATGATCACAGCCCATCAGCAGACCATTGTATCTCCAGGGGCAATTTTCCCATCCTGCCCACAATGGGAATTGTCATGGGGTAGGGGTGGGTTAGAGCGGCAGGCCATGCACAGGCCCATTTACCTTGGAAAGGATTTTCCGGTTTTGAGGCCTGGAAAATCCCACCCTCTGACTCCAATGATCTTACACTGACAAGATTGCCAAAAATTAGGGCGTTGTCTTGTGCAAGTGGCTTCTGTCTTGTGTAGATCTTCAGAGACTTTGGACAATTCCACACTATTTACCTCCACAGTTAGCCAGAAAATGTGAGCAAAAACTTAGTCTAACTCCTTGGAAACTGCACAACTGACCCCCTGCCCAGTCCCCCCCACCCCAAAGTCCCCCCTCAACTCCCCAACCACACCTCCTAATCACCTGAGTACCACCCTTACTCCCACACACCCTGACCATTGCTGATAACCCTCAATTATTTCCCGACCTCACCCAAACAGGTTACTGTCGTGACTCATGGACCAGTCTACTCTTCCCAGCTATGTTACTCCCCCAACCACGCAATTACCCCCTCCAACCACAACTCTAACTCCCCCCAGCCTGACCTGACCCCAATTACCCCTGAGCTACCGATCGACTCATCCACTTCAGTCACCTGTCACTTCACGCATCTGCTACCCGACCCACCTGACACCTTACCCTCCTGCCATTTCATCAACCTGCCGCTCTTCCCTCCTGCCCCCGTGCCCACTTGTCTCCCTATCTAACTACCACCTCATCCATCTCTCACTCTGCCCACCAATCACCCAACCCACCTGCCATCTTATCCGAAGCATCTTTCCGATGTTTAGCTTCACAATTAACAATGCTTTCTGTTTGCGTCATGTGAAAATATTGATATTGGCTAGAAATCTCCAACTTTGCCCGCAGCTGGGATTTTTTGGTCCTGCTGCAGTGGCCGCAGATTTGGCTGCGTGCCAAATTCTCTGCTCTCGTTGGCAGTGGGGGTGGGGTATGTGCAAGATCGGAAAATTCTGACCACTTTGTCCCAAGCTCATGTCCAGATCATATACAGATTTTTATACATATATACATTGAGAAGAACAATGATCCTAATGACCTAATATTGGGTCAGACTTGGAACATGAGTAAAATTATAGACCAGGATTTTACAGTCTCGTTGGTCTTAAAATCGTAATATCCTGTTCGAGGGCAATGGACCTTTCCATTGTCCACCCCTTGCCTGCTCCGATTCCCGTAGTGAGTAGGGTGGTAAAATTCCATCATAAAGTTTATTTATTAGAGTCAGAAGTAGGCTTACATTAATACTGCAATGAAGTTACTGTGAAAATCCCCAAATCACTCCACTCCTGTTTGGGTACACTGAGGGAGAATTTAGCATGGCCAATGCACCAAAGCAACATGTCCTTTGGACTATGGGAAGAAACCAGAGTACCCAAAGGAAATCCATGCAAACATGGGGAGAATATGCAGACTCTGCACAGAAAAAGACCCAATCTGGGAATTGAGCTTGTGTCTGTGATGCAGTGAGGCAGCAATGTTATCCATTCTGCCACTATGCCGCCTTCATAGAGTCATTCAGTGCAGAAAAGGTCTCTTTGGCCCACTGAATATGCACTGGCAAGTGAATAGCAGCAATTTTTTTAGGCTTCCCCAGTTCAGCCACCATTATCTTGGCTAGGTTTCCTACAATCCTCTGCCAAAGTGATGCTAACCAATGAGGGAACCTTCATAGGAGTTCCTGCTATGAGATGAATTATCATGACAAAATGGCACCATTGCTTATTAACGTACTGTTGTGTTGAAGTGTAACTTAACCCATGCAACTGTGTTCTTCCCCTCCAGCTATGAGAACAAAATCCCAGTATAAAAAAACTCCAAATCTTTTAAATTTGAAAGGAATAATCATTTTGCGGTAATAAAAGAATGAAGTAAAACTTTCAAATTATTTATGAAGGATGGTGAATCATTTAAAATGTAAATGACTATGTTTCTGTAAATTTGCATTTCTAAGGCTTAGCTGACAGTGAGAATAAATTTGTTGAAAAATAGCTTACCTCAGGTGTTGAGTCCTGTCTCAGAATTCAGCGGAAATGACTCCTGATAATAGGTTGCACAGTGCAGGCTGCCATTATTTTCAGGATGCTTCTTCAGTGGTGTGCCAGAAAATATGGCCCCTGGAGTATTCAATTAATTAACAGTTCAGAGTTTTTAAAGTTGCTATTTTGTAGATTGGGTTTTGTTTCAAAGTGCCATCTTTAATTAAACCCTTCCCGTTGTAATGACTGCTGTCTTCTTAAAACTAGTTATTGAAGTAATCATCTTTTTGGCATTACTATTTCAATGCAAATCGTCTTCAGCAATTGGGTTAACTAGTCTTAGAAACATTAAGTACAAAAAATAGAAACAAAGAGTGAAATTCTCCCAATTCACCTCCCACGGGAATCATAGCGGATAGGACAGAAAATTTAGTGGACCATGTAAAAGTCTATCGGGTGGAGATTTCAGGCTCTGGAGCAATCGTGGCCAGAAAATCCCTTCCTAAATTTGATTTGGGTTTAAATTTTGTGTCAAGGCCACTAGCCGAAGTTCCCTTAAGTTCAGCTTTCTTAATTTCAAAATACAAACAGAGATGAAAGTGAGTATTTTGATATGATGGCCATTTTCTCTGAGTGGGGAGGGTGAAATTCATCTCCCCCCTTCTCCAATGGCGGGAATCCTGATTAACCCGGCCCACTCTGCTGTCCCCAATCAGATTGCGGCCCAGGGCTGGTGGGAACCCAATAACCAAATAATCTCCCCCCCTCCCCCCCCTCTTCCCCCAGCTGACATATCATTAGTGGGCTGCACAGCCAATTCAGCAGCCACCTGCTATTTACTTGCCACCATTAGGCAGGCTTAGTTGTTGGTCAAGAGCAACATAGGCCTGGCATGTTGGATCCCAAGGAGGGGGAGAGGCAAGAAAGAAGATCTGGTACCCTTGTGCCCTTCTGCTACTGCCAGGCTGTAGAGGGAGGATTCCCAGTGGCCCTGGTGATTAGGTGTGCTCGGGCTAGGGGCAAGGGGTTAACAAGGCAATGACACTACTGTGGTCCTCATAGATCATGTATGACTATGGTGGTCAGTTTAGTTTTGGTACAGAAATGACTGAGGTTAAAGAATTTTCCACCTAGGCAGTATTTAATACTGGCATGAGAGATGCAATTGATCTTTGATGAGTTGAATAGCCACTGTAGATAAATTACAAATAGCATACAGGCTATCACACAGTCTTGCTTAATTCTAGCTTGGATTTTGAAGGTTTTGCATTTCCTACTCGAGCTACTTGCAGTCATTTCGTCATGGAGCAATGGCAGGATTGTAATGAAATTTCATGGACATCTGAATCTTTGGTGCACAATCCACAGAGCTTCATGATTTACTGAGTCAAATGCTTTGATCAGGTCGATGAATGAAATAGCTAGTTCTTGATGTTATTCCTGACTTTGTACTTGGATCTGTCTAGCAACAAAGTGATAGGCACTATATATTAAATATGACCCACGTACTGAAACATTTCCTGTCCCAGTTAATATGAGGGGTTCAGAAAAACAATTAACTCTCCTCACAATACCTTGCTCACAATGGATCTTCCCCAGATGTACTGAACCCTAGGGAGTGAATGCTGGCGGGAGCTCAAGATCCAAAAGTTGGAGTTCTCGCTGGCTTTTGGATCTTCCCCACCCCTCACCAGCAATGTCATTAGGTTTATGTCTAGTGACAGATGTGAACCTACTTTACATGCATTTGAATAGGATTTTATAGCATTATCCTGACCCCTCACCAGGTATTGGATCCCTGCCGTATATTGACTGTGCCGACGTGATGTCACATTGGTGCAGTTTTCAACTAATTCACCGAAAGTGAACATGTCATGGGGGTCTCCCCAGGGTGCAAAGGTAAATATACCCCAAAGGAGAGGGACATGATCAGACAGTGCCCTGGCAATGCCACCGGTACTGACCATTAGCATAAATTGGCACTGCCAAATTGACACCATACCTACCTGACAGTGCCAACCTGGCAGTGCCAAGCTGTGCCAAGGAGCAGGCCTTATAGGGTGAGGGAGGAGAGTTCATTTAGGGATGGCATGGTAGCACAGTGGTTAACACTGCTGCTTTACAGCGTCAGGGACCCAGGTTTGATTCTCAGCTTGGGTCATTGTCTGCATGGAGTTTGCACATTCTCCCCATGTCTGCCTTGGTTCCCTCTGGGTGCTTCGGTTTCCTCCCATATTCTGAAAGACATGCTGGTTAGGTGTGTTGACTCAAATAAGCGCTGGACTGTGGCAACTAGGGGAATTTCACAATAACTTCATTGCCGTGTTAATATAGCCTACTTGTGACAATAAATAAACTTTAAAAGATGTGATATTGGCTGGGAATGGATGGAGGTACTTGGGATTTTTAAACTTGTGTGATTATTAATCCTTTCACATGGTGTGGCATGGATCTGGGTGGGTTGTTCAGAAATCCATAGAATCTGCTTTGGTTGCATCTGTTATTTATCTTGGAGTACAGTGTGTCTGACCACATTGCACCAGTGGAGTCAAATGTACTGCATGCATACTGTAAATATTGGAGTATAAGATAGATATGTTAAGATGTTTTATCTTTTTGAATTTGTATGTGTCTATAAATGTATAGAATGGTTGCACAGTAGTTAGTACTGCTGCCTCACAGTGCCAGTGACCTGAGTTTGATTCCTGGCTTGGGCCTGTGCGGAGTCTGCATGCCCCCATGTCTGCATGGATTTCATGGTGGGAGATATAGGAGGGATGTCCGAGGTAGGTTCTTTACTCAGAGAATGGTTAGGGTGAGGAATGGACTGCCTGCTGTGATAGTGGAGTTGGACACTTTAGGAACTTTCAAACGGTTATTGGATAGGCATATGGAGCACACCAGTATAATAGGGAATGGGATAGCTTGATCTTGGTTTTGGACAAAGCTCGGCACAACATTGAAGGCCAAAGGGCCTGTACTGTGCTGTACTGTTCTATGTTCTATTAGAGACTCTCTGCAGACTTAGCCAGGTTCACTACCCTGTCCTATTCCTTGGCTAATCCAACAATTCAAACATCTTGGGACACCAAGGGGCACTCTAGTATGGTCAATCTACCATACACATCTTTTGACTGTGGGAGGAAACTGGAGTACCCAGAGGAATCCCAAACAGATAGGGAAGAACATGCAAACTCCACATGGGAGTGACCCAAGACCAGAATTGAACCTGGGTCCCTAGCACTGTAAGGCAGCAGTGAGGCACTATGCTAACCACTGTGCTGCAATGCTGCCCCCTTGTACAAGCTGCAGCCACAACTCTGTTGGTTATATAGGAGCTGTGTAACATGATAATGAGTTTCCTCACAGGAGTGGGGATAAAGTGCATCTCTCCATCCTGAATGGTTCCCCAACGTTACACAGGATTGCATACAATATACACAATATAGAGTGTAGAATATTCAGCCCAACAAATCAGTGTTAATATTTATGCACCACTCAAGTTCCTCACAGCCTCCCACATCTAATTATGAGTAAATCCTTCCATTCCCTTCTCTCTAGTATGCTCAAATCCCCTTAAATGCATTCATACTATTTGCCTCAATTAAATTTTCACCATTACACAAAGGTATTCCATCTGAATTCCCTAATTGATATCTTGCTGATACATTGATAGATTCTAGTTTTGTTCCTCCTGACAAGTGGAAACACCAGACAGGATTTTTCTCTCTCTGCAGTGTGTTTCACGATGACGGGAGGTGACATGTCATTGATTGGTGACAGGATCTTTTGGTGCCTCCATTGTCAACGGGGTTTCCCATTGAATGCACCCCTTATCGCTAGGAAGCCCAGGCTAGGGGGTGCACCCTCAGCAGGATCATAAGATCCAGCCACCATGAATGGCAGCAAAATTTCAGTCACCCTCTGTGTAGCTATTCTGTCAAAAGCTTTCATAATTTTAAAGGCCTCAGTTAGATGAATTTTAGCCTTATCCTTCCAAGAAAAAAAAAGACCAAGCTGATTTGCCTTTTGCTGATAGGTATAACTTCACTGTTGTGGTTGTAAATCATTTTTTCATCCGCTCCAAGGTTTCTGTAGCCGTTTTTATTCATTCATGGGATTTGGGCATCGCTGGCTGGCCAGCATTTATTATCCATCACCAGTCGCCCTTGGAGGGCAGTTGAGAATCAACCATATTGCTGTGGCTCTGGAGTCACATATAGGCCAGGCCAGGTAAGGACGGAAGCTTTCCTTCCCTAAAGGACATCAGCGAATCCGATGGGTTTTTCCAACAATCGACAATGGTTTTGTGGTCAGCAATAGATTCTTAATTCCAGATGTTTATTTTACTGAATTCAAATTCCACCTTCTGCCGTGGCCGGATTCGACCCCTGGTCCAAGAATGTTGTCAGGACTCCCCACTTCTCAGTAAATGTTAAACATCCTCTCACTCTTCTGACTCAAGCTTCTTTGACATGCAAGGTAAGAGATGAAATGAAGCCATGTTAATGAGGTGCGTAGGCTTTTGCCAATCCTGAACCTTATTCTTTTTCTTACATTGCTGAAAGAATGGGTCGTGAAGTTTGAGAGGTGCTCAGAAAATGCACACCTTAGATCCAGTGCTCAGCCCCTCTTCAGTTAAAAGATAAGAGAGACTTTGAGCTCAAGAAGGTGATCCGATCTCTTCAGTTTGCTGATTTTGGAAAGCAACTAGCCCCTGGTGGCCATTTCTGTTGCTGCAGGGATAGGAAATTCAGCCTGGTCTGAGGTGATTGCATCCCTCCATTCTTCAGTTTTCTTGCATTCACCGTGCCCATGTGATCCAATAGCCCTTGGCACAGGAAGAAGAAACCTGCCATGATCACTCACAAGCAACAGTCACAACTGAGTCTTGATCAGTCTTTCAAGTGGAAAATATTTATCTGATTTCACCGCTGCCATGACCCACGGTCATGTGTCCCATATGTTTGATATAGAAGTTTTAAACAAAGGTTTTTTTCTCATATACCACAGTTAGCAGAGCTATGAAAAACATCCTCCACAGTTCCCAAGCCGCACATGTGGTATGAATTAAAATCAGCATTTTGTTTCGTCTGATTACCCTTTATGCACATCTTTGTGCTGGATTGAGGGGGAGTAAGAGGAAAAATGGGGAGACTGGAAAAAGAGAAACATTTGTTTGGTGAAAATATTAAACCACAAGCTCATCTCTTTGATCTGCACAGGAGGGTTTGTTCTACTGAATGACATAGAACATTAATAACAGCCATTTGCTGATTACTTGATTCATTTTATTTTTCCAAAAATTAAAGGAATGTTAGCTTGCGGTTGCACCCTTCCCACGTTTAATTTTACAAGGTCATTACCAGGGAGATATTTCTGGCATTATAAATATGGGTGCAAACCTTCACCAGATCTGCTCTTCTGAAAGGCCTTCAGCCTTCAGATGCTAATTAGGCCCCTGTGCTTTCCTGCATTTTTTTTGTTCTTCCTTTAAACTTCCAGCATTTGAAGAAAAAACTTGCATCTGAATGGAATGCCCATTTCAAGGTGTTCCAAAACTCTTCTGCCACTAATTCAGTACTTTTGAAGTTATTCTCTGCTCATAGAATCAATGAATCTACAGCACAGAGACAGGTCCTTTGGCCCAAACTTGTCCATGCCGGCCAAAATGTCCATCTAAGCTAACCCCACTTGCCCCCATTTGGCTAATATCCTTCTAAATGTTTCCTACCCATATATCTGTCCAAATACCTTTAAAATATTGTCAATGTCCTGCTTCAACCACTTCCTCTGGTAGCTCATTCCACATAGGTACCACCCTCCGTGTAAAAAAGTAGCTCCTCATGTTCCCATTAATTCTTTCCTCTTTTAACTTAAGCCTACACCCTCTAGTTCTCGATTCCCCAACCCTGGGAAAAAGACTGAGTGCATTCATCCTATCCATGCCTTTCATGACCTGATACACCTCCATAAGATCACCCCTTGGTTCCCTATGCTCCAAAGAAAAAAGTTCTAACCTGTCTTTTGATTTAATTTGATTTGATTTGATTTATTATTGTCACATGTATTAGCATACATTGACAATTATTGTTTCTTGCAAGCTCTTCAGGCAAAGCGAAGGAAACGAGAGTGTAGAATGTAGTGTTCCAGTCTCAGCTAGGGTGTAGAGAAATATCAACTTAATGCAAGGTAGGTCCATTCAAAAGTCTGATAGCAGCAAGGAAGAAGCTATTCTTGAGTTGGTTGGTAAGTGACCTCAGACATTTGTATCTTTTTCTCAATGGAAGAAGATAGAAGAGAGAATGTCCAGGATGCGTGGGGTCCCTGATTATGCTGGCTGCTTCACCAAAGTAGCAGAAAGTGTGGATAGAGTCAATGGATGGGATAGAGGCTGGTTTGCATGATGGATTGGACTACATTCACAACCTTTTGTAGTTTTTTGCAGTCTTGGGCAGAGCGGGAGCCATACCAAACTGTGATACAACCAGAAAGAATGTTTTCTATGGTGCATCTGTAAAAGTTGGTGAGAGTCGTAGCTGACATGCCAAATTTCCTTTGTCTTCTGAGAAAGTAAAGGCGTTGGTGAGCTTTCTGAACTATAATGTTGTCTCTCCCTATAACTCTGTCCCTTAAGTCCTGGCAACATCCTTGTAAATCTCCCATGAAGAAACATAAAAACCAATCCTAATAGCTCCTTAGATTCAACAACTGTTACCTTGCTGCAAAATGAAATGCCAGTACATCTGTTTTATTTTTCCTAGCATGGGTGGGTGGAGATCGCAGAATCAGAGAATCACTGCATTGTTAGAGTGCAGAGGAGGCCATTCAGCCCATCATGTCTGAACTTGCTCTCCAAATGAGCATCATGACTTAGTGTCATTCCCCTACCCTTTTCCCATATCCCTGCATATTGCTTCTATCACAATTATCATCTCATGCCCTCCAGAATGCCTTGATTGAACTTCCCTCCATCACACCTCCAGACAGTGCATTCCAGACCCGAATTGCTCATTAACTGGGTGAAAAACATTTTTCTTACATTAATTTACTCTTTTAGCAGTACATCTGTGCCCTCTCATTCTTGATCCTTTTATAAGTGGGAACAGTTTCTCCCTATCTAATCTGTTTAGCTCCCTCATGACTTTGAACATCTCTATCAAATCTCTAGAAACTGAACTGGACAGCCATATAAATATTGTACAACAGCAGATCAGAGGTGATGAATCATATGGTGGGTAACTCACATCCTGACCTCCCAATTCAGCCCACCATCTACTAGGCACAAGTCAGGAGTGTGATGGAATATTGTCCACTTGCCAGGATGAATACAGCTTCAACAACGCTGAAGGAGCTCCACGTGATTCTGACAAAGCAACCTACTTGATTGGCATTCCATCCTTAAATATTTGCTCCCTCGTACTGTGGTTGCAGTGTGTTTCATCCACAAGATGCACTGGAGCAACTCACTAAGACTCCTTAGGCAGCATCTTCTTAACCCACAATCACTACCATCTAGAGGGATAAGGGCAGCAGACAGATGGGAACACTATCACCTGGACGTTCCCCTCTATATCACTCACCAGCTTGACTTGGGAATGTTCCTTCACTGTCATTGGATCAAAATCCTGGAACTCCCTCACTAACAGCACTGTGTGTGTTAGTGCTGTTAGTGAGGAACTGCAGCAGTTCAAGAAGGCAACTCATCATGTCTTCTTCAGGGCAATTGAGAATGGACAATAAATGCTGACCTAGCCAGCAACACCCATATCCCATAAATGAATAATAAAATTGAGAGAGGTGCTAAAGTTATGAAAAGGTTAGAAAACTGAATTTAATTAAACTTTTGTGGCCTGCAGACAAATGAAGGATCATATTTACTAATTAAGGACAACAAAGTCTGAGATCACATCCCTAAGCCTCTTCCCTGCTCCAACAGAGTTTTGAATGGACCTACCTTGCACTAAGTTGATCTTTGTCTACACCCTAACTATGACTGTAACACTGCATTCCGCACTCTATCCTTTCCTTCTCTATGTACAGTACGCTTTGTCTGTACAGCATGCAAGAAACAATACTTTACACTGTATACTAATACATGTGACAATGATAAATCAAATCAAAAGAAAATGGAAGATGCGGAAGAATAATGTTTACTAAAACAGTGATAATTGTGTTTCTTGTGGAGGAGAAAGACAATGCAATAAGGAATTAAACTGCCTCGGATCAACATTAAGAGTTAGGATTATTAGGAATGTACCCTGGGCATCCTGTGGTCAGATGGGAGAGATCAGTAAAAGATTTTCATAAGAACATAAGAACATAAGAAATAGGAGCAGGAGTAGGCCATCTGGCCCTTCGAGCCTGCCCCGCCATTCAATAAGATCATGGCTGATCTGTCATGGCTCAGTTCCACTTTCCGGCCCTCTCCCCATAACCCTTAATCCCCTCTCTTATCAAAAACCCATCAACCCGCTTCTTGAAAATATTTAGCGAGGCAGCCTCCACCACTTCAACGGGTAGAGAATTCCAGAGATTCACCACCCTTTGAGTGAAGAAGTTCCTCCTCAACTCCGTTCTAAAATGCCCCCCCTTTATCTTGAGGCTGTGCCCCCTAGTCCTAGTGTCTTTTTTGAGCGGGAAGAGTCTCTCCACCTCTATCCTATCCATCCCATTCATCATCTTATACGTCTCAATGAGATCTCCCCTCATTCTTCTAAACTCCAACGAGTACAAGCCTAGTTTATTCAGCCTCTCCTCATAGCTCAACCCCCTCAACTCCGATATCAGCCTAGTAAACCTCCTCTGCACTCCCTCCAAGGCCAAAATATCTTTGCGCAGGTGCGGCGCCCAAAACTGCACACAGTACTCCAGCTGCGGCCTCACCAATGCCCTATACAGCTGCAGCAAGACCTCCCTACTTTTATATTCAATCCCCTTCGCTATGAAGGCCAGCATCCCATTTGCCTTCCTGACCACCTGCTGCACCTGCAAGCTGGGTTTTTGCGACTCATGCACAAGGACCCCGAGGTCCCTCTGCACCGTCGCCTGCTGCAGTTTTTCGCCCCGTAAGCAATAGTCCTTCCTACCATTCTTCCTACCAAAGTGGACCACCTCACACTTGCCAACATTAAATTCCATTTGCCATTTCCTGGCCCATTCGCCCAGCCTATCTAGATCCTTCTGCAGACTCTCCACACCCTCCGCACAATTTGCCGTTCCCCCAATCTTGGTGTCATCCGCAAATTTCGACACCCTACACTCGGTTCCCTCCTCCAGATCATCTATATAAATGGTAAAAAGCTGAGGCCCCAGCACCCACCCCTGGGGCACTCCACTAGTTCACCTACCTTTAACTCTATCACTTGTCTATGTTTAAACCGTAGACCAGTTTTCCACAGGCGAATCTTGATGCAAGTTTAAAATTCAACCAAGTGGGAAAATTCCCAGGCCTCAAACTTATTTGGCACCAGTCAATTTCTCATCGATTTCAGACTAGGTAGTCAGCAGGAAGCAGTCTGAACACAGCCCACTGAACTGATAAGCCAGGTATTAGGAGAATGGGGCAGGATCATGGCAGAAGGTCCTCAGATTTTTTTTCTGGGGCTTAGAGGAGCGTTACTGCTCCCCCTGGACCTACACAGAGATGAAATGGCCCTCTTTTTTGATCACCCTGGTTCCAGCCCCATGCCAAGTTTGTGTGGCAGGAAACTGATTGCTGTCAGTTAAATATTGCAGTCAGGTCCTGGGGGGAGAGAGCCCAAGCATTTTCAATTGTTCACTGCCCAGTGGAAAGCCTTGGGCAGCAAATGAAAAATAATTCCTATATAGATAAATTGCATTAAAACTGTTTCCCTGGAGCATCAATTGGCATTTTATTATCATTATGGTCAACATTTAATTGGAATGACTGTGATAATAGTGATGTAAGGAAGGTTAATGATAGTTTGTCCTGTGTTTAAAAATATGATCAATTGTGGACAAACATCAGAAAATGGCCATGAAAATTGCCAGAATTTCATCAAAACCAAACTGAATCCTGCAGTTCACTAAATCCCCTAAGATAGTAGCCACAGCCGCAACACTGAATCTTCTGTTGTTGCCTGAAAGGGTGAGGGGGGAGAAGTGTAATTTGGATACTAGAGGGAGGTTTTTCACACAGAGGGTCGTGGGGGTATGGAATGCACTACCAAGTAAGGTGGTGGAGGCAGGCACGCTGGACTTGTTTAAGGTTTACTTAGATAGGCACATGAGCGAAACAGGGATGGAGGGTTATAGGAGACTGTTTTAAATAAGGGTCAGAGCCTCGGGACGTTACTGGAAATCTAATGCTACATGTGTTGATGTTTTGTCTCTTTTACTCTGCAGGTGTGTCGGTCCACCTTGTTGACTAACGAGGGGCATGCACACGGTGGGTCGTGCGTGGGCTGCTCTTGGATGTTTCGAGAGTGGCCTAGTACTTGGCGTTGTTGTGTGTGCTTAAAACTGGACCAGCAGATGGGCACCACAACAGCTCAGTGACTATCACTGCTAGCTGTGCAGATACATGGATTTGGGCCAGTGACTGTGGGAGTTTGCGCATTCTCCCTGTGGTTGCGTGGGTTTCCTCCAGGTGCTCCGGTTTCCTCCCACACCCCAAAGATGTGCTCTTAGGCTGATTGGTGTAACAAATTGTCCCTAAATTATTCTCCCCTGAATCTGGTTTCCAATGGGGGTACCATACGCATGCACACGGGTCAAGGTAAGTGTAGGAAAATGCTTCGTTAAGATGGCGGCGTGGGCTCATTGGGCCGAAGGGCCTGTTTCCCGTGCTGTGTTGTTCTTTGTTCTTTGTTCTTAGTTCTAAAATGACTCTAATTCTATAAAGCTTGAGTATGGTGATTGCCTTCATAGGCAGAAACATCTATTGAGGTATACATCTGTTATGTCTTTTAAGGGTGACACAATGGCACAGTAGTTAGCATTTCTGCCTCACAGTTCCAAGAACCTGGGTTCGGTTCCTGGCTTGGGTCATTGCCTGTTGGAATCCGCATGTTCTCCACTTGCCTTTCCTCCAGGTGTTCTAGTTTCCTCCCACAGACCAAAGATGTGCAGGTTAGGTGCATTGGCCAAGCTAAATTGCCCCTTTGTGTCCCAGGATGCATAGGTTAGTGGGGTTAGCAGGGTAAATATGTAGGGTTATGGGGATAAGACCTGGGTGGGATTGTTGTTGGTGCAGACTTGATGGGCTGAATGGCCTCCTTTTGCACTGTAGGGTTTCTATAACTGTTACAGATGACCATAAAGCTCGCACTGCTCCCCAGTTGCAGTTCAGGTGAAGTGTGCTCTGCTGCCCTTCATTAAGGCCTTCATCAGATCGTTGTTACTTATTTTCTGGGTGGGATTAATATCTTAAAAGTTGCTTACTCCACAAAATTCTCCCTCACTTTTGTGTCCTTCAGTCTTTCCTGTTCTTCCTTCTCCTCCAGTATAATGGCAAATAAATATGCCTGCCGGGAATACCACACTGCTTCCAGGAATGCCCACTGATGCCATAATTTCTCAGATCCCCCCTCCCCTCCAACCCTGTCTGATATGAGTCCAGCACTATCTGCCAGTGCAAACAAAATTACAGAGAAACCTGTTTCCAGATTTGGCAATTGGGATTGAAGACTTTGTCAATCCTCAGGCTCAATCGCTCATACATTTCTCCAGTCTCAGCAGACCCTTCCATTTCTCATTCCAATTTACCTCAAGGTACGTGGTGAGCCTTCTGGGATATCAAGACATCTGCCCCACTAATCCTGATATCAAGAGAATTCAATCAATTCAATCTGGCAAGTGAATAGCAGGAAGGCCCAAAATGTAAACTAAAGTTTAATGCTTTAATCCTGAGGCAGAAAACCAGTGGGGATGGCTTCCTCACCGATTGCAATGAGAACAGTTAAAGCACCAATGAGTATCAGACCCTATATCTATGCAGCTTAATTTATATTTTGTTTCTTCAATAGTTCATATGAATTACATAAAGCACAGCAAGCTTAGTTTTGGACATCGTGAACCCTTAATAGCATGATTCATAACTCAAGACTTCATTCCTTTATGTTTTATTTCCTAATGTTGTTATTTCTTGGACCCTCTGTTTTATCTTGTGCCAGCTTTCAATCGAAGCTTTGATTCCTGCAGTGCTCATGTAGTTCCACCTCACAAGCAACTGGAGGCAATTGTGGAGTATTTCATTGAAGTGGCACATTCAATCACGCTCAGAACATAATTCTAATTCTTCTCGTGCTCCCCCCACCAGCCCTGACCCCTATCAGTGCGATTAATATTTTTCATACACCATAGCTTGCAGAAGCCTTACTCATTGCAAAGAACTCTTTGCACACTACAGGGTAACACATAAACAGGCCTGTTTATTAATTTTATGTGGTTGTAAATGTGCAACACTCAAAGCAACCAAATGATTTTGAAATCTGTGTGCCTATTCAATGTGAGTAATGGTGTCTACAGTAAGCTCACTTCTGATAACGCTGTGAGCTTACTGTACAGTGGGATGCTGAACAGCTTAAATTTAAGTTTACTTAATAGTGTCACAAGGAGGCTTACATTAACACTGCAATGAAGTTATTGTGAAAATCCCCTAGTCGCTACACTCTAGTGCCTATTCTAAAGGGACGATCCTTTAAAACATTGATGAGGAGGAATTTCTTCAACAGAGAGCGGTGAACCTGTGAAAGTCTGTCGCAAAAGGCTGTGGAGGCCAGGTGTCTTTAAGACAGAAATAGGTAGGTTCTCGATTAATAAGGGGATCAGGGGTTATGGGGAAAAGGCAGGAGAAAGGGGATGAAAAAAATATCAGTCATGATTGAATGGTGGAACAGACTCAAGTGGCCTAATTCTGCTCCAATGTCTTATGGTCTTATGGTCTTCTGGAACTTAAGGAAGGACTTATCTAACTGTATCAGAAATATGCAGCAACATATTTGGTTACATTTGTAGAGATTCAGCTTCAAAAACTTTGCATTTGTTCTCATCTAATTGCCTAAGCAATTGAAAGCTTCAGTTTACAGTAGGGGGTGCTGGGATGCAGGATAGTGCTGTAGTCATAGGCTCCTATTTCACCATCTTGTTCCTAACTGCTGGGTGGACTTGAAACTGGGAGTGTTTCAGATCTGATTTTTCGACCTGTTCTCAGGCACCCCCACACGCACTCTGCCTGAAAAAAAATCAGTGATTCTGAATCGTGGTACACAAGCCTGTGGGCGGAGGCTTAATGCGCCCGAAACCCTGCAGCTCTGATCGGTGCCTCCAAGTTCACATGCACAGAAAAAAAATGATAGAATACTGCTCCCCGCCACATTGCACCCAGATAAGATAATGCCTCCCCATGGCCCCCACAGGCATTGCCCCACCCCCACCACATTACTGACCGTTCTCCAGCAAAGACCCGTCGGATGCTAGACATTTACCTCCTCACTGCCTGGAGTGTCTGAATCAAACTTTTGTGGAACATGTCTGTTTCATGCCGAATCTGGATGGGTAAATGAGGTGGTAAAGGGGGAAGAGCTGGTAAGGTTGGACCTTCAGCCCATTAAGCCAATGTAAATGCATGCAAATACATTTAAATAGCGTCACACTCGTTTTGGGCATGGTCCCGATTGTGGCCATTTTCAGGCCTTGATAGAGGGGGAACCAGCGCGGAGGCGAGCCAAATCTCGCCACTCACCTTACGTCCGATTTTACCAAATATTCACACTGAAAAATGGACGCAACTTGACTGTACAAGTGGGGCCATAGAGTCATAGAGGTTTACAGCATGGAAACAGGCCTTTTGGCCTAACATCTCCATGCCACCCCTTTTTTAACCATTGGGGTAGTCCCAATTGCGCGCATTTGGTCCATAACCCTTTATATCCATCTTACTTATGTAACTGTCTAAACATTTTTTAAAAGTCAAAATTGTACTTGCCTCTACTACTATCTCTGGCAGGTTTTTCCAGACACTCACCACCCTCTGTGTAAAAAAATTATACCTCTGGACTCTTTTGTATCTCTCCCCTCTTACCTTAAACCTATGCCCTCTAGTTTTAGACTCCCCTTCCTTTGGGAAAGATGTTGACTATCTAGCTGATCTATTCCCCTTATTATTTTATAGACCTCTACAAGATCACTCCTCAGCTTCCTATGCTCCAGATAAAAAGTCTTTCCAGCCTCTCCTTATTACTCAAACCATCAAGTCACGGTAGCATCCTAGTAATTCTTTTCTGCACTCTTTCTAGTTTAATAATATCATTTCTATAATAGAGTGATCACAACTGTACACAGTATTCCAAATGTAGCCTTACCAATGTCTTGTACAACTTCAACAAGACATCCCAACTCCTGTATTCAATGTTCTGACCAATGAAACCAAGCATGCTGAATGCCTTCTTCACCACTCTGTCCATATGTGACTTCACTTTCAATAAACTCTGTACCTGTACTCATTGATCTCTTTGTTCCATAATTCTCCCCAGCACGCTACCATTACCTGAATAAGTCCTGCCCTGGTTCAATTTACCAAAATGCATCATCTCACATTTATCTATATTAAACTCCATCTGCCATTCGTCAGCACACTGGCCCAATTAATAACCTTCTTCACTGTCCACTAAACCACCAATCTTGGTGTCATCTGCAAACTTATTAACCATGTCTCCTACATTCTCATCCAAATCATTGATATAAATGACAAACAACAGTGGATCCAGCACTGATCCCTGAGGCACACTGCTGGCCACAGACCTTCAGTTTGAAAAACAACCCTCTACGACCACTCTCTGGTTTTGGTCAAGAAGCCAATTTTATATCCATTTTGCTACCTTGCCTTGGATCCTGTGAGATTTAACCTTATGCAATAACCTACTATGTGGTACCTTGTCAAAGGCTTTGCTAAAGCCCATGTGGACAACATTAACTGTACTGCCCTCATTGACCTTCTTTGTTGGCCCTTCAAGAAACTCAATCAAATTTGTGAGACATGATTTTCCACTCACTAAGCCCTAATGAATCCTTGCTCCTCTAAATGCCTGTAGATCTTATCTCTCAGAATCCTTCTAACAACTTACCCATTACAGACGTTAGGCTTACCGATCTATAGTTCCCAGGCTTTTCCCTGCAACCCTTCTTAAACAAAAGCACAACATTTTCCACGCTTCAATCTTTAGGCACCTCACCTGTGGCTGGCGATGGTTGAAACAGCTCTGCTAGGGGACCCGCAATTTCAAAGAACAAAGAAAATTACAGCCCAGGAACAGGCCCTTTGAGCCTCCAAGCCTGCGCTGACCATGCTGCCTAACTTAACTAAACCTCTTACCCTTCCAGGGACCATATCCCTATATTCCCATTCTATTCATGAATTTGTCAAATCGCCTCTTAAAAGTCACTTCCACTACCTCCCCAGGCAACGCGTTTCAGACACCCACTACTCTCTGAGTAAAAAAATCTGTCTTGTATATCTCCTTTAAACCTTGCCCCTCGCACCTTCAACCTGTACCCCCTAGTAATTATCTCTCTAGCTTCCCACAACATCCTCGGATACACTTCATCAGATCCCAGGGATTTATCTACCCTGATGTGCTTTAGACTTCCAGCATCTCCTTTTCTGTACTATGCACACTCTTCAAGACGTCAATATTTATTTTGCCAAGTTCCCTAACATTCATGCCTTTCTCAACAGTAAATACTGATGAGAAATATTCATTTGGATCTCACCCATCTCTTGTGGATCCATACTTTGTTGATCCTAAAGAGCCCTACTCTACCTCTAGTTACTCTTGCTTTTGATGTATCTGTAGAATCTCTTTGGATTCTCCTTTGCCTTATCTGCCAAAGCAATCTTATTCCCCTTTTTGCCCTATATGCAAGATCATTCTACTTACACCCATCAGTTTTCATTCAAATCCAGCCTAGACTAATGAGTGGAATTCTCCTGCACTGAACACACAGCATAGAAACAGGCCAATTGGCCCAACCAATCCACAGTGAATTTAGTACTCTCTACCTGCCTCCATCCACCTCACTGCATCCTAATAAAAAAAATGATCAAAGCACTCAGCAGTCAGGCAGAAAGAGAAACAGAATTATCAAAAGCAAAACTTGATTGTTCTCAGAAACAGGCAAGGGAATCACTTTGTGTGATAAAAGCAAATTGCTGCGCATACTGAAATCTCAAACCAGAAGAGAAAATGCAGGAAAATCTCAGCAGGTCTGGCAGCATCTGTAAGGAGGGAAAAGAGCTGATGTTTCAGGTCCAAATGACCCTTCCTGTGTTTGACAATATGATACAGGTAGCACTTTGTGCTGTCTGCTGATAAACCTGAATGCAGTGTGTAGCCAGCATGAATCATACTGAATGGCTGCATGCCACAGTAGGGTGCCCAAAATGCTAAAAGACTAAACACCACTTCAAGCTCAACTGTGCTAGCCAAACCCAACCAGAGAAGAAGGATTTGGTCTGAGGATATTGTCATCTTTAATAGTTTTGGAGCCTCCACTGGTCACAGCCTCAGGTACTGGCATCCTAGTAATGGCCAACACTGCTTCCTCTATCAGAGCCAGGGTATGTAAGCGCACATGTCCCCATCTGGCTAGCTGTTGCTAATATTCTGGTTGTGTGAAAATATGGAATGATTTGAGTCATAAATTTGGTTTGGAATGTTCACTTACTGTTGGATTTCACTTTTGCATTGGTGATTCCATTTATTTTCTATGACTGAAAAAAAATCTGTCGTTGAAACATTTTGTTTAGCACTTTTCAGGTCAAAATCACAAGAATACCAAATCCCGAGCGTGCTAAAGATTATACTAACGATCCAATTTAAGATTATGGAATGCTAATGCACACAAAAAGCTACATATATTCACACACAGGGCTCTACCCTTTTCAAACAGGAAGAATGGGAGTGATTCTCCCATCCCACTGCATTAAGTTATTAGCACAGCAGGCTGGGAGATTTCAGTGGGGCCGATTAGGGTGATCTGCACTGGACATCCTGCCCTGAGCACCCTCCCAGTGCCAGATAAATGGCGCTATCAGCTCCATGTCGGAAATAGGTGCAGAACATCATTAGGTATGTTGGGGGGGGGGAGGTGGATTTTAATATAATTTAAATATGGTTAGTGGACCCAGGACTGAAGTCTCCAAGCCCACAAGTCTCTCCTCCCCTCCCTGCTAGGAGTGGTTTACCCCAGTGGGATTTAGAATATCTCCTCACTTACGGGGAGCTAGCAACTCGACCCCACTGGAGTGAAAGGGAGCAGTCGGGGCCCTGGGGAGGGGGGTGGGGTTGTGCGGTGCAGGGAGTACCCCTGGGCACTGGCACCTTGGCAGTGCCAGCCTGTGCCCCCTGGTACTGCCCAAGGAACAAAGTGCCAATGGTAACAACTAATAAAGAGCTCTCGGTGTTCAAGTTACCGAGGCTACTTCACCATCTTTTAGGGCGGCACGGTAGCACGGTGGTTAGCACTGCTGCTTCACAGCTCCAGGGACCTGGGTTCGATTCCTGGCTTGGGTCACTGTCTGTGTGGAGTTTGCACATTCTCTTTGTGTCCACGTGGGTTTCCTCCGGGTGCTCTGGTTTCCTGCCACAAAGATGTGCAGGTTAGGTTGATTGGCCATGCTAAAAATTGTCCCTTAGAGTCGTAAGATGTGTAGGTTAGAGGGATTAGAGGGTAAATACGTAGGAATATGGGGGTAGGGCCCGGGTGGGCTTATTGTTGGTGCAGACTCGATGGGCCAAATGGCCTCCTTCTGCAATGTAGGCTTTCTATAATTCAAAAAAATTCTATGATTCTTTATGCACCCTTAGTTCATAGGGGCATACAAACAGGTACTGATGTTAATGAAGTGGACATGCACTTCCAAAAGATAGAAAGGACATGACAAGTGACAGATAAAGTTTATTGCAGAGAACGTGATGAAAAATCACTCATATGCAGCGAATGATTAAGATCTGGAATGGACTAGTTGAGAGGCTGGTGGAGGCATATTTAATCATGACTTTCAAAACATCATTTTCTGAAGAGAAAATAATTGTGGGGGCTATGTGGAAAAGACAGGAGAAAAGCACCAGGTGAACTAGTCTTGCGAAGAACAAATATAGACATGCCAGGCTGAATGGCCTCTTTCTGAGCTGTAACCATTCTATGATTCTAGGATTCTCTGTTTCTCTGCAACGGCACCATCTATGTTTTTCCCATTAAGATTTGTTTAGTTTCACTGTCTTACCACAGCTGACAAGTTCAATTTTAAAAGGCTGTAAAACAAGTATTTCTTCCATCAGCATGGTTTCCAGCATCTCAAGGCAGGCTGGCTGATTGCCAGGCCAAAAATTATGTCAACTTGCTTCGTTTTCTTACTGGAACAATCATCCGCAGCATTGAACTGCACAAAAAAACCCCAATTTTTTGACATTTGTGGGACTGTGCTGTGTGTAATTTTGCTGCTGTGTTTACCCACATACCCAGTTTAAAAGTTTTTTCCCAAATGTAGGGGAGTCTAAAACTGGACGGCATAGATTTAAGGAAAGAGGGGAGAGATACAAAAGAGTCCAGGGGGGTAATTTTTTCGCACAGAGCATGGTGAGTGTTTGGAACAAGTTGCTAGAGGTAGTAGTAGAGGCGGGTACAATTTTGTCTTTTAAGAAATGTTTAGACAGTTACATGGGTGAGATGGGTTTGGAGGGATATGGGCCAAACGCAGGCAATTGGAACTAGCTTAAATGTTAAAAAAGGGGCAGCATGGACAAGTTGGGCCGAAGGGCCTGTTTCCATGTTGTAAACCTCTATGGCTCTATGATTATGTTCATTTATTAATGTCACAAGTACGCTTACATTAACACTGCAAAGAACAAAGAAAGTTACGGCACAGGAACAGGCCCTTCGGACGTCCAAGCCTGCACCGAACAGGCCATCTGACTGAACTAAATCCCCTACCCTTCCCGGGATCATATCCCTCTATTCCCATCCTATTCATGTATTTGGCCAGACGCCCCTTAAAACTCACCGTTGTATCTGCAATTTTTTTTATTTTTTGATGATTTAAAATCAGTGCCTTGGCCAACATCAAACATCATGACAAAATTTGTGACTATTTGACACACCAGCTAAATCACCCATACTATTTTAAATTGAGAGATAAAAGTTTATCTTGGCAGTAATTTAGATACAAGCTACAAAATCTATTAAAATCTTTTGTTTTCAGTAATGCTGCACATAAAAAGTGTTAAAGTAATTTTGGAAATGTTGTTCAAAACAAAAACGGACACTAAATGCTAGAAAAATCACAGTGGAGACACGTACTTGCCCTCATAGGATGATGCTTGACCCACTGCATTGCCAACACTGTCCATCCCACTTTGCATTGCTAATGAAGTTACTGTGAAAATCCCTTAGTCGCCACACGCCAGCGCCTGTTCAAGTTCACTGAAGGAGAATTTAATATGACCAATGCACATCTTTTGGACTGTGGGAGGAAACCGGAGCACCCTGAGGAAACCCACGCAGACACAGGGAGAAGGTGCAAACTCGACAAAGACAGTGATCCAAGCAGGGAATTGAACTCATTTCCCTGGTGCTATGAGGCAGGAGTGCTAACCACTGTGCCACCATGCCACCCCTATTTTAAAAGCAATCCATTTTTTAAAAATTTTCTTTCATAAGATGTGGGCATCATTGGCCAGGTCAGCATTTTTTGCCAATCCCTAACTGCGTGTGAGAATTGCAATGTAGATTTTTTAGGTCCTGAGGTGTGAGAGAAGCATTATATAAAACTATGTTCTTTCTTTACATTGCTCTAATACCTGCTAGATAAAACACATTGAACCATCAGGGCAACTGCACAATTCTTGTGCTATATTTTACAGGAATACCAGCCCTGAAGTGTTTAAAAAGATGTGCCGTAAGAGAACACCTCTTTTAGCCTCATAAAGTTGGGTTTTCATATTTTCCGATAGTGTCTCTTTGTTTTCCCTTCCCACCTATTCTTATCTGACCATGATGAATGAGTAATCCATTACAAAATATGAATTTTTTTAACACTCCTATTATCTAAACATCTTACTGAATTTTATGAACTTATGGAAGCCTGTACAGGGTGCAATGCTGTTGAAGCTGTATTTAGACTTAAAATGCTAGCTAGAAGTGCACTAATTTATCACCAAAGATAATGAATAATTTTATTAGCAGGAAAACTATTGGACACTAATCTTGTTCACAAAGATAAAATAGCTCTTTCTTGTAGTGCATTATTAATTTGTTCACTATTTTACATTTTGCGGAGAAACTCATTTTGCAGTAAATAATAATCATTGTAATTAATAGAGTAGCTATTTTATCTTTCTAAATCTGGTAAGGACAATTAATCAGAACTATGTTAATAGATGCTTTGGCAAGCAGTACATGACTGCTTTGCTTTAAAATGCTGAGCATGCTTAGAGTCAGAATGCACTAAGCTTTTTGTTTAGTAATTAAGACCGCGCTTAATAAATAAAACCCAGACATTCATCTACTCAAATTTGGGTCTTGCAAAAGGTTTTACTAATGTTGCCTGAAACTCTCTCTGCAAAAGAACACTTTTACTAATATAATGGACTGTTCTGGGAATTGCTGTCTGCAATGGGTTGCAGTGGGGAATAATTAATAGATGCTGTGAATTAAGTTTTACAGGTGACCCTAAAGGAATATTTCATCATCCCCTCCCCTTACATTTTACTTTAAATCTTTAATTAAAAGTTGTTCCTTACTGTCTCCTTTCCTGCCTCTGAAACATTTTTAAACGCAAGCCGAGAAAGTAATATAATGCTGTGAGTAATTGAGTTTGTTAAATGTGTTAGGTTCAGGACCACGAATGTAGAATCAGCTCAAAAATTCTTTCATTCAGTCTCTACACAATTCAATAATAAAATCTGGATGATTTCCAGAAAGCTGAAATAGGAAAGCTAGGAGAATGGGTGCATGTATTTTAATCTGGAGCTAAGTAGCACCCAGGGAGCTGGCAATTATGTTTATTTTTTTAGTTCTCTCATGGCCCTGATGTCAAAATCTCACCATCGTTAATGGTATATTAGTTAATCAATCACTATAAAGTTTTTAAAGTTTATTTATTAGTGTCACAGGTAGGCTTATATTAACACTGCAATGAAGTGACTGTGAAAATCCCTAGTCAGGAGGCAGAGGTTCTAGAGATGTAGGCAAAAATCTAAAACAAAAATCAAGTAATTAAATTGGATAGGAGCAGATCAGTTGGTTTCATCTTAATTCATAAATGCAGTTACATTTTTCTCTGAATAAAGATCTTGGTTTCAATACATATATGAGAGCTTTCATAGGTAGGCTGATTCCGTTAATCTTTCTCAGCTGCTGAATAAGATAGCTATGTTCAGATAATTTTCAACAATATTTAGGTCACAGAATTGACACAGCCTCATTGTTATAATCCAACAGCATTTCTTACTCCCTTTCCTAACCTATGAATTCTGTGGTCAGTTTTGGTATCTCAAATACTACACCAAGCTCAGTAAAGGAAGCGAAGGCAGACCTATATAACTCAGCAACATGCCACTTTTGACAACTGCCCACTACATCATCTGTGGAACAGGGGGAATATTTATTCAGTGGATCAATCTGTTTGTGTTCTCTTCATCCCTAGTGCGGTCCTTATGTGGAGATGCCAGCGTTGGACTGGGGTAAACACAGTAAGAAGTCTCACAACACAGGTTAAAGTCCAACAGGTTTATTTGGTAGCAAATGCCACTAGCTTTCGGAGCACTGCTCCTTCATCAGGTAAGTGGGAGTTCTGTTCACAAACAGGGCTTATAAAGACACAAACTCAATTTACAAAATAATGATTGGAATGCGAGTCTTTATAGGTAATCGAGTCTTAAAGGGTCCTTAGGCAGCAGCAGGCGATTCCACTTTTGTATTGCACCTTTTTGTTTGTCTCCCAAGCTGTTTTCAACATCTTTGAAAAGCCCTTGGATCAAGGTTTTGATTCTGGTTGATCCTTGCCTGCCATCTCTGGTCCTCTGTTCACACCTTGACCAATATTCTGCTCCTGGCTCTTGCAATACTTACAGTGTACAGAAGAACAGCAATAAGCCTCTAAAACCAATTCTTCCATTCAATGAGATCTTTGCTGATATGCAACCTAACTTTGCCCTTTGTCCCACATTACTTAAACCTTTGGATTAACAAAAATCTGGCAATCTCAGATTTAAAATTAATAATTGATCTATCATCAATTGACATTTGCAGAAGAGAGGTCCAAACTTCTACTATTGTTTGCGTGTAGAGCTTCTGAGATGCTTACCTCTAATTTTTAGTTTACGTCCTCAATCCTGGACTTTCCAGCTAGTGAAATAGTTTCACCCTAACTTCTCTATCTGCCCCTATGATATCCTGAAAATTTCAGTCTTTGATTTGATTTTTATTATTGTCTCATGTATCAGTAAACAGTGAGAACTATTGTTTCTTGCATGTTATGCAGACAAAACATGAAAGGAAAGGAGAGAGTGCAGAATGGAGTGTTAGTCACAGCTAAGTTGTAGAGAAACATCATCTTTATACAAGGCCATTCAAAAGTCTGTAGGCAGCAGGGAAGAAGATCATCTCTTAACCTTGCAAATTCTAAGAAATACTTATCCCCAGTTTGTGTAGTCTCGCCATCTAATTTAATCCTTGGAATCCAGATATCCTTCTGTTAAATCTATGCTGCATCCCCCTAACGAATAATATATCTATCTGAAGGTGCGATGTTCAAAACTGTTCACAACACTCCAGGTACGGTCTAACTATGGCTGAAGTATAACTTCTACCTCTTGTATTCTGGATCTCTCAACATAAAGACAAGTATCCCATTAGTCTGTTGATTACTTTATACAATGCCAAAGCCAAAAAAGAATTACATATCTCCATGGATGGCCGGAGACTAAAACATGATCCCAAACCACCACATTTGGAACTGACCCTAGTTAGGATCTGTGTTTCCAGGGATATTTGAAAAAAAAACAGCGGCAAAGTTCGAAACAAAAATTAAGTTCTAATTAAACTAACTAACCAACTAACTAACCACATTTACAAAAGTTGGTGGATTATTAATATTAGTCTGTGATGCTGACACAACCAACATATGTAGAAATTACAAAGAATAAAGAACAGTACAGCACAGGAAAAGTCCCTTTGGCCCACTAAGTCTATGTTGACATAGATACGTCTCTAGACTAACACTTTCTTACTTCTATGTGGTCCATATCCCCCTATTCCTTGCCTATTCATGTGTCTATCCAGGTGTCTCTTGAACGTTGTGATAGAATCTGCTTCCACCACCTCCTCTGGCAGCACATTGCAGGCATTCACCACCCTCTGTGTGTAAAATTTGCCTCTTACCTCTTTTTAAAATTTTCCCCCTCACTTTGAACTTACACTTTCAATTAATGAAATTGTCAGCACAAAAACATGTGGCTCCACTGATTTTCCAGAATGATATTCCATACCAATTTCTCCTGACTTCAATTATCTCCTTTGTCCACTTCTTCTCTGAGAATTTCTTGGCAACAGATATTAACTCGGCGACCTGCAGTGCCCTGTTTTTGGATTTGTCATTTTTATTAAATAGTGGAATGATATGCACAATTTTCCAATCCAACTGAACAGTTCCCAAGTTAGAGAACATTGGAAGATTATTGTTAGGTCATCTGAAATGCTGTCCCCCACTTCCTTTAAAACCCATGGAACACAACCACTTGGAAACCATCAAGCCTTGGAGACTTGTCAATCCTTAGTGCCATTAATTTCTTCATTTTGGGACAGATAGATTTACTGTCATCATTTTGATACATTAATTTTAACAAGATGGCGGATTCAATCTTGCTTTCTTTGGCATGTATGACTTTTTCTACTGTAAATACCAAGACAAAATACCTATTCAACATTTTGATTTGATTTGATTTGATTTATTATTGTCATATGTATTAACATACAATGAAAGGCATTGTTTCTTGAACGCTAAACAGACAAAGCATACTGTTCATAGAGAAGGAAATGGGAGAGTGCAGAATGTAGTGTTACAGTTATAGCTAGGGTGTAGAGAAAGGTCAACTTAATACAAGGCAAGTCCATTCAAAAGTCTGACAGCAGCAGAGAAAAAGCTGTTCTTGAATCGGTTGGTACATGACTTCAGACTTTTGTATCTTTTTCCCAAAGAAAGAAGGTGAAAGAGAGAATGTCTGGGATGTGTGGGGTCCTTAGTTATGCTGGCTGCTTTGCCGAGGCAGCCAGAAGTGTAGACAAGTCAATGACATCACTGTTGTCAGTTTTCAAGGGACCCACATTGCTCCTGAATGTCCTCCTTTTCCTAATATGTTTGGAATGTTTTTGTTGATTTTGACATCCCATGCAAGTTTTTCTTCGTATTCCTGTCTTGAAGTTCATATTGTTTTTTTCCCCCTTTGCTGTTCTTCCCGTTCTCCGATCTATGTTTCTTCCCCTTGGCTCTGAATCATATCTTACACCATTTTCCAGAATTCCAGCTGAAGAATGAGCTATTGGAGAAAGTGATCCCCACAATCTATATATTCTTGCCTAGAAACCCATCCATGATCTTGACCCACCTAAATTCTACAATTTCTTCACTCCTTGAATTTCCTTTCAGATAACCAAAGGGTGTGGTTCTGTTTGATATCAGCCAGGCTTTATCAGTTTCCTTGCATCCCAGCAAAGTTTCATGCAAGTGAGGGACATCTAGTTACACGAAGTTCCTGGTTTTCCTGAATTGTGGGAGATAATCAATGCCAACCATATTTCTTTGAAAGCTCTGATAGAAAACTTTCTCAACCAGAAGGGTTTTTACTCCATGAATGAGAGAAAATCATAGAATCCCAACAATGCAGAAGGAGGCCATTTGGCTCATCAAACATTCACTGACTCTCCAACTGAGCATCTTACCCAGGCCCTACCCTTGTAACCCCATACATTTACCCCGCTAATTCCCTAAATTTTCTGACATGGTGGCACAGTGGTTAGCACTGCTGTCTCACAACACCAGGGACCCGGGTTCAATGCCAGCCTTGGATCACTGTCTGTGTAGAGTTTGCATGTTCTCCCTCTGTCTGTGTGGGTTTCTTCCAAGTGCGCCTGTTTCCTCCCATCCTCCAAAAATGTGTGGGTCAGGTTGACTGGCCATGCTAAATTGTCCCTTACCCAAAGCCAGAATTGAACAAGGGATACTGGTGCTGTGAGGCAGTGGTGCTAACCACTTTGCCACCGTGCTGTTCGTAAGGCAATGTTGTTCCTGCCTTTCTTGTAACATCGCTGGAGCTGGGTGCAGACAATCGTTCCATGCTTTTATGTCAGCATGAAATGTGATTTGGTCATCTCAAGATTTTCTGCTCCCATCAGCAACCCTGTCCAGAAAAAGAGCGGAAAATCCTGACCTATTATTCTAATAAAGTTATGTTAATTTTGAATAAAGCTTGATTTTAACTATTTTTGTTCTTGTTAGTAACTTATTGCCGTCAGATGCAACCTCACTGTTTGCCAGTCTGTATTCTAATACCTAAGTGTTTTTAAAAAATATCTCAAAAAATCTGAGGACCTGCCCCTGGCCTCTGGGGAATGCTACTGTCTCCCATCCTCCATTTTGGAATTAAGCATTTCAATCTCTTGTTCTTCTGTCCTTAAGCCAATTTTTTAAAGTTTCATGTTGACATTAACCATTCCAAAAACCTCAATTTCATTAACCAGGCTTTTATGTCAAACATTTTTTAAAAATCATATAGAGAGCAAACATTCCATTCTCTTCATCAGCCTTTTCTGTTACATCATCAAAATATTCAATTGGCTTAGTCAAATCAAATCTACCTTTTCACTTTGTGCTGGCTTTCTGTAATTAACTCCAACCTTTATAACAAGAACAGAGGAAATTGGAAAATCCCAGCAAGGTCTGTGCTAAGAGGTTAGTATGAAGAAGCTGGACTTGTTCATCTTGAAACATAAGAGATTGAGGGGAGATTTGATGGATGTCTCCAGGATTATGATAAGTTTAGATAAGGTAGGCAAGAAAAGTACAGCACTTGTCCCTCCAACCCTGTGCCAATCATGATGTGGAGATACCTGAAGAAGGAGTGACACTCCGAAAGCCTGTGCTGCCGAATGTTGGACTTTAACATGGCATTGTTAGACTTCTTACCAATCACGATATCCTAACTAAACTAAAAAAAAGTTCTGACCCTACTCGATCTGTATCCCTCTATCCTCTCCCTAGTCATGTATCCATCCAGATGCCTCTTAAATGTTGCTAATGTGTCTGCTTCCAACATTTCCCCTGGCAGCGTGTTTCAGGCAACCACCACTCTCTGTGTGAAAAATTCCCCCGCACATCTCCCTTAAACCTTTCCTCTCTTACTTTGAACCTGTGCCCCCTTTTAATTGACACTTCCACCCTCGGAAAAAGCCTTTGACTATCCATCTGCCTGTGCCTTTCATAATTTTGTAAACCTCTATCAGGTTTCCCCTCAGCTTCTGTCTTCCAGTGAAAACAGTCCCAGTTTATTCAACCTCTCTCCATAGCCAACACCCTCGAGGCCAGGCAAGTTCCTGGTGAATCGAAAGAACTGCTGTTCCCATTAGGAACTGCTGTTCCCACTCCACCATACCAAGATAAACACTGATAGCCAAGTTCCGCACACATGAGGAGGCCTCAACCGGGATTTTGGGTTCATGTCACACTATCTGTAACCCCCACGACTTGCCTGGACTTGCAAAATCTCACTAACTGTCCTGTCTGGAGACAATACACATCTGTTTAACCTATGCTTAATGCCCTCTCCACTCACATTGTCTGTGCCTTTAAGACTTGATCAGCTGTAAAGACTCGCATTTCAATCATTATTCTGTAAATTGCTCAGTTTGTGAACAAATCTCCCACTCAACCTGACAAAGGAGCAGTGCTCCAAAAGCTAGTGGCGTTTGCTACCAAATAAACCTGTTGGACTTTAACCTGGTTCTGTGAGACTTCTTACCCCATTAGGGAAGCACGGATTTAAGGTGTGGGGCAAGAGATGATGTGGGCGGATGTGAGGAAAAACACTTTTACTCAGTGAGTGATAATAGCCTGGAACTCACTGCCTATAAATGAAACAATGAATAATTTTAAAAGGAAATTGGATAGGCATTTAAGGGAAATAAACTTAAGGGGTTGCAAGAATAAAGTGAAAGAATGGGATTGACGGGACATGTATTAAAACACCTTCTCACTGGTATTAAGAGTGTTCTTACTACAGAAGCCATCATCCATTCATGCTACCTTGTATTTTCCCATGAAAAGCTCGATGCTTTGAAGTTTAAGAAACAACAAAAGAAAATTTTCAAAGCTCACATTCCAGAATAGAGCAGGGCTTTTTCAATAACAGACCAAAGCTTCAAGGGCTTTGTATGACATTGAACTGTATTCAAAAGCAATTTCAGTATGAACTCTTCCAGCCCTGGTGAAAATAAAGACTGATGAAGCTCTGTTAAATTAGAGAGAGGAAGTAAAGAATGGAACAATTAAGAATCTCAATCCTATTATAGGTGTACAATAGATAGTGCTCATTTCCTCTATTGCATGAAACAAAAATATCTTGCTGCACAGAGACAAAGGTAAAATATTAGTAAAAAGATCTTTTTGAATGTACGGTGCTCAAAACTGCTTACAGTGTAGAATACACCTTCATAGAATATATCAGATCAAGTTAAAATAAGCTGAAATTTTTCTTTCCAACCTGTTTGTGTTGAATAAAGTAGCTTCTCATTGTCCTGACTTACTGTCACTTTTACTCTTCTGATTTCTGAACAGTTTTAATTACTGGCGTCAGAAGCGGGTGAGAGCTTCATGAATGCGTGAAAATGGAGTCAAAAGACATCCTTTCAACCCTAATCAAATTTCTTTTTCCCTTTGACTATTGTCAGTTCCTGTCCCCTCCCTCCAACCATGGACAGTACAATTTAGGAGGCAGCCAGTTGTAATGATACTTAAAGAGATCTGTAGGGGAGTCTTGTAGTATTAATGCTAGACTATTAATCCAGAAACTCAGCTAATGTTTTGGGGACCCGGATTCAAATCTCGCCATGGCACTGGTGGAATTTAAATTCAATAAAAAGAAATCTGGAATTAAGAAGCTATTGATGACCATGAAACCATTGTCAGAAAAATTGTCAGAAAAACCCATCTGATTCACTAAAGTTTAAAGTAAAGTTTATTTATTAGTCACAAGTAATGCTTATATTAACACTGAATTAAGTTACTGTGAAATTCCCCTAGTTGCCACACTTCGGTGCCTGTTCAGGTCAATGCACCCAACCAGCACATCTTTCAGACTATGGGAGGAAACCGGAGCGTCCGGAGGAAACCCACGCAGACAGGGGAGAACATACAAACTCCACACAGACAGTGATCCAAGCCAGTAATCAAACCTGGGTCCATGGTGCTGTGAGGCAGCAGTGATAATCACTGTGCCACTGTGGAAAGGGAATTTGTGGTCCTTACTTGGTCTGGTCTACATGTGACTGCAGGGCCACAGCAATATGGTTGACTCTTAACTGCCCCTGTGAAATGTCCAAGCATGCCAGTCAGTTCAAGGCCATTCAGGGTTGGGCAATAAATGCTGGACAGCAAGTGACACCCATGTCCCACAAATGAATTAAAAAAAGAAGCTACTGCCAAGTATAGCTGGATGGAGTTTTTAGAGGCATCTTCCAGGTGATTGCTTGTAGGGCTTCTTTCTAAATGGATATAAGGCTTAAAGAATTTCTGAACCTTGTTATATTATTGATGGAGATACACTTCCTTTCTAAGTTACTGTGCAGTCCCTTGAATTGGCCTGCCTGAGTTCCTAACTCCAAATTGGCAGACTGCAGTGCCATGACTGCATGATATGAGGGCCAACCCCAATACTTGCACATGACTCATGGCGGTTTCTCCAGCAAGCATCACCCACCCACAACCCATTTTCTACGCTGTGTTCAGCAAATTGTTGTACCTGTGGTATATTCCCTGGTCTGAATGGATTTCATTCTATGGTCTTGAGAGTAGTGGCTAGAAATATCCTTCCACTTTGCACATTGAAATATATGTACATACAGAGGGGCATGTGATGACCAAGCACTGCTAATCTCACCATGTACAATGACTTGAAGATTCCATTCCTGGGATCCATTACACTCACTGTCACTATAAAAACTCATTCTGGTCATCCCATATGCTTTATATCATGGACACCACAGGTCCTGTAATCACAGGTTACTGGCGTGCAAGGAACTGTCCTTGGTTATCATTTAAGGAACCATCAAGACAATGGCAAAGGTCAGAGACCATAAGGTCTCAGAAGGCATTAGAAATCCAATGCTAACGCTGGGAGAAGATTACCTAACACAGTTATGCAGATAATTGGTTACACAATGCAGATTGAACTGAGTACCTATACCCATTATGAACTTGCAAACATTGCACTGCAGAACCAATGCAGAATTACTACTCAGCAGACAAATGTGGACAAACCTCTGCAGTCATCATTTGCCAATACTCCCAGGAGTTCGTGATGAATTAATCTAAAAATGAGAGAAGCTCATGACTGCCATGCAGCAAGTTTAAGTACCATCAGATGATCATTTAAGTGACATGGTGACTCACAGCGCCAGGGACCCAGGTTTGATTCTGGCCTTAGGTACCTGTCTGTTGTAGAGTTTGCACATTTTACCTATGTCTGCCGGGGTTTCCACCGAGTGCACCGGTTTCCTCCCACAGTCCAAAGACGTGCAGGTTAATTGGATTGGCATAGTAAATGGTCCTTTAGTATCCCTGGCCATGTTGGTTAGGTGGATTAGCCATGTTATATTTATGGGGGTTATGGAGATAGGAAGGCTTGGGTAAGATATTCTGTCAGCCAGTCAATGCAGACTTGATGGGCCAAGTGATCTCTTTCTGCACTGTAGTGAATGTATAATTAACATCCTTGGAGAGCAGCTCAACCTATTAATCAGGTGGTTAATGACAGCAAAGCCTAGCTATGGGCTACTCCAAAAGAAAGTGTAACCTGCACAAATGCCCTTGAACTGACCTCCTTCATGTAGACGGGTTTCACTGAGGGTGGCGATCTGGATGCTACACCCAGCAGATCTCTACCAAAAAGATCTGTTGTGTGTAGCATTGTCCAGGAAGTTGCACATGTTCCATGTGCCGATGGTGACATATGATTGTGTTGAAAGAATCATTACATGCTGACAGTTACTGTTATGATCAGTTGAGGAAAGATAAATTGGTTTCCCTCTAGTGGTGTGCCTCAGGGGTAAGTGCTGAGACCACAACTTTTCACTTTGCAATTTGGAGGAAGGAACTGAAGGCGCCATTGCTATGTTTGCAGATGATACAAAGAAATGTAGAGGGACAGGTGGTAGTGAGGAAACAGGGAGGCTGCAGAAGGACATGGACAGGTTAGGAAGTGGGCAAAGAAGCGGCAGATGGAATACAATGTGGAGAAGTGTGAGGTTATGCACTTTGGAAGGCTCTAGTCATACCCTGTTTGGAGTATTGTGAGCAGTTTTGGGCCCCATATCTAAGGAAGAATGTGCTGGCCTTGGAAAAGGTCCAGAGGAAGTTCACAAAAATGATCCCTGGAATGAACAGTTTGTCGTATGAGGAACGGTTGAGGACTCTGGGTCTGAACTCATTGGAGTTTAGAAGGATGAGTGGTGACCTTATTGAAACTTACAGGATATTGCGAAGCCTGGATAGAGTGGACATGGAGAGGATGTTTCCACTAGCAGGAAAAACTAGAACCAGAGGGCACAACCTCAAGATCCTTTAGAACAGAAACGAGGAGGAATTTCTTCAACCAGGGAGTGATGAATCTATGGAACTCTTTGCCACAGAAGGCTGTGGAGGCCAAGCCATTAAGCGTCTTTAAGACAGAAATAGATAGGTTCTTGATTAAAGGGATCAGGGATTATGGGGAAAAGGGAAGAGAACGGTGTTGAGGAAATTATCAGCCATGATTGAATAGTGGAGCAGACTTGATGGGCCGAGTGGCCTAATTCTATTCCTTATATCTTACGGTCTTTTTTCACTCCTCATCTGTAGAACCTGTTACTTTGTAAGAAAGAATATGCTGCCAACTCAGCAAATGCTTAACTATGTGCTGTGACTATAAAAGACATCAACGGACAGGTCGCCTTGAATTCTTTTGATGAAGGAACAGGGGATAGTTTTTACTTTACTTAACTTGATCCAAGTACAAAAAGAACACAAACACACTCCTAACTTTCACATACACATACAGACATACACACATGCGCGCGCGTGCACACACACACGCATAAACATGCTACAAGAGCAGGTCACAGGCTGGGTATTCTGAGGCGAGTAACTCACCTTTCGACTCCTCAAAGCTGTCCACTATCTACAAGGTACAAATCAGGGGTGTGATGGAATACTCCCAACTTGACTTGATGAGTGCAGCTCCAACAACACTTACGAAGCTTGACATCATGCAAAACAAAACAGCCCACTTGATTATCACCCAATCCACCACCACCAACATACAGTCCCTCCACCACCAGCACACGTTGGCAGCAATGTGTACCATCCATAAGATTTACTGCAGCAACTCACCAAGACTCCTTTGATAGCACCTTCCAAACCCACAACCTCTACCACCTAAAAGGATCAAAGTAACAAATGTCTAGAAATCCCACCTGAAAGCTCCCTCCCAAGTCACTGCTCTCCTGACTCAGAACCATATCACTGTTCTTTCCCTGTCATGGGGCCAAAGTCCTGGAACCCCCTTCCTAACAGCACTGTGGATGTTCTCAAACCACATGGACTGCAGCACTTCAAGAAGGTGGTTCATGACCACCCTCTCAATGGCAATTAGTGATGGGCAATAAAAACACCGGCATTAGCATAGCATTTGTGAAATAATTTTTGAAAATAAGCTATGGAGTGGGAGAATACATTAGGTAGGCTTTTCAGAGTCTGACAAAAGTTAAGGTTTTGTAGATCAACGACCTGGAAAATTTCAGATTGAACTCGGCATTCTCGGATCCAGCTGTTCTTTTCTTCCAGGGTTAGTATTGTTGGGGTTGATTTCTTACAAAAAGTTCTTGTCCACAACACATAGATAGTCAAACAACAGGCAGGGCTCAAACTTGCAAATTGGATGGACAGAGAGAGGGGATGATGGCCATAGAGGGATCTTGCTACTTTGGCATAGTTTCTGCTTCTGTCAGTAGAGGAAACAATTTCTTAAAACACAAAGGAGAGCTCATCACGTGATCCTCTCTCTCCAACTGATCAGTGACCAAATATGGTTATGTCTAGTGGAACGTGGTTAGATTACAGCTGGGTGAAATCCTATCTCAGTCAGTGTCCTTTGTCTGAAGCAATTATATCTAACGTTTGTTCCCCACCCAGTTGAGTCTGCAAATGGCTCAGGAGATGCGGTCATTCACATTCTCCTCGTCTTTGATGGGTTCCAGCAGACAGATTGGCTCAACCTCATGGCTTTGGAATTTGTCATGAACAGTATTGCAAGTATTCATCCATTTTAGAAACTGTTGGTTTTAAGTCACTGGAATGTTGTTTTCATCATTTTAAAATCCAATATTGTTTATCAGCCAGTAAAGACATATGTAATTTTTAATATATTCCACTGGAACCACAGATGAGAGCTGGGTAATAGTGTGGACTATGGCAGAATAAGCGACCTGAGTCTAATCGTAAATGGATGCCTGCCTCTGTGCTGTGGAGGGTTCAGGGGATGATGGTGCATCCTCTGAGAGTTCCTTGTCATTATCTTCAGCTGTGGAGATGCCGGCTGGGTAAGCACATTAAGAAGTCTCATAACACCAGGTTAAAGTCCAACAGGTTTACTTGGCAGCACAAGCTTTTGGAGTCTCACTTCTTTTTTAGGTGAGTGAGGAGTTGTGTTTAGAAACAGGGCATATACTCAATTTACAAGATAGTGGTTGGGATGAGAGTCTTTACAGGTAATCAAGTCTTAAAGGTACAGACAATGTGCGTGGAGAGAGGGCCAAGCACAGGTTAAAAAGATATGGACATTGAGTGAGATTTTGCAAGCCCAGGCAAGTCGTGGGGATTACAGATAGTGTGACATGAACCCAAGATTCCGGTTGAGGCTTTCCTCATATGTACGGAACTTGGCTATCAGTTTCTGCTCAGCGATTCTGTGTTGTTATGTATTGTGAAGGCCGCCTTGGAGAACACTTACCCGAAGATCAGAGGCTGAATGCCTGTAACTGTTGAAATGTTCCCCGACTGGAACGGAACTCTCCTGCCTAGTGATTGTCGAGCAGTGTTCATTCATCCGTTGTCGTAGTGTCTGCATGGTCTCCCCAATGTACTATATCTTGGAACATCCTTTCCTGCAACATATCAGAAAGACAACATTGGCCGAGTCGCAAGACTCCACTCTCTCTCTCTTTCTGTCCACTCACATTATCTTGTAAATTGAGTTTGTGTCTATATATGCCCTGTTTGTGAACACAACTCCTCACTCACCTGAAGAAGGAGCGAGACTCCAAAAATCTGTGCTATCAAATAAACCTGTTGGACTTTAACCTGGTGCTGTGAGACTTCTTACTAGGATTATCCTCAGAGACAGAGTGCTATGTTGTTAGTGGCTATCGTTAATGTACCCCCTGAATATGGGGACCTGCAGCAGACAACACAAAGAGTCAATTTAGGGCAAACGAAAATCATGCTTCCCAGTTTTGTATCATACGTGATTCTTATATACCCAGTTCTTGACAACTAGCTGGAGACATCCTCATTCTGTTGGGTGGAATTCTCCCATTTGGCACTAAGTCCCATGGCAGGATTGGAAGATGCTGAATGTCTCTCACTGTGGAGTAAAATGTGAATCCACATCATGTCTTCTATCCCTGGTGTAATTAAGTATGCATCTGGTTGCTTTGCCCCATCTACTGTGGTGGGGCTGGTTTGATGGCTTACATCCAGCTGTCATATGGATCATATGCCCATGGTCGCCAATGTCCTTTTCAGACATGGTACCTGAAGAAAGAGAAAGGTCAGCACAGGCCATTGAAAAAAGGGAAAGGGCATTGCAAAGAAAGAGAACTTTCTCAGGCGACTATGGAAATTTGGCAAGTCAGCTATGACTCTCACTAACTTTTACAGATGCACCATAGAAAGCAGTCTTTCTGGTTGTATCACAGCTTGGTATGGCTCCTATTCTGACCAAGACAGCAAGAAACCACAAAAGGTCGTGAATGTAGCCCAATCCATCATGCAAACCAGCCTCCCATCCATTGACTCTGTCTACACTTCCCACTGCCTCAGCAAAGCAGCCAGCATAATTAAGAACCACCCACCACCCCCCACCCCCACCCCCACCCGCCACACTCCAGGCATTCTCTCTTCCATGTTCTTCCGTCTGGAAAAATTTACAAAAGTCTGAGGTCACGTACCAACCAACTCAAGAATAGCTTCGTCCTTGCTGCTGTCAGAGTTTTGAATGGACTTACCTTGCATTAAGTTGATCTTTCTGTACACTCTAATTATGACTGTAACACTATATTCTGTACTTTCTCATTTCTCTATCTATGAACGGTATGCTCTGTCTGTGTGGCGCGCAAAATACAATACTTTTCACTGTATGTTAATACATGTGACAATAATAAATCAAATCAAATCAAAAAGAACAATTTCAGAAAACTTGATCTCAATCCTTCTTGAGTTAATTAAGTAGACAAGGCACCAAGATTGGGGGAACGGCAAATTGTGCAGAGGGTGTGGAGAGTCTGCAGAAGGATCTAGATAGGCTGGGCGAATGGGCCAGGAAATGGCAAATGGAATTTAATGTTGGCAAGTGTGAGGTGGTCCACTTTGGTAGGAAGAATGGTAGGAAGACTATTACTTACGGGGCGAAAAACTGCAGCAGGCGACGGTGCAGAGGGACCTCGGGGTCCTTGTGCATGAGTCGCAAAAACCCAGCTTGCAGGTGCAGCAGGTGGTCAGGAAGGCGAATGGGATGCTGGCCTTCATAGCGAGGGGGATTGAATATAAAAGTAGGGAGGTCTTGCTGCAGCTGTATAGGGCATTGGTGAGGCCGCAGCTGGAGTACTGTGTGCAGTTTTGGGCGCCGCACCTGCGCAAAGATATTTTGGCCTTGGAGGGAGTGCAGAGGAGGTTTACTAGGCTGATACCGGAGTTGAGGGGGTTGAGCTATGAGGAGAGGCTGAATAAACTGGGCTTGTACTCGTTAGAGTTTAGAAGAATGAGGGGAGATCTCATTGAGACATATAAGATGATGAATGGGATGGATAGGATAGAGGTGGAAAGACTCTTCCCGCTCAAAAAAGACAGTAGGACTAGGGGGCACAGCCTCAAGATAAAAGGGGGGCGGTTTAGAACGGAGTTGAGGAGGAACTTCTTCACTCAAAGGGTGGTGAATCTCTGGAATTCTCTGCCCGTTGAAGTGGTGGAGGCTGCCTCGCTAAATATTTTTAAGACGCGGGTTGATGGGTTTTTGATAGGAGAGGGGATTAAGGGTTATGGGGAGAGGGCGGGAAAGTGGAACTGAGCAGCGACAGATCAGCCATGATCTTATTGAATGGCAGGGCAGGCTCGAAGGGCTGGATGGCCTACTCCTGCTCCTATTTCTTATGTTCTTATGTTCTTATGACTGTTGGATTTCCATGGGAGACTGCGAAAAATGTATCTTGTACTATATGGAAAGAGTTGGACATGTAATGCATCATTACTGAGTCAGTGTCCTGGAACTCCCTACCTAACAGCGCTTTGGGAATATCTTCATCCCACAGATTGCAGTATTTAAGCAAATGGCACACCACCACCTTTTCAAAGGCAACTAGGGATTTCCTCCAACATTCTTCTTCTTTGTTTCTCTGTCCAAAGGCAATTTTTACCCCCAGCATGATGACCTCCACCAAGGCTGGAGGCAGAACAGGGATTGAACCCAATGCTGTTGGTATCAACCTGACTCACACCAGGCATCCGACCAACTAGTTCCCACTAGGACACCAATTTGCAGTGCCAATATATGCTTTGATATTCATGTTCCCCTGCCCCTCTCTGCATCTCTGGAAGGAAGGCAGGCAGTGAGGAAGGATGGGGAGGAGGTTGGCATCTTGGGAGCGGATGCCCCTGATGCACCCTTTTAATGAGATGCCCCCAATCCTTCGTGCCTTCTTTCAACTACGACTCAAAAAGCAGCTTACCCATTCTCACCCGCGTGCTCATTCCAACCATATTATAGAGTAGGCAGTGTAAGATCCCAGTCAGGAGGCTTGCTAACAGACATAATTGCTCCTTAATTGTTTACAAATGGTGATTGGGCTGCTGATTTTGACACACACATATCTCGCATGTAGTAGGAATTAACTTAGGTGTTGGCGAAAAGGTGGGAGCCTAGTTACCTGACATATTTTATATTCTCACTCCCTGGCCAAAAATATGCCTGGAAGGAAGCACAGAAAATCTAGCCTCAAAAATTCATTTAATGCAAGAATTAACAATTTCAGAGGACTCGTGTTGGTTTGGTTGGTATGTACACCATCTATTGCTGAACCAAAGAATGCTATTGGGCTGCATCGTGATGTCTTCTTCGGTAATAAAAACACTGCTGATTCATTGGCCAAGATTTTTTTTGTAATGGAATTGCTGGCATTCTGACATATGATAGGAACCCTGACAAGGGCCGCATGGTGGCACAGTGGTTAGCAATGCTGCCTCACAGCGAGAGATACCCGGATTCATTTCCAGCCTTGAGTGACTGATTGTGTGGAGTTTGCTCATTAAACCTGTATCTGCGTAGGTTTCCTCTAGATGCTCCAGGTTCCTCCCACACTCCAAAGACATGCAGGTTAGGTAGATTGGCCATTCTAAATTGCCCCTTAGTGTCCAAAGATGTGTAGGTTAGGGGAATTAGTGGGGTAAATAAGTGGCGTTCCAGGGATAGGATCTTGGTAAAGTGCTCTACTGGAAGATCAGAGAAGAAATAATGGGCCGAATAGTCTTTTTTTGTACTGCAGGTATTCTATGATATCCCAGTTTAGGTGGACTTTCTGTCTCTAACATCAGACAGTCTTCCATGTTCAGCTATTTCACGATGTGGAGATGCCGGCTTTGGACTGGGGTAAACACAGTGAGAAGTCTGATAACACTAGGTGTAAGCCAGGTTTAAGTAACTAAATTGGTTGGACTTAAACCTGGTGTTGTCAGACTCCTTACAGCTATTTCACAAACAGGCTATCACAGGCTGACAAAGAAGTGATTTTTTTTAACAAAAGCTTTAGTCTATACAATCTGTTGTCCCAGGAATTGCTAGGCCACAAATAATAGAGAATGCATTGAATGATATATGGACTGCCTAATTTGTCTACAACGAGAATGCACCTGGCACTAATTGGGTGGGTCTGCAGTACATCTCACATGACTTCCGGCAGAACAGCTCCCAGAGAACTTTTCACAGTATTCCACTGGAGTTAGGGGAGCCATCACAACTCCAGCAGAAAATCTCATGCTCATTTTCTAAACTCAGACAGAAGGAAAAATCATTAGAGGGAGGAAAATCAGGCAGCCAGAGAATTGTGGCACAGCAGGAATGAAGGCCAGAATAATTTTTTTTAAATGTGATATTTCCTTATGGAGATTTAAATAGAATGTTTATATCTTGTAATGTGTTTGTCATTTGCCTGCATTTTCAGAATTAGTTGCTGCAATGATTGCGCCAAGAAAGAGATGCAAAGCAGATTGTCAATATGGTTAACATGCGTGTGTTTGAGGATCTTTTTCAAACCGATTGCATTGTTTTCCTGGTAAGTAAACCACTTCAAATTATAGATTGTTATCTGCTAACGTGAATACGCAGGATATTGGGGCTTCATTACAATTGGGGCTCTTTTTAATATTGTCAACTGGAATTCTGGTTGAAGTGCATAATAATTTGGCAAAGCTAAATGGTCAATTTATAACAGTTCATAACAAGGTTATAAGCTGCAAAGCGGCATGGAGTGGCATCATCTTCACTTTTTGACACAATAAATAAAAGTCCTGAAGCCATTTATTGCAGACTAGCCATTTAATAAGCAGTCAGAGAGATTGGCGGTGGTTCCTGACCACATTGTTCCAGGCGCAGATTGTGCAAATCTGCAAAAATTGCGTGCAGGCCCCTTTTTAAAAATTCATTCATGGGATCTGGGTGTCACAGGCAAGGCCAGTATTTATTTTCCACCCCTAATTGCCCTCAAACTGAGTGGCTTGGTAGGCCATTTCAGGGGGTATTTTAAGAATCAACCACATTGCTGTGGATCTGGAGTCACATTTAGGCCAGACTAGGTAAAGACAGCAGATTTCCTTTCCTAAAGGACATTCGTGAACCAGATGGGTTTTTACAACAATTGACAATAGACATCTTTAGACTTTTAATTCCAGATTTTTATTCAGTTTACATTTCACCATCCATGATGGTGGGATTCAAATCCGGTCTCTGGATCACTAGTCCAGTGACAACACCATTATACCACCACCTCCCCTGCTCTGCCCAAGACAGCAAAAAAATGACAAAGGGTTGTTAATAAAGCCCAGTCCATCACGCAAACCAGTCTCCTATCTCTGTCAATACTTCCCGCCGCCTCAGAAAAGCAGCCAGCATAATTAAGGACCCCATGCACTCCAGACATATTCTCTTTCACTTTCTTCCAACAGGAAAAAGATACAAAAGTCTGAGGTCACGTACCAATTGACTCAAGAGCAGTTTTTTTTCCCTGCTGCTTTCAGACTTTTGAATGGACCTACATTGCATTAAGTTCATAGAATCATAGAATCCTTACAGTGCAGAAGGAGGACATTCAGTCCATCAAGTATGCAACGACCACAATCGTACCCAGCCCTTATCCCCGTAACCTCACATATTTACCCTGCTAATCCCCCTGACACTAGGGTTAACTTAGCATAGCTAATCCCCCAAACTTGCATGTCTTTGGACTGTGGGAGGAAACCGGAGCACCAGGGGAAACCCACGCAGACACGAGGAGAATGTGCAAACTCCGTACAGTCAGTGACCCGAAGCTGGAATTGAACCTGGGTCCCTGTCACTATGAGACAGCAGTGTTAACCACTGTGCCACTGTTAATCTTTCTCTACACCCTAACTATGACTGTAACACTACATTCTGCACTCTCTCCTTTCCTTCTCTATGTATGGTATGCTTTGTCAACATAGAACATAGAACATAAAACAGTATAATAGAGTACAGGCCCTTCAGCCCTTGATGATGTGCTGACATTTGTCCGAAACCAAGATCAAATTATCCCACTCCCTATCATTCTGGTGTGCTCCATGTGCCTATCCAATAACCACTTGAAAGTCCCTAAAGTGTCCGACTCCACTATCACAGCAGGCAGTCCATTCCTCACCCCAACCACTTTCTGAGTAAAGAACCTACCTCAGACATTCCTCCTATATTTCTCACCATGAATCTTATAGTTATGCCCCCTAGTAACAGCTACATCCACCTGAGGACATAGTCTCTGAACGTCCACTCAATCTATCCTCCTCATCATCTTATAAACCTCTATTAAGTCACCTCTCATCCTCCTCTACTCGCAAGAGAAAAGCCCCAGCTCCCTAAACCTTTCCTCATAACACCTAGCCTCCAAACCAGGCAGCATTCTGGTAAATCTCCTCTGCAATCTCTCCAATGTATCCACATCCTTCTTATAGTGAGATGACCAGAACTGCACACAATATTCCAAATGTGGTCTCACCAAGGTTCTGTACAGTTGCAACATAACCCCACAGCTCTTAAACTCAAACCCTCTGTTAATAAACGCTAACACACTATAGGCTTACTTCACAGCTCTATCCACTTGAGTGGCAACCTTCAGGGACCTGTGGGTATGAATCCCAAGGTCTCTCTGTTCCTCCACATTCCTCAGAACCCTGCCGTTGACCCTGTAATCCACATTCAAATTTGTCCTACCAAAATGAATCACCTCGCACTTATCAGGATTAAACTCCATCTGCCACATTTTGGTCCAGCTCTGCATCCTATCAATGTCTCTTTGCAGCCTACAACAGCCCTCTACCTTATCACTACTCCACCAATCTTGGTGTCATCAGCAAATTTACTAACCCACTCTTCAGCCCCTTCCTCTAAGATATTGATAAAAATCACAAAAAGCAGAGGACCCAGCACTGATCCCTTTGGTACACCGCTGATAACTGGTCTCCAGTCTGAAAATTTTCCATCCACCACCACCCTCTGTCTTCTATGAGATAGCCAGTCACTTATCCAATTGGCCAAATTACCCTCTATCCCACACTTCCTTATTTTCTTCATGAGCCTACCATGGGGAACCTTAACAAACGCTTTACTAAAATCCATGTATACGACATCAACTGCTCTACTTTCATCTACATACTTAGTTACCTCCTCAAAGAGTTCAATCAAATTTGTGAGGCAAGACTTACCCTTCATGAATCCATGCTGACTATCCTGGATTAAGCTGCATCTTTCCAAATGGTCATAAATCCGATCCCTCAGGATCTTTTCCATTAATTTACTGACCACTGAAGTAAGACTAACCGACCAAAGTAAGACTAACCAGCCAAATATAGCATGCAAGAAACAATAATTTTCACTGCATACTGATACATGTGACAATGAAAAATCAAATAAAATAAAAATAAAGACAGGCATTGCACCTGGTGCCATATGGTTTGTGATTTCCCCAGTCCCTTTCTGGTGCAATCTGGATCTTGCCCAGATAAAATGCAGGGCTGATTAGCATAATTTCAATTTCATTTGTGAGTTTGGCACACGATGACCTCTACAATCCCTCACCCCAGCCACCCCCAGAATGTTCCCACCCAGCCAGCAGGGAATCAAATGGACCCAAATCATTACTGGTCCCTTGAAATGTGGTACAGTTGCAATGGATTGCAATGACGAATGAGGTGGTGAGTACCACTTATCACTAACATCCGGGGTGCAAAGGGGTATGCCAGCCGCTGCTGCCATGTAGAGCGGGGTGCCTCCAAGGCTGCAGGGGCTTGGGGTTGTTGGTGGGTTTGGAGGTCTTTCAGGCTGGTGCCAACTGCTGGGTTGGGGCTCATGTGGTGAGTATTTTACTGGCTGTTGAGAGGCCCTTGAGGAACTGCCTATGATGCCAATTGCAAAGCCCACTAATGGTGCATTCGTCACTCTGCTCTTGTCTGCTAGAAACGCTCTGTGATTTATTTTTGACATTCCATCTCAGGCCCCACTAACAGCTACAAATACCAGGTCTGGCAGCTGTTGTCTTAATCAAGGGAACTTGTCACAGCTCTTCACACTGCATAAACTCTGAAGTGCCTCTTGCAATGAGCACCGTAATGTCTAATCGCATGGAAGTTAGGAGAGATTTTTTGTTCTGTTTGAATTGCATGTCATTCCTGGAGGCTGGTTTGTAGCAAACACCAAACGCTTGTGCTGCCAAATAAAGATTTTAACCTGGTGTTGTGAGACTTCTTACTGTGCTTACCCCAGTCCAAAGCTGGCATCTCCACATCATTGTAGCACACGTCCAGGTGGCCACACGCAGAAATCATACTGCGAGCATTCCTCATAAGTGCCTTCTCACAGACACACTGAATGTGTACATGAACACCATAGAGCTCAGCACAATTTGCCACATGCTGCTGCCGAAGGCCATGGGTGCCAGGGTTCAGTATCTATGTGCTTGGGAACTCCTGGTCTCCTGGGTGGAAGGCCCCGGGATAGCCTTCAGCCTTCAGGGATCCCTGGGAAACTCAATTAGATAGAGGTGCAGCTGGAGTGAGCTCCAGAAACCTCCGTGTCACCTGGTGCTGCTAGTCCTGGAGATAGAACATTGTCTGCATCATGGTGTACAAGCTCTCAACAATGGACCTCTGCATCTGGACCAAGCTCTAGAGCTGCTCTCCAATTGCCCTCTGTATCTGGGCCATGTCCCCGAAGCCCACAGCCATGGCCCTGTGTATCTGAGCATGCTCCTGAGGCCCGCAGCCATGGCCCTTTGTATCTGGAGCATGCTCCTGAGGCCCGCAGCCATGGCCCTGTGTATCTGAGCATGCTCCTGAGGCCCGCAGCCATGGCCCTCTGTATCTGGAGCATGCTCCTGAGGCCCGCAGCCATGGCCCTGTGTATCTGGAGCATGCTCCCGAGGCCCGCAGCCATGGCCCTGTGTATCTGAGCATGCTCCTGAGGCCCGCAGCCATGGCCCTCTGTATCTGGAGCATGCTCCTGACGCCCGCAGTCATGGCCCTCTGTATCTGGAGCATGCTCCTGGGACCTGCAGCTATGGCCCTTTGTATCTGAGCATGCTCATGAGGCCCGCAGCCATGGCCCTCTGTATCTGGAGCATGCTCCTGAGGCCCGCAGCCATGGCCCTTTGTATCTGGAGCATGCTCCTGAGGCCCGCAGCCATGGCCCTCTGTATCTGGAGCATGCTCCTGAGGCCCGCAGCCATGGCCCTTTGTATCTGGAGCATGCTCCTGAGGCCCGCAGCCATGGCCCTGTGTATCTGGAGCATGCTCCTGAGGCCCGCAGCTATGGCCCTCTGTATCTGGAGCATGCTCCTGAGGCCCGCAGCCATGGCCCTCTGTATCTGGAGCATGCTCATGAGGCCCGCAGCCATGGCCCTCTGTATCTGGGCCATGCTCATGAGGCCCGCAGCCATGGCCCTCTGTATCTGGGCCATGCTCCTGAGGCCCGCAGCAATGGCCCTGTGTATCTGAGCATGCTCCTGAGGCCCGCAGCCACGGCCCTCTGTATCTGGGCCATGCTCCTGAGGCCCACAGCCATGGCCCTCTGTATCTGGAGCATGCTCCTGGGACCTGCAGCTATGGCCCTCTGTATCTGGAGCATGCTCCTGAGGCCCGCAGCCATGGCCCTCTGTATCTGGAGCATGCTCCTGGGACCTGCAGCTATGGCCCTCTGTATCTGGAGCATGCTCCTGAGGCCCGCAGCCATGGCCCTCTGTATCTGGGCCATGCTCCTGAGGCCCGCAGCAATGGCCCTTGTATCTGGAGCATGCTCCTGAGGCCCGCAGCCATGGCCCTTGTATCTGGAGCATGCTCCTGAGGCCCGCAGCCATGGCCCTTGTATCTGGAGCATGCTCCTGAGGCCCGCAGCAATGGCCCTTGTATCTGGAGCATGCTCCTGAGGCCCGCAGCCATGGCCCTCTGTATCTGGGCCATGCTCCTGAGGCCCGCAGCCATGGCCCTTTGTATCTGGAGCATGCTCATGAGGCCCGCAGCCAAGGCCCTCTGTATCTGGAGCATGCTCCTGAGGCCCGCAGCCGTGGCTCTCTGTATCTGGAGCATGCTCCTGAGGCCCGCAGCCATGGCCCTCTGTATCTGGAGCATGCTCATGAGGCCCGCAGCCGTGGCTCTCTGTATCTGGGCCATGCTCCTGAGGCCCGCAGCAATGGCCCTCTGTATCTGGAGCATGTTCCTGGGACCCACAGCTATGGCCTTCTGTATCTGGGCCATGCTGCTGAGGCCAGCAGCCATGCCTTGGACCCTGACACCCATGTCTACAAATTCCTGCCCCAGGCTATCCCCTGCGATTGCCACCCTTGAGGAGTCAGTCTGGATGCTACGCAATGCTGGCACCATCTCCTGCACCTGAAAGCTGTTTGATTCCTCCAAGTGTCATTGCAGTTGCCAGAATGTCGTTGACAGCCCCTCCTGCCGTTCCCAGCTCTGCTTCTGCATCTCCAGCAGCTTTGGGAGAGCCTTTTCCAGTGGCCCAGCATCTGGCTGGGAGTCAGCTGTTTCCTGGGATCCAGCAGATCTCCACCTGCCTGATCCCTCGGGCATTCCCGCATGGACATGTGCATCAGCAGCTGTGTGGTGCTTACCAGATAGTGATCCTGAAGCCTGTCTGCTAATTCCACCACCCGAGGTGTGTATCTCTGAGCTGGTAATGCCTATGAAGCTCGGATAGTGCTTTCCTTGGAGCTTTACTCCCAGGTGTTGGCTGGGGTTGCAGGGGGACGGTGACTCCTGATGGCCCAGCCTCGCCAGGAGTTGATCCTGCAAAATTTCAGTGAAAGGGAAGAATTAGTGCCCAGGCAGCTTGGAACTCACTTGAGACAAGACAATATGGATAAAGGTTAGATCATAGAATCCGTACAGTGCAAAAGGAGGCCATTTGGCCCATCACCGACCATAATCCCGCCCAGGCCCTATCCCTACAATCCCATATATTTACTCTGGCTAGTCCCCCTTACACTAAGGGGTAATGTTGCATGGCCAATCCAGCTAACCTGCACATCGTTTGGACTGTGGGAAGAAACCAGAGCACACCCACACAGATATGGGGAGAATGTGAAAACTCCACACAGACAGTGACCCAAGCCAGGAATCGAACCCAGGTCCCCAGCACTGTGAGGCAGCAGTGCTAACCAGTGTGCCACTGTTGATCCTCATTTCTGTAGCACTGACTAACCTCGCTGTCACTCACAACTCTCTCATGTGGCTTCCCTGAGATCTCTATCACTCCCTCACAGTTGGCACTGTGTCTGCACAGGAAAGTGTTGTGATGGGGAGGGATTTGAGGAAGATGCTGGGGAGGGTCAGGTGCTAGAGGGCACAGGCTGTCGGGGAGTGGATTTAGTGTGACAGCTGGGACTGATGCCAAGAGGATGGACACTCACCCTCGCAGTTTGAATGAGGTCATTCATTTTCTTGTGGCACTGGATGAAAGTCCTCAGTGTCAGGCCATGGGCACTGACTGCCATAGCCATCACATCCCAGGCTGCATTTACTTCCCTGCTTCTGGTTTGACATGATGGGCCGAATGACCTGTTTCGGCTCCACAACAATTCTGTGATATTATGGTTGGAATCCTGGATCCATTCAGTTGCCAACTGTTCATCTTTTCCCTCTCAAATCATGAATTTCCTTCTGTTCCTGGCACACTAACATTAAAAGCAAGGAACTGAAATATTTATTCAGAAATGTACACCTCCTTTCTTTCTGTAAGTAAGGTGTAGCCTTTGCTGCTTATAATCTGGAAACCTAAAATGCTAAGAGTGAAGAAAATGTGGGAACATGTCCCGTGAACCAGAAGTAACATCACTGACATCAATTGACGCAAACTTTTATCTTTAGCTCTTCCCAAGAATGAAAAGAAGGTAACTAAAGTAGATTGATTTTCTTTATTTACTAACATCCTCATTAGTAAGTTACTGCACTAAAAAAGAAAATTTCAGAACTGGACTGTGTACATCAGAGGATACCACTCGCCCTAAGGAATTCTGCTGGAAGAATGCACTGATAAATCGGGCTGTTTAACATTAGAGGATGCTTCATTGCTTAAGGAGGTTTCAAAGTTTTGTGGAGCAGAAAGAGTCACGTAACATTTATATATACATATATGGCTTTGAATCCTACTTTAAATCCTCACAAAGCAAGGATCTGAAATAGTGCAAAGTAACCTTTGAAACAGAGATTGACAAGAGCAGAGTATACATGTACAATTTATTCAGAGTGCTCTTGCTTCCCCTGTTTCCCACTACCCTGGAAGCACTGATTCATGTTCGGACACAGTTCCATCAATGCCAGCAACCCCCAGTGAATATCCTCTGTATGTGAGCCTGGACGATGAATGTCATCAAGGAAGCGTCAATATCTATTTATTTTCAATAAAACTTGTTTAAAGTTGAAGTAAACATACGGTTTTTAAAAACAGATGCAGTTATATTCTGATTTATGCTGAACCAAAGCTATGCGGTCTCCACACCACATTCAATACGTGTTTTTGATTTGTAGCAGGAATTCAGTGATCACATTGTGTACATGTTACTCTGTCAATGAGGCTGCTTGTGTCGAACAGCAGGGAAATTCATATATCCTCCATATAAGCCCCTATTTTCTTTGTGCTTCTTTTAAGATAATCCTTTAAGCTTTAGTCTTCATGTTTTAACACCTCCACTAGTTGCGTTCTTTTTCCTGGAAATCACTACAGTTTTAATTGGAAATATCTTTCTGCTTGCCAACCCTGCTTAAAGGAAAGACTTATGTTTATGATGAGATTATTTTTACTGGAGAGAGGGGGAGGGGGTTGCTATTTCCTTAAATACACAAATGTGTACGTGCCAGAGAAAAGAACATTTTTCAGTTCTTTCTCACACAGTGGGCAACTGAATCATAACACAAATGATAATTGCGATTTGTGTCAGCCCTGAGTCCCAGAAGGGAATCGCCAACAACATTTCTGTAAAGTTTTACATTTTCATGCCAGCAGTTTTTATTCCTTATCTCAATAAAGTGATAAACCTCACAATTCTGTGCTTAAAATCCTGATGTTTGAGGGCGCATTCCCCGCGACTCTGATCCAGCTTTAAATGAACTATGTCCATTAATTTGGCATGTAGAACAAAGAAAAGAAAATTAAAGCACAGGAATAGGCCCTTTGGCCCTCCAAGCCTGCACCAACCATGCTGCCCGACTGAACTAAAACTTCTATACCCTTCCAGGGACCATATCCCTCCAATCCCATCCTATGCATGCATTTGTCAAGACGCCCCTTAAAAGTCACTATTGTATTTTCTTCCACTATGTCCCCCCGACAGCGTGTTACAGACATCCACCACCTTCTGTGTAAAAACACTTGTCTCGTACATTTCCTTTAACCTATGCCCCCTCATAATTGACTCTTCCACCCTGTGAAAAAGCTTCTGACCATCCACTCTGTCTCTGCCCCTCATAATCTTGCAGACTTCTATCAGGTCACCCCTCAACCTCGTGGTTCCAGTGAGAACAAACCAAGTTTCTCCACCCTATCCTCTACCCTAATGCCCTCCATACCAGGCAACATCCTAGTAAATCTTTACTGTACCCTTTCCAAAGCCTCCATGTCCTTCTGTAGTGTGGCATAACTAAGGTCCTTTTAAGTTGCAAGTCTCACAGATGCACCATAGAAAGCATTCTTTCTGGTTGTATCTCAGCTTGGTATGACTCCTGCTCTGACCAAGACTACAAGAAACTTTTAAAATCTCTGAACGTAGCCCAGTCCATTACACAAACCAGCCTCCCGTCCATTGACTCTGTCTACATTTCCTGCTGCCTCAGAAAAGCAGCCAACATAATTAAGAACACCATGCACCCCGGACATTCTCACTTCCACCTTCTTCTGTCAGGAAGAAGATACAAAAGCCTGAGGTTACATACCAACCGACTCAAGAATAGTTTCTTCCCTGCAGCCATCAGACTTTTGTATGGACCTACTAAGTTGCTCTTTCTCTACACCCTAGCTATGACTGTAATGCTATATTCTGCACTCTCCCCTATCTCCTCTACGTACGGTACTTTTTGTCTGTGTAGCGTGCAGGAAACAATACTTTTCACTGTATCCCAAGTAAAATTAGGTGTATGTGTGACCTGATCATGTGTGGGGAGCTAATACTGAACATTCTCCACTCTTTGCTGTAGCAGTACAATGTCATGTTTATCTCATTTGCAGATGGGCAGTCAGAGAAGGCACAGTACGGAGGATTTCCTAAGGGGGAGAGGTGAAGAATCAGAGGGGCAGTCACAGTAGGTCTCCCTTGCAAATCTCCGAGTAGCCAGTTGCATGGCAGTAAGCCAATTTGGCAGTGCCAGCACCTGACCTCACTTTATTGTGAGGGATTAAAAAAAAGTGCCTAAAAACATGTTCAAACTAAAACATACACACTCATAAACAAGTATAAAATACTAATTTCAATAAGTTGTGTCAGAAAAATATGTGTGCATGGAATTAGGTTCAATATGTATTTTTTGCCTGAGGTCATAAACAGCCTTAAGGTAGACATTTTCTTTTAATTTGAATATGTAAAACTCAAGGAATTTAATAAATTGTTTCAGGTTATCTGGAGACAAGAAAAGCAAAGATGTTTTTCAATATTTCTTTGGAAAGAGTGGCAGGTGCATGTCAAGGGGCATGCCCCTCAGGAGGGCCCAAGGGTAGGCCAAAATAGTGCCAGTTAATCATCCAACAAAATGCATATGACAGATGGGAATAGAAGCTTAGTGTTATTTTCTCATGATTGCTCTGCTAATTTTGCCTTTTAAATTTGCTAACAACATGTCACACCATAGCTCATCTCCCTAAGGTTCATAACATTTCCGACATCCAACATTCAAGAAATATTTAGTGGCTAAAAATGTATCATTTTGTTTCAGTTGTTGGAAATTGTATTCAAATAACTGTAGTAGAAATGTAAATTAAGAGATCAAATTCTCCTGAATAGCAGCAGAAAATCTGTAAAATAGAATCAGTTGTCCTGACTGAATTTTTTACTATTTGGAAGTATGTTTAATTATTAGATCAACCTCCCTCCCTTCACAGGGTCTCTTCTGTTGGTTTTTTTCCCCCCTTCATGTTCAGCAATGCTGTAACAACCATTTCTATGTATTCCCTGATTCCTTCCTTCCCATTCTCTTTTTTTATATTTTGACGGCACGGTGGCACAGTAGCACTTCGGCCTCACAACACTAAGGACCCAGGTTCGATTCCCGGCCTGGGTCAGTCTCTGTGCATTCTGCACATTCTCTCCATGTCTGTGTGTGTTTCACCTGGGTGCTCTGGTTTCCCCCCACAGTTGGAAAGACGTGCTGGTTAGGTGCATTGGCCATGGAGAATTCTTCCTCAGTGTACCCATTCAGGTGCCGGAGTGTGGCGACTGGGGGATTTTCACAGTAACTTCATTGCAGTAAGCTTACTGTGACACTGATAAAAAATTTAAACTTCTGAATCTGACCCACCCTGACAATATAAAAAAAAAGATTTTTCTTAAAAAGATTTATCAATAATGTTTAAATTATTTTGTGAATAAATATGTAAAAAGTTTGCATTGGCTTAGAAACTTGGGCCTTAAAGCAGAAAAGCCATTCTGGTCAATGAAAAATCTAGACTTTGCAGATTTACCTGCTCATGACCAACCAATCGACCAGTGGCCCCTGGAGCCCAAGGAGGAATTTGCCCAACAAACCCACGGCAAGTTTGGTGGTGGACGAGTGCAGAGAATGTGGCAAGCGCCAGTCACAAATGCGTTGGCAAAAAATTATGTTGCAATTCTCCACTGGTGTATTGGTCATCCCATTGACAGGTGGTGTAAATGCTAATTGTGATTCTTTGCATCTTATGAATGCTTATTATGACTGCCCGTCAATGTCCCAAATCTCCTGGGTGTCTGAGAGTGTTCAGGGGGGTGGGGTGTGGGCGGAATCCTACTTTTTATGTTTTTTATTAGATCTCCCTTTAAAACAATACCCTGATTTTTTAGAACCTAACTTGCTGGCGTCAGCATTCCATTGGAGATCCACCCTTTGAAATTTTCTTTTCAATGTGACTAACAGTATGGCGGAGGGAGCCACGGTTGGGCTGGGGGCTTCCAGGCCATTTTCCCCATCTGCTGCCACACTGCAAAAAATGAGAAAATACTAAAGGTTGTGAATGTATCCCAATCCGTCATGCAAACCAGCCTCCCATCCATTGACTTTGTCTACATTTCCCGCTGCCTCGGCAAAGCAGCCAGCATAATTAAGAACCCCATGCACCCCCGACATTCTCTTTCACCTTCTTCCATTGGGAAAAAGATACTAAAATCTGAGGTCACGTACCGACCGACTCAAGAACAGCTTCTTCCCTGCTGCTGTCAGGCTTTTGAATGGACTTACCTTGCATTAAGTTGATCCTTCTCTACACCCTAGATATGGCTGTAACACTACATTCTGCACTGTCTCATTTCCTTCTCTATGAATGGTGTGCTATGTCTGCATAGCGCAAGAAACAATACTTTTCACTGTATGTTAATACACATGACAATAATAAATCAAATCAAATCAAAAATCAAATCGAAATCTCATCCACTGAAATGAGTTCTGGAGTTGTCCCTGAACATAGTCTTGTGACTGCACATGACTGCACCTGTAGAGGGCGCAAGAATGTAAATTACATGCAAATGAAGCTACATCGGATCCCCTTCCCATGTGTTGATGAAAGGCAGACTGCCCCCTTAAAACCTGCGCACTATTAAATCCTGGGGGACTGTCTGGGTGCTTTCTGTCTGAAAGTGACCTTTCGCATTCCCAGGAATAAAAAAAGTATTGAAGGAACCCATTATGACCCAGTGTGCCTGCGCTGAGCTCACCAACGTAAGCTGCAACTTCAAGATTTCAGCATTTGACTCTGAGGCTGGAATTTTACCAGCACATCTGCTGCGATTCCGAGGATGGGCGAGCCTTGGAGAACGGCATTCTCCATTGGCTTCAGGCGGGATCGTATGAACTTTGGGCAGGCATGCCAGAAAAATCCTGCTCTGAATGTGCTGATACCCAAGGTTAGAGCCTGATTTACTGTATAATACCTTGAATGCTGATAACCTAACTGCTATTCCTGTTGTAAAGTCTGGGTCTATGTGTCCAATTTATTTTTGAAAGTTACTATGGAGTCTGCTTCCACCACCCTTTCAGGTAATGAATTCCAATAGATCACAATTCACTGTGTGTTAAAAAGTCTCTTTCTCTCCCTACCACCCCAGCTGCCAGCTCTTGTGATTCCCATGCCATTTGCTTTATCTGTTGGTTGCCTTTTGGTTACCTACTCCTCTACCAGTGGAATTGATTTGCTCCAGAAACAGAACAAAAGGGAGGTCTCTAGTCAGGATTTTCCAGTCGCACTCGCTCCGAAACCGAAAAAGCCCCGCATAAGGTCAATTCTGCCTTGAGAAAACTGGGTGAAAACTGTCGCTTGAGGCAGGGGATATTGGCAAAGACTTCTGAGTATATCATTGCAGCCTTTAAAAAAATAATAATAACTGGAACAAAGCAACGCATTGCAAAGCTCGAGAAGAAGGTCAAACTGTGCTTGTGGTAAGTGGATGTGCAACAGCAAAAGGAGTGTGCTGATTCGATTGGCAGCTGGAATTAAATAGTCATACGGTCAGGAAAAGGGAGGATTCCTGCTCTGTGAGTAACTCAAGAGTGGGAACTTCTTCAAGGGAGCAAGGATAGGCGACCACCAGTCAATCTAAGGAAATATAAGGGTTTATTGCAACTACTCTCATTAGCAATGGTCAGTCCCTCGCCTGCTACAATCCCTGTGTCTGGCGGGATGGGAAAATTCCCCCCTTTATCTTTGTATTCATCACATTAAAATGGATTTGTTACTTTGAAACCTGTTGCTGAAAGCTGCTAGTGTCTCCTGCACCTCACGAAGGAGACAGTGTTCAACACTCTGCAGCCTCCCTTGAGTGATATGGCTTCTATACAAGCAGAGTAGGAAAATCAAAGGCAAGTTCCCTTGAAGAAGTTCCTTCTCTTGAGTTACTCATAGAGCAAGAATTTTCCCTTTCCCTGACCGTATGACTATTTAATTCTAGCTGTCATTCAAATCAGCACACTCCTTTTGTTGTTGCACACTCACTTACCACAAGCACAGTTTGACCTTCTTCTCCAGCTTTGCAATGCGTTGCTTTCCTCCAGTTTTTTTTAAAAAAGGCTGCGACAATTTACTGAAAATTGTTTGCCAATTTCTCCTGCCTCAGGCGACGGTGAATTGTAGAATCCTACAGTGCAAAAGGAGGTCATTCGGCTCATTGAGTCTACATCAACCACAACCCCACCCAGGTCCAATCCCTATAACCCCATACATTTACCCTAGTTGGTCCCCATGGTGCTAAGGGGCAATTTAGCACAGCACATCTTTGGACTGCGGGAGGAAACCAGAGCACATGGAGGAAACCCGTGTAGACACAGGGAGAATGTGCAAATTCCACACAGACAGTCACCGAAGCCGAGAATCGAACCACTGTGCCACCATGCTGCCCCAAGGTGGGTTTGATATATTGTTATAAACAGTTACACTCAACAATGTGTCAGTTTTTCAAGGGTTTTTATGGTGAGGAATAGCTTAAAAATAGATGCTCTCGTGGGTTCAGTGATATCTAATCGATTGCAATTTGTGGTCACTTCAACAGTGCACCCTATTAAAAACATTCCAGTCATTATTTTCAAACAAGAGCACATAGAGATGGCCTAAAAGAATGATGGTCTAGCTAGCAATGCCTCAAGTAAAAGTAAAGTTCATTTATTAGTCACAAGTAAGGCTTACATTAACACTGCAATGAAGTTACTGTGAAATTTCCCTAGTTGCCTCACTCTGGCGCGTGTTAGGTCAACGCATCTAACCTAGCCTAGGGCCAATGAATTTCTTTTCAAGATCTAGGGATTTGTGGATCAAATCCCCTTACTTCCAGAGATTTTTCAGACAAGTTATCTGTGACCAAAAGATGAATTGACCTGAAGTCTACCAGTGGATGACTGTGTGCAGGAATCACCAAGGAGTCAAAAGGCTTCATACGTGGAAAATGCTCTCTCCCATCTGCAGAGATTGCATATTCACATTGCCACTTATGGGCAATTTAGCACGGCCAATCCACCTAATCCGCACATCTTTGGACTGTGGGAGGAAACCAGAGCACCTGGAGGAAACCCACACAGACGTGGGGAGAATGTGCAAACTCCACACAGACAGTGACCCAAACCAGGAATTTAACCGAGGTCCCTAATGCTGTGAAGCAGCAGTGCTAACCACAGTGCCACTGAGTGGTTCCTTTTCATCCAGTCCTCCCAAGGTTGACTGATGAATTGCCCAGATCATGCTGGGCATACAGGATGCCATCCTGGCTAGCGATGAGGAGAAGGTGCATTCAAATGGATGAAAAGAACAAAAGATCTGCAAATTTAAATTTATAATTGGTGTAAGATCTGGCCCTTTATAAGGGGTGAATATGGGTGGGGGATGTCATGTGACCTGATCCCCTAATGCAAAATCTACGTGGTGTGGGCCTTTGCAACCAGAACTAACCGTAGAGCTGGAAGTGTTAACATTGTGAAAGTGCTCTGTTAATGGTTATTCATATGTAAATAAATTCATATAGTTCCTCAGACTGACTGATGTTCACCAATCCTTGCAATTACTCTCGTTGGCAAAATAAACTTTTCAAGCATTCATCTATAACTCACATGGTAAAACTCCTGCAGCCATAGAGATTGAAATGAATATAAATCAATTAGGTTTGCTCAACAGGTATCATAGAAACATAGAAAATAGGAGCAGGAGGAGGCCATTCAGCCCTTCAAGCCTGCTCCACCATTCATTATGATCATGGCTGATCATTTCAACCGCACCTTCCTCTTCATTGCTGTTACTTTTCAGGATAGAGACAATGGGATATCTCCTCCTTGTTGACATGGATGCAAGATGCGCCTGCAATAGATATGTGAGGACCTGCATACCTGCAATAGATACATGAGAGTCAAGAAGTTTGGTGTTGAAATGAAGGACTTGGAGGATGGCAGTATTGGTTTGCTCTGTGAACACTTGGAAAGGAAAATAATAAGCATGTCCTCCAGTTTTCTACATGATGCCATTTTAAAAGTAATTCATTGGCTATAAAGCATTATAGGAAATCTTAAGAACCACAGAAGACCAGAAGATCCTACCGGTGGCCAGTGAAGAGCCATTTCCACCACTGAAAAACATGCTACAAAGGGGGAGGGTTGTGGAGATAGAAAATCCCACATATTATATCTCCATAAGACCATAAGACATTTGCTATTTTTGGGAGTTTGCTGTGTGAAAATTGGCTCCCATGTTTCCTACATTACAAGTGACTGAAGAATTCTATTGATTACAAAGTGCTTAGGGGACATCCTGTAAAAAGTGCCATCTCTCAGTGTAGAGCTTGAAAACAGTAAGAATGGACAAATAGAGATATATAAAATAATGAGGGGCACAGATCAGTTAAATAGTCAATATCTTTTCCCAAAGGTAGGAGAGTTTAAAACTAGAAGGCATAGGTTTAAGATGAGATGGGAGAGATATAATAGTGTCCAGGGGGGCAATTTTTTCACACAGAGGCTGGTGAGTGTCTGGAATAAGCTGCCTGAGATAGTAGTAGAGGCGGGTACAATTTTGTCTTTTAAAAAGCATTTAGATAGTTACATGGGTACGATGGGTATAGCGGGATATGGGCCAAATGCTGGCAATTGGGATTAGTTTAGCGCTTTAAAAAAAAAGGGTGGCATGGACAAGTTGGGCCAAAGGGCCTGTTTCCACGCTGTAAACATCTATGACTCTAAACAAATAACCAAACCTTTAATGGTGTGAAAGCAATTTAGTTAACTGGGGAAAAAGTGGACTTTTGTGTTTTGTCGATAGGGTCAGACAGAACCAAAGAGGTTTTCGCAAACCTACAGAAATCTTTGCTTAAGCTGCCGTGAAAATATTGCAACCAGGTTCCAAGAGTGAGTAAATATTTTGACAAAGAAAATTAAAAGGGTTCAGGTAAAGGAATGGGACTTTTGGGTTACTTCTTTCAGAGAGCTGGCACAAGGTGATGGGCTGAATGGCTTTTTTCTGTGGTGCAAAATTCCATAATGTTATCATAGTAATGATTGCCTTCTAATTTATAGCCAATGATGAGGCATCTTTGATGGGATGCAGACTTGCAGCGAACTAATAACTAACTGAGGGTTCCCGATACCCAAGTTTAGATCATGAAAGGTAAACCTGAACTAATCACAAATCTAGGTCACAAAGGACAACTTCTTTGCTGATGATCAGCGAGACTGTGCTCATCAAATTCAATTGTGAAAATCCCTGCAGAAGTCTTGACATCTGTCTCTGCATCCTGTATTCTTGATTCAACAATTCTGCAAATCCCTCTGAGACGAAAACTGATGTGATGTGTGTCAAGTTTAGGTCACTTTTTAAGCAGAGTTAAGTCCCACTGGGATGGGCATTCAATTATTTAAGCTGAAATGCACAGTGAACTTTCACCACAAACAATCTGAGCATGTTTCTCTGGGAGGGAATTTTGGGTCCCACCCGCCACGTGAGTGGAAAATTCCATTCAGAGTCAATGGAACTTTTGCTGGCCTGTAAAATTTCCCATCCCACCCCCCAATGTTTCCTGCAGTGGACAGTACTGGGAATTCTTGTTCCGGTCTGTTGCAATTTCTATGTCTCATTCAAACCTGGATCTCCAGAGCTTAAGGCAGTTACTTTCGGGTCAATTTTGAATTTGGTTATTAATGTGAATTGGACTATATTAATACAGTTGTCCTCTGTATCTCGATTTTCATTTCCATTCCATTGAGTTCAAGCTGTGTTAAGGGCCCTAACAGTAAAACATAAAGGGCTAAAACTTCATAGTCCCAAAAGGTTTCCTTTCTGCTGGTACTTCAAGCTGTTGAAACAGGAGATCTGGGACCATATATCACTGAAAGGCACAAAGAAAATTGTCCTGAAGAATTAGTTCTGACTGTTGCTGTCATAGGCCTTCATTAAAATAAATTCTGGGAAGTACTCTCCACATGTTCCCACTAGAAACAGTGCACAGAGAGGGCGATTTTAATCCTGACCTTGACAGTTTTGATGAAGCATCGTAAATCTGTTTCCATCTGCACAGATGCTGTAAGATCTGCTGAGTGTATTCAACATTTTCTGTTTTTATCACAGAGTTCAGACAATAATTTCAGACAATAATTTCTGCTCCCATTTTATAATCATACAATCCCTACAATGTAGAAGGAGGCTCAGGAGCTGAGTGGAGGGTGTCGAAATTTGCTGATGACACAAAGATAAGTGGAAAAGCAAATTGTGCGGAGGATGTGGAAAGTCTGCAGAGGGATCTAGGTAGGCTGAGCGAGTGGGCGAGGACCTGGCAGATGGAGTATAATGTCAGCAAGTGTGAGGTTATCCACTTTGGCAGGAATAATAGTAGGAGGGACTACTATTTAAAGGGCGAAAAGCTGCAGCATGCTACAGTGCAGAGGGACCTGGGGGTCCTTGTGCATGAGTCGCAAAAACCCAGTCTGCAGGTGCAGCAGGTGATCAAGAAGGCAAATGGGATGCTGGCCTACATAGCGAGGGGATTGAATATAAAAGTAGGGAGGTCTTGCTGCAACTGTACAGGGCACTGGTGAGGCCGCAGCTGGAGTACTGTGTGCAGTTTTGGTCGCCGCACTTGCGCAAGGATATTTTGGCCTTGGAGGGAGTGCAGTGGAGGTTCACTAGGCTGATACCGGAGTTGAGGGAGTTGAATTATGAAGAGAGGCTGAATAGACTGGGCTTGTACTCGTTGGAGTTTAGAAGGATGAGGGGGAATCTTATTGAGACGTATAAGATGATGAAGGGGATGGATAGGGTAGAGGTGGAGAGATTCTTCCCGCTCAGAAAGGACAGCAGGACTAGAGGGCACAGCCTCAAGATAAGGGGGGGGGGCAGTTTAGAACGGAGTTGAGGAGGAACTTCTTCACTCAAAGGGTGGTGAATCTCTGGAATTCTCTGCCCGTTGAAGTGGTTGAGGCTACCTCGCTGAGTTTATTTAAGACGCGGGTAGATAGGTTTTTGGTAGGCGAGGGGATTAAGGGTTATGGGGAGAAAGCGGGAAAGTGGAACTGATTCACTTCAGATCAGCCATGATCTTATTGAATGGCGGGGCAGGCTCGAGGGGCTAGATGGCCTACTCCTGCTCCTATTTCTTATGTTCTTATGTTCTTATTTGGCCCACCGAGCCTGCACTGACAACAATCTCATCCAGGCCCTACCCCCTTAACCCCTTGGATTTACCCTGCTTGTCCCTCTTACACTGAGGGGCAATTTAGAATGGCCATTTTACCAATCAATCTGACCTGCATGTCTTTTGGACTGTCAGAGGAAACTGGAGCACCCGGAGGAAACCCACCCAGACATAGGGAGAATGTGCAAACTCCACACAGATAGTGACTCAAGTTGGGAATTGAACCCAGATTCCTGGCTCTGTAGTGCTAATCACCATGCTACCCTATTTTGATTAATTTCTCTTTGCAAATTTTGGTTTTACCTTTTTATTTCCCTTTTTTGCTTTTGGGTGGCAACTATGCATCATTTTGCAACTCACATCATCTCCAGACATATCTTTTGTTTCTTCATTTATCCCATCACCACTCCCTTTGGCCTTGCACCATGAAAAGTATGGTTATTTTGTTTCTCCTGTCTTCCACCCTTGCACAGATTTTCCCTTTTGCTCTTTTCTGAACTTTCCCCATTTTACTTCACTCAGAATTGATTATATTTCCAACTTCTCCAATTTCTGATGAAACATTTTTGACCTACTCTGGCAGGTGAGGTGGTAGGGTTTCAGCCTCTGTTTCTCTCTCCACAGATATTGCCTGACTTACTGAGTATTTGTAGCATGTTTTATTTCACAAAACTGTCTCGCTTTATCTTCGAGATCTTTGAAACAAGTTTTATTAAGACAAAGGTTTGGTGTTAACTATTTGCTACTGATCTTAAGAGATGCAGAGGCTAACTGGCAAGGGCAAGCTGACGCTGGTAGATGCCAGATAGAGTGTAGAGTTGAGAGAGTGGGAGGTTCATTGTAGAGGTGATAGGAGATGTGGATATAAGAGCATAAGAACATAAGAACTAGGAGCAGGAGTCGGCCATCTGGCCCCTCGAGCATGATCCGCCATTCAATAAGACCATGGCTGATCTTTTTGTGGACTCAGAACATAATAAGAACATAAGAACATAAGGAATAGGAGCAGGAGTAGGCCATCTAGCCCTTCGAGCCTGCCCCGCCATTCAATAAGATCATGGCCGATCTGAAGTGGATCAGTTCCACTTTCCCGCCCTCTCCCCATAACCCTTAATCCCCTTGCCTATCAAAAACCTATCTACCCGCATCTTAAATATATTTAGCGAGGCAGCCTCCACCACTTCAACGGGCAGAGAATTCCAGAGATTCACCACCCTTTGAGTGAAGAAGTTCCTCCTCAACTCCATTCTAAACCGCCCCCCCCTTTATCTTGAGGCTGTGCCCCCTAGTCCTACTATCCTTTCTGAGCGGGAAGAGTCTCTCCACCTCTATCCTATCCATCCCATTCATCATCTTATATGTCTCAATGAGATCTCCCCTCATTCTTCTAAACTCCAACGAGTACAAGCCTAGTTTATTCAGCCTCTCCTCATAGTTCAACCCCCTCAACTCCGGTATCAGCCTAGTAAACCTCCTCTGCACTCCCTCCAAGGCCAAAATATCCTTGCGTAAGTGCGGCGACCAAAACTGCACACAGTACTCCAGCTGCGGCCTCACCAGTGCCCTGTACAGTTGCAGCAAGACCTCCCTACTTTTATATTCAATCCCCCTCGCTATGAAGGCCAACATCCCATTCACCTTCCTGACCACCTGCTGCACCTGCAGGCTGGGTTTTTGCGACTCATGCACAAGGACCCCCAGGTCCCTCTGCACCGTCGCACGCTGCAGGTTTTCGCCATGTAAGTAATAGTCCTTCCTACCATTATTCCAACCAAAGTGGACAACTTCACACTTGCCAACATTAAATTCCATTTGCCAGTTCCTGGCCCATTCGCCCAGCCTATCTTGATCCGTCTGCAGACTCTCCACACCCTCCGCACAATTTGCCGTTCCACCAATCTTGGTGTCATCAGCAAATTTTGACACCATACACTCGGTTCCCTCCTCCAGATCATCTATATAAATGGTAAATAGTGAGGCCCCAGCACCGATCCCTGGGGCACTCCACTAGTCACCAACCGCCAATCTGAATAGCACCCATTAACCCCCACTCTCTGCCTCCTATTTGACAGCCAATCCCCTATCCACGCTAACACCCTACCCCCAACTCCATGCCCCCTAACCTTCTGTAATAACCTCTTGTGCGGCTCCACTTACCCACCTGTTCACCGTAACCCTTAATTCCTTTACTTTTCAAAAATGTATCTATCCTTGCCTTAAGAACATTCAGTGAGGTAACCTCAACTGCTTCACTGGGTAGAGAATTCCACAGTTTCACAGTTCCTCTTCAACTCAGTTGTAAATCTGCTTTCCCTTATTTTGAGGCTATGACCCCTAGTTCTAATTTCACCTGCCAGTGGAAACAATTTCCCTGCTCTATCTTATCTATTCCCTTCATAATCTTACATGTTTCTATAAGATCTTCCCTCATTCTTTTGAACATGGTGGGGCTGGGCAGCGGATGGCTGGGTGTGGCCTGATTGCTGGCCCGCAAGTAATATTGTGAGAAACCCACCTGATTTGTCGCTTCTCTTCAGCTGCCAGGTTTTCCATCCCTGGAAAACATAATCTGCAGCCTCTAATTAGCAGTGAAAATTTCCATCATTTGGCAGGTTCAGGTAACAAACCCTGCTCTGGAATGCAAGTTGCTCACCAACACATTTCCAATGAAATTGAAACCACGGTCATTGGAGTAGTAGTGTGAGAGTTGATTTTCCAAAGAACAAAGAACAAAGAAAATTACAGCAGGGGAATAGGCCCTTTGGCCCTCCAAGCCTGCACTGACTATGCTGCCCGACTGAACTAAACCCCCTACCCTTCCAGGGACCATATCCCTCCATTCCTACCCCATTCATGTGTTTGTCCATTAGATGCCTCTTAAAAGTCACTATCACATCGCTTCCACTACCTCCCCTGGCAGCAAGTTCCAGCCACCCGCCATCCTCTGTATAAAAAAGTTGCACAGATGATCTAAATTTTGAAATTTTCACCTCCCGCCCCATTTCCACCTGTCCTGCAGTTTTAAAGCAAGCTCCCTTCTCCCACCCAACTTTCTCCATCCCACTACCCTACCATCAATCAGCATCTCCTTAGATAGCTTTCTGTGCACTTTTGAAGTCAAGTTTCAATTAGTAAATCTGATAACTCTGACTCATTTCTTCCCAGGGTTAGAATTTTGGCTTAGGTACAGACCTTGTTTCTTCATTTGCTTTTTGATTCTGTTTTCAGTAAAAAGCTAGTAACTGTTACCACCTTTAAAATAAATATTTAAACACTGAAATTTGGTTCCCCACTCTAAATATTTCCATAGTTTCCACATGTTAGCTGCATACCGACATGATCATCGATGACAAGGTATCAGTTTGTAAAGTATTTTGTGGTGTTGACTTATGTTTCTGTGTAAATGACAAGGCAAATATGGTAGACACCTTGAAAAATGATCAAGGTCACGAACAGTTTCAAAGAGTTCAGAAATGGGACAACGTGCGGGGGTGGAAAAAGGATTGATACAGACACTTAAGCACAGGCGCCTACTGGTAGTCAGTCAGACCTGGGAACTCAACAACAGAAAACATTCCAAAGTGAAAAACAGCCCCACTGGGATGTGGTGAAGTAGAGAGCGTGCATTTCATATCACAGACAAATGACATCTTGAGCTGGCTATATTATCTGTGGGCCTTGTACGACATGCATTATGAATATTGACACGTATCAGTGCATTCATTACATATAATTATAATCTTTTAATAATTATTTTTATTTGAATTGTGACTGGATGGTTCAATGAAGATGAACAGTTTTTTATTGCAATCCAGCAAAGGCATGTGATGCCCACGCTTCTGTGGCATATCACTAAGATTCAGTTTAATTCTAGAAAATGGGACTCCAGTTAATCAAATTGCTGATTATTTCTGGGATATCAACATGGCTAGCACAGCCAACACTTATTGCCCACCCCTAGTTGTCTTTGAGAAAGTGGTGAAGGGCCTTCTTCTTGGACCACTACAGTGTATGTGATCAACTGCTCCCACAATGATGTTCCTGTGGATTTTGAACCCTCAACGACGAAAGAATAGCAACATAAAGCGCCACTTCTCACACATTTTCTAAACATTCCTTTTGCTTTGTAACGGAACAACTGTAGTAAAATTTTTCAGCCGTTCCTGCCAGTGGAATTCTCTGGTTCCGCTGTAGTGAACGGAGATTTGGCTGAGCACCAAATTCTCTGTCCTTGCTTGCAGCAGCATGAACAGCCGGAAAGTTCTGGGCTGATCTTTCTGTCTCCACTAAGACTTGCTGGCCGGAAAGTCCCAAATATTGGGCTAGATTTTATACTGATGCACTGACTCACCCAATGGTCAAAGTATCAGGGATGAGCCCACCTCTCTTGGCTTGGGAAGCCATGACCGGCCATTACGGTCATCACACTGTTAATTGCCTGAAGTAATGGCTTGCACCCTCATCTGGGCAGATGTCTCACTCTCACAAGATTCTGGCCAATCAGGTGGCCAGCAGCTATTCAGTCCTGGTAATGCCACCAGTAATGGTGGCCACTGCTGGGACTGCAAGCAGTCCCCTGATGAGGAACCATACAGGAGGCCATGAGATTGGTAGATAATGGGACAACATCACGGAGACCCATCAGGCAGGTCCTGCGAGAGGCATGAGGCCTGGTGATCAGGAGGCCAAGGTGGGGTTCTGGAAGGGATGTCTTTCCACTGTGGCACCCTCCTTTAGGCACAGTGTGGCCAAGCAGGATGGGTCCCCACCCTGGAGCCTGCAGCCATGCCATGTGAGTTGGGAACAGCATTCACAATTTTCGCCTATAGCTGCTCTTATGTGGTCATTTATTGCCCACTTAAAGGCCACAATTGGTCCAGGAACACCCACATCACCCAATACCTACCCCACTGCTGTTAAAATACCAGGGGAGTCAAAGAGGCAAAGCGCTTGGTATCCCTGCACCCCATTTCATTTTACACTGTCTGCTTCCAGTGTGGGTGGAGGAACACAGTGGGTGCGTAAAATTCTGATCATTGTTTCTGCTCTGTGTTAAACAAAGCAATCTCAACCCGGGGATTGGAGATTGGAGATTGGAGCACAATACTTGTCCTGCACACTGCTGGGCTAAAGAGAAATCTTTTTTTAAACTTTAATCCAATCCAGTCAAGTCAAATTAAAGCCAATTCAGAGTCCCAACAAGTTAGGACATTCCCGATCCAAGCTAACAAGACAGGGCTCTCACCTCCTGTCTTGGGCTTGACCTACATGATCCAAGCTGATTGGAGTAGGTGTAGCTCCACCTCCAAGGCTTGACCTCATTTGCATCTTAGCCAAAAAGCCGAGATGCCGCTAAAGAGAAATGATTGCCAGTCATCCACCCCTTAAGGAAAATGTAAATGTGGAGACCTTTATGAAAGCAGGATTATCCTTGATATTGACACACCTCATAGCAAAATGCCCCAACATCAGTTATGCACACAAATGAAGAATACCACTTGGTCATAATACTAGAAGAATCTTTAGGCTATGCATTTTGTAAACAGCAGTCAGGATGATGGATAGGCTGTGGGATTTGAATTTCGAGTTGAGCTTGGATACTAAATATTCATATGGTTTGGTTTAACCTAAGTGTGTGTTTGGAAAGTAGGTCAAAGTGAAAGGCAAAGGAGTGGAGTTTGGGAAAAGGTGACTTTTTCATTAGTTCAAGGAGCGTGGGATTTACTGGCAAGGGCAGCATTATTTGCCCATTCTAAATCACTCTTGAGAGTAGTTAACAGTCAACCACATCCCTGGTTGAAGCCACATGTAGGCCAGACTAGGTAAGGATAGCAGATTTCCTTCCCTAAAAGATATTAGTGATCCAGATGGGTTTTCATGACAATCAGTGATAGTTTCATGGTCATCATTGCTGAGACTCAATTTCAATTCCAGATATTGAATTTTGAATTCCTGGTCTTTCAAAGTTGGAAAAAATAGCTTCAAACCTCCTGAAACTATTATTTTTTATTCACTCGTCGGACCTGGGCATCTCTGGCTGGCCAGCATTTATTGCCCATCCCTAGTTGCCTGACAGCAGTTGAGAGTCAACCACATTGCTATGGCTCTGGAGTCACATGCTGGTGACCAGGTAAGGACAGCAGATTTCCCTCCCTATGTGAACCAACACATTAACTTCCAACAATCGACAATGGTTTCATGGTCATCAATAGATTCTTAGTTCTAGATTTTTTTAAATTGAATTCGAGTTCTGCCATCTGCTGTGGCAGGATTCAAATGCAGGTTCCCAAAACAATAGCTGAGTTTCTGGATTAATAGTCCAGGGATAATACCACTAAGCCATCGCCTACCCGAATTGGAGGAAGCTATGACTCATTCGTTATTTGATGTGGGACACATTAAGGATAATTATAACATCAATGCCCTCATGTCCTCCCAGCTAATAGGAATAATTTCTCATCCTTCCCGAACTCAATTTATGTCAGGCATAGGAGGTCAGCTCACCTGTCCCAGGGATGTGGGATCGTAATTGAAGAGCCATACTTGACTCGAATCATTAACTCTGTTTCTCTCTCCACAGATGCTACGAGACCTGCTGAGTGTTTCCAGCACTTCCTGCTTTTGTTTCAGGTTTCCAGCATCGGCAGTATTTTGCTTTTTATTTAGTGGCAAATGTCGTGCTTATTAGATCACGAAGCATTTTAATTTCTCAGACTGAAGTCTCAGACACCAGCAACGAAAGCTGACGGAAGATAGAATCCTGGCCGCAGCGTGTCCCAGGTAAATTTATCTTTATTTCTTTACAGGATTCTTGTAGTCCGTGTCTACAAAAGGGTTTCAGGCCAAGCATTCTTGGGAGTTTCTCCATCGCCTTGCCCCAGTAACACTTCTGACTAACCTAACAAGCTAGTCAAAAAAAATTAGTAGGTGTAAAATCCAGCATTTAAGGTTTACTTGTGCAATAAGGCTAGACAAGGTAATCTATCAGTAAGACAGATTGATAAAATTACCACTTTAGTTGTTGGAACTTTCTGACTGTTCACTCGATGGCACATCCCCATTGTGGGTTTCATGGCAGCGAAGGGCTCATTCAATGGCAAACCTCATTGACAACACTGGGACCCGAAGATTCCGCTGCTGGCTAATGGTGGTTCATGGAAAATCCTACCCAATGTCTGTAAGATAGAAGGATTAGTCATTAAGAATCACAATGATCTGGACATCAACAGATGAGCAAACATCAAAGGGCTGAGAGTCAATAAAAGTCAAGATGCAAGTGCCAGGATTCTTCCATCCCACATACCAGCCCATTGATCTAGGTAGGCATTCTGGGCTTGAGTGGGAGCCCCTCCTTTGCCTACCAATGATATTTTGCCATATCACTTGGGGTATGTTTGATGGACTGTCAAAGAAGATCTCAATCCATAGCCTAAGTGTGCCAAATTGGAATGTCACAATCCCTCCATCTGGAAAAGCACATACCAAAAACCCCACTGGCAATCTGACAATTATCTGCTCAGCTACCGTGAGGACAAAGGCATTGGTGCTGGGACTCACTGCTCTCACTACATTCCATCTCCTCCTACACCTCTGTTTAGGGAAGATCAAAGCTTTTCCCCTCAAGAGGCTGTAAAGAAATTCCCATAAGCCAAACCTGGATTTGTCTAATTTGCAACAGTTCTACTTCTCTGTTTTCATCTGTCCAAATTAGAGCTTGATTAAAAAGTGGCAATCCTAAACTGGAACTAGCTCTTCATAGATGGACAGGAATCTGGAAGCTGTCTATCATTTCACAATCAAAGCCATAACTCAGAAGGATTGCTTCAAAACTGTGGCACTGTGTGTTTGATTCACACTGAGTTGGCCAATCTCCCCAGTTCCTACCACATGAATGGTAGTCCTGTATCCAGCAGGAATAATCCTCATGAAGGGAACGCTCAGATTTAAGTTATTCCATCCTTTTCTGTGTAACAGATTCCTTCTTAGTTTCTCATTTGTGAAACCCAGCATATGTGCTTCTCTGTTATCACATTACTGATAAGACTATGATTACTTTCTCTGTTTTATATTAAATCTGGGAAGAACCAGCTGATGCTGGAAAAAACTAGACTGCTGTCTCCCCCAACAATATTCAGAAGTGATTAGTTTACTGCGCTGACATGAGTCCTAGGTCATCACCTCTCTCGGAGTTCAGAAAGAACATTTAATTTTCAAACATGAATCCCATCAGTCTCCTCTCTTCTCCTTTCCAATCCCACTGCACCGCCCCCCCCCCCCCCCCCCCCCACCCCCCCCCCCCCCCACCACCCCCCCTTCCATTGTGTCTGCCTCCCTCTATCCCCACCTGGTAATGCATTATAGTATATGTTCTTTCACTCTGTGCTATCAATTGAAGTACAATTGAAATGGTGGTGGAGGCAGATATGATAGAGGCATTTAAGAGGCTTTTAGAAAAATACATGAATATGCAAGGAATAAGGGGATATGGACCAGGGGCAGGCAGAAGAGTTTAGTTTAATTTGACACTGTGTTCGGCACAACATTGTGGGCTGAAGGGCCTTTTCCTGTTCTATGTTCAATGTTCTATATGCACTGTAACGTCTCCAGTCCAGAAATCTGTTTTTTGGAAATGCCAGTTGTCCGGGAATATGTTGAGCAGATCTAAAAATTCCCTCAAAGACATCAGCAACATTTTATTCAAGTACTTTGGGAGCATAATCATGGAAGCTACAGTATTTGGATAAGTAAAATGATTGCTTTCTGGTGTTTTATCACTGTTTTAAGTTTCAAATAAATATTTATGTTGAATGTCAAGTACCTGTGCCAGTGTCATTTTATTAACTTCTCAGTGTTGCAATTCCAGCTGATGTTACTACTACACAAGTCAGATTCAAGCCTGAAACTGGGCTTGATAGTTCCTAACTTTTATTTTGTTTTTGAAACTGTGGAGGAAAGTTAGTGAACAAATTCACTAGGGACTGCCAATTAACTTTTAACACAAAGATTAAAACATTTATTGAACAGTGAACTGAACTATAGTATACCAGAAAAAAAAAAGATTGGACAGATTTCAAACAAACAGAAAAAAAAATTCAGATATTCATTATTCCTTCACCCAAGCATGGCTGAGATTTTCTGACCATTCACACCCCGCTGCTGCTGCAAGTGAGGACGGAGGATTTGGTGTTTAGCCAAATCTTTGTTCACTGCAGTGGGAGGAGAAAATCCTGCTGGCATGAACGACCAGAAGATTCCACCCTGTATCTCTAAAGCCACATACAAATGTAGAAAGATATAAACAATTTTCTATGTCATAGAAATCATAGAAACCTGCAGTGCCTTTTTGAAAAGGCTGTGACAATTTACTGAAAACTGTTTGCCATTGTTTCCTGCCTCAGATGGCAGTGAATCATAAAATCCTACAGTGCAAAAGGAGGTCATTCGGCCCATCATTCTGCATCAACCACAATCCCACCCAGGCCCTATCCCCATAATCATAGAACAGAATCCCTACACTATAGAAGGAGGCCATACGACCCATCAAGTCTGCATCGACACCAATCCCAACCAGGTCTTTTCCCCGATTAGCTATTCTGTTAATCCCTCTAACCTATCACATCCCAGGACACTAAGGGTTAATTTAGCACGTCCAGTTAGCCTAACCTGCACATCTAACATCCCATGTATTTACCCTAGTTAAGCCCCCTGACACTAAGTGGTAATTTAGCTTGGTTCACACATCTTTGGACTGTGGGAGGAAACCCACACAGACATGCGAAAAATGTGCAACTCTACAAAAGACAGTGACCCAAGCCAAGAATTGAACCCGGGTCCCTGGTGCTGTGAGGCAGCACTGTGCCGCCATGTCACCCACAATGCCTACCTTATTGGGGTGATGGTTCTTTTAAGGATCAATCTGCAGAGTAAAGGTCACATGACCTGGGGAACCAATCGGGGAGCAGGGTGGGGGATCACCATGATAATTGTGTGCTTCTGCACTGAGAGTCACCTCAGGAGCTGATTGCAGCCATATGGCTGTAAGTCTCTGTGTAGTTTTAACTTTTAAATAATGGGTTGTGTTTTCCCTAAACTGGTGAATGAGCATCTTTACATTAGGCGACAAAAGTAAAAAAAAAGACCCTCAGACTGAGAGCATCCAGTTTACATTTAGGTTGAGGAAAGAAAAGAGTGCTGAACAAGAAGCTTCTTTTTGAACAGATAGATCCATTTGACTCCTCCATGGAGAACTGGAGACAATATGTAGAGCACTTTGAGTATTACTTGCACATGAATGAAATGGAGGAGGAAACAAAGTGCAAGGCAATATTCCTGAGTGTGTGTGAGTTCAAGCACCTACAGAAGAAACACAATGCACTGATGAAAGAGAAAGAGCAGCTAATAATGGAACAAGATGCCCTCCTGGAGACCAATGATGAACTTAGATGTGTGCAAATGCAACAGAAATTCCTGAACATACCAGATACAGCATTTGCTTGGGGCTGTGAGACTTATAATCTGATTCGTAGTCTCATAGCCCCAAGCATGCCTGACTCCAAATCATTCACTGACCTCAAGGAATGGGGAAGCCACACTTCCAGCCTAAACCATCAGTTATACTCCAGAGATTCAAGTTTAATTCAAGGGGAGAGTCCCAAGTGAAATAATTGCAATTTATATCACTAAATTGAAACAGGGCCATCTTGAATGATATGTTACGGGACTGATTGGTCTACAGCTTGAATAATGAGATGATTCAATGGCAATTAGCTGCAGAGATTGATATGAATTTTAAATGAGAAATGGAGGTAGTGCTGGCAATGGAAAGTGCTGAAAGAGATGCACAAGAGTTATAGACCATGCACAATGCTTCTGTTCACCAGTTGTGGTGGGAACCTGCAGTAAGCAGTGACTTCAAAACCAAAGAGGTAAAAATGAGGCAGGAAATAAACTCATCCACAAATAAGATAAGGAGATTTACAAGAGACAATCAATCAACAAAGTTTAAAGCAGAATGTTACCAATGTAGAGATAACTATTCCCCTGAATCCTGCAGGTATAAGGAGGCTGTTTTTTTTTGCTCTATGAGAGGCCACTTAAGGCATAGATGCAGAGCTAAGTCAAATCTACTGAACAGCTGATTAAATAATGTGTCATCACTGTACAATGTGGAGGAGTCTGGCACCAACGATTTAAATATTCACTCATTGTTTAACATAAAAGTGGGCAAGATAGCCCTATTATTGTAATGCTGTGGGTAAATGGGAAGCCTCTTCAGTGATTAGCACTACTGCCTCACAGTGCCAGGGGCATGGGTTCAATTCCGGCTTGGGTCGCTGTGCGGAGTCTGCACATTCTCCTCGTGTCTACGTGGGTTTTCTCTGGGTGCTCCTGTTTCCTGTCTGAAAGCTGGTTAGGTGCATTGGCCATGCTAAATTATTCCTCAGTGTACCCAAACAGACGCTGGAGTTTAGCAACTAGAGGATTTTCACAGTAACTTCATTACAGTGTTAATGTGAGCCTATCTTGACACCAATAAATAAATAAACTTTGAACTTTAAAACTTATACTGCAAAAACAATAAAAATAGTGGGCATTGCAATGGTATCTGTAAGCTATGAACAACAGTCTGCCCATAGTTTACAGTTGGTCCCACAGATCATAATGACAGATGAAGGAACAAGCCTTCTCAGCCATGATTGACATAAGGAAATCAAGTTAAATTGGACCGAGATTTTCCAGGTGTGGGAAGGAGAACTGCTCAAACTTATGAACAAATACGAGAGTGTCTTCAAAGATGAATTAGGCAAAATAAAAGGCATGTGAGCGAATATGTATGTGCGCCCAGAGGAAGTCCCCCAATTCTTTATGGAGACACCCGTATCATATGCTTTATCATGGAAAATAGACAGTGAATTAAAATGATTGGAAGAATTAGGCATTATCCAGCCACTTCAGTTCTCAGGATGAGCAGCACCCATAGTTTCTGTATAGAAACTGGACAAGACCTCCTTGTTTGTGGTGATTACAAGTTAACAGTTAATGGAGCTGCCAAATTGGATAAATATCCAATCCTGAAGATTAAAGCTGGCTGGAAGTCATTCTTACACAAAGCTGAATATGTGTCACACACATTAACAACCTGAGTTAGACAATACTTTCCGAGGTTATGTCACCATAAACATACACAAAGGACTGTTCCAATAAATGCGCCCGCCTTGTGACGTGTCTTCCGCATGTGTAATTTTCCAGAGGACAATGGTCCTCTGCAGGATCCATTGCAGGGGTTATCATGAATTGTGGTATACCTTAACGATGCTGAGCATCTAGCTAACTTCAGGGAGGTGCTAAAGAGATGTCAAGAGGCTGAGGTTCACCTCAAGAACAAAAAATGTACTTTTCAAGCCACTGAGGTAACATGGCTGGGGTACTGTGTCAATGCACAAGTATTACTCCATGGAAGACAAAGTCAAGACCATAAAAGAGTCACTGGCCCCCAAACCACATCTGAACTCAAGTCATTTTTGGGAATGGTAAATTACTATGAGTGTTTTTATTAACCAAACCTGTCCATGTTATTGGCCCCCTTGTATATGCTGATAAAGAAACAACAGCATTGAATGTGGAAGACAGCACAGAAAGGAGCTTTTAACAGAGTAAAACAATTGCTGCATTCTTCAAACTTGTTGTTATATTTTTACCCATCTAAGAAACTAGTATTGACATTGCTTCTCTGTCGATGTGTTATTTCCCATGAGATGGACGATGGATATGAAAAGCCAACAGGCTATGTCTCTGGAACTCACTCAGAGGCTGAAAAGACTACTCACAAATTGAGAAAGAAAGATTATTAACAGATTTTGATGTCAAGAGATTCCACCAATGCTCATATGGGAGGCACTTTACCATCGTTTCTAACCACAAACCGCTCTTGGGTCTTTGTGAATCTCCCATAGTCTGTACACTGCAGAGAGCACTGATGTGAATCTCATTAAAAGTCTGCATGTGGGGCCATTCCCACATGAAAGACTGACAGCATAGAGCTGAGTGGGTCACTGAGCACGTGACAATCTGTCATACTCAGGGGAGCTCAACTGTAGTCATCCCTGTACTAGGCAGAGAGTTGGGTTCATCCGGGCATCTCAAAGATGAAGATGTTGGCCAGAAGTCACATGAGGTGGCCTGGTGTTGAACATCAAGAGCCTAGTCAAGCACTGTGGACAGTGTCAATTGCAACAAATGTTGCCTGCTGCAGCTCTGCCGCACCCTTGTGAATGGCCTGGCCAATCATGGGTACGAGTTCATATTGATTACTTTGGACTATTCATGGGCACAATGTTTCTGCTCATTGTTAATGCACACTTCAAGTGGATGGATGTTTCTGAGGTGAAGCCTGATACATTGCATGCTACCATTGAAAGGTTACTCCAATGTTTTTCCACTCATGGAACACCTGAAGTAAAAGTGTCTGACGATGGAACCATATTTACAAATGCTCTGTTTCAAAATTTCACCTCATCCAATGGTCTTAAGCACACTAGAACTGTGCTTTACCACCTAGCATCCAAAGGACTAGCTAAGCAAGCTGCCCAAACTTTTAAGTCTAGCCTGAAGAAGCAGTCAGGAGGGACCCTGGAGACCAGAATCTCATGATTCCCTTCTGGGCTATAGGACCACTCCATCTGCAACAACAGGAGTCCTGTCAGCAGAGTTATTAATGAATCGTTGTCTCAGAACGAGAATGAGCCTCATGTTTCAAATTTGCCAGGGTGGACAGAGGCTGGCTAAAGCTGTCAGAAGTCATAATTCAGGACAGTCAACAAGGCTGTTTATGGTGGATGTATGTGTGGAATTTGGCAGTGGATCAAGTTGGGTCCCTGGAATCATTGTTGTTAAAACTGGACTCCTGTCTCATCAAACGGATGTAGAAGGAAGGATCTTCCAAAAACACATTTGAGGAAAAGAGATGCCCCAGCAACCAATTTTGCTATCAGGAAATGTTGCCGATTGTTTTAGCACTGAAGTGCCTGGTCATTCTGTGGCAAGCACAACTGATATCTCCATGGATACAGATAGAACTGAACTGTCTGTTCCTGAAGAAGCATCTGTCATTGCGGTTTTGGCTGACAGGTGTAGGAATTACACTGCTCCACAAGGATTTCGAGACCCCCTGAAAGACTTGATTTATAATTGACGAAATTCATGTACTAAATGTTTCATTATCTGGGACTGTGCAAATTTATTATTGACATTTGTATAAAGGGAGAGCTTGCTAGCTCAGAATAATTGAGAGCAGCTTTATGACTTTAGAAGTCTCCAGAACGTAAATGGGCAGAAACTCAATCTGGGCCCAACTATGTCTAATGTCAAACCTACACCAATACATTTCTATTTTGAGTCCAAAACATTTAAGTTTCAAATCCTGTACCAGTCTTGCATGTCAGGCATAGCATATTTAAGAACTTACAATCAGAGGAGCTTTTCAATTTTTCATGAAACATTTTGATTTTGATTTTATTTGATTCATTACTGTCACACATATTAGCATACAGTGAAAAGTATTGTTTTTTGCACACTCTCAGACAGAGCACACTGTTCATAGAGAAGGAAATGAGAGAGTGTTACAGCCGTAGCTAGGGTGTAAAGAAAGATCAACTTCATGCAAGGTAGGTCCATTCAAAAGTCTGATGGCAGCAGAGAAGAAGTTATTTTAGAGTCAGTTGGTATGTGACCTCAGACTTCTGTATCTTTTTCCTGACGGAAGAAGGTGGAAGAGAGCACGTCCAGGGTGCGTCGGATCCTTAGTTATGCTGGTTGCTTTGCTGAGGCAGTGGGAAGTGTAGACAGAGTCAATGAATGGGAGGTTGGTTTGCATGATGGATTGGGCTACATTCATGACCTTTTGTAATGCCTTGTGGCCTTGGGCAGAGCAGGAGCCATGCCAAGCTGTCATACAACCAGAAGGATTGCTTTCTATGGTTCAGAACTTTTATACCACATAATTTGTTTACATGAATGTGATGCCCAGAGTAACTGACAAAAGAACACGAGGAGAGTTGAAAGAATGGCAGCATGGTAGCACAGTGATTAGCACTGCTGCCTCACAGTGCCAGTGACCGGGGTTCATTTCCCAGCTTGGGTCTCTGTCTGTGCAGAGTCTGCACATTCTCTCTGTTTGCATGGGTTTCCTCTGGCTGGTCTGGTATCCTCGCATAGTCCAAAGACATGTGAGTTAGGTTGGTTGGCTATGATAAGTTGCCCCTTAGTGTCAGGGGAACCAGCAAGGTAAATGCTTGGGGTATGGGGATAGACTATTACTTACGGGGCGAGAAACTGCAGCAGGCGACGGTGCAGAGGGACCTCGGGGTCCTTGTGCATGAGTCGCAAAAACCCAGCTTGCAGGTGCAGCAGGTGGTCAGGAAGGCGAATGGGATGCTGGCCTTCATAGCGAGGGGGATTGAATATAAAAGTAGGGAGGTCTTGCTGCAGCTGTATAGGGCATTGGTGAGGCCGCAGCTGGAGTACTGTGTGCAGTTTTGGGCGCCGCACCTGCGCAAAGATATTTTGGCCTTGGAGGGAGTGCAGAGGAGGTTTACTAGGCTGATACCGGAGTTGAGGGGGTTGAGCTATGAGGAGAGGCTGAATAAACTGGGCTTGTACTCGTTAGAGTTTAGAAGAATGAGGGGAGATCTCATTGAGACGTATAAGATGATGAATGGGATGGATAGGATAGAGGTGGAGAGACTCTTCCCGCTCAAAAAAGACAGTAGGACTAGGGGGCACAGCCTCAAGATAAAGGGGAGGCGGTTTAGAACGGAGTTGAGGAGGAACTTCTTCACTCAAAGGGTGGTGAATCTCTGGAATTCTCTGCCCGTTGAAGTGGTGGAGGCTGCCTCGCTAAATATTTTTAAGACGCGGGTTGATGGGTTTTTGATAGGAGAGGGGATTAAGGGTTATGGGGAGAGGGCGGGAAAGTGGAACTGAGCAGCGACAGATCAGCCATGATCTTATTGAATGGCGGGGCAGGCTCGAAGGGCTGGATGGCCTACTCCTGCTCCTATTTCTTATGTTCTTATGTTCTTATTAGAGCCTTGGTGGGATTGTTGTTGGTACAGACTTGATGGGTCAAATGGCCTCTTTCTGCATTGTAGGGATTGTGTGATGATGATTTTAATCATTTTTAGGCAATGAGTTGCAACCTGGAATTTCCAACCTGGAAGAATGGTGGAAGCTGACAATAACACAAGAACGTCAGAAATAGGAGAATGAGTAGGCAGTCCAGGTCCTTGATCCTGTTCCGCTTTTTTCACAAAAATCATGGCTGATGCTCTGGCTTAACTCCCATCCCCATATTGCTTGATCCCCTTGGTGTACACAAATCTGTCAATCTTCGACTTGACTGTATTCAACAACTGAGCATCCGCAGCCTTTTGAGGTAGAAAATGACAAAGCGAAGAAATTTCTCCTCTTCTCAGTCCTAAAGATCCAACCCTTCACCCTCAGATGATGACCCATAATTCTAGAATCTGCAACTGAAGGAAACAGCCTCTCAGCAAATACACTTAAAGTTCTCTATATACACTAGGAAAGGAAAAAGAAAAGGGCTATGGCAAAAGAGGGACTAATTAGGTACGATGGACTGACTGAAACCCTTTGTGTGAAGTATTCTGTGGTTCTTAGTGTATTAATTTGGTGGTACTAATTTGCTAGGTTGAATAGGAAGCACTTCTTATATTTCACAATATTTTTATTCTCTCCAATTTGTAAAAACCTACATTGAAATTTAGGATCAAACATGTTCCCTTTCTTAAAAACAATTTTGCAATATTGCAATGATTGCTTGCATGTTAAAACATTTTTTGGTGAAATCCCTGTGGTGTAGTTATACAAATCCATTCCATGTTTCCTGCCATGTACCATTTATTAAGTGATTGGTACAGCTATGGTGTAAGCTGGGAGCACATGACTAAAGAAGAACATGTAATGAATGATATATGCAAAACAGGTTCACTTCCTGAAAATGATTGTTCTCCAGCAATAAATTAGATGGGATTACTTCATGTCCTTGCTATTCTTAGCTATCATTGAATCCCTGGGAATGGCCATAAGAAGGAATAGAAATGCCCACGTGTAGGCTGGGCTGGTGAACAGTCCTCTGTATCTCAAAACCGATCTGCACTTGCCATTTCCTAATTTTTTCCAAATCGAGTACAAGCTCCAAAACAGAGAGCCTGGATATCCATTTGCACTTGTGGGAATGCTACTAACTGTTGCCTGCACCCAGATTCATATACCTCGCCCGAATTCGACCGCCCAAACGTGCAGTCAAAAAATTACCCATGCCCTTTCTAACAAAGGCAGGAGGGAAGGTCACTCACATTCACCTCAGGGGGAGCCAACCCAATGAAGATGAACATATTCTTCTTCGCATGGGCCCCTGGGAGGCGCTATTCACAGTGCTTAAAGGAATGAAGGAACATTTTTCAAATTATACTTTGCTGAGTTAGGAAGATAATTTGAAGCTTCATTCAAAAATGACTTTCGAATAGTCAGATAACAACTGCAATTGTTTAAATGACAAGAAGTGAAGAATTTAAACATTTAATATTTATAAAATGGCACTTAAAATATGAATTATATGTATAACATATATACGCAAATAAAATTAAATGTGGATGTTTAAACAGTTAATACATCCTTATTTATTAACTTAAAGGACAACTGAATTGCATTCACAAATATTAATGCATTCATTGGCAAGTATAATGAGTGTACTGAACACTTGCATTTAAGAGGTTAAACCTTTGAGGTGCGAAGAAAGAATCTAACCAAAACCTGCCAGCCAGTTTGGACCAAAGTCCCGAATCAGTGAACTGTTCTTCTTGGATGCACTAGGTAATCAATTTGACAGATTGGTGTTGATGTAAACACTCTGAGCCTATGGCACAGCACTGGAACAGATCTTCTCCTACATTCCTCCGAAAGCATTCTCTGGGGCTTGAACGAACTCCTAACACTGCCTATCAAACACAATCGTTAATTACTGAAGGATAAAAGGTACAAATTCATTAAAACAATGCACTGACCTGTGAGGCTGACATCTTTCTCCGGAGAACATTGCAATAACTGACAGACAATTTGCTTTCAGACACTTTAAAATAATATATGAGCTCACATCTTGACAAACATTTACCCCCTAAAGGACCAGTGGAAGCACTTTATAAGCCCTGTTGTCACAACATGAATCATGTAAGCCACTAAAATGTGGCTTTTGCAAGGTGAAAAAATAGGGGGAAATTGAAGGAGGTCAAAAAAAAGGCATGCAGCCCAAATTGGATCATAATGAAATAGAATAATAAAACAATAACAATGATTTTAAAAATCATTTTACGTCAGCTAAGTGATTCATGAAATGGATACAGGCTGTTGAACTTAACGATGTTCACTGATACTTCAAAGTTCTTGGGTCCAAATTGACACATGGACTTAACTGATTCTGCACTGTAAGTTTGACAGGAGATTGGAGGAAACCCAAGGAAACAAGGAAAACTCAGTTACAGAACTTCCAATCACCCAATACAAATCAAACAACAGGTTAGGGAGGGAGGGGCAAGAGGATGAAACTCTCTAATCCAGTCAGAAGCAGTATAGGCTGGTCAGCAACTAAGGTGTAAATTGCTAATGATTCCTTTAATAGTACTCACGGGGGATGCTTCCTACTGTTGGGCGCATGTTCGGCTGTGTGTGTTTAAGAAAGGGCATTAGCTGAAATGTGAGTTTAAAAATGGCAGGGTTGGCATTTTCAAAACATAGAAAATAGGGGCAAGCGTGGGCGATTTGGCCAAATGAGCCTCCTCCGACATTCAACGTGATCATGGTTGATCCTTTATCTCAACAACATATTTCTGCACTTTCCCCATACCCCTTGACACCTATAGTGTCTAGAAATTTATCTAGCTCCTTCTCAAATACATGCAGTGACTTGGCTTCCAATGCTTTCTGAAGTAGAGAATTCCACACATTCACCACTTTCTGAGTGAAACAACTTCTCCTCATCTGAGTCCTAAATGAGACTGTGACCCCTTGTTCTAGACACCATAGCCAGAGGAAACAACATCCTTGCATCCAGTCTGTCCAGCCCTCTGAATTTTATACATTTCAGTGAGATCCCCTCTTATTTTTCTAAACGTCAGTGGATACAAGCTCATTCAACCCAATCTCTCCTGATATCACAATTCCTGCAATTAGTCTAGTGAACCCTAGCTGCAATCCCTCAATGGCAAGTATATCTCCTCTCGGGTACAGGTAAGGGGACTAAAATTACACGCAGTACTCCGGGTGTGGTCTCGACAAGGTCCTGTACAGCTGCAATAACTTAGTGTTACATGCTGACTAACATCAGAAACTGCCTATACACTGCATGCTGTGATGCACACTTCTAACATCCATACTAACAGCCACGCCAAGAAGGGAAAAGCAGTAAAACGGGGTAGTAAGAGTACTGGACTGAACTGGTCTTGAATACTTTGAAATGGAATACCAGTAAAACAGGAAAATAGGAATACTGGTGAAAGCAGCTTTTTTCTTCTGGGTAGCAATTAGCAATTAGCCACAAGACGCCAATTTGGTTCCAGAGGCCACAACTTTACCGCCCAGTCCCACAGGGAAATTGGAGTGGGCGAAAGCAGGCAATGGGAAAGTCCGTTAACCTCTGGTGGGATTTTACAGCTTCAGGACGAGTGAGGCTGTAAAATCCTTCAAGTTCCGAAATTGCAGGTGCTACATGGTAAATTTTGAGGTCAATGACTTTTGATCTTCAGAATGTTAACTAAAGGAAATCTTAACTCATTCAATATTGTATGAGCTGTCAGACCACACTAAGAGGTTAGCTAGCAGGTCAAGAGAGATGATGGAGATAAACAGGAGGCTGAATCTATATGTGTAGTTGATGTTGTCAAGGCGCAGTTAGGAGATAGGTCACAGATCAACCCATGATCTCAATGAATAGCAGCAGCATGTTTTCAAAGGATCCAGTGTTCTACTCCTGTTCCTCTGTTTCCACACTCCTATGGGGAAGCATATAAATGAGAAAAAGAAGGCAGCCAAGGTTAGTTCTTTAGGGAGCTTCAGTAATAACAATGTGGGGGCAGGAAGAAAGGCAATTTTAATTGTGCCATTATTTCTACTTATGTTTTAGCTCAGATGTTTTTTGAATTATGAAGCTTGTTTTCCGTTCCATTTACCACAGCAACCTTATTTTCAGTTGCCAATTCAGATGCTGGAAGAAATTTTTAAAAGGAAAGAAACAAAGTACAAGTCTGCAAAGATTAGTGGTAGGTCAGAAGATTGGATAGATGGGGTTAGAATTACTCACTTGACCTGTGCTGGGTCAGTTCGCTTGATGGTCACTTCCAAACAGCACTGTGCCGATTCCTGAATGACTTCCCACACTGTAAGCAACACGCATTCATATTGGACGTCAACAGTGCAAAGGATAGGGAATTTAGCAGATTGGCCAAAATACATCGAGACCTTGGACTGCACCATTGTAACTGTACCTATTCATACCTAACCAGAGGAGAATCATTTAACCGCTTTTGTGGTGCCGTTCACTATGCGGTTTGCATAGTCACCCTCAAGCTTATCGCCCCATCTACATTCCATGTCTTAGTCCAGGGTGTCAGCACTCCTAAAGAAATATGAATCATCTGGTGACCTTGATATAGCAGACCACTGTATCGAATCACCCAATGCTGCACCTCACACCAGATAGGAGATAACAACAGCAGGACTCAGTTTTACTAATGTCTTTTAGGGAAGGAAATCTGCTGTCCTTACCTGGTCACCCACATGTGATTCCAGAGTCACAGCAATGTGACTCTCAACTGCCCTTTGCAATGGCCCAGCAAGTCATTCAGTTTCAAGAGCACCTAGGGATGGGCAATGAATGTTGGCCAGCCAGTGGTGCACACATCTCACGAATGAATAAAAAGCTCTGGCTAGATGTGCTGGATCCTCATTCACTGTCTTGGAGCAGCCCAAAAATCATCGACATTCAATCACCCATCATTTTCCCAGTCACCTGCTCCATATAATGAAGATATCACTGTAAAGGAGAACAAAACGCAGCATCAATAACAAACTAAAAAAACAATGCCAGCAGCATGGAGAACACAACACTTCTAATCCCGTTAAGACCACAGAACTGGAGAAAGCCATTTCAAGGGCCTGAAATGCGGCAAAGCAACAGGCAATGACAGAAGTCCTGAAACATCTTCATCCCTGTGCTCAAGCACACTCAAAATTCACTAGCTCAATTACACCCCCAGAAGTGTGGCATATGGCAAAAATTACTGTCATACCAAAACACGGGAAAGATCTCACATAGACAGCCAGCTGTTGACCAATTTCACTGCTTTCTGTGTACTTTTGCTCTTTAAGCATCTTATCCTGCAATGCATATCTCCAGACATACAGGCCAACCTTAATCTTGATAAAGCTGGTTTCCTTCCAAGACACAAGACTTGTGATTAAGCTTTGGCACTCACCAAGTACATCAAAAATGGCTGACAAGAAACCTGAATATAAGCACAGTGCTACTGGACCTCCCAGCTGCCTATGATAGGGTGTGGCACACTGACCTGCTCTTAAACCTGTCCAGAGTGCTTCCAACCTGGGTCAGGACAGCTGTGGGAACAATTCTTCACAACAGATGATTCAGGTCCAAATTCAGAGTGCATGGAGAAGACAGGCCAATGGACTTGCACAAGGCTCACTGCTTGCCCCAACACTGTTCAACATGTATACAAATGATCTGTCAGCAACTACATCCCACAGGTTGATCTACACTGATGACACCTATTGTGTCAACCAAACTCCATCCTTTTTCATTTCTGTGCAGATAGTTAACAAAGATATTACCAAGTTGACAGACTACTGAAGCACATGCCGTCTCATGTTAAATCTCTCTAAAATCATATCCCATATGTTGCCTGTGCCAAAACAAAAGTAATATCTCTATGGATGATCATTGTCCTAACCCAACATACTTTGGAGTGACTCTAGTTAGGATTCTATGCCTCCAGAGACAATTGAAGAAAACAAAAGCCAGTGTCAAAACCAGAAACAGCCTACTACCAAAACTTGTTGGATTTAGGTGGGGTACTCCTACCATAATGCTTCAGAGCTCAGCATTTGCTCTATCATACGTTAGACACACACACACACACATACACACAAGCTTGTTGAAGCTGAATTGAATGCAAAAGTGCCCATCATAATTGGAACTCTCCACTTACCACCTGTCCCCTGGCTTCCAGTTCTTGCAAACATCACTCCCCTACGCATCTGCCTGACAAAACTCACAAGCTGTTTGAATCCATCTGTGCTACACCTCACCTACCACTCCATGGTGACCTGTTCAAACAACCTATCTCCCACCTCAGCACATCACATGGTGCACCTTTTCTGTGCAAGATTCACCAGCCAACATACTTTGGATTGCAGAATGGGAATCATGGAAAGTCATTAACAAATCCCCTGTGACAAACCCCATCTGTCAAATGGCAGGTTTTGAACTACCATGGTGACAGTAATCATTGTTAAATAGGTTCAGGATGGCCAGGACCCTGTGCAGCCAAGGGGGAAGCAGCAAAGTGAAAAGCAATTTTACTTAAGACATTCAACATCCTATATCGCAGGAGACAAATTTATAACTTAAGTATACTTACACTTGCCAAGTTATGATGCCTCCGCCAACCTTCCAAAGGCGTCTTCCAACATGAAGGCAGCACGGCTTACTGACTGTGGAGGTAACCACACAATAATACGTGTACAATACAGGATCTTTTCAAGTTATTTGTGGAGACATTTGCCACAGTTCTCAGCTGGCTACACACAGATGCATCCTACAAGTGACAGAATACATTTTTCCCAGAAAAATGCTTTCACTGCTTTCTAGTTGAAAGGAAGCACACAAACAAGAGGAGACAACATTTTTCTTTTGAGGCAGTGCTTTCACAAGTTCAGAAGGTAGTAGATGGAATGCAGTTGGTTCTCCAGGCCATATGTACCATGTCATGTATCATTGGATTAAGATAATAGTTATTAAATGAATGTTTAGGAGATCTATGACCACTACTAGCAAACCAACCAGAATGCTGATCATATACCTTTGTTGACATCCTTCTATCTGCAGGAGATGATGGGAATAATGACCCAGGGGCTTGGTGAAGTCAGGTGAGATCAGATTTTGCAGTACTTTTGATGGCTGAATAAAACAATCCCAGAAAAGTAAAGTTTGTTACAATGCATGAAGTTGTCCCTTACCAATGGTGTTGGATACTCTCTGTGTTCGCAGGGCTGCCCATGATAGCTCCATATTGCACCAATCTATAATCACACTACAATTCAATGGAGGAAGCAAACTGGAAAAATCCTCTTGAGGGACTATAGTCCACTTAGCCAAAGTTTAAGCCTGAGTCTGAAACCGAATTTGGTTTTGATAGCAGAATTGACCTATCTGTGCTGCCATGTGTAATAGCCTTGATTTAGTGAGGTGCAGGATAGAAAATGAATGTTGCAGAATTCAGGAAAATGATAAATACCAAAGAAGGGTCATTTTGCAGTAACAAAGTCTTGGACACAGAGGGTGGGATTTTATCCTCTCACCACCACCTCCCCTCCACCCCCATGGCATGTTTGACAGCAGAGGAGGCAGTCCGCTATTGGCTGGTGAAGGGATCTTCTAGTCCGACCGCTATCAACAAATTTTCCCATTGTTCACATCCTCCACCACCAGAGTGCCCGGGATGGGGGTTCACCATCAATGGGACCAGAATGTCTTCCCGAATCTGCCTACAGGTTTCCAGCAGTTAAAATGAATGGATGAAAAATCACGGAAAAAGCAGGTGGAATTTTCCTATACTCCACATGCAGCATGCAAGTTCATTCCAACGGCACGAAGTATAGAAAAATTTTGCTTTAATACATCCGCTGCCAACTGAAATGGTCATCTCCCTTTAAAGAAAGTTACTTGAGCAAGCTGGGTCCCAGGACTTCTATGCACCCATACCATGAGTTTTATATAGCTGCAACATTCAGCATGGGCTCCTCATCAGTTACTTTGTTCACTTATATAAGGCCAATTTAATAATCTTCACCCAGCCCATAAAATTGCAACACTGCAAAATTGGGCCACAGATGTGTTAAATTCGGACAAAACGACTGGGTTTTGTCATGCCCGGAAGGTCCTCCACACATAATCGTGGAGGACAAATATCAGAGCACAAAAACGAGAGTAAGTATAGGCCATTCGGCCCCTCAAACCTGCTCCACACCTGGTAAGAGCATAGCTAATCTGATTGCAGCCTCAATTCCACCTTCCAGCCTGTCCCGCACCATCCTAGACTCCCTTATCAAAAATCTGTCCAATGCAACCTTGAATATATTCATTGAACCAGCCTTAGCCATTCTCTGAAGTAGAGAATTTCAGAGTAACAACCCTCCAAAAACAAATTGTCCAAATTTCTGCCTTTAATTTGAGATCCCTTATCCTGAAACTGTTCCCTCTAGTCCTGGATTCCTCTGAAATTAGATTTCTAGTTGATGTTATTAGCTCACGCTAAATAAAACCAGCAGGATTTACTCCCATTTTCCCATAAATTCGGAACTTAGAATTTTTTTGGGAGAATCCCATCCAATATCTCCTCATTTGCCAATGACACAAAGCTGGGTAGGAAGGTGAGCGATGAGGAGGATGCAGAGATGCTTCAGCATGATTTGGACAGGCTAAGTGAGTGAGCAAATTCATGGCAGATGCAGTATAATGTGAATAAATATGAGATTATCCACTTTGGTAGCAAAAGCAGAAACACAGATTATTATGTGAAGGGCTATAAGTTAAGAGAGGGGAATGTGCAACAAAGCCTTGGTGCCCTCATAGACCAGTCACTGAAGGTAAGCATGCAGATGCAAAAGGCATTACGAGACAATGGTATGATGGCCTTCATTACGAGACGATTCGAGCACAAGAGCAGGGATGTCTTGCTCCAATTATACAGAACCATGGTGAGACCACACCTGGAGAATTGTGTGTAGTTTTGGTCTCAGAGAACAAACAAAGAACAAAGAAAATTACAGCACAGGAATAGGCCCTTCGGCTCTCCAAGCCTGCACTGACCGTGCTGCCCGACTTAACTAAAACCCCCTACCCTTCTGGAGACCATATCCCTCTATTCCCATCCTATTCATGCACTTGTCAAGATGCCCATTAAAAGTCACTACCATATCTGCTTCCACTACCCTCCTCTGCAACAAGTTCCAGGCGCCACTACTCTCTGTGTAAAAAATCTGCCTCATACATCTCCTTTAAAATTTGTTCCTCACACCCTAAACCTGTTCCCCCTAGTAATTGACTCTTCCACCCTGGTAAAAGGCTTCCGACTCTCTACTCTATCCATGCCCCTCATAATCTTGTAGACTTCTATCAGGTCTCCCCTCAACCTCTATCATTCCAGTGAGAACAAATCAAGCTATTCCAACCTCTCCTTATAGCTAATGCCCTGCATACCAGGCAACATCCTGGTAAATCTTTTCTGTACCCTCTCCAAAGCTTCCACATCCTTCTGGTAGTGTGGTGACCAGAATTGAACACTGCATTACAAGTATGGCCTAACTAAGGTTCTATAAAGCTGCAACATGACTTGCCAATTTTTAAACTCAATACCCTTGTCTAAGGAAGGATACTCTTGCTGTAGAGGGAGTGCAGAGAAGGTTTACCACACTGATTCTCAGGATGACAGCACTGATGTATCAGGAGAGATTGAGTTAGCATTATGTTCGCTGGAGTTCAGAAGAACAATGGTGGTCATTTTCCAAAACTCTTTGAACTCTGGGCTGGTTCCTACAGAATGGAGGGTAGCTAATGTAAGCCCGCTATTTAAAAAGGGAGGTAGAATGGAAACAGAGAACTATAGACCCGTAAGCTGAACGTAAGCAGTAGGAAAGTTGCTCGAGTCCATTATTAAGGACTGCATAGCATGGCATTTGGAAAGCAGCGAAATAATCAGATAAAGCCAGCATGAATTTATGAAAGGGAAATCATGCTTGACAATTTATTGGAATTCTTTGAGGGTGTACCAAGTACAGTTGACCAAGGAGAACCAGTGGACATGGATCATTTAGATTTTCAGAAACTTTCAACCAGGTCTCACATAGCAGATTACTATGCAAAGATAAAGTGTGTTAGATTGCAGGTAGCATCTTGAGATGGATAGAAAGCTGGTTATCTGACAGGAAGCAAAGAGTTGGAATAAATGGGTCTTTTTCCAATTGGCAGACAGTGACCAGTGGGATACAGCAAGGATCTGTGCTGGGACCCCAACTGTTCACATTATATATTAATAATTTGGACATGGGAACTAAATTTATTATCTCCAAATTTGCAGATGATACAAAGTTGGGTGGAAGGGTGAGCTGTGAGGAGGATGCAGAGATGCTTCAGCATGATTTGGACAAGCTGAATGAGTGAGCACACGCATGGCAGTCACAGTATAATGTGGATGAATGTGAGGCTATCCACTTCAGTAGCAATACGAGGAAGGCAGATTATTATTTGAATGGGTGTAAATTGAGAGAGATGGACACAGCAAGATCTTGGTGTCCTCGTGCCTCAGTTGCTAAAAGTAAGTGCATAGGCCCAACAGGCAGTAAAGAAGGTAAATCATATATTGGCCTTCATAGCTAGAGGATTTGAGTATAGGAATAGGGATGTTTTGCTGCAATTGTATAGGGCATTGGTGACACCACACCTGGAGTATTATGTGCAGTTTTAGTGTCCTTATCTGAGGAAGGATGTCCTTAACCTAGAGGGAGTGAAATGAAAGTTTACCAGCCTAAATCCCAGGATGACAGGTCTGTCATATAAGGAGAGACTAAGTTGGTTAGGATTATATTCATTGGAGTTCAGAAGAATGAGAAGGGATCTCATAGAAGCTTAGAAAATTCTAACAGGATTAGACAGGCTAGATTCAGAAAGAATGTTCCTGGTGGTGGGAGAGTCCAGAATTAGGGGTGATAGTTTGCAGATAAGGGGTAAATCTCTTAGGATGGAGGTGGGAAGAAATGTCTTCATTCTGAGAGTGGTGGATGTGTGGAATTCATGACCACAGAACGTAGTTGAGATCAAAACATTGTGTGATTTCAAGAAGGAATTAGCTATACTTCTAAGGGCTGATATGGGAGAAGGCAGAATCATGGTATTGAATTTGATGATCATCATGAATGAAGAGAGGCTCGAAGGGCTGAATGGTCCACCCTGCCTCCTATTTTCTATGTTTGTATTAGTGTCATCGCTCATTTGTCATCTGTCACGTTTTGTCCAAAGAAGCTCTGGCAGAAAAGTTAACTAAAAACATGTAAGACAAAAGACAAGAAAAGTAAGAATTAATATTTCTTCCCTCAAGGTTCAGTAAATTTTTAAACGCAGAAATCTTTCCAAAACTTTGTCCTTAGTAGTTTGAAAGGTATGAGCTGTGGGACTCAGCTGTCCTGATTTGAGGATTACATTGAAATTGAATGAGGTAAGCCAAATTAGGACATCTGACTACTGAGTCAGATTAGAGCTGGAACCCTAGAGGATATGACTTTAATGAGTGGAAATGTGGGTATTTATATATCATCAGTTTTAGTCTAAATATAATTCTTTCGGGGATTGATACAACACAAGCTGCTCAAGTATTAACATCAGGCCAACTTTGAGTTTGTTACCATTTTTAGCTTACAAGTACGACTATACTCCTTATACACCTGACTGTGTGGCCAAATTCCCCTCCAATTCGATTTTCAAGTTTACTGACGACACCACCACACTAGATCGGTTCTCAAACAATGATGAGACAGAGTAGAGGGATGAGATAGAGAATCTGGTGAGCTGGTGCGGCAACAATAATCTCTCCCTCAATGCCAACAAAATGAAGGACATTGTCATCGATTTCAGGAAGCATAAAGGAGAACATGCCCCGTCTACATCACTGGGACAAAGTAGAAAGCGTCGAGGGCTCAAGTTTTTAGGTGCCCAGATCACCAAGAACTTGTTCAGGTCCCCCATGCCAACACTACAGTTAAAAAAGCTCACCAACGCCTTTACTTTCTCAGAAGATTAAGGAAATTTGTCATGTCAGTAACAACTCTCACCAACTTTTACAGATGCACCATAGAAAGCATTCTTTCTGGTTATATCGTCGCTTGGTATGGCTCCTGCTCTGCCCTAGACCTCAAGAAACTAACAAAGGTTGTGACTATAGCCCAATCCATCAGGCAAACCAGCCTCCCAACCATTAACTCTGTCTACACTTCCCGCTGCCTTGGCAAAGCAGCCAGCATAATTAAGGACACCACGCACCCCAGACATTCTCTCTTCCACCTTCTTCCTTTGGGAAAAAGATACAGAAGTCTGAGGTCATGTACCCTGCTTCTTCCCTGCTGCTGTCAGACTTTTGAATGGGCTTACTTTGCATTAAATTGATCTTTCTCTACACCATAGCTATGACTGTACCACATTCTGCACTCTCTTGTTTCCTTGTCTATGAATAGTATAGTTTGTCTGTATAGCGTGCAAGGAACAGCAGCTTTCATTGTATGTTAATACATGTGACAATAATAAATCAAATCAAATCAAACCTTCAGAAAATAACTCTATTGCTTTTCATGCTGGTGGAATTGTAAGTTTCCCTTGCACAATAGGCACATGAATCTACACTGATACAATAATTCTCTCAGTGTAGTTTTATAGACTGCTACATTTGATATTAGGAATAAATGGTTAAAGCTGTGGAAGAGAAATCCAAAATTTGGGGACTTTTCCACTGGAACCAGCAAGGTTAAATTTTGCAGAATATTTCAACACAGAAGCAGCCCATTCTGTCCAACAGGTTGCTATCAGTATAAAAGAACTGGAAATCTGAAACAAAAACAGAAAATGCTGGGCATACTCAAAAGATCTGGCAGTATCTGGGAGAGAAACAAAGTTAATGTTCCAGGTCTGTTTCTTTCTCCACAGCTGGCCACATCCTGAAGGACATAACTTAGTGTGGCAGGTGGTGAGAGAACAAGAGGGGAAAACCTGCTTAACCTCAACCATCCAGCTGTCGCAGATGCATCTGTCCATGATAGTACTGGCCGGAGAGATCACCATATGGTCCTTGTGGAGACTAAGTCCTATTTTCACACTGAGGATACCCTTTGCTGTGCTAAATGGGATAGATTCAAAACAGACTTAGCAGCTCAAAACTGGACATTCAAGTGGCCTGGAGCTATCAGCAGCAGCAGCAGAATTGTATTCAACCACAAACTGTAACCTTGGCCTGGATTTACCATGCTTCCTGGTGGGTGTGTCTCTGGCTAGGGTGGAGGGGGCCTGGCGCTGGAAGGCATATAACATGGGGCAGGTACCATCCCATCACCTTCCCACTGACTCCTGAGCTCACCCCTATAATAAGCAGGGTGTGTTGGTTCTGAAATCAGCAGTCCACTCACCATATTCAAGGAGATTTTCAAGACTCAATTAGACTTGATATCAAGCTACATGATCCTGATATTACGTTACCCACATGATAAAACGTTCAACATGAGCAGCTGGATAGGAGCAGGCTGCCTGGTTTTTACCTATCTTCTTCAAAGAGTGGGAAGGAAAGTGGGATTCAATCTTTGGGGGCTTCCCTTTGCAGATCGGGGCAATCCCCTTACAACAGAACACCCGCTTCTTCCTGACACTTACCAGCTTTAAATCCAAACCAGCCACATCCACATCTGTCCCCTCCCCAACTCAGCCCCACACATCCTTCCCTGGCTGTCCAAAACCAACCGTGCCCTAGATCCTTGAATTGAGAATTCTCTGGATCTCTGTAACTCTCCATAGCCTCGGTAGTGGCCATTAACCAGGGGTGTTGCCAGGACTGGTTGAGCTGCTGATCAGCTGGGTAAACCAGCAGCTCTAGATAGCAAGGACTTCCTTCCCAGTGAAGGGCAAAAATCCCACACTGACCTTGATGAGCCCCCCGCCATATCCCTCGTAGCATCTTATAGCTGCAGGGTGGGTCATTGTGGAATAGGTTTTCTCCATGCTGATTTTACCTCCGGTGCTGCAAGCTGTCTGCCCACCCCACCCACTGTGTTATGCACTTACTCATTGCTTGGCATACCCCTTACTCAAACATTACCATCACACTGGGGAATCAAATCCGATTCAACGAGGGGTGTGGGAAAGCATGTCAGGTTTGCATACTTAAAAATAAGATACAACCTGGTGAAGCTACAGCACAGGACTATGTGCATGCTAAGCAGCAGAAGCAGCATGCAAGACAAAGCCAAGCAATCCCCAACCAATGGATACGATCAAAGATCTGCAGTCCAGCCACATCCAGTCATGAATGTTGGTGGACTATTAAACAACCAACAGAAGGTGGTGACTGCACAAATATCCTCATAGAATCATAGAATCCCTACAGTGCAAAAAGAGGCCATTGGGCCCATTGAGCCTGCACCAGCAAAAGTTCCACCTAGACCCTATCCCCGTAACCCCATATGTTTACCCTGCTAGTTCCCTGACACTAATGGGCAATTCAGCATGGTCAATTCACCAAACCTGCATATCTTTGGACAGTGCGAGGAAACCAAAGCACCCGGGGGAAACCACGCAGAGCCAGGGAGAATGTGCAAAATCCCAACAGACAGTTAGCCAAAGCCAGAATCGAACCAGGGTCCCTGGAGCTGTGAGGCAGCAGTGCTAACCACTGTGCCACCATGCCATCCCCAGCAATGAGAGTCCTTTTCACATCACTGCTAAAACATAAGATCATAAGAAATAGGAGCAGGAAGACAAGGTTGAAGCATTTACTACCATCTTCAGCCAGAAGTGCTGAGTGGATGATCCATGTTTGCCTCTTCCTGAGACCCTCAACATCATAGATCACACTCTTCAGTCAATTCAATTCATGATATTAAGAACTGACTGAAGTCACTGGATATGGCAAAACTTTGGGCCCTGACAACACATTTGTTTGTGTGTTAAACAATGCGACAGAAATATTAAAAAAAACTTAATAGACATAAGGACCTTGGACATTCAGAAGATACTGCAAATATAGGAAATTTGGCATGTCAGCTCGACTTTCACCAACTTTTACATATGTACCATAGAAAGCATTCTTTCTGGTTGGTATGGCTCTTGCTCTGCCCAAGAGTGCAATAAACTACAAAAGGGCATGAATGTAGCCCAATCCATCACTGAAATCAGCCTCCCATCTATTGGCTCTGTCTACACTTCCCACTGCCTTGGCAAAGCAGCCAGCAAAACTAAGCACCCCGGACATTCTCTTTTTCTCTTCACACCTTCTTCTGTCGGGACAAAGATACAAAAATCAGAGGTCACATACCAACTGACTCAAGAACAGCTTCTTCCATGCTGCCATCAGGAGAATGGACCTATCTCGCATCAAGTTGATCTTTCTCTACACCCTGGCTATGACTGTAACACTACTTCCTGCACTCTCTCCTTTCTTTCTCTATCAATAGTATGCTTTGTCTACATAGCGTGTAAGAAACAATACTTTTTGCTGAATAACTAATACATATGAGAATCATAAATCCAATCAAATCAAATCAAAAAACCTTAGGCTCAGGCCAAGAACTGGTAGGTTTAAACTTTTCTGTGTTCAATGAAACCTTGCATGCTATCATTGAGAATATTTAACAATTCCAATTTTACTTGGCCACGATTTAACTGCAAGGCCTACTCCAATGATTTTCCATGTCCCTTGCCTTCACCACCACCCTAACACGCACTCTGAGTGCTGGTTGCAAACAATTCTTTCATACATTTACAATCTTCAATCATTTACATAAAAATATTCAGAATAAAAACAAAAAAATACATACTGCATATGATGGAAAGCAGGAACAGAACCAGCACTAGCCTGCGTATCTAGAAAATACTCCAGTGTTTGGTTTACAAATCTCAGACAGTCATAACAAGGCTGAAAGTACAAAAGATTATTAAGCTCTGGAGACTTTACTGTAACTGTAAAATCACTCAGGCCTTGATAGTACAGGCTAGTGCCTTGTTATCACAAGTAACAAGTCAGTGTACATGTTTTTAGTGGTGATTCATACCTGTGCAATGTCTTTTTTTTAAATTAGCCTCAGAAATCTAGGTAACCCAAGGAAAAATATATACTTCTGCCTCCTTCATGAACCCTGGTATACAATCAGAAATAATGAGTCAACTTCCTAACAATAACAATTCCGCATATGAACATATCTCTTCTTGTACATTTCATTACAATTGAGGCTTGCTATAATGGAATGGTATTAGCTTGTTGATTAGTTTTCACTGTGTGAGACAACTTAATTGAATAGTTTGCCTCATAATTGCATTGCAAATTAATAACATGATCTTCCATTATGCATTTTGCTGATAGCCTGCTCAATGTATTATGTGCTTACTGCAGCTTAACTAAGATATACTGATTGAGGAGAAAGTTAAGCAATATGTGACACTATGAGCATCTCTGCAAAATAACAAGTGACTGATAGGTTGAGAGGTGCAATAAATGTCCATCATTCTGTGCAAATTCATGCAATGTTTTCAAATTGATGTTAGTAGTATTTTTAAAAATTAATTCTTTGTGAGTTTTTACGATGTAAACCTCAAGAACTATTTATGCATCAGGGAATCTTAACTTTGATTAGCATATAGTTTACAGTTGCATAGCAACAGCAATTTACTTCCTATAAATATTATATAGAATACTACAGTGCAGAAGGAGGCCATTTGGCCCATCAAGTCTGCACTGACCACAACCCCACCCAGGCCCTATCCCTATAACCCATGCATTTACCTTAGTTAGTCCCCCTGGCAATTTAGGGGGCAATTTAGCATGGCCAATCAACTTAACCCACACATCTTTGGCCTATAGGAGGAAACCAGAGCACCCAAAGGAAACCCACACAGACACAGGGAGAATGTGTAAATGTCACATAGAAGTGACCCAAACCGGGAATCGAACCCAGTGTCTCCTGCCTCAGCCGACAGTGAATCATAGAATCCTACAGTGCAGAAGAAGGTCATTTGGCCCATCGAATCTGCACCAACCGCAATCCCACCCAGGCCCTATCCCTGTAACCTTGTGCATTTACCCTAGTTAATTCGCCTGGCGCTAAGGGGCAATTTAGTGTGGCCAATCAACTTAACCCGCGTGTCTTTGGTCTGTAGGAGGAAACCGGAGCACCCAGAGGAAACCCACACAGACACAGGGAGAATGTGCAAACTCCACATGGACAGTGACCCAAGCCAGGAATTGAACTCAGGTCCCTGGCACTGTGAGGCAGCAGTGCTAACCACTGTGCCACAGTGTCATCAAAATTGAACATTTGTTGCCCTGACCCTTAGCTCTAATCAGGAATTCTTCTGAAGAAAGAAGGAATTTATATTTATACAATGCCTTTCATGGCTTTACAGATAATGGATGAAGTGTGGTTTGGGTGTGGTGATGATGACAAGCTGTTAGCATTGGCCATAATTACCTCTGTGAAAGCAAAGGCAGCTACAGGATATCAGGCATGCTCTGGTCAGCATGGAGATGCTAAAGTTGCAATGTGTCGCACAAATCTCTGACACAGAATGTGCCTCCCGTGGTGCTGTCAGAAATCCATTCAAAAGTTTCATTTTGTTAGGGGGAGGTAGTGGCAGTATAGTGATATTGTCACTGGACCAGAGATCCAGTGTAATACCCTGGGGGCCCAGGTTCGAATCCCACCATGCTAGACGATGAAATTTGAATTCAATTTTCAAAATCTGGGATTAAGCGTCCGATGATGATCATGAATCCATTGTCAATTGATGGCAGCATGGTGGCACAGTGGTTAGCACTGCTGCCTCACAGTTCTAGGGACATGGGTTTGATTCCTGGCTTGGATCACTGACTGTGTGGAATTTGCACGTTCTCTCTGTGTCTGCGTGGGCTTCCTCCCACAGGCCAAAGGTGTGCGGGATAGGTTGATCGACCATGTTAAATTGCCCTTTAGTGTCCCGGGATGCGTAGGTTAAAGGGATTAGTGGGGTAAATATGTGGGGTGACAGGGATAGGGCCTGGAGGGGATTGGTCGGTGCAGACTCGAGGGGCCGAATGGCCTCCTTCGAAACTGTGCAGTTTCTATGTTAACAACTCACCTGGCCTGGCCTACACAGGATTCCAAAGCCATAGCAATGTTGTTGACTCTGGAATGGCCTAACAAGCCATTCAGTTCAATGGTAATTAGGGATAGACAATGCATCCTGTCCCAGTGAGTGACACCCACACCCAATCAATAAAAACAATCTTTTGTTAACAATGTTGTTAATAATATTTGGTGTATAAAACGTAATGTTATAATGACACAAAGCTGGGTGGGAGGGAGGGTGAACTGTGGGGAGAATGCAAGAGATGCATCAGTGTGATTTGGATAAGTTGAGTGAGTGGCAGATGCTTGGTAAATGCTATATAATGTGGATAAATGTGAGGTTACCCACCTTGGTAGCAAAAACAGAAAGACAGATTATTATCTGAATGGTTGTAAATTAAGGGAGGGGAATGTGCAGCAAGACCTTGATGTCCCCATGCAGCAGTTGCTGAAAGTAAATGTGCAGGTACAGCAGGCAGTAAGGAAGGCAAAAGGCGTGTTGGCCTTCATAGAGAGAGGATTTGAATATAGGAATAGGAATGCTTTACTGCAATTGTATAGGGAGTTGGTGAGGCCACACCTGGAGTCTTGTGTGCATTTTTGGTGTCCTTATCTGAGAAAGAATGTTCTTGTTACAGAGAGATTTCAGTAAAGGTTTACCAGACTGATTTCTGGGATGGTGGGATCGACATTTAGGACGAGATTGAGTCGGTTAGGATTACATTCACTGGAGTTCAGAAGGATGAGAAACTGATAAATTCTAGCAGGTCCAGACAGGGTGGATGCAAGAAAGATGTTCCCAATGGTGTGGATGAGCAGAATCAAGGATCAGAATCGAAGGATATGGGGTAAACATTTTACGACTAAACTGAGAAGAAATTTCTTCACCCAGAGAATGGTGAACCTGTGAAATTTACTACCACAGAAAGCAGTTGATGCCAAAACATTGTATATTATCAAGAAGGAATTAGATATAGCTCAAGGGGAGAAGGGGAATCAAAGAATCTGGTGAGATGGTGGAATCAGCCATAATCCTAATGAATGGCCAAGCAAGCTCAAAGGGCCAAGTGGTCTACTCCTGCTCCTATTTTCTATATTCCTATAGTTCGGCGTATTATTGTGGAGTGCAATTAAATGATTAATTGGAAGATGGTTTAAGCTCTGTGTTTTCTTTCAACTTAAAATTTTCCAGATACTTAAGTTATTAACTTCACTCACGTGTATATATCCTGAATTTCAATTAGTTACGTATTAAAAAAAAACTTTGGTGCATTTATTTTCTATTTATGAGTCCGAAACTCCTATAATGTGACTGCCTGTGGACATCACTCCGTGCTGGGAATGCCCTGCAAAGAACATTGCAATTAGTTGCATTATCGCTGCTGAGCTGTGACAGAGGTAGATTTCTCAACTGGGAGATCATGAGCTACCTCCATAAGACTTACTTCGAGGTCAGCAGTGGATGTTCTTGATTTGCCGCTGGCCAAAAACTCTGAGCCAACAAAAATTGTTTGAAGTGTACCAGTGTTTTAACATGGGGAACCACAATCAATATTGCCTACAGCAAAGGGCCATAAACAGTAATGAAATAAATAACTGGGTATTCAATTTTAATAAAAAGAGTTGAAAGATAAATGCTGTCCTCTGGCAGGAAAAGGAAGGTGGAAATCGATGGTAAGGAAAAAGGACTGGCTCCTGTTTTCCAATCCATTCCATTTTCCTTGCAATGGTCTGCTTTTCTGTCTACAATTTCAGAAGAGGTAAAATTGAGATCAATAATTCCCATTGCTGACAATTAAAAGGGAAATACATCACTGCATAAGAAATAATGACTGGGAATTTCCTGGAACCATTTAGCAGAACTGTGGTGTAAGAGCAATCTTACTCCATTTTTATCAGGAAATCGGGTCTAGATACACACGGAAACATGTGAATTTTCTTGACTGTTTGTAAAATTTGACTACCAAACTGTTCATTTATATAGCACTTTTGTCAGACAGAAGCCAGCTAGCAAGTTGGGCTGGCATAGATTTAAACCCAGGTCTCTAGTGCAGGGACCCAAAGTCAATTCCAACACCCAGAGCTCGAAAATGATTGCTTTTTGTTAAAGTTTATTGTTTAGTGCCATACGTAGGCTTACATTAATGCTGCAATGAAGTTACGTGAAAATCCCCTGTTAGTCTGAATACTTTAGAAATGTTTCTGCTCCCTGTCTTCCCAAGCTGTATTCAGAAGGAGTAGGGAGCCCACTTGCTCTTTATTATCCGTATTTGCGGCTTTCCACTTCACTTGCGCCAGTTTTTATCTTCCAGTGCACAGAGATGGGGCTGGATTTTCAAACAGCTGTGGGGCCAGGGATCTGTGCGGATGAGTTTTAAAATTCACGGCCTTGGAGGCCATCTCAGGATCCCAACAGCTCCGTGAGAGTTTTGAATTTGCAAAGGGCCAGATGAGGGAAGGGAAAAGAAGATTCGCTCAGTGCCAATTAAAGGTCCCTTAAGCTCCACGAGGCACTTGTTAAGGGGCCTATTGGGTTCAGAATTGAATTTTTAAACTTTACTTTGACAAACATGAATAGTCTGCTGCTTGTTAGTGCATTGTTGTCAGGTTTGTCATGGAACCAATTAGAGTTTATTTGTATTTGGCTTTTTCTTGTTTTTTTCTGGGACCTATCTGCACTTGTACAAATGCTGGATCTTAATTTTCCTTCATGACACACCCCAGCCCTTTGATGCTGTTGATCTTGTAAAGAGCTGTCTCTACAGTCAGGGAGCTAGCAGCAAGCCACAACATGGTTGGTGACTGCCTTTGCCACTGGCACCAGCTGGCAATTCCTGCCCCCAGGAGACATTCAAGATCTCTAATTGGGCACAAAGCTTGCCTCCTAGTCAATTAGGCCATATGAATTGAAAAGTAGCATCACAGGGCCCTTTTACTGTTAATGCACAGGGTCAGGAACTGGAACTTATCTGGGTGTCAAGTTCCTGATGTTGCTTTGAAAATGTGGTCCGTGATCTGTCCAGAATATCTGGTGTAAGTTCCATTAACAAGCCCAGCACGAGAAGCAGGGCAACTTTCTGTGTAATTTCAGTTTAAATGGGATGTCTGGAATTCAGAGCCAGGAGGCCCATTTACACTGTTATCAAATGGCACAGTGTAGTCGAGAAGCACTTTGTTTGTTTGAGCAGTACGGCATACATATTTCCTGTCCTCAGCTGTTGCAAAGCCAGAAAGGCCCAAGACCCAAGGCCTGAAGCCTATTGAGGGAAAAGGGATTGGCTTCCCTGAATTTATTTTCAGGTTGCCTAGGAACCTCTAAAAACATCGACCACATTTCTTCAGGTAGCTTTCTGTTTGGACATTCAGCAGGCCAAACAGGCCGGAGGTCTGATGGAATATCAGACGCTTCCCATTTAATTGCACATTATCTAGCATAGGCCCAAACATATTTCATGCAGCAAGTGCAGAAAATTTCTTTGACATTATATTGGAGACAGAGACCCAAAGGAAAAATCTACTTTCTTTTCTTTAAACATCATCTTAGACTTACAATGCAGATTTATATTATTTCAAACTCTCTGAGGTGCAAACTTCCAAATTTACATATTTGGAGAGGAATAGGCCATTCGGCCCTTTGAGTCTGTCCTGTCATTCAATAAGATCATGGCTGAGAATCATAAAATTCCTACAGTGCAGAAAGAGACCATTCAGCCCATTGAGTCTGCCTGTCCACAATCCCAGCCCTTATCCACATAGCCCCACGCAGCTAGTCCCCCTGACACCAAGTTGCAATTTAACATGGCCAATTCATTTGACCTGCACATCTTTGGACTGTGGGAGGAAACCAGAACACCCAAAGGAAATGCACGCAGACAAGGGGAGAATGTGTAAACTCTACACAGACAGTGACCCAAGCTGGGGATTGAACCCAGGTCCCTGGGGCTGTGAGGCAGCAGTGCTAACCACTGTGCCACCGTATTGCCCTCTGCCGATCTAATTGTGGCCTCAAATCCACAATAACTTCTAACTCTCTGATCTATCTTTGCTTTAAAAATATTTGTTGACCCTGCCTCCATTGCTCTCTGGAGAACAGAATTCCAAAGATTTATGATCTTTCTTCTCATCTCCTTTTCAAATCGGTGACCGTCTACTTTTATACTGTGTCACCTGATTCTAGCCTATCTCACAACATTTTCAGCACCCATCCTGTCAGATCCCCTGAGAATTTTATATGTTTCAATAATATCACCTCCCCATTTTCTAAATGCCAATGAATATGGAGCTAGCCAGCCTAACCTTTCTTTATTAGGTAAGCCCCACATCTCCCCCGCCCCTGCCATCGCTCCCATCCCAACTATTCCAGTTGAGCAAAACCTCACATAGAAAATAGGAGCAGGAGGAGGCTATTTGGCCCTTCGAGCCTACTCTGCCACTCATTACGATTATGGCTGCTCATCCTATTTAATAGCCTAATCCTGCTTTTTCCCCATAACCTTAGATCCCATTTGTTCCAAGTGCTATATCCAGCCACCTCTTGAATACATTCAATGTTTTGGCATCAACTACTTCCTGTGGCAATGAACTCCACCAGTTCACCACTCTTTGGGAGAAGAAATGTCTCCTCACCTCCATCCTAACTGGTCCACCCTGAATCCTCAGACTGTGACCCCTAGTTCTGGACTCCCCCACCATCGGGAACATCCTCCCTGCATCTACCCTGTCTAGTCCTGTTAGAATTTTATAAGTTCTATGAGATCCCCCCTTATTCATCTGAACTCCGGCGAAAACAATCCTAACCTAGTCAACCTTCGTCAGACATCAATCCCTCCGTCCCCGGAATCAGCCCAGTAAACCTTTGCTGCACTCCCTCAAGAGCAAGAATATCCCTCCTCAGAAAAAGAGACCTAAACTGCACACAATATTTGATTTGATTGATTTGATTTTTTATTATCACATGTATTAACATGCAGTGAAAAGTATTGTTTCTTGTGTGCTATACAGATAAAACATGCCATTCATAGAGAAGGAAATGAAAGAGTGCAGAATGTTACAGTCATAATTAGGGTGTAGAGAAAGATCAACTTAAAAGTCTGACAGCAGCAGGGAAGAAGCTGTTCTTGAGTTGGTTGGTACGTGACCCCAGACATTTGTACCTTTTTCCCGAAGGAAGAAGGTGGAAAAGAGAATGTCTGGGGTGTGTGGGGTCCTTAATTATCCTGGCTGCTTTGCCGAGGCAGTGGGAAGTGTAGGCAGAGTCAATGGATGGGAGGCTGGTTTGCGTGATGGATTGGGTTACATTCACAACCTTTTGTAGTGCCCTGCAATCTTGGGCAAAGCAGGAGCCGTACCAAGCTGTGATAGAACCAGATAGAAAGAATGCTTTTTATGGTGCATCTGTAAAAGTTGGTGAGAGTCATAGCTGATATGCTAAATTTCCTTAGTCTTCTGAGAAATTGGAAGCATTTGTGAGCTTTCTTAACTACAGTGTCCGCATGTGGAGACCAGGACAGGTTGTTGGTGATCTGGACACCTAAAAACCTGAAGCTCTCGACTCTTTTTACTTCATTCCCATTGATGTAGACAGGGGCACGTTCTCCTTTACGCTTCCTGAAGTCAATGACAATCTCCTTCATTTTGTTGACATTGAGGGAGATATTATTTTTGCCGCACCAGCTCACCATAGTCTCTATCTCATTCTTGTACGCTGTCTCATCATTGTTTGAGATCCGACACATAATATTCTAGGTGTGGCCTCTCCAAAGCCACTACTCACGCCAAGCAACAACTTTTGTTATCGTTGCTTCTTGTTTTTTATTTACTGCTTAGTAGATTTGTTTACAATTTAAAGCTTTAAACTAAAGAAGTAATATGTTTTTCTGCTGCTTTCAAAGACAAGGAGTCTTGCAAGAACTACCAGCTGAAGTTAATTTAGAAAGGAATATTATTTTATGTTTGTGCCCTCTGCATACTATAACATAAGGCTAAGATAGCAAGTGAACTGAAACATAACAAGCGCTTAAGATTCCCCAATGATCTTCATTAAATTTCTACAGCCAGACAATACTGACTTCAATAGCCTCAATATCCTGATCTTGCATGTGCTGCTGCCTAAAGGGAGGATCAACAGGACATAACCCCCATGTCCGTACAATTTTCAAACTATGTAGCCTATCAGCTTTCCTTCACCCTCTCTCACTGAGCAGGGAAAGAGTTAAAAGGGCCTGAGGGGCAACTTTTTTAACACAGGGGGAAATATGGTGGATGGCACACTGGCACTGTGGTTAGCACTGATACCTCACAGCACCTGGGATCCAGGTTCGATCCCTGGCTTGGATGACTGTCTGCATGGAGTTTGCATGTTCTTCCCATGTCTGCATGACTTTTCTCCAGGTGCTCCAGTTTCCTCCCATAGTCCAAAGATGTGTGGATTAGGTGCATTGACCATGCTAAATTCTCCTTCAGTGTACCCGAACAGGTGCCGGAGTGTGGCAGCTAAGGAATTTTCACAATAACTTTGTTGCAGTGTGAATGTAAGCCTACTTGTGACACTAATAAATAAACTTTAAAAAATAAACTTTGGAATCAGCTTCCAGAGGAAATGGTAAAGGTGGGTTCAATTACAATATTTAAAATATATTTGGCCAGGTACATGGATAGGAGATGTTTAGAGGGATGTGGACCAAACGCAGGCAAATGGAACCAGTTCAGTTTAGGGAACTGTCGCCATGGACAGGTTTGGCTGAAGGGCCTGTTTTTGTGCTGTATAAAAAACTAACTTGATGGGTGAATTTTCTCGTTCTGCCTGCCACGGGAATCGGAGTGGGTGAGGGACGGACCATGGAAAAATCCATTGGCCTTCAGTGGGACTTTCTGGTTTTGAGGTGAGTACGGCTGGAAATCCCACGTTTACATTCACCACCTGCATTTAGTCCTCTTTTGTGTTATCACTCAGTGATGACATCGCAAACCCTCCTGGGTTTCTGGTATCTGGGTTGAACAGGAGGAATGCTTGATATGTATGTACCTGGAGCTGCGTCGCCTCTTTCTCACTGCCGTACAAATATAAGTTATTTCTTTGTGCGGACTTTTTTTAAAAATCATCACATTTGGAGTTTTGCTTTGGGGCAGGAAGAAATGTTGCAGAACCTTTCTTCCTGAGACTAAGTAGGTAGAGTCAATCATATGGCAGATTGTAATTAGCTTGTGGAAGGAACGAACACAGAAGGATCTATGCTTTCTTTATTCTCAGGGGTTTGTGCTATTAGAGTCTGAATTCCCTTGTCTATCATCAGGGACCTTCTGCAGGAACCAGGTGAACGCATGTCGAATAATACTAAATAAAGTTTGTTAAACTCATGTTTGAATGCACAGAGCCATACAAACTTGAAAGAGTAAAATGTCCATTAAGAGCCAGTCACCAGTCTGTGTGACACGTTGCCCAATATTTGTACCATTAAAATCTATGGTTACCGAAGGCATCTATACTTTGATTAGGTAGCTGGTTTTAAAGCCTGTAATTAGTATAACAAAGATCTTCAAATTGTTCAATTAGTTTCATTAAGGCATATATAACAGAATAATAAACTAAAACAAATGATTTCAACGTGTCTTCCTAATTAGCTGGATATGATTGATAGAGCCCTGCACAAGTTATTTGATCTTCTACAAATGCAGTTCCTTGTTGAGAGGGTTTTTAATTGATGCCAAAAGTGGTATTAGCTGATGTTGAAAATAATTGCTCCAAAATTATTCATGCATTCAGAGGAACATAACAAATGGAAGTCCAACCTCGTATCTGGTAGTGTGGACGTGAGCTAATTAATAAAGAAGAAAAACGTCTTTCACAAAAATTTAACTCAGTGTTTGCTAGGGGATAGCAGAGTAATTATAAACTGTAATGGGCTTATTTGCCAATCACAATGAATGCCAATCAGAATGCAGCAGCATTTCACCAAGTCAAGAAACATGTCTTAATACTTTGTGACGCTGAATTTCAATTTTAACCGGACAAAAGTCTCAGGATAAGATGAGAATTCAGCTTACCTGGTAACCTAACAGTTAGGCAGGTGTGCAGAATCATTTTCTTCCCTTTTTGCTTCTGCAATTGAATTATTGAAAGCTTCCTCCTTCACAATCATGTCTGAGGGTTCTATTTTTAAAACAAATTATCCAACATATGAAGGAGTCTACTTCAACACATTCATTCTTCCTCGATCACAGAGAGGCAATCGGAACCCTGGCCTTCCGTGGGCCAGCAAACTCTCCTGCCTGAAGGGAAAAAAGGACCTTTTCGTTCTTATGGAATCTCTTATGACCGCCAGATATTTCAAAGACTATACAGCCAAGTGAAGTACTTTTGAAGTTTGTCACAGCCGGAATGTAGGACACACAACAGGTAATTTGCAGTCAGCAAACTCCCTCAAACAGCAATTTGACAACGACCAGATCATTTTTGTGATGTCAATTGAGAGGAAAGTGTTAGAGAGACAGTGGGGATGACTGCCCTGCTCTTCTTCAAAAGAGTAAAAAGCCAGAATGTTCCTCTAGTTTTTCACGGTGGAGGTGGCGAACTATTGGCTGCTGGTGTGATTTTCCGGTCCCGTTGAAGTTAATGGTGCTTTGCGAAGCTCTCCAACACTACCACTGGGAAAGCCACCATGCTGGGAATGGGAGGGTTGACTTGGCAGGGCTGGAAAGGCTGTGTAATCCCATGCACGGGATCTTTTACATCCACCCAAGCAGGCAGATGGGGCCTCACCACTTGCAATGCAGCTCTCTCTCAGTAATGCACTGGGCCTTAATTCTTAAAGTGAAGCCCTCAAGGGATTTGAACACAGAACCTCTTGATTCAGAGACAAGACTGCTACCAACGGAGCCACAGTTGAGCCAAACAAGGGAATGTTGTATGAGTATGTTGGTGACATTTGGCACTGCTGCCTCACAGCATCAGGGATCCAGGTTCGATTCCAGCCTTGGGTGACTGTGTGGAGCTTGTGCGTTCTACCTGTATCTGCATTGGTTTCCTCCGGGTGCTTCGGATTCCTCCCACAATCCAAAGGTGTGTAGGTTAGGTGGATTGGTCATGATAAATACACTGGATTATGGGGATAGGGTGCAGTGTAGGCCTAGGTAAGATGCTCTTTCAGAGAGTCAGTGCAAACCTGATGGGCTGAATGGCCTCCTTCTGCACAGTAGAGATTCTATGGCATATAGCATAATGTAATGTTACTATTCGAAGAAGCTTGCTCTAAATCGAAACTCAAATCCCACATATCAGTTTGAGTATCCCTAACATTGATCATGAAGCTGACAGATTTTTGTAAAAAAGATCAAGTGATTTACTCATGTCCTTTAGGTGGAGCAAACCTCTCTGTCTGTTGTTGCCCACAAGTGACTCCAGCCCCAAACTAATGTGGTCAGTCTCTTTGCTATTATCAAAAGATGTTTCAAATAATGAAAGGAAGATAGAATTTTACAAAAGAGGGCATGATTACAAACTGGGCAACCCATGGGATAAATGTCATTAAAGTAACAATTCTGTTAAAGTTGCCATTTAAGAAGAAAATTAGCATCCATAGTAGCAAATAATATCACAACTAATTTTTTCAAACAGAATTAAATCAATTATTGATTCAGCGAAGTGTGGATTTGTGGTAGTTTCTTTATTATTAAGAAGACTGCCTGGTCAGTATTGACTTGAGGGATAAAGCAAACTCTTACATTCTGATAGTATATTCAATCAGTTTGATTTTAAAGTTTAACTGGTTCCTCCTTTTTAAAAAATGCCATAATTTATGTCACTCAAGAATAAGGCAACACCAGAAGATACTTTTGACCCCGGAAAACTGAATGTTTTCACAGGTTCAGTACTGCAACATGTGTTTGAATAGAGCTGAAGAAGTCAATTAATGTTGCAGTTTGAGATTCAAAAAAGTAACCCCTCCAAATGAACACAGCCCGATGTGTTTATTTACTTTTGCAACACCTGTATTGCCAAGCGAGACTTCTGAAAAACATCTCTGGAGTTGTAAGTACACAATCGTATTTTGGAAATATCAAAACATCTTTAAAGTACAAAAAAATTATCTTTCCTCGGTGTCTTTGCTTTTCACTACCATAATATCACACAGTCAGGAGTCACATTTAAAAACAACCCTTGTAATTGTCATATTCTAATGTCACACCAAGCACCAACAGTCTTGTAATTGATGCCCTCTGCTGTTATTCACCCATTTGTCCTTAATTACAAACAGTATCACTGTCTGCTCAGTCAGTAGTATGCAACTGTTTCATTATATGCAAATATTGATGAGCTTTTCTTATAAATTGTATCATGCTGCTAATTAAACTAGTTTCCAATTCTATTTCTCATGTCTATCCAATTGAGGTGTGTAGTTAAAATAAAAGATCAGTCTCCCTAACTGACTCAGTGGATACTGGCACCATGTAATGTGATGTTATTCCATGTGCACTTGTGGGAAGACACAAATAATGCTGCACATTACCAAGGACTGTCCCCACTAGGGACAGGTTTTTCCAGCTGCACTCGTCCCAAGACCAGAAAATCCCGGTCGCGGTCAATGGACATTTGCACCGCCCATGGGAGTGGAATGGAAAATTCCGCCCTTAATCAGCTTAAGCTTAGCAAATGAGAAGGCTATTGCTTGGCTTTGGGGATTTACATTGGCTAAATAATACTAAATATTTCATGCAAGTCTGAAGCTCCCAAATTGACACATATGGATGTTGACAGTCTAAACTAAAAACAAATATTTCTGGGAATACTCTGCAGGTCTGGCAGCATCAATGGCGAGAGAAAGAGTTAACGAGCGGGATTTTCCATCCCTCCCCCCCACTCCATCAGTGTATTTTGCAGCTGGCGGGATCTTTCAGTCAAGAAGGCAGCTCATCACCACTGTCTCAAGGGCAACTAGGGATGGGAAATAAATATTGGTCTAGCCAGTGATGCCCACATCCCATAATTTTTTTTAAATCTTGAACAGTTCATTAAAACCACGTTCCAAAGTTGAGAAAATACTATGAACTTTGTAACACAACTCATCTGTAATCCAACATAAAATGATACCTAGTGTGGAAGGAATGTGACAAATCAACAATCTACATGCTTCAATTCTGATATACCATCACTGCAGGACGCCAATAAATAATTAGTTAAATCAGACATAAGGAACTCACTTTTAATTCATTAAAATTAATAAAGGAATCCCTTTTACTAATCAACAATGGGAGAGGTTGTTACAAACAGCTGTTCCCCATACATATTTTATATTACAATTACCTAAACTGTCAATGCATTGTTTTAATTATATAAAAAATAAACATTTCAGGCTAAACTGCATGACTGTCTACAATTAGTTAATTATACACAATACTTAATTGTATGTTTGCATTAGTCAGGGCTGTTCCATATATTACAAAATTAAACTTTCAGAATGACAGGGCTGGGTACACATCATTTCAAACTCAAACATGTCATTTTCCCTTTAAATAGATTTTATTTACATTTTTGTTGATTTAGTATAAGTTGCGTATGTCCTATCGCGACTACTTCCCAGGACAAACATGAGGAATAGATGCACAAATAGGCCATCTGTCCCCTCAAGCCTGCTCTGCCATTCAATAAGGACATAGCTGACTCCACCTTCCTGCTTATCTCTCATAACCCTTAACCTCCTGGTTGGTCAAAAATCTGTTTTTCTCAGTCCTGAATGTATTCGCTGACAGAACTGCTTTCTGTGGAAGACAATTACAAAGATTAGCAACCCTCTGAGGGAAAGAAAAATCCTCTCATCTCTATCTTCAATGGAGAACCCCTTATTTTTATACTGTGCCCTCTAATTTCTGATTCCCCCACCAGAGAAAGCATAATTTCAGCAGCAACCCTGTCAAGTTCCCTCAGAATCTTAAATGTCTCAATAAGGTTAGTCTCATTCTTCCAAGCTCCTATGAGTGTCTGCACAACCTATCCCGACAAGACAATCCCTTCATCCCAGGACTCAGCCTGGTGAATCTTCTCTGAATCACTTCCAATGAAATTATATCCCTCTTAAGGACCAAACAGCACACACTGCTCTAGGTTGATCTCGCCAATGCCCTGTGAATTGTGGTGAAACTTATCTACTTTTATTTTCCATATTCCTTGCAATAAAGGCCAACACTCCTTTTGTCTTCTTACTTGTTACACCTGCATGCTAACCTATATGAATCATGTACAAGAACTCCAGTACCACAATATTCCACAATCCCTCTCCCTTTAAATAATATTCTGCTTTTCTATTCTTCCTACCAAAGTGATTGACTGCAGATTTCTTCATCTGCCAAACTTTTGTAAACACAGTTAACCTCTCTATGTTTCCTTGCAGACTCCATGGTTGGGATTTTCCAGTTCCTCTGACGGTGAACATCATGGCAGACCGGATGAACAGGAAAATTTGCAGCGCTTGTTCATGGCTGCTCCGAAAATGTGACCTAAATCTTCCCGTCATGCACACTATGGGAATTGTTGTAGAAGGGATGGCAAACTTGACAGACAAGTGAAAAACCTCATGCAGGAATTACCAGTCCCATGTGGGCCAAAGCTGTTCAGGCAAGACCAATTGGAAGTACTGCCTCCTACTCTGCCCAACACTGCAATAAACTACAAAAAATTGTGAATGTAGCCCAATCCATCATGCAAACCAGCCTCCCATCCATTGATTCTACCTTGGCAAAGCAGCCAGCAAAATTAAGAAACCCGTGCCACCGATCTGTAGTTAATCTTTTTTCAAATGAGGCTGTCAACAAAAAGATACAAATGTCAGAGGACACCTATTAACCAACTCAAGAACAGCTTCTTCCCTGCTGCCATCAGACTTTGAATGGACTTACCTTGCATTAAGTTGATCTTTCTCTGCACGCTAGCTATGACTGCAGCACTACATTCTGCACTTGTGTTTCCTTCTTGATGAACGGTACGCTTTGTATAGCACGTAAGAAACAGTACTTTTCACTGTATGCTGAGTGAGCTTGCGCATGCCAGTGGGAGAAAGACTGCAGTCGGAGTGAGTTTCAGCGAGAGTCAGGGCATCAGGAATTTGGAGCTGAGATGGTGACTATTGGTAACTTCTTTTTCTCTTTAAAAGTCAGGAGTCTGGATTAAATTTCAGTAAGTAACTGACCCAGTTAGCTAAATGGCAGTTGTCTGTCAATCAATTGAAGCCTGATTAGGGCCTCAATAGGTGTGAACATATATTGAATTTTAGACTGGTGTGTGAGTCACCCCAGTTCACCTCAGCTGTATATAAGACAGTGGTTTAGTAAGTGCATGACCAGTGAGCATGCGCACACCCAGTGGGAGAGACTGAAACCAGAGTGAGATTTCAGCCAGAGCGCGGGCATCAGGAATTTGGAGATGAGTGGGAATTCAGTGCCGAGGGGAAAGAGGTGCTCATCTTCGGAAGAGGTGGACCTGCGAGGGAGACTCGAGGGCAATTGAGAGCGAGAAGGAAATTGAACCGTGCTGTCATAAGCAGCAGGGAAGTGATTGGCTGCTGACTGATAAGTGTTTTCTCTTTTCTTTTTTCTCTTGGCATTGTAGTAGTTGTTGTTGTTGTTGTACACTACAATAGCATTTCTGTGTAATTTCTGTGGCTTAGTGTTTGTAAGGGTTATATTCAGCAGTAACGAGGAGCAGGAAAGAGTCCGAGAGAATTGGATAGAATCTGAAACAAAACATCTTTCAAAAGTTTAAATTAAAGGGTAAGACATGACAGGAGAGCTCCAAGCCATGGTTTGCTCCTCTTGCTCTATGAAGCTGGGGATAATTCCAGTCCCCTGGGTCAGCATGTGTGCAGGAAGTGCCTCCAGCCACAGCTCCTGGAAGCTCGAGTTTCAGAGCTGGAGCAGCAGCTGGAGACACTGTGGAGATGCCAGCATTGGATTGAGGTAAGCACAGTAAGACGTCTCAAACACCAAGTTAAAATCCAACAGGTTTATTTGGTAGCACAAGCCACAAGTCACAAGTGTCTCCCGCTACAGCTCCTGGAAGCTCGAGTTTAGAGCTGGAGCAGCAGCTGGAGACATTGGAGTATCCGCGAGTCAGAGAGTATCCTGGATATCACGTATGGAGAGAGATGGTCACACCACAGGCTCAGAAGCCACAGGCAGGAAGGGAATGGGTGACCACCAGACAGAGCAAGAGAGATAGGCAGGTAGTGCAGGAATGTCCGGTGGCCATTCCCCTGTAAAACAGATATACCGCTTTGGATACTGTTGAGGGGAATGACCTCTCTGGGGAAAGCAGCAGCAGCCAAACTCGTTGCAGTACAGTTGGTTCTGCTGCAGAGGGGTAAAAAATATGCCAGTGCAATAGTTATAGGGCATTCAGTTGTAAGGGGAATAGAAAGGTGTTTCTGTGGCCACAAGTGAGACTCCAGGTTGGTATGTTGCCTCCCTGGTGCTTGGGTCAAGGATGTCTCGGAGCAGGTACAGGATATTCTGGAGGGAGAGGGCGAATAGCCAGTGGTTATAGTACACATCAGTAAAAACAACATAGGTTAAAAAAAGGATGAAGTCCTAAAAGCAGAATACAGGGAGCGAGGAAGACAGTTAAGAAATTGGGCCTCAAAAATGGTGATTTCAGGATTACTACCGGTGCCACGTACTAGTCAGAATAGAGATGACAGGGTATATCCGATAAATATGTGGCTGAAGAGACGGTGTCAGGGGAGGGTTTCAGGTTCCTGGGGCATTGGGACTGACTTTGGGGAGGTGGGATCTGTACAAATTGGACAGGTTACACCGAGGCAGGACTGGGACTGATTTCCCGGGGGTACTGTTGCTAGAGTGGTTGGGGAGCGTTTAAGCTAATTTGCCAGGGGGATGGGAACCCAAGTAAGGAGCCAGAGAAGGAGGGAGCAAGGACAAAAAAGATAGAAAAGGGAATAAGTGATAGGCAGAGAAATCAAGGACAAGTTCAAATGGGGCTGTAGAGAAAAATATTGGTGGCAAGGCAAACAATGTTAAAAAGACAAGCTGAAAGGCTCTGTGCCTTAATGCACGGAGCATTTGCAATAAAGCAGATGAACTAATCGCACAGATAGATATAAATGGATACAATATAATTGGGATTACGGAGACATGGCTTCAGGGTGACCAGGGGTGGGAATTGAATGTCCCAGGGTATTCAATATTTAGGAGGGACAGGCATAAAGGAAAGGGTAGTGGAGTGGCACTGCTGGTTCAAGTGAAAATTAATACAATAGTGAGAAAGGATATTAGCTGTGACAACGTGGTATCTGTATGGGTGGAATTGAGAAATACCAAGGGGCAAAAATCATTAGGGGTGTCATATATAGACCCTCAAAATGCAGCGATGATGTTCGGATTGGCATTAAATATGAAATTGGAGATGCGTGTGATAAGGGAATATCAATGATCATAGTGATTTTAATCTGCATATAGATTGGGCAAATCAAATTAGCCAAAATGCCATAGAGGAGGAATTCCTGGAGTGTATACGGGATGGTTTTCTTGACCAATATGTGGAGGAATCAACTAGAAAGCAGCATCTTAGACTGCGTACTGTGTAATGAAAAGGGAATCATTGCCAACCTAACTGTACGAGACCCCTTGGGGATGAGCAACCATAACACCATAGAATTTTTTATCAAGATGGAGAGTGAAAATGCATCGCTGCATTTTGAGGGTCTATATATGACACCCCTAATGATTTTTCTAGATTCAGCAGACTAGGCTGCTGAATCTGAATAAAGGAAACTATGAGGATATGAAGCATAAGTTGACCTTGATAGATTGGGGAGAGTTACTTAAAGGGATGGCAGTGGATAGGCAATGGCAAACATTCAAGGAAGGCATGGGGGAACTGCAACAACTGTTTATTCCTGTCTTGGCCTTTTGGCTAAGATCAAGTGTAGTATCGACATTCTGTACTTGGTTGAAGTCATTAGGTTACATTTTAGCTTCATTTGAAGCAATTTTTTTAAAACGGCATCTTGGCCTTACGGCTAAGATGCAAATAAGATCAAGCCTTGGAGGAGGATGCAAATGAGATCAAGCCTCGGAGGAGGAGCTATACCTACTCCAATCAGCTTGGATCATGTAGATCAAGCCCAAGACAGGAGGTGACAGCCCTGTCTTGTCAGCTTGGATTGGGAAAGTCTCAACTTGTTGGGACTCTGGATTGGATTTGATTTGATTGGATTGAATTGGAATAAAGAATAAAAAAAAACTGTTTATTCCTGTCTGGCACAAAAGCAATATGAATAAGAGGGTCAATCCAGAGCTTACAAAGGAAATTAGAGACAGTATCCAATCTAAGGAAGAAGCATATGGATTGACCAAGAAAAATAATAGGTCTGAGAATTGGGAGCAGTTTAGTATTCAGCAAAGAAGAGCCAAGGGATTGACTAAAAAGGTGAAAATGCAGTACGAAAGTAAGCTTGCAGAGAGCATAAAGATTGACACTAAGAGTTTTTATAGATGCGTGAGAAGAAAGAGGTTGGTGAAGACAAATGTAGGTACCCTACAGACAGAAATGGGAGAATGTATATTAGGAGACAAAGAAATGACCGAGCAACTGAACACGTTGTTGCCTTCACAAAAGAGAACACAAATCAGATACCAGAAATGTTGGAGAATGCAAGATTTAGTGAGAGAGAAAAACTGAGGGAGATCAATCTTAATAGAGAAATGGTGCTGGGAAAGTTGATGGGATTGATGGTGGATAAATCCCCAGGGCCTGATAATCTACATCCTGGAGTACTTAAGGAAGTGGGTCTAGTAATAGTGGATGCATTGGTGGTCTTCTGTAGACTCTGGAACAGTCTCTACAGATTGGAGGATAGCGAATACCACTCCAATATTCAAAAAGGGAGGTAGAGAGAACAGGGAATTATAGATCACTAAACTTAACATCGGTAGTGGAGAAAATTCTCGAATCCATTATGAAGGACTTTATAGTAGAACATTTAGAAAGCAGTGGCAGGGTCAGACAGATTCAGCCTGGATTTATGAATGGGGAAGCATGCTTGACCAATCTGTTGGAATTTTTTTGAAGATGTAACTAATAGAGTTGACAAGGGGGAACCGGTCAATACGGTATATTTGGACTTGCAGAAAGCATTTGATGAAGTCCTGCACAAGAGATTATTGTGCAAGATTAAAGTACATGGATTGGAGGAAGTGTATTGAGATGGAAAACTGGTTGGCAGAGAGGAAACAAAGAGCAGGAATTAATGGATGCTTTCAAATAGGCAGACAGTAACTAACGGGGTGCCAGAGAGATCAGTGCTGGGACCCCAGCTATTCACAATATATATTAATGATTTGAATGAGGGAACAAAACGTGACATCTCAAAGTTTGCAGATGACACCAAGTTGGGTGGGAGGGTGAACTGTGACAAGGATGCAGAGATTCAGAATAATCTGGACAGGTTGGGTGAGTGAGCAAATCAGTGGCAGATGCAGTATAAGTTGGATAACTGTGAGGTAGTTCACTTTGAAAGCAAAAATAAGAAGGCAGTTTACTACCTGAATGACTGTAAATTGGGAGAGGGGAGTGTGCAGTGGAGCCTGGGTGTCCTTGTGCAATGGTCATTGAAGGTAAACATGCAGGTGCAGCAAATGGCATGTTGGCCTTTGCTGCGAGAGGTTTTGAGTACAGGAGCAGGGATGTGTTGTTGCAATTATATTGGGCTTTGGTGAAGCCACACCTAGAGTATTGTGTGCAGCTTTGGTCTCCTTTTCTGAGGAAGGATGTTCTTGCTCTTGAAGGAGTGTAGCGAAAATTACCAGGCTGATTTCAGGGATGGTGGAACTGATGTATGAGGAGAGATTGATTATGTTAGGATTGTTTTTGCTGAAGTTCAGATGAATGAGGGTGGATCTCATAGAGACTTACAAAATTCTAACAGATTTAGACCCAATAGATGCAGGGAGGATGTTCCCGATGATGGGGGAGTACAGAACCAGGGGTCACAGTCTGAGAATTCAAAGTAGACTATTTAGGATGGAAGTGAGGAGACATTTCTTCACCCAAAGAGTGGTGAGCGTGTGGAATTCATTACCACAGGAAGTAGCTGGTGTCAAAACATTGAATGTATTCAAGAGGCAGCTGGATATAGTACTTGGGGTGAATGGGATCCAAGGTTATGGGGAAAAAGAAGGATTAGGTTATTGAGTCGGATGATCAGCCATGATTGTAATGAATGGCAGAGCAGGCCCAAAGGGCCAAATGACCTCTTCCTACTCCTATCTTCTATGTTCCTATGTCTACGTGATAATAATAAATCAAAACAAATCAAAATCAAACTTTCTACCCCGAATTTTATAGGTATGCCCGCCCCAATTTGAGGGGCGCGCAAGGCTTGGAGAAAGGTACTTTCCCTTGGCCTCAGGTGGGATCGTACGCTGGTAAAATTCCATCCTCTGCGTGCATTTTCTCAGTTAGTCCCTGAAATTCTCTTTTGGGTTTTACAATCAGGCCACGGTCACCAATCTGAGTTTCTATAAAATCTTGTTATAAAATAAACAGACTCCCCCTAACAAGTTTTCACTGCAGGATTCATTACTGCTTCCAGTGGTGAAATAAATTAATCAAGAGGAGAATGGTGACCAGGGAATTTTTCATAGTCACTTCATTGCAGTGTTAACGTAAGCCTACTCGTGACTAATAAATAAACTTTTAAACTTTGCCTGGAATTTCTGTGGATCGTAAGAGTCAGATCTGAAGGAAATAATGAGATTTCACAATTTTGAAGCCCTAGAAAAATATGAGCTTGATTGGGGGACGGTGCAATTACTGTTCCTTCGCTGGTTTTCTCTCGAAAGGATCGGAGAATCTCGTGCTGTCTATGTTTCAGTTTGCTTTCATTTACTTTGTGGTTTCACGTGGTGTCAAAGAGCTCATGGCCTTTGGTCAGGTCAATAAAGTTCCCAAGAGCCAACATCTTTTTGTTGCAGGTGGATCTGTAAAGCTTTAACAGATCTATCTGCTGCTGTGTCGGGAGTGGGCCCCTGAGGATTTATGGTGAAAGGCTGTAGAAGCTATTTGGAAATGCACCAACACAAAACTATAAACGTCAGGGAAATTGAGTGGGGTCAGGAAGATCAGGCATTTGAACCAACTGATTTGTTTTACACTGACCAGTGCAGACAACCTGCCTGTCAGCAATTTAAAAACAGATGTTTATTTGAATGACTGAGAGCTTGTTTAAAGAAGAAACAAAGGATTCTAGGCATATCACGCTGAATGATTTCATCTAAAAGCCATAATGTCAGGTCTCAAGGAAAGTATTCACCTGGTAACTTTATATAGGCTGTAAAGCCAAAGGAAATGGATTGCAGACGCTTTTTCTGACTGATTTCTTTGATGTTTCTTGTTTGGCCTGATGGTTTCGATCAGGTGGAAGCAGGTGAAATTAGTCATGGAAGAAAAGACCTTGCAAATGCTTACTCTGTTGAACTATTGCCTTCTCTAAACTGGCTGCTTGGTTAGTTTTGTGACAAAATTTTCAAGTAAAGTTTATTTATTAGTCACAAGTAAAGCTTACATTAACACTGCAATGAAGTTACTGCAAAATTCCCTTAGTTGCCACACTTTGGTGACTGTTTGGGTCAATGCACCTAACCAGCATGTTTTTCAGGTTGTAGGAGGAAACCAGGCCACCCGAAGGAAACGCACACAGGCATGGGGAGAATGTGCAAATTCCACGTAGACAGTCACCCAAAGCCAGGAATCGAACCGGGGTCCCTGGCGATATTAGGCAGCAGTATTAATCACTGTGCTGCCCCAAAACTTAACATCCTGTTCTAGCAAGAATTGAACTCGTGACTACTGGTTTATAAGACCAGTGCTCTTATAAAACCAGTGCTCTTATAAACACTGGTCTATAAAAGCAGTGTTATATATTGCTCTTATAGACCAATGCTCTAACCACTGAGCGATGAAGCCAATTGCAACACCACAGAATTAAGAATCAAGCTTTATCCATATGAATAGTTGACAGACCAAAGGCATGTTTGTAACATATTAATAATTTGATATGACTGTTTATGTTTTAAAGAGTATTTTCATTGAGAGTACTGGTGGTTATAAATGATTGTTAGCATTTATGAAACAAATTACAAATTTTGGTGGTGAGTTTTTGCATCCACACATTGGTTTAACATTCATAGTGTGAAATAAATGTTCAGCAATTATGTTCGATGTGTTCCAGTCATGACATAAATTGCCTCACAACTGTTTCCTACCTTCTGTGAAGATCTTAACTTTCCTCCACCCTTCAGCTCTTTGGGTCGGATATTCCGGCCACGCTTGACCCAAAGCCAGAAAGTCACACTCAAGGTCAACGGACCTTTGCATGGTTCACCCCTTGCCCGCTACAATTCCCGTGGGAGATGGGATGGGAAAATTCCTCCCGATTTCTCTCATCTTACTTTCTGCATTAATCTTTTATTTTTAATGACCCTACAGCACTATTTGAGGAAAAGCGGGGAGTTCTCCCAGTATCATGGCTCAATCAACGCCTTCAAAAACAGATGATATGCTCAGAGTAAGTGATGGTCCATTTGAGACAAGGGTGAGGACAAATTTCTTCTTTTAGAGGGTTGTGAATCATGGAATTCTTTCCAGCAGAGTGCTGTGGAGACTGAGTTGTTATGTATGTTCAGGACTGAGATTGACAAATTTTTAATTAGAAAAGGAATCAAGGGTGTTGGGGCTAAGGCAGGAGCGTGGAGTTGAGGATTATCATATCAGATCGGTCAAGGTCTCATTTAATGACAGATTCAATGGGCCAAATGGCTTACTTCTGCTCTTAACATCATATGGTCACTTATTTCTGTTTGTGGAATCTAACTGTGTACAAATTCCCTGCGATATTGGCATTGAAGGTACAATTACACCACTTCAAAATTCATTAACTGTCCGAGGGGTGCTTTGCCATATCTGGATGCAATGAGAGGTGCAATTAAATCTCAAGGGCCACAAAATTTGGTTCTGTACAATTGTCGGTTTTGATGAAATGGGAGCCAGGAAGTGAACAATGTGCTGGAGCTAGGGGAGTGGGAAAGCACTCTTGCTGACCTCTGACAGCCTGGACTGGTAGCCATGTTTTAAACGGCGATATTGTCAGTCAAATTTCCATGAGAACACTGATGGACTCTCCCAACTATCTTTACCCAACATGTCATCAATAAAGAGTTCGAGTGGAAACATTTTCTACTTTCAGCAAGTAGATAAAACTTCTTTATTTGCAGGACAAGTTAAGGAGTATACAGGAAAAAATCCACGATTGTCAGAAATTATGGGCATTGTCTTTTCTTGGCAAGATTGCAGAAGCAAGCCTGGAGTCACTGAAGATTTGAACTATCCATACAAGCTGGTTGTCTTTTCTGGGAAATGAAAGTCATCATTCCACCATTATTAAGGAAACATGCTGAACCAACAACATGAAAGTCACTGTGGCATAGCAAAGATAAAGGAGATAGCCACAAGCTATTTTTGGTGGCCACAGTTCAACACTGAATTCGAGAAGGAGGCAGACACATGTTTGTCTTGTGCAAGAGTTCAGAACCTGCCATCACTAGCGCCATTACACCCATGGCAATGGCCAGAAGGGCTGAGGCAAAGAGTTCATACAGACTATCTTAAGTTTATTTATTTAGTGGCACAAGGGCAACATGGTAGCAAAGGGCAGCACGGTAGCACAGTGGTTAGCACTGCTGCTTCACAGCTCCAGGGACCTGGGTTTGATTCCCGGCTCGGGTCACTGTCTGTGTGGAGTTTGCTCATTTTCCCCGTGTCTGCATGGGTTTCCACCAGATGCTCCGGTTTCCTCCCACAGTCCAAAGATGTGCGGGTTAGGTTGATTGGCCATGCTAAAATTGTCCTTTAGTGTCCTGGGATGTGTAAATTAGAGGGATTAGCGGGTAAATGTGTAGAGATATGGGGGGGAGAGGGTAGGGCCTAGGTGGGATTGTGGTCGGTGCAGACTTGATGGGCCGAAGGGCCCGTTTCTGCACTGTATGGTTCTATGGTTCTAAGTAGGATTACATTAACATTGCAATGAAGTTACTGTGAAAATTCCCAAGTTACCACACTCTGGTGCCTTTTCAGGTGCACTGAGGGAGAATTTAGCATGGCCAATGCACCTAGCCACCACGACTTTCGGACTGTGGCAGGAAATCTGAGCACCGGGAGGAAACCCATGCAGACATGGGGAGAACGTGCAAACTCAGCGCAGACAGTGACCCAAGCTGGGAATTGTCCCTGGATCCCTGGCACTGTAAGGCAGCAGTGCTAACCCCTGTGCCATTGTACCACCCCAGATTTTACCAAACTATTCAAAGGGCATATGTTTTTCATTGTGGTTGATGCACACTCGGTATAGCCTGAACTTACCATTATAAAGCCAGTGGCTGGAAGTCTACCACCTCACCCGCCACAGAATTGGCAGGGGTGAGGGTCTGGCAATGGAAATCTCCGTTGACCTCGGACGGGAATTTCTGGTCTTGCCTGAGCAAGGTCGTAAAATCCCACCCAATGTCTTCAGAGAGAGCAATAGAAAGACTGGGTGAAATTTTTTGCAAGATTCTGTTACCCTGAACAACCTGTGAGCAACAATGGACCACAGTACACAACGTAAGAACTAGGTGCAGGAGTAGGCCATCTGGCCCCTCGAGCCTGCTCTGCCATGCAATAATGCTTTTTGTGGACTCAGGTCCACTTACCCGCCCGCTCACCATAATGCTTAATTCCTTTACTGTTCAAAAATGTATTACCCTTGCCTTAAAAACATTCAACAAGGTAGCCTCAACTGCTTCACTGGGCAGGGAATTCCTTATTCACAACCCTTTGTGTGAAGAAATTCCTTCTCAATTTAGTCTTAAATCTGCTTCCCCTTATTTTGAGGCTATGCCCACTAGTTCTAGTTTCACCCACCAGTGAAAACAACTTCCCTGCTTCTATTTTATCTATTCCCTTCAAAATCTTATATGTTTCTATAAGATATCCCCTCATTCTTCTGAATTCAAGTGAGTATAGCCCCAGTCTACTCAGTCTCTCCTCATAAGCCAACCCTCTCAACTCCAGAAACAACCTAGTGAATCTCCTCTTCATCACCTCCAGTGCCAGTATGCCCTTTCTCAAGAAAGTATACTTTGCAAGAATTCACAAACCGTTTAAAGGAGTACAGAATCCAACATTTTCAATGTGCTCCTTATCATCCTGCCACAAATGGGCTGCCCAAACGGTTTGCACAGATGTTGAAACATTCGTTGAAAGTATTTTGAGAGCAAAGTTCATTGTCTAAACGGTTGAGCCAATTCCTGATAATGTACAGAAATATGACACATTCAACAATCCAGAGTTCTCCCACATTGCTAAAGTTAAAAGTTAAAGTTAAAATTTATTTAATAGTCACAATTACATTCATAGTGCAATGAAGTTACTGTGAAAATCCCCTGGTCGCCACAATTCAGCGCCTGTTTGGGTACACTGAGGGAGAATTTAACATGGCCAATTCACTTAACCTGCACACCTTTGTACTGTGGGAGAAAACTGGGGCACTCAGAAGAAACCCATGTAGACACAAGGAGAATATGCAAACTCTGCACAGACTGTGACCCAAGCCGGGAAGCGAACCTGGGTCCCTGGCTCATGATAAACCATCAATTAAGTTTACAGCATTTGATTTGCTTAAGTCGTCCAAGACAAGAGAGACTGTTGAGAAGAAACAGCAAGGTCAGGTGATACGATGTGAGGACAGGGCTAACCTCTGTATTTTTCATAGAAGTCAAGGTATTGGCAAGGAACTGTACTACCGGTGAGAAGTGGATACCAGACATTGTCTTAACGCAGGCAGTACCGGTCCCCTATACCACTAAAATTCGAGACAATGTAGTATGGGGAAGACATGCAGACCAATTTTTGGCAACACGAGCCAGTTTGCCAGAGACACAATCAATTGAGTGTCTGCAACAAACTGCGGCAAATGAAGACCTAGACATTCTTGAGAACTTGAAACTACCGTGGAAGATGTTTGGCTCTGCTAGGATAGCAGGATTCTCCCTGGCGCGGAGACCCACTGGCTGCACGCAATGTGGCTCTGCATCTCAGTCAGAATGTTCTACAACTCAAGGACTCTAAGTCCCTGAAAATCAAGTTGGTGTGTTGGTGAATTTCCATGATCCTGTCAGGAGTCAGGGTGTGTTCATCCTGCTCCAGTTACTCTGATCCCATCATTCCCATTTTCTGTGGGATATATGCTGGAGATCTGTCAATAGATAGTCAAATGAACAAACAGGTAAACTTCTGTTAGAGTCACCTTTGTCGAGTATCAGTGGATGCAATACCAGAGATGCATGAGCATACCTGGTGTGAGTCACTGAATGAGATATTAGGGCCTTAATATTTACCAAATATTAAACTGCTTTATCAAGTGGCTTTTTCAGCAAAAAAAATTCTTTTGCACAAATAAAATATTCACCCTGATTTAAAACTAAAATCTTCAAAATTAACGTCAATTTTGCAAAGAAGTAGAAAAACCTGCCTAGAAAACACCAAAGGAAAGATTGGAGGAAAAAATATCAATTAAAGTGCCTATTCCTTTAACACTCTGCTACTGCAGCCTTTTTTTGTGCAGGATATACAGAGAAGACGTTGAATGTAGTTTCATAATTTGATGAAGAATTGTTCATTGACATTGAGTTTAAGAAAATTGTGCTTTCATTTGGTATTGGCAGTGGCAGTATTTTAATCATAATTACGTTATGGTTGGTTGTTATTTGAACAGTTTTCAATTTTAATTTTCCTGTGGAAATTGCTCTATTTCCACTCCCCTCATATTCAACACTTAGAAAACAAAATGGCGTCCTGCCAGTTGACTGCAGTGGAGATTGCTTTTCTGTGAGGATCCAAACAAAGGAAATGTAGAGGACAGCTGTGAAAATGGAAAGTACAAAACAAAACAAAGGTGAAAAACAAAATTACTTGGAATTACTCTGAGTAATTGTGATTTTACAGAAAGCTATTTGTTTTTTGAGGAAATGAATTGTGGGAAGCATGCTGAGAGCAGAACAAAATCTCCAAAGAACTCCTGTGACATGATGTTGTTTTTAAGGAAATCATCAGGAACATCAGAGAAAAGTCTGGAAAGGAAAAGGTCAAAGAATGGTGGATGGATGTGAAGAAAAAGACAGCCTTGTAGTTTGAGCTTGTGAGGCAGTTATGGCAATCCAAAACTAATTCTACTGATCTGCTTTGTCTGTCTCCATAGCCCTGTATAATTCTCTGCTCCAAATGGTTAATCGATTCTTCCCTTAAGGTATATAAAGGCAGTGTCATCAAATCAGTTCTCCGTTCTATTTTCTCTATTACAATACGACACCTCACCCCCAGCAACTTATCCACAGCTCTACAGAGAAGGCAGGAAATTGTTAAGCCCACATCACCTTCAATCTAAACTCCAAAACTCTCCAACCTCGTTCATAGAGCTTCAATATGCAGATGATGCTTGTGAGTGCACTGATTCAGAAACTGAACTCCACGTATTTCTCAATGCTTCCTCTGAAGCGTATGAGAAAATGGGCTTTTCAATAAACACTCAGAAAAACTAGGGTCCTCTTCCAACCAGCTTCCACAGCACAATTCATTGCCCATGAATTAAGATCAGTGACAAGATCCAGGAAAATGAGGACAATTTTCCATATCTTGGCAGCCTCCTGTCGCTGAAGGTAGACAAGATCGCTGAAATTCACCATCGCCTCTGATGTGCTAGGTTGGTCTCCAGCCTTTTGAGGAAAAGGGTATTGGAGGACCAGAATCCCAAACCTGACACTAAAATCATGATTGACAAAGCAGGGCAGCATGGTGGCACAGTGGTTAGCACTGCTGCCTCACAGTGTCAGGGACCCAGGTTTATTTCCCAGTTTAGATCACTGTCAGTGTGGAGTTTGCATGTTCTCCTCATGTCTGTGTGGGTTTCCTCCAGGTCTTCTGGTTTCCTCCCACAATCCGAAAGACATGTAGGTTAGATGTATTCGCTGTGCTAAATTCTCCCTCAGTGTACCTGAACAGGTGCCAGAGTGTGGCAACTAGGGGATTTTACAACAATTTCATTGCAGTGTTAATGTAAGCCTACTTGTGACACTAATAAAAAAACTTGAAACTTACAAAAAATCTTAAACTTAGTGACCCCCTCATTCAGGTATTCTTGTAGACTCGGGCCTGAATCTTATGTTGTTAGCGCGGGCGCATGCTTGACCTGGAAGTGCATGAAATTCTGTGAAAGGGTGTTGGACGCTCATCCTAACGTCATTATGCAATCAATTGGTGGGCAGTGCAAGAGACCTGGAAGCAAGCCCATTTACAATCAAGCAGGCATTTAGCCCATTAAATGGTTTAACTGAATTCAATTCAGTGCCTTGTTAGTCCCTAAAACGTAAAATCCCACCCCGAAGTCAACAGACCTTTCCATGGTCCATCCTGTCCTGCCCGCTCCGATTCCTGTGGCGGGTAGGACAGTAAAATTCCAGCCTATGATTTAAATGCATGATCCGATGACTCAAGATTCCCCCGACTCCAGAAAATTAAAAAAATTAAGATCAATATGTCAGCTTCCACCTGCTTTGAACTTGACAGCTGTGCACCAGACTGTTTGGGTTCGGTGATTTCAGCTTTGAAAATGGCTTTCTTACGCACACCTGCCCATTAACAGGCTGCTCGAGGAGGTTAATGAGCAGGTAATTGGAGGCGAGTGGGTTCTCCGCTCTCCCACTCCAGCCCTCCCTTTGAAAATTGTGAGGAATTCCAGAAGCTATGGGATTCACTGCCAGCCTCCGAGAAGAGCATTTTCAACTTGCTTCCTCAACCATTCCCATCTCCACCGGCAACTGAAAGTTCTGGTTGTTTTGTTAACTTCTGAGCAGATGCTTGCTCAGAAAGAGAAAGTAAGAACTTGCATTAACATAACACAATTCATGACCATCTTAAATTGCTTTATAATTAGTGAAGTGCTTCTGAAGGTAATAAAGGTGTAGGGTTGCACCATCGGGAAAACTGACCATATCTTCCTGAAATGAAGAGGGATCTCTATATTTGCACTACCTGAACTGGAAGAGAAGGCTGTTGATCAGCTTTTCCTCTGAATTAAGATCTCAGAGTGAGGTGGCTGGTGAAACCTATTACAATTCATCATGAAACAATTGTATACTGGCGATGAAATGAGTGGAGGAAGGGGCTAAGGTGTGAAGAAACCCAATGTGGTGTCTCCTTCAAGCCTGCCAGTCCACAAGGCCATGATTTTCCCTCATTTACGTCCACCGTAGCCAGGGTGTGAAATTGGGTTCGGTATCCTGTGATGATCACAGGTTCCCATTGAGGGTTGTGACAGCCCAGTTCCTGGAAAAAAGTAGAGCATGGGTTAAAGGCTTCCTTCTGTTCAGATAATGTGCCTATCATGGTTGAATGCAGTGCATCATATTGGAGATTGCAACAGAACTGTGTAGGGAATGCTGACTGGATGATCCATCTTGGCCTCTTCCAGAGGGCCTCAGTGTCACAAATGCCAGTCTTGAACTAATGTGATTCACTCCATGTGATATCAAGAAATGGTTGAAGGGACTGGATACTACAACAGCTATGGGCCCTAACAACATTCCAACAATAATTCTGAAGAGCTATAGCTATACTCTTGGCATGTACCGACAAAGTAAGATTGCCTGTATCCTGTTCACAAAAAGCAAGAAAAATCCAACCTGACCAATTATAATCACCAGCAAAATGATGGAAGGTATTGTCTAAGCAATTCCTCAGTAATAACTTGCACACTGTTGTTCAATTTGGGTTCCTGATACGGGAGGGTGGCATGCTCCGCTATAGATCCCATCTCAGTCTTTGTCCACACATAGACAATAGACTATTGCCGAAAGAAAGACATATTTTGTCAAAGCTTTTCATCTTGATCTCATCAGGACAGTCACAAGAATGCAATGTAAGGGAAATCAACACTTATATATTGTTTGAGAAAAGAATGCTCAATGATTGCAAATTGACTCCAATTAGTAGAGGCTTTGCCATGGAGAATGCATCTGTTGATGGTAGCCATGATGTGGACACACCAGCATTGGAGTCGGGTGGGACAGTAAGAAGTGTCACAACACCAGGTTAAAGTCCAACCGGTTTATTTGGAATCAAGAGCTTTTGGGGCACTGAGGCACTCATCTGTTGAAGGAGCAGTATTCCAGAAGCTCGTGATTCCAAATAAATCTGTTGGACTTTCACCTGAAATTGAGACTTCTTCTGGGCCCAATTGATGATGACTTACAGTTAACTGCAAAGCATTTTTTGACATTTAAACCAGACAGCTTGACTCTGATTGCCCAGGGTGTTGCCCTGAGGAATGAAGTACCTATTCTGTTCAGTTGAAACATGTGCAATGTATGTGCATAGAATCATGGAATCCTACTGTGCAGAAGGAGGCCTTAGGCCCATCAAGTCTGTATTGACTATAATCCCACACAGGCCCTATCCTCATGACCCCATGCATTTACCCTAGCTAGTATCCCTGACACTAAAGGGCAATTTAGCATGGCCAATCCACCTAACTCGTACATCTTTAGACATGTTCTCTCTGTCTGCAAAGAACAAGGTCCTGCGTATTATTTATGTGGCTTCTAGTACAAGCAAATGTGCCAGAGGGAATAGGCCAACTTCTCCAGAAACACAGAACCACCTTGCTTGGGTCACGTTCATAGCTCAATTATCTTGTCCATTTTCTGGCAACACAAAGAACTTTTCATCCTTCAACATACAGTGCAACTCGGAAGTAAAAGGAACAAACAGATATCACTTTGCACTTTGACAAATGGTTTCATCTTCACACCAGCTGCAATATAAGTGCAACTGCTACAAGCCAAAGTTTAAATATTTCTTTAGGAGAGTGCAAACTGTCCCGGCAGCCCCCTGTTAATATGAACACTTCACCATCATTTGCTTTCATGGAAGTGGAGCACTGTCCATGTATTTCAATTTATATGTGCCAAATGCTCTTTTCCAGGCAATGCTGTAACCCTGGCTTGCCAGCCACACATCATTCTGACTGGATATGTTTCTCATGTTAATAACTGCGATGTACTTGCATGCTGAAGACACATTTCTCATCTATAAAAGGTCATGATGAAAGTGATAAGAGGGGTGTTCTCCCAATTTCTTAATGTAATCATGGCAGAAAATGGGAGGAATAGCTGAAATGGCTATTGATGCTGTTTCTCTAAGGTACCTGCCAGAGTTCAAGAGACCCCTGGCAAAAGGTTACTACTTTTGGTATCAGTTCTTCTGGGATCTTGTGATCTAGTTGATATTAGGGATCATTTCAGATCACAGTGTTGATTTGAAATTGCAAGCTGAAAAATCCTACTCTGAACAAGAAGAATTAAACAAGCTTGTAGCATGTTACGCTGGTTGGATTTTTTTTTGCAGCCAAATAGATTGGCACATTCATTGAGTTTCTGTTGCATTACAAAAAGTGTGATTTTAATTTTTGTGCAAAATGTACGCAGTGTTAACATGATTAGTGCCTAATTTGCACAAAACCTGCCATTATTAAAGGGACAGTGTTGATGTACTAAGGAATATTCAGACAAATTCATCTCTCAAAATACTAAGTCCCAGTCTAGTCAGACCAAAGTTTCATTCAAACTCTGCACCAGCTCCCACTGTACAAGTTACCCCAACTCTAGAAGGCATTTGTTGTTGCTAGCCTGAGGTTCACAAGTACTTGCATCTTCCTTTGTGGTCATTTCCATGCCTTTGTCTTGACAATCTTGTCCAATGTGCACTGACAGTGGACAGCAAGAAACTTGATCAGATTCTATCCAGTCAGACATGTGTAGGCACACCCACCACATGCTTGTGTAAGCACACTTTCCAGCAGGGATCACTGGATAATGACCAGAACGTGAACTCTGGCTGATTTTTCCAACTCTACCCCAGGGTTGCTGAGACCAATATTAGTGCCTTTACTGCAGCGAACTTACGACACAGAATGGGGATATATGCCATGGGCAAAACTAAGACCTTCCTTTTATGTATTGTCTAGTTCCAAGCTCTGGATGAATTCTATCTTCCATGACCATGTTACAGAGTATTGCAAGCTCACAAGTTATATTGGGATGCAAGTGCAACCTCTTTGGCAACATGGAGAGAGAATTGAAAATGTACCCGCTATGCACTGGATTGTGAGTTTTCTGTCTCCTTGATGTTAAGCTGAATGTGGGGGACATGCAATGGCACCATTTGTTGCATCACTACACTTATTAATTCCACACCGAATCCCATTTTCACACAGTCACTTCTGTGCATACAGCATACGTTGTTCTATTTTTGTTATTTGATTAATATGCGTGCAGTCAAACGTTACTGCACCCTTTGCTTTAGTCAGCAAAATAAATTTGTTTAGAGGTGTGCTGTTTTTAGGAAAAGGTATTTCACGACATGTACCTTTCTCTCGGGGAGGGAGAAAAGCTAAAAAAGTTGTGATTAATCCTTGTCATGATATTTTCATGCTCTAGTGGTGTGGTGGGACGTTTTTACTTCAGTCCTGATTTTGCACAAGTGAAAAGATTTGTCAAACCTTTTAGGGAGGTGGCACTTCCATAAACTTGTTTGAGAGAATTCAATTTTGTGGCTGATGCGCGGCTTCAACAGCTGGGAATGCATATTGGGAAGGGAGGTGTGTGCTCAAAAGGTTTTCAGTGGGTTACAATCCTGCGAGGCCCCCGAACCTTATCTCCGCATTATCTCACCAGCCAAAGTTCTGCACCCAGTGCAAATTTCCCCAACTTACCCAAAGATGTGAGCAAACTGATCTTGAAATGCTTCACTTATCAGCTCTGCAATTCGATGAATTTTTGTATGAAGTGGAAAAAAATATAGAAGGAAAGGGGGAGGATTTAGGAAAATGCAAACCCGTGAAACTTCTGACTTTACCTCAGGACTGAATGTTAATAGAGATTAGAGCTGACTGTTTATGCAAAAGATGACCTTCATCAAGTTATTTTTTGTAATTCCTCTGATATTTACATTCCTTATTTTCCTAAGGTGTCTCTGTAAATCATGCATCTACACTCACTGTATTAATAAAACAGCTGTAAAAATATTAACAGTCCAAGGGTAATTGTTAGTGCTGACTTTTGGCCAAGTTTATCCCTGAACGGATGTGGAGCTCAGGAGTTAGGCCAAGCTCCAAGTTTGACCTTGTAGATAACAGCACGCACAGCTGATACATTTAACTCTAACTGAACCAGTATTTCATTTTGCGATCTCCCTTGCTTTTTTAGGGATTTGCTTTCTTTCTTTTTCTTCCCCGCTCCTTTATATTCTCTTTCAACTCAGAGGGTCAAATGTGACACATTTTTCCCATGTGGCTGTATCATGCTTCTCACACAAGAATAGAAAATCACTGAGTTCTGATGAAGGCTCATGCCTGAAACATTAAAATCTATTTTTGTATATTCACACAATGGAGGCAAGAATCACTGTAAAAAAAAATTATTACCGATCCTTAATTGCCCTTAAGAATGTAGCTGCCCTAGCCCAAAGATAAGCAGATTCGGTGTATTGGTCATGCTAAATTGACTCTTAAAGCCCCAAGATTAGAGTTAGGGGAATTAATGGGGTAAATGCATGGTTAAAGTTAAAGTTTATTTATTAGTCACAAGTAGGCCCACATTAGCACCGCAATGAAGTTACTGTGAAAATCTCCTAGCTGCCACACTCCAGCGGCTGTTCAAATACACTGAGGGAGAATTTAGAGGGGCCAATGCACCCAACCAGCACCTCTTTCGGACTGTGGGAGGAAACCAGAGCACCTGGAGGAAACCCATGCAGACACAGGGAGAACGTGCAAACTCCACACAATTAGTGACCCAAGTTGGGGATCGAACCCAAGTCCCTGGCGCTGTGAGGCAGCAATGTCTACCACTGTGCCACTGTGCATAGGTTTTGGGAATAGGGTAGGGATGATGAGCCTGGGTAAGATGGTCAGTTGGAGGGTCATGCAGACTCAATGGGCTGAATGGCCTCCTTCAACACTTTAGGGATTCTATGATTACAAGCCATTTCCTTCAGTAAGTACTACAGCTTCATTGTTATGGATCTGGAGACACATATAGATCAGACTGGATGAGGGTCACATGTTTCCATCACTAAACAACATGGGGGCGATTTTGAGCCCGTGTTAGCTGTCAGCATAAATGGCGACGTGGGCCTGAAATGTCACGAGAGTCGAAAAAAGCGAATCTGGTGAGAGTCGGAAAATGAGAATCTCGCTGGTTTTCCACATCCCTCCAGGTGCTGTAATGGGGTTCCCATTCCTCTCAATAAATTTCAATATAATTAAGAGGCTTCCCCACAATATGATCCCCCCTCACTGAATATTTATACCTTGCTGATGTCACGTCAGTGAAGTTACAATAGTTTCTAATTTTTATCTCTCTCTTAAATTCACAAAGTTAATGTGCAGAGTGGACAGGGCAAGGCCTGAATCCATCTCTTTGTTTGCTCCAAAAACTAATTCAAATTCAAATTGAATCGAATTCATGGTTCACACAAGAGAGACCTACAAAATCCAAGCTGACAAGAAAAGCCACTGCCTTTGATCTTGGGCTTGATCTGACTTTTGCTCTTAGCCAGAAGGCTGAGATTGAAGCAGTCATAGCGAACCTGCACAAAGATAAGTAAAGTACCCATGGGGAAAGGAACAGGTCAGTGCCAACCTGGAAGTGTCAGGGTGGCATTGCCAAGGGTAGGTCCTCTGGGAAACTCCATTAGAGTGGTTCCCTTTATGTGTGTGTGTATGTGTGTGTGTCTATCTGTCTGTCAGCGTGTGGTGGGGGAGGGAGAGGGAGAGGGGGCAGGGGGAGGAGGTGGCCTGATGCCTGTGTAGGGGAGCTGTGTCCCTATGTCCCTACCCCAATGGGTAGGGGTTGCCTGTGAATGTGGGGGGTGGCGGGGGGAGGGGGGTGTTGCTTGTTTTGACAACCAGTTGACTTCAGTGGGGAGAGCTGTTTAACAGATGGCTAAGCTATTATTGACTATTTCACATTTTTGCCAAAGCCAAAATTACTCTTAAACTTCCTGTGGGCTCTCCTCTCAGCTACCGTCCAGCACTAGATATTGATAGGACAGAGATAAGTCTTTCCGCAATTGAATCTGGGGCTCAGATTATAGATGGGCTAATTGCTCAATGGTGCATCCAGAGGCCAAATATTTCTGCTCCCCTTAGCTCCTCAAGTGGAAGTTCTCAACTTGGTACTGTTCCAGCTTTGAAATAAGGACAGATGCAGCCTGACTATTGTTATCTGTTCTTGTTTCAGATTTCCAGCATTTGCAGTATTTAATCTTGTTCCTTTTGCACATATATGTTAAAGTTTATTTATTAGGCACAAGTCGGCTTACATTAACACTGCAATGAAGTTGCTGTGAAATTCCCCTGAAGTTACTGGGGCAACCCACAGACACAGGGAGAACATGCACACTTTGCACAGACAGTGACCCAAGCCAGGAATTGAACCCAGGTCCTTAGTGCTGTGAGGTGTGGTTTTGGATGCAGGAAACATGCATTAGATCATAAGGCCATAAGATATAGGAGCAGAATTTAGTCCATTGAGTCTATTTTGCCACTCAATCATGGCTGATATGACTTTCATCCCCATTCTTCTGCTTTCTCCCCCGTAATCCTTGATCTCCTTATTGATCAAGAACCTACCTATCTCTGTCTTAAAGACACTCAACAACCTGGCCTCCACAGCCCTGTGTGACAATGGGTTCCACAGCATTGGAAGTATATTGAGTATGCAGGTTGTGATATCTGTCAGTTTGTAAAGCTATTTTAGTGGCAGCATGTGAAAGATTCAGCCGACTTCTTTTCTTAAGCTCGCCCAGTTGATGAAGCATGCAGAAGCAGAGTAGACCATCCCACCAACACTATTTAATGTGATCATCAGCTGTGAGTGGAGGACAGATTTTTATTAGCTGCTGCTGAATGAGTGGAAGTGGTCGATGAATTATACTGCTACTTAAAGTTTCTGTGAGAGGCTAAAGGCCTTGGTTCTGACTTCAACGATTCTGCTCACACCACTTTCTCCCAGGCATGTAGTAAGTTGCATTCCCACTGACCTGCAGCATGCCAGGAAGCATGTACGGATGCAACACTGAAGAAGAGGCCATATGCGCCCCAGGTCTTTAAGGGTCAATTCTCTGACCCTGAACCTCAGCGAGGAACAGTTCAAACGTGTTTCATTAAGGAGGTGTTCACTGAAATTTATCACATCTCACAGCTACCCCCGTGGTTGCAGCAGGGCTGGTGGATGATTTCTGACTTCCACTGAGGACTTAACGGAAGGCCGTCCAGGATATTCCTGAGCAATTCTGGGCCTAATGGGCCTGGCATCAGACTGCAACATCTTGGCATCGGTGGCAGAAGTGTGGGTTGGCTGGCTGTAAGGCAAGGGCACTGGCAGAGTGGCAATGACAGGAACATGATTTCTGTCTTCCTGAGAGAGGACAGCAGGTTCATGCTCCAGCGATTCACTACTGCTCCAATGTGGCGACACCCCAGCAATCCTAGCAATCTGTTGGAGGATAAATGATTGGATTGCGGTGTAAGATGGCAGGAATCTAAATCTGCCTGATATCAAACATGGCTGTCACGGTCTCAGTCTGAGCTTTCACAGTAACACTGAGATGTTAAATGGCGTTTGCTTGTGCAACAATAAATGCTGAGGCATTGATCACTTGGTAATGCATCACAGCTGGGTCCCCACATGCTTTTGTGAGACTGGCCAGCACTTCCAATTTGGAAAGTTCCAATTTATATGAAACCCTCATTCCAACCTGTTTCAGCTGTTTCGAAGATCAAAGGTGAGAATGGTCATTGATGATTGTACAATACTCAGCACCATTCACAACTCCACGAGGAAGAAGTAGACCCTGTTTACATGCACCACACCCTGAACAACACTCAAGTTTGGACTTAAAAGTGGCAAATATCATTCATATCACACCAAGTGCTAGGCAATGATCATTTGATATGGAGAGGACCTAACCACCACCCTTTGACATTAAATGGCATTACTATCAACTAATCCATCCCCATATCCTGAGGGTCAACATCCACAAGGAAATTAACTGGACCAGCCACATACACACTGTGGCTACAACAACAGGGCGGAAGCTGGGAATTCTGCAAGTAGTGATTCAACTCCTGACTCCCCCAAAGCCATATACATTTGCACAATCTACTAGATACAAGTCAGGGATGTGATGGAATGCACTCCACTTGCCTAGATGAGTGCAGTTCCAATAACACTCAAGAAGTTCAAAGCCATCCAGAGCAATGCAGCCCACTTTTTCAGCACCCCATCCTCCACCTTCAACATTCACCCCTCCACCACCAGCACACACAGTGAGAGCAGTGTATACAATTCAAAAGTAGAAAATGATGGAGAAACTCAGTGGGTCTGACAGCATCTGTGGAAAGAGAATAGAGCCAATGTTTCAAGTCTGGATGACCCTTCGTCAGATTCCAGCATCCACAGTATTTTGCCTTCATACAAGATGCACTGCATTAACTCATCATGGCTTCCACAACAAATCCCAAACCTACAGTTGCTGCAACCTTGAAGAACAAGGCACCAGAGATATGGAAACATCCACTACCATCTGCAAGCTCCCCTGCAAGCCACATACCATACTGACTTGGAACGACATCAGCATTCTTCCACAGTTGTTGGGGCAAACATGATGAGGAGATGCTGGCGTTAACATGATGTGGAGATGCTGGCGTTGGGCTGGGATAAACACAGTAAGAAGTCTCATAACACCAGGTTAAAATCCAACAGGTTTATTTGTTAGCAAAAGCCACTAACTTTTGGAACGCTACTCCTTCGTCAGATTTACAGGTTTAAGGTGCTGGGGAGCAAGTACAGAGGAGATGTCAGGGGTAAGTTTTTCACCCAGAGGGTGGTGAGTGAGTGGAATCGGCTGCCGTCGGTGGTGGTAGAGGCGAACTCGCTGGGGTCTTTTAAAAGACTTCTGGACGAGTGCATGGGATTTAATGGGATTGGGAGTTATAGATAGTTCTATGGCCTGGTAGGTATGGATATGATCAGCGCAACTTGTGGGCCCAAGGGCCTGTTTGTGCTGTAGTGTTCTATGTTCTATAAGTGGGAGTTCTGTTCACAAACAGGATACAGAGGATCTACTCAGATGAGGATGATCACAACAGACTCCTCCAGACGCTGAAAGATGTCCTCATAAGAACAGGATATGGTGCTCGACTCATCGATCGATAGTTCCAATGCGTCACAGCAGAAAACCGCACCGACCTCCTCAGAAGACAAATACGGGACACGGTGGACAGAGTACCCTTCGTCGTCCAGTACTTGCCCGGAGCGAAGAAGCTACAACATCTTCTCTGGAGTCTTCAACATGTCATTGATGAAGATGAACATCTCGCCAAGGCCATCCCCACACCCCCACTTTTTGCCTTCAAACTATCGCACAACCTCAAACAGACCATAGTCCACAGCAAACTACCCAGCCTTCAGGAGAACAGTGACCACTACACCACACAACCCTGCCACTGCAACCTCTGCAAGACATGCCAAATCATCGACTTGGATGCCATCATCTCGCATAAGAACACCATTCACCGGGTACACGGTACATAATCATAGAATTCAGCCAACGTTATCAACCTAATACACTGCAGGAAAGGATGTCCTGAGGCATGGTACATTGGGGAGATCATGCAGACACTATGACCAGGCAAGAGTGTTCTCTTCCTGTTGGGGAACACTTCAGCAGTCATAGAAATTCAGCCCCTGATCTTCGGGTAAGTATTCTCCAAGGCTGCCTTCATGACACACGACAGCGCAGAGTTGCTGAGCAGAGACTGATAGTCAAGTTCCGCACACATGAGGATGGCCTCAACCAGGATCTTGGGTTCATGTCACACTGTCTGTAACCCCCACATCTTGCCTGGACTTGCAAAATCTCACTAATTGTCCTGGCTGGAGACAATACACATCTCTTTAACCTGTGATTAACTCTCTCTCCACTCACATTACAAACGAATTGTCTAGTTTGGGTTCATGAGCGGCCCAGGCTTGGAGGGCCAAAGGGCCTGTTCCTGTGCTGTACTGTTCTTTGTTGTTCTTTGTTTATTGTCTGAACCTTTAAGACTTGATTATCTGTAAAAATTCGCATTGCAACCATTATTTTGTAAATTGAATTTGTGAGTTTATATGCCCTGTTTGTGGGTGACGAAGGGTACTCTGTCTGCCATGTCTCGTATTTGTCTTCTGAGGGGGTCAGTGCAGTTTTTCTGCTGTGGTGCATCAGAACTGTCGAACGATGAGTTGAGCGCCATATCCTGTTCTTATGAGGGCATCTTTCAGCGTCTGGCGGAGTCTGTTGTGATCATCTTCATCTGAGCAGATCCTGTGTACCCTGTTTGTGAACAGAACTCCCACTTACCTGATGAAGGAGCAGCGCTCTGAAAGCTACTGGCTTTTACTACCAAATAAACCTGTTGAACTTTAATCTGGTGTTGTGAGACTTCTTGCTGGGGCAAACCCCAGGAACTCCCAGCCCAGCAGAACTATGTGTGTACCTGCACCAAATGAACTTCAGCAATTCAAGAGCATAGCTCACCACCATCTCAAGGGCATTTAGGGATGGGCAATAAGGCTGGACTTGCCAGCATTGCCCACATCCTGTGAAAGAATATAACAAAACTGAAGCATTGGGAACATGTAAATTAAGATATTTTGCCACCCAGCTGCTGTGGCCATGACTTTGTGAATAATGCAATCACACGGCAATGCCACTTGCAGCTCTTGCTCTTTAGTTGCACTAACTGGTGGAGAATATCAGAGAAACAGGTGTAATTAAATCCCAAGTCACAGATGAATCCATACCATTTGCCCATTCTTCCGGATAAATACAGGAGACCTGAAGTTCAGCTAATATTGTGAAGCAAAAGGAAAAGAGAACAAAAACACTTTTTTAAATAATTAATATTATGTAAAATATTTTAAACATGTTTTGCTCACAATGTGGGAAAAAATGGTTCAAACAATGAGTGAGACTGTTAGATTACAATAATGTTTATTAACGCAAGTGAAGAGATAGCAATGGTATCATTCATAATTAGCATGCAGCGCAGCAAGCCATGTCACATGCACTTTTAGACAAGATCTACATCTGTCAGCCCAAATACAAACAGTGCACACAATGCCCATTCGAGAATCTAGTTAGACAGCTAACCGAATTAAGAACAAAAATCTACAGATGCATGATAAATGCACAGGATGTAGTGTCACACATGAATGACTCCTGCAAGCCAAATGACAGATGTACTTCCTCAACTCCAGGCCAAACTCTAGCATAAACCAGTGTTCATTTATCAATAATTGTGACTTAATTTCATTTGGCAGTGGTGCAGAATTCTCAACTTCCTTTCCAATGGACTAACACTAATTAAGCTTTGGATACTGGCTTTTGGATTATTATAGCCATCTCTGAATATTATGGTTGTGCTTTAATTTAATCATGTATATATTTTTTGCGTCTCAAAGTAGAATTGCAAATATTGAAAAGGAAAACATTGATTCTTTTCATTAAAAATGAGGATTTCTTCCATGGTAACACCTTGGAACTCATGTTTAAATCTTAGCTTTGAAATAACCACTGCCAAGGGGTCAGATCTAAGCTCTGCAGTCCTGCCATTTCCAACCTTGAATAGTGGTGGACAATTAAACAACTCACTGGAGGAGGAGGTCCACAAATACCCTGAATAGGAGAGCCCAGCACATCAGTACAAAGGATAAGGATGAAACACTTACCATAATCTTCAACTGGAAGTGCCGAGTGGATGATCCAACTCAGCCTCCTCTGGAGGTCCCCAGCATCACAAATGCCAGTTTTCAGCCAATTATATTCACTCCACGTGATATCAAGGAATGGCTAAGACACTGCAAAGGCTATGGGGCCTGACAGTATTCAGCCCATAGTACTGAAGACTTATGGTCCAGAACTAGCTGCAGTTTAGCCATGGGAAATGCATGGGGTTGTGGGGATAGGGTTGAGGGAATGTCCCAGTGGGATACCATTTAGGAGAGTTGGGAAAGGGATGTGGAAGATCCCACGCCTATTCCTTGCTCTGTGAATGTTAGCCAGTGTGGGAGTGGGGGCTAGGTGTGATTCATATACCAGTTTTCAGAGAAGACAGGAATGTGGCGCTGGGAAAATACCCCAAATCCTGGTACCAGTCTCGATCAGAAATATCCAGTCCTTGGAGTTGATGGTATTTCCCTGAGATAATGGTGTGGGGGAGGGAAGCTCACAGAAATCTATTACTAGATTCCAAAAGCAGAGAAAAAAATCTGAAGCCAATTTTGGAAAACCCTGAAAAATTATGTCCCTAAGGCAGTTAAAAAAAGCTTAAGAAGAAGCACCTCATAACTCTACCTATTCTCAGCTCACAACTTATCCTTATAATTGGAAACATCCTCTTTTCTCTGGAACTTCCAACTCCCTTTAGAAATGCTGCAAGGAATGGTTTTATCCCCTTAAGTAGCGAGATATTTACACTGTTCATCCCATTTGGATTCAATTGATTCAGAGATTGATATTTCCATGTTCCTTTAATTTCAAACTTGAGAAACCCAAGCTTGATGTTATCTTCTCATCCCTTTTTGATTTATCTCAACTTCCTGCTACACTTTTCAGTCTCGGAATTAATCTTTATCTCAATACATATTTATTAAATCATACTTTGGAAAGATTTTGTATTCAACACTCGTATAGAGGAATGTCTCACTTTCCAACTCTAAGCTTCAATATCTTAAAATAAATTTTAATTGCACTTTCTGTGATAACATCAAGTATTACACAGTGCCAGGAACCTGGGTTCAATTCCACCTGTGCAGAAATTGCATGTTCTTTCTGTGTCTACATGGGTTTCCTCCAGGTGTTCTGGTTTCCTGCCACAGTCCAGGCTGGCCAAGATAAATTGTCCAGTAGGGTCCAAAGGTGTGTAGGTTAGGCAGATTAGCCATGGTAAATGTGTGGGGTTATGGAGATAGGGCCAAGGGAAGGCCTGGATGGGATGCTGTTTTGGTGATTCGGTGTAGACTCAATGGGTTGGATGCTCTCTTTCTGCATTGTAGGAATTCTCGGATTCTATGGTTCTATTATGATCTGTGCCAAGTTCTGAGGTATGATAATGACATAAATGCCTTGTACCTGAGTTCAGCTTAGATGTGGTGGAAGACAAGGGAATGTAGTACCTTAGCATCTGGTAAGGCCATTTGAATTAATGATATGGATCAAAACATCATTTAGCATCATATCACGTGTTGTAAAACTCCTACAGGAGTGACTTTGAGTTCAGTTATTGTTTCTCACCAATGGAGAGAATGACCTGCATTGATGTAGTGTTTTTCATGATCACAGGATACTTCTAAATGTTTTACGGCCAATTCAATATTTTTTAAGAGTAGCCACTTTGTGTTGTAGGAAACATGGCAGCCAATTTCCACACAGCAAGCTTTCACTAGCACAATAATCACCAGGTAATCAATTTTTTTTAATGTTGATCGATGGGTAAGTATTGGCCAGGGCAGCTGTGATTACCCTGTTACACATCTTCAAAACTGCATTATGGGGACTTTTGCATCCATGAGAAGCTCCACATTAACACCTCAGGAAAAGGCCCCGCACCTCCAACTAGACAGCACTCCTGCACTGAACGGCAGCCTTGATTGTTGTGTTCGCTGTGGGACTTGTTCCAGAACTTTCTGAGTTAAAGGTGAGAGTGATACCAACAAGGTCACGGTTGACAGCGTTCACTAATGTAATTTTCAATGACGACCTCAGGAATGTTTGCAGTATGGGGTTTGGTCTGTAGTTTCTTACAGTGAGTTTTAATTATAAGTGCGCTGCACAGAGCAGTTACCAAGTAGCTGCCACACACTTTGCTGCAGGAACAGAGAAGAGTATCAACAGCGCCAAAGTTTCTATTAAAGCTACAGGTTGAATTGATTTGATTAAAACCTTTTACCTGCTTTCTAGATGCTGGAACATTTTAAACATTTCCTTATGCTCTGGACAGTGAACACCACTGAATTTAACTCTGGCAACATTCTACCTTTGGTGGGATGTGACTAGAGTCTCAGAGATGTCTGAGGAACACAGATGGAATTAGTTACATTATGACTACCAATGTGTAATTACACTGGACACTATAAGAGATGGTCAGCATCTGCTTTTATATTTCCCACACTTGTTTCTTTACCTCCTGGCCTCCTTGTGTGCTGTAACTATTTGCTGTTTCCTCCTTTTAAGCCCCCTTTGCCAGGCACAAAATGGGTTGTTTTCCACTGCCAATGCATCTGTATAAAAAAGCATGTGGAATGTTACAATTAATCATAGCGTTGCTAGACTATAAGGGGAAAATCAATTGGGGTGGCCACTCCTGCTTACTATCCAATGATTACTGCTGGAGAACGTGGTCAGATTAGGCTGACTGCACTGTCTCTCATAGTCAAGCAACCTGCTAACACTCACCATATGGGCTCATCAGTAAAGAATTTTATCTTTCATTAGGCAGTGTCAGCTATGGTTTAGCTGTTTGTACTCTTGTGTTCTGACTCAGAATGATGTGGATTCATTGACTCACTCCGGAGATTTGAGCATATAATCTAGACTGACACTCGAGTGCAGTACTGAGGGAGCTCTGCACTGTCGGAGGTATTTGTCTTTTAGATGAGATGTCAAACTGTGTGCCTGCCTGTTCTCTCAGGTGGCTCTAGCACCATTACTGTTACAACGAAGCATGTGGGAGCTTGCCCTGGTGTCCTGCCTAACATTTATCCGTTAACCAACACTAAAACACCCAATAATATCCAATCAATGTCACATTCCTGCATATTGGCTGCCGTGTGTCATACATTACAACAGTGGTTGCACTTATAAAGTACATTGTTGATTGTAAAATGCATTGGGAAGTTCTGAGGCCAGGAAAGGCGCTATATAAATGCAAACTTTTTTTAACTGAAGGGACATCTGCTCTGCTGAAGCATAAGGTAATGTGTTACAATAATAAATATAGTGTTGTAATCACAAGGAACCTCATGATATGATGTATTCTAAGTGTTTGGCAGTTTGTCTCTCGTGGATGTGTGTGAATCCGTCTGTGGTATCATGGGCATCTTTGCATCAGGGTTTACAAGACTAAACAACGCATTATAAACACATGCTTTTTAAGTATAATTACATTTGATTCATGTACTTTTAGTTCGAAATGGAAAATCTATACACAGTTTAGGATTCTCTAACTGTATAATCTGGACTTACGTAAAATATAATTAATGGAAACAACCTACAATACTGCAGCAGTTAGGTTTCACCAGTAGGTGCTGCTAGAGTTATTATATTGATCAATATCACTCTCTAGTGGTAGCTATGCCCCATGACAATTTTAACCCAATAAATCCTGACTGAAGTTTTTCGATTGATGTATTCAATCCAACAGTCACAACCAAAATTCTAGCTGCCCAATTGGATCTGTTCAATCTGTTTGGGAGATTCCCCGTTGTCAGCATAAACAGTTACGATGTTACATTGTCAGCCTGTGGATCACTGGGGCCACAACAAAATGGCAACACCTGCTTTTGAGAGTTGAGCTTGCTTTGAATAAATAAAGGCATTCCACCATGGGAAATTGGATCAGCCTCCATAAGCTGCTTTGTAAAACAATTATCCCCAGTACAAGAACAGCCCTAAGGGCAAGAAGACATTTGAATGAAAGGTACTACAATATACAATTATGAAAGGTACTACAATACACAATTGGAGTGGAATCCTATTATACACTGAGACTGTGCAGTGGCCAGATTCATGTGAACAGGATTACTGACAGCAATAGCAACCAACACTCTAAGTAGGGACAAAAGGAATTTTGTTGAAAATTTGTTTTAACTACATATTACCACAGAAATTGCATGTATTTGAGTATCTTTCTATTTGTAAATATATAAACGGTGTATGCATAATCTAAAACTTGATTGATATTAGTGGATTACTACTTGACGTATTCATCTAAATGCTATTTTAATGCAGGCATCACTTATTTCAAATCAGTCAATGTCTCCACTGCAATCGCGGATTTAGGAATACAGTATGAATGTTTATGATAGATAACTGGCATAACCATTCATCGCCAGATCTGACTGGTCCACATAAAGCACCATCAAGTCCTACTCTCCTCTGTCAATACTCACTGTTTCAGAATTATCTTGGAATGCAACAATACCTTTCAGCTTCTCTTCTCCACTCCATTACCTTAAACTCTTCTTTCCTCCATACTTGTTTCAAATAAAATGTGCAAATAAAATCATCCTCCTTTTCACTAAGACTGGGACCAGCCAACTGACTCTACTATTCCCCCTCCCTTCTTGAGCTCACCAAGCCAAACTTCCAATAATGTTCTTTTGACCAAACCCTAACTCATATCTTTCTCTAGTTTCTTCTGTCATGCCCTCACCTAGTTTCACCATGAGACCTCCTTCTGCTCCCTCAACCTCATTCCTGACCCACCCAGTCTCCCCTCCAAGTCCGCGACCTGATATTGGTGAGTTCTCTTTCCTCAGGTAGTGCCTGTCACCCCCATGTCCATCCTTCAGATCTACTGTCATTACTCTCCTCCTCAAAACAGCCCAGCCATAGCCCTTCTACCCTGACAAACTAACAGCCAGCTCTAACCTCCCTTTCCTCTCCAAAGTAACTCCAAAATAGGATGTATTGTCATCTCCCAATTCCATCCTCATCTTTCCTGGAATTCCACATTTGAATCATTCCAACAACCCTAACCATGGCCACAACACTGAAACAACCCTTATCAAAGCCACAAATGATATCCAATGTGATTCTGACCAAAACATAATTGCAATTGCCCGCATTTGGCCCATATTTCTCTATACTAACCTTCCCCGTGTAACTCTTCAAATGCTTTTTAAAGAGAAAATTGTACCGGAAAAGTCCAGAAATGCTTTGATTAAAAAATTCTTATTTCATCCTTGCTTTCAAAACCCTTAATGACTTCACCACATCCTATTCCTGGAACTTCTTGCACCTACAATTCTGGTGCATCCCTAAAATTTGGGATGACAGCTTCATGGAAGTTCTCACCTGGAGGGCAGTTATGAGAACGTATGTGAAACGCAACGTGTGAGATTTTTCGAGCCCAAATCCCACAAGAGGTTCATAACAGGATTTGCGCCAATAACATCTCATTGTGCATTTTTCCCCGCCTCTGCCAGCGATGTGTAGATTAAATAGATTTAAACCAATTTAATTATGATTGTACGGGCTTTATGATGTAGCATCCGGCACTGTGGACTGCTCCCAATCCCCCAATCCCCAACCCCCAACCCCCACGCTCAGCAACATGATGTCACACTGGCATCTGATTTTTGGAAACTGGTTTTTGGACAACAGCGAGGCTGTGGAGGTGCCTGGAGGCTCCGCGGGCTGAAGGCCAAAGCTGGGTGTTTCTTTCGGGGCACCCTGGCAGTGCCAAGGGCAGTACTAGGGGCAGAGAATTGAGCACTGTGAGGGAGGTTACTCTCCTCTATGGGGGAGGCGCTTTCCTCTTATGTATGGTGGGGGAAGAGGGGTGCACGCCAAGGACAGCATGAGGGGGAGGAGTGCTGCCTGATACTTCCATGGTGAGAGGAGTCACTCCAAAGCTTATGTGGGGAGGAATGTCCTCCATGGCTGTGGGGTGGTGGAGGGAGTAAATTATTTTTGCTCTTTAGAAAAGCGCCAGATCATTGTGGAGCTGGTCTTGCCCGCCCCATCAGAGTGACAGCACAAATCATGTCTTTTTGTTGACAGTGTTAGAAGATTTGATGAGAAAACCCGGCTGTGTTTCTGCAGAGAAATACATCTGTTTTCAGACAGAAACTGATACTTTGCGTATGGAGGCAAAGGCTTAGTGGTATTATTGCTAGACTATTAACCGGAAAGTCAGCTCATGTTCTATTTTCCAGGTTCGAATCCCACCACAGCAGATGGTAGAATTTGAATTCATCATTAATATCTGGAATTAAGCATCTATTGATGACCATGAAATCATCGATTGTCATAAAAATCCATCTGGTTCATAGTGTCCTTTAGGGAAGGAATCTTACCTGGTCTGGCCTACACATGACTCCAGAGCCACAGCAATGTGGTTGACTCTTGGCAATTAGGGATGGGCAATAAATACTGGCTAGTCAGCGATGCCCATGTCCCATAAAAGAAATAATTTTTTTGCAAAACCTACCTATTAGGTGGTATTTTGTGATTCCGCTAGTGGCAGGTATCAGTGCGGGTGGAAAGGAAAAGTTTGCAGAGATGCCAAACATTAATTGACTTTTGGTCGCTTTCCAAATTTTCCTGTCCTGCCTGGGACAATGCCTTCTGCAGGCAGGACTGGAAAACCCTGACCCCTCTATTGCCTCACATAGTGATTGGCCTAGCAATGTCTTGATTTTAAAATTCTTATCCTTACTTTCAAATCCTTCCGAGATCTGATCTCTTTCTCTCAATCTCTGTACTCTCTTGTATTCTCATACCACTCTGAGATTGCTGCATTCATTTAATTCTGACCTTATTAGCATTTCTGATTCTAATCACACCACCATTGGCAGCCTTGTTTTTAACCTCTCTACCTCATTTCCTTCTTTAGGACAATCCTTAAAATTTATGGGCCTGAATTTGTTATCAAGTTGTACCCCGTTTTCTGATGCAAAAACTTGGTAAAGTTGGACATGAGGTGAGTAGTGTGATCCACACCCGCCTCTGCGCCAATTCCCCCTTGACCAAAGCCAAAAAATGGCAGCTATTGGGACCACGCTCGAAATGCATGCATTTAAATGCACTGCATTTGCCAGTCCAGATTTGGCATGAGACAGATATGCTCCACAAAAGTCTAATTCGGGCACACCAGTTAGTGAGGAGGTAAATTCTGAGTATCCAATGGCTCTTGGCTTGAGATTGAGGGGGGGTGGCGGCGTGCCACTCTGCCTGAGATCAGTGAGGTGGGAGGGGCCACGCACGATTGGTCTGAGTGGGGGATAAGGGGGTCAGTCAGCAATGTTGTGGGGTGGGGCAATGTCTATGGGGGCCAGGGGGAGGCATGATCTGGCCCTGGAGGGATATGATGTGGGTATGCCGGCGTTGGACTGGCGTAAACACAGTAAAAAGTCTGACAACACCAGGTTTTAGTGGAGGGATATGACAGGGGAGATTTATTCTATCATTTTTTTTCTGCGCATGCATGGTTGGAGGTGCCGATCGGAGCAGCAGGATTTTGGGTGTCAAGCTCTGCCCACAGGCTTGTGCAGCGCAATTCAGAATTGCTGATATTTTTTCAGGCAAAGAGCGTATGGGGAGCCTGAGAACAGGCCTAAAAGTCTGATCTGAATCACTCCCAGTTTCAAGTCCATCCAGCACTTCGAATCAAAATAGTAAACTAAGGCTTGTGTCTTTGACCAAGCTTTTGGTCACCTGACCTAATATCTTCTCATGTGGTTTGATGTCACATCTTGTCCCATAATACTCCTGTGAACTGTTTTTCACTAAATCGAAGGTACTTCATAAATGTTTGAATGTGCGACAGGAAGACAGCTGACTAAACAGTACTCTTGTGTGGACAATGCCATTTGAATGTAGTTCTGTTGTTCAACAATCTTTCACTGACTTCCTTCAATTGTGGGAATTGTCGCTAATTTTCTATATTTTCAAACTTCATTCTGTCAAGCGACGTTTTCCTTGGACCTTGATAATGAAAGCATTGCTCAGGCCTTTTTTTGCACCCCCACTAAGCTGTTAGCACACAATCCTCAGATCCACTGCCAATGTTGAACTAATCCGTGAGAAATGGGTTAAATTATTCATATTTTCTCTTTCAACAACTTGATGGTGTTGTGAACTGTAAGGATAGTGATAGACTTCAAGAGGATATAGAAAGGTGCTGGAATGAGTGGCAGATTACATTAAATGTAGTGAGACGTGAAGTGATGCGTTTTGGTTAGAAGAAGGAGAGATAATAAAAGTTAAAGAATACAATATTAGAGAGGGTACAGCAACAAAGACACCTGGGTATAAATGTGCATTTTTCATTGAAGGTGGCAGAATAGGTTAAGGAAGTGGTTGAAAAAAACATACAGAATTCTGGGCTTTATAAATAGAGGCATAGGGTATAAAAATAAGGAGGCTATGGTAAGGTTTTATAAAACACTGGTTTAGTTTCAGTTGGAGCGCTGTATGCAATTCTGGGCACCACATTTTAGGAAGGGTATGAAGGGATTGGAGAGTGTTTGGAAAGGATTTCTGAGAAAGATATCAGGAATGATCGAGTTTAGTTACGTGGATTGGTTAGTGAAGCTGGGTGGTTCTCTTTGGAGGAGGGAAGGGGAAAAGGAGGTTTGACAGCAGTGTTCAAAATCAAGAGCGGTCTAAACAGAAATGAACCTCCCACTTTTGAAAGGGTCAAAATTAGAGGATAGTCATTTAAGATGTTTAGCAAAAGAAGCAGAGGCTACAGAAGTGAAAACCTGTGTGTGCAGCGAGTGGTTAGGCTCTTGATGCACTACAGAAGATTGTGGTAGTGACAGATTCAGTCGTGGCTTTTAAAAGAGAATTAGATAATTTTATGAAAAGAGAAAATGTGCAGAGCCATGGCGAAAAGTCGAGTAGTGGGATTAGGCTGCATAGTTGTTACAGCAAACCAGCATTGACACAATACATTGAGTGGTCTGCTTCAGTGTTGCAAACATCTCATGATTCTATAACTGGAAGTGTACCATTTCACAATCAAAACAAATGCACATCATAATGTTCTGACAGCAAAGATTGAACAACAGAAGGTATGTGAAAATACAATGAAGACCTGTTGCTGAGACTGAGTGACGACGGAATGTACCTAATCAAAACGATGCACTTTAACATCATACTCAAGATATCTTTAACAGAGGCTGGCAAAAAGGCTCAGAAGAAAGAGATGTCCTTCAGCATTTTGTAGCCGGTGGAAAAAGTATTGACGTGCAGTCCTTGTAATGTGGAAAAATGTGGCAGCTAATTTGAATGCTAAAATCCAACAAATAACTGTAATGTCTGTTTTGGCTGTGTTATCACATTGGTCAATGCACTTGGAAACCTATTTAACTCCTCACCCAAAGAATGTTACAAAATGTTTTTAACAGACACCTAGACAGTTGTGAAAAATGCCAAGTTTCAAACTATTGCGTGCTCCAAACAAAAGCAAGATTGAAGAGGTAAAAATCATTACGAGATTCAGAGTAACATACTCTATGTTAAAAGAAAATGATTATTCTTGGAAAAATGCAGACTACATAACTCTTGATACTGTGTGACAAGTTGTTGACACCATTATCTTATCTGGAATCCAGATAGGCTCAGGGTAAAGTGAATGAGAATGTTATTTTGAGTTATTATTATAGTTGTCTATCAATCTGATCCCCCACTTAGAGGGAGTAAGCCTAGAGTTGAGAAAACAGAGGGTGCACAGATAGCAATTTTCCTCAAATAGTTTTCATAATCAGTGATAATTATTGCCAATATTTAAAACAAATTTTATGATATGCTTGTCAATAACACCACATTCATGGGAAATTCATCCATTCACTGTCTGGAATGATTTACCAAAGGTCAAATGGTGAAAACAAATCGAAAAATTCACTGTTTCTTCTGCATCAAGTCCTAGGGTGGCACAGTTGTTAGCACTGCTATCTTACAGCTCCAGAGATCCATATTTGATTCCTGACTGGGGTCACTGTGTGGAGTCTGCATGTCCTCCCCGTGTCTGCGTGGGTTTCCTCTGGGTGCTCCGATTTCTTCCCACAGTCTGAAAGATGTGCTGGTTAGGTGCATTGGCCATGCTAAATTCTCCCTCAGTTTGGCTCAACAGGTTCCAGAGTGTGGCGACTAGCAGATTTTCACAGTAACTTCATTGCAGTATTGATATAAGCCTACTTGTTACACTAATAAATAATTTTCTTAAAATCTAGGAGTCTTCGTTAAACACTATCATCACCACATTAGAGGATGTGGGAAAGACAACAATGACAAGTGAAGAGGGGTGTTGGCGCGCGGGTGCTGAAGTTGCAGAAGTGATAAGATATGCAAACCACTTCATTTATCTAGCATCCTCACAGTTCCAAAGGAAAAATACTCCAAGAAGGACAATGTACACTAATACAATGGGGCAGAATGGTGGCACACTGGTTAGCACTGCATCAGGGTCCTGGGTTTAATTCCCGGTTTGGGTCACTGTTTGTGTGTGGAGTTTGCATATTCTCCCTGTGTCTGCATGAGTTTCCTCCCAGTCCTCCGGTTTCCTCCCACACTCCAAAGATGTGCAAGTTAGGTTGATTGACTGTGGTAAATTGTTCCTTAGTGTCAGGGGGATTAGTAAAGTAAATATGTGGGATTACAGGGATAGGGCCTGGGTGGGATTGTGTTGATGCTGACTCGATGGACCGAATGGATTTTTTCTACGCTGTAAGGATTCTATGATAACAGCCTTAAGGTATTGAAATGCTTGATGACATTGCAAGTAAAAGAGACCAGAATACAAGCAGGAATTAGGAGAAGATTGAGATGACATGACTGAAACTGTGATGGGAAAAATAAGTTTTGAGTAGGTTTATTCCTTGGGCTGGAATTCCAGAGTGGAAAGACACACTGGCTGAAAGTTCTGTTAATATTGATGGAGAAGAATGAAAGGGAACGTATATGAATCCTGTTCTTCTTTCTGAAATTGAAAGTTTTACTGGATAACAATAAGATATGGGCCCAGAATCTAAACAGATATGCCAGTGCTATATTGAGCGAGTGCTTTATTGTCAGGGTATTGAGCATGTTCAAGACAATTTCTAGATACCATGGACATCAAGAGGTGTAGGGATAGTGCATGAAAATGGAGCTGAGTTTGTGATCAGCCATGATCTAATTGAATGGTGAACAGGTTCAATGGGCTGAATGGCCTATGTCTACTCTTATGTTACCACGATTTACATTCCCTGTTGTGTGGCCAAATCAAGCAGGTAATTTGTGCAGAGTAAAATCTCAGCGAGATGAATAAACTGTTCATTTATTTTTAATGCTGTTGGTTGGGGGAGGAATGTTGTTCGGGATACTATAGATATATTTCAGATAGTACCATGGGGCCTCCTACACAGCAGGTCAAGTTTCAGCTATCATTGAACTGAATGATAGTTTGAGCTTCCACAACTCTCTGGAGTAGAGAATTCCAAAAATTCACTGCTGGGAATTCATCCTCACCTCAATCTTAAATATGCTGAGACTGTGTCCTCTGGTTCTAGACTTACCAGATGAGGGTATTGTCCTATCTACATCAATCCTGTCACGCCCTGGAAGAATTTTGTAATTTTCAATTAGATCACCTCTCAGACTGTGAAATTTTAGAGACTACAGGCCAAGTCTCCTCAGTCTCCCCTCATCTAACAATACTGCCACCTTGCAGCTTACTCTGGTTAGCCTCCTCTGCACTCCCTCAATGGCAAGTGTATCCTTCCTCAGATAAGGCGATCAGAAATGTACGCAGTAGTCTGTCTGCAGTTTCACCAAGATTCTGTACAATTGCAGAGAGATAACTTTACTCCCATGCTTTAAATTAATTTTGTGACACATTTGAGTTATTTTTTCAGTGACAAGTTAAAGTGCGACATGAGTATGATACTTCTTTTTATTACTTATCAATAGATTCCACTTTCATCAGGAGTCTATGGGCAAGTTTTAAGCAGAAAATCTGACCCCAGCCCACCTCCAAATGGTTTATTAACAGTTTTAATGCAGGTCTATACGAGGGGGAGGCAATAAACCAACTTTCGGAAAGCAGGCCGGCAGTTTAACTATTATTATTTAACCATCTTTTTAAACTTGAACTTGGCTGACTGAGTTGTCCTGGCCTCAGGAAACCCAACGAATAAAGAGACACTGGATCAAGGGGGCAATTGCCTTTCCAGTTATCTGTTACATCTATTTTGTCTGCTTCATCCACCCCATTGAGATCCAACATGTGCTAATCTGATCTCCTCTCTGACTCTGTTGATCTCTTCCACGAGGCCTCTGTTCTCCCATCTACTCAAATTGCCAAGAAAAGGCAGTAGTCCTGAGGATTGCGAGCAGCCTAAAAGTGAGCAAAGGCAGACCAAGGAATTGATTCAGCAGAGAAAATAGACTATAAAAGTAAGAAGATGGGCAACATTAAAACTGACCGTAAAAGTTTCTATTGGTAAATAAAGAGAAAAATATTGACAAAAATAAATGTCGCCTTACGCCAGATACAGCTGAGGAGCTAAATTCATACTTTGCGTCTGTCTCCACAGAGGAAGACACAAATAATGTACCACAAGTTCTGAGAAATACAAGTTTTAGTGAGGAATCCAAAGAAATCAGTATTAATAAAGAAATGGTTTTGGGAAATTAATGAGATTGAAGGTGGATAAATCTCCAGGGCCTGATAACCTTCATCACAGAGTACTTAAGGAAGTAGAAATAGAAGATCCATTGGTGCTCATTTTGCAAAATTCTTTGAACTCTGGAATGGTTCTTAAAGATTGGATGGGGACTAATATAAGCCCACTATTCAAAAAGGGAGATAGAGAGAAAACAGGAAACTGTCGACCAGTGAGCCTAATGTCGGTAATAGACAAATTGCTAGAGTCTATTATCAAGCATTTCATTGCTTAGCATTTGAAAGGCAGTGGTATATTCAGATAAAATCAGCATGAATTTATGAAAGGGGAATCATGTTGACAAATCGACTAGAATTCTTTGAGGATGTAACAAGTAGAGTTGACCAGGAAGAACCAGTAGATATGGTTTATTTAGACTTCCAGAAGGTTTTTGATAAGGTCTCATGTAGCAAATTATTATGTAAAGTTAAAGTGCATGGGATTGCAGGTAGTGTCCTGAGATGAATAGAATGTTAGTTAGCAGACAGGAAGTAAAGAGTTGTAATAAATGAGTCTTTTTCCAATTGATACACTCAGTAGCTAGTGGGATACTGCAGGAACCTATGCTAGAACTCCAGCTGTTCACATTATATAGTAATGATTTGGAAGAGGGAACAAAATGTATTATCTCCAAATTTGCAGATGATACAAAATTGGATGGGAATATGAACTTTGAAGAGGATGCAGAGATGTTTCAGCATGATTTGGACAGGCTCAGTGTATGGGCATCGGCTTTGCAGATGCAGTATAATGTGGATAAATGTGAGCTTATCCACTTTGGTAGTAACAATAGGAAGACAGATTATTATTTGAATGAGTGTAAATTGAGAGAGGTGAACACAGCGAGACCTAGATGGCCTCATGCATCAGTTGCCGAAAGTAAGCATGCAGGTACAGAAGACAGTGAAGAAGGGAAATAGTGCTTTGGTTTGATAGTGAGAGGATTTGAGTATAGGAATGCGGATATTTTTCTGCAATTGTATAGGGCAATGGTGAGACCACATTGGAGGATCACCTGCAGTTTTGATGTCCTTAAGAAGCTTTGGAGGGACTGTAGCAAAAGTTTAGTAGGCTGATTTCTGGGATGGTAGGACTGTTATATGAGAAGACATTAAGTCAGTTCAGATGATATTTGTTGGAGTTTAGAAGAGTGAAAGATGATCTTATAAAACTTATAAAATTCTAACATAATTAGATTATGGGTGGATTCAAAAAGAATGTTCCCAATGGTGGCAGAGTCCAGAACTAGGGATCATAGTTTGAGGATAAGGGGTAAATCTTTTAGGACTGAGGTGAAGAGAAATTCCTTCACCTATTGAATATTGAATGTGTGGAATACACTATCACAGAAAACAGTTGAGGTCAAAACATTATGTGACTTCAAGAAGAGATTAGCTATAGCTAAAGGGATCAGGGTATTGAATTTGATGATCAGCCATGAGATGAGGTTTTTTTGCCTCTACCATCCTGGAACTCAGGCAGTAAGTTCCAGACTCCTACTGCCCTCTGGGTGACAAAACGTTTCCTCATCCCCCTCAAACCTTTCAACATTAAATCTCTGTTCCCTAGTCACTGATCTCTCTGCTAAGGTAAGTAGGTGTTCCCAGCCACTCTATCCAGTCCCCTCACAATTCTATCCATCTCAATCAAATCTCCCTTCAGCCTCTTCTGATCCAAGGAGAATAATCCTGGGTTAACCAATCTTTTCTCACAGCTGATTTTTTTCAATCCTGGCAACATCTTCATAAATCTCTCCTATACCCTCTTTAATGAAATTAAATCATTTCTGCAATGAGAAGATCTGTACTGCACATGGTACACAGGTGGAGATCTAACTCATGAGTTATACACGTTCATCTTCTTAATCCATGATCTCATACTCTATACCTTGGCTATTAAAGGAAAGAATTCCATATGCCCTGTAAATCACCTAATTAACCTGTCTTGTTACCTTTAGGGATCTGTCAACAAACACTCCATGGTCCCTCACTTTCTCTACACCCCTCAGTATTCTGCCACTTATCATGTAATCTAATGACTTGTTTGACCTTCCCAAATGCATCACCTCGCATTTGTCTGCAATGAATTCCATTTGCCATTTTTTTGCCCATCTGACCAGCCCATTGATACCTTTCTATAGTCTACAGCGTCACCCCTCACTATCTACTATGCGGACAATTTTTATATTGTCTGCAAATGTCTTGATCATGCCACCTACTTTTATGTCCAAATCATTCGTGTATGCCACAAGAAGTAGGGGACCTCATACTGAACCCTGTGGAACCCCAAAGGAAATAGCAGCTAGTGTTTCTCCCATCGTGACCCGCAACATTTCTGGCAGGTCGAGGTGGGAGATGCCTGTTGCCAGCCTTGAACCAGGATTTGTGCATGTGCTGGGAACATCTCCTAGGACCGGTGAACAGTCGCGTGTCAGACCACGCTGGAAACAGGCAGGAAGGCAGGTAAGTAATTTAAATCTTTTTAAAATGTATTTTAAGTATGTTCATCAGTTCATTATTGAGTCCCAGTTGAATCTCCCGCCCCACCAGAAGTACTTCATTCTGGCAGGGTTTAGACTAGCTCCCCACATTCGGGGAACTAGCAGGAGACCTCGCTGAAATGAAAGGGGGGATGATCAGGGCCCCCAGGGCGTCGGGCAGCAGGGGGGATTGTGTCCTCTGGACATGGGCACCCAGGCAGTGTCAGCCTGTGCTCCCTGGTACTATCAGAGGGGCAAAGTGCCCATGTACACAGGGCACTTTGGCATTGCCCATCAGCCATCTGGCAGTGCCAAGGGGCAGGGCCTATTCTGAGTGGCATGTAGGGGTGACTGGTGGGCATGGAGGTCCTGCTGCCACTCTGTGGACAGGATTGATCTAGGATGGAGGGAGGGCAGCGATAGGGACGGGCTTGGATGGAAGGGAGGTGCCTCTGAATGGGAATTGGCTCCAGGAGGTGTCAACAGGAGGGAGGATGGTCTGTGCATTGGGGCACTCTGGGGGAAATGGAGGGGGGGGGTCAGCGCTGGCCCAGGAATTGTTGTAGGGGCTGCGATCGGAACATGGTGGGGGGTTTGGAGGGGCAGCACTGCGGTGGTCCTGGGCTGGTCAGCAATCAGGCTGTGGGGGAGCAGGAGGGGCAGCACTGTGGTGGTCCCAGGCTGGTCAGTGATTGGGTTGGCCAGCAAACGGGGAGTCTGACAGATCGGGACCACTGAGCTCCAGAGCTGTCAAACTCTGGTGTGAATTGGCCCCACCGCCCTGGGTTTTTAATGAGATTCATGACTGGGACCTCTGCAGAACACAGAGCCCAGAGATTCAGGTGAGAAGCTGAACTGACAAAACAGTTAGGATTTAGAATAGTTTTCCCACCAATTCAGCACTTTTGGGAGATTGGGTCCCAGTATTTCTGGTTGCAAAAACACTTGTTAACAATGACCCTTTGTTTTCTACCCTGAGCCAAATTTGTATCCAACTTGGATTCTGTGGCTTCTATCTTTTGCCCAATCTGCCATTTGTCCTTGTCTAAAGCCTTACTAAAATCTATGCAGACCACAGCAGCCACAACTCATCAATTCCCTTTGTCACATCCTCAAAATACAGACTGGCCTGTAACTATTTGGTCTATCCCTTGCTCCCTTTCTAAACAAAGGCAGAATGTTAGCAGACCTTCAATCCCCCAGAACCACACCTGTATCCAGTGAGGATTGGAAAACTAAAATTCTTTTAACAGTCTAGGATACATTTCACCTGGGGCCCTGGTGATTTACCCACTTTCAAGGATGCTAATCCCATTAATATTTCCTCTCTCCCTATGTCCATCACATCAAATACTTTACACCTCCTCAAATACACTATCTGTCCTGTACCCTTCCTTCGTGAAGACTGTTCTTTATCAGTAACATAAGGAAAGAAGCAAATTTTTTGATGAAAAATTATCGACCTGAAATGCTGGCCAGAATTCTCCCATCCCGCCAGCCACTGGAATTCTAGCAGATAGGAGTAGACCATGTAAGAGTCCATTGAAGTTGGGCGGGAATCTCCAGTTTTCGGAATCCGCCAGCTAACTTTGTTTCTCGCTCCATAAATGCTGCCAGGCCTGCTGAGTTTTTCTAGCAATTTCCAGTCTTATTTCAGACTTCCAGCTTCTACAGTATTTTGCTTTTACTGTTGTGAATTCAATCCCCACTTCAACCAAAGTGACACTCCATACTGAGAAAGTACTGCATTGCCTTCCAGGATACCATGTTATATAAACGTACCACTGCTTCATTCGAAGAAGAGCAAGGCAGTTTCTCCAGTGTTGAGGAGAATATTTTTCCATCAATTGACATCACCGAACAGAAATAGCTGGTCATTTATCTCATTAGTTTCGGTGGGACTTTGCTGTGAGTGTACACATTGGCTGCTGTGTTTGCCTGGAAAACAATGAGCACACATCAGAGGTAATGAATTGGCTGCACTCAGCTCTGATATGCTCTGAGGACATTAAAGGCACAAGATAACTTCAAGTTCTTTCTTTTAAATCTGAAAGAGGTTAACTGACTGCAGTTGATTTTGGAACACTTGGGATGAAGCCAAGTTAAGGAATCACAGTTAGAAAGAGAGAACCACAATACTGGGATTACTTACCCTTGGGCAAATAAAGCTAAGAGGAGATTTAGCAAAGGTTCTTTCTTAAGTTATGAAGGTTATTAATGGGAGACAAGGTAAAGCCTACTTACTTTGGGAAGTCAGTGACACAGGGTTATCAATTTAAAATTACCACTAACAGAATGCAAAGAGAGCCTGGGACAAATTCTTTCACATTGAATGTTGTTGGAGCATATCACAGGGAGAATTTGAGGCAAAGACTATTCCATCTATTAAAGAAACATTGATAAATATTTGCCACAAACAAAGATACATGGTTATAAGGTGCGAACAAGGTAGTAGATTTAACTTTGGATTGTTCTAACAAAGAGCTAGTACAGACGCAAGTAAAATGTAAAGTCACCATTGTCCCAGATGACCATAGACTGATTTCCGCTTTGAGGGGGAGAGCTGACTGGTGCTGATTTTAACCTGAGGGTCATCACAACTCAGGGGAGGGGCAAGATTGAGTAGGTGGGCCTTCATGAATAACCTCAACCAGTACAGGAATTGAACCCATGCTGTTGGCATGGCTCACTTGCCATACAGCCAACTGAGCTAACTGACCCCCACAAAATGTTACATAAGTCTCATTCAATGCTGCAAGCCTTTAAGGTTCTGTGACAACATAGGATTTGAAATCACCAGTATTACACAAGATAAAGCATTGTTCACCATCCATTAACAATCACAATAGAAATCAAAAGAAAAATACAAATCTTAGAAATCTGCAGTAAGGGCTGAAGCTGAAAATGCATAATCTTATCAGCAACAATCTTCAGAATGCTGGCAGAAAACTTGTTTGTTTTCATTTCCGATGTCCACTGTTACAATCCCAAACCAGATCCTTAAATATTGTTACAATCCAGTCTGGGACCAGGAACGTTTGTTGTAAAGTAGATGAAATTTGAAATCTTGGTTACTCACTAAGAGAATAAAGCCACAAGATTTCATGGTTTAAAACCAACAGCAGAAATGTTAATATACACATGTCAGCAAAGCTGGATAGAAAACTGGTTGACAAACAGGGAACAAAGAGTAGGAATAAATAGGTCACTTTCTGAATGGTAGGCAATGACTTGTGGGTTAAGCAGAGATCAGTGCTAGGACCCCAACTATTCATTCTATATATTAGCACTTTAGATGAGTGAATTAAATGTAATATCTTCAAATTTGCAGATGATACAAAGTTGGGTGGGAGGGTGAACAGTGAGGAAGATGCAGAGATGCTTCAGCATGATTTGGACAAGCTGAGTGAATGTGCAAAGGCATGGTAGATTCAGTATAATGTGGATAAATGTGAGGTTATCCACTTTGGTAGCAGTAATAGGAAGGCAGATTATTATTTGAATAGTTATAAATTAAGAGAGGGGGATGGGCAATCAGACCTGGGTGTCCTCTTACACTAGTCACTGAAGATGAGCATGTGGGTAGAGCAAGCGGGAAGGAAGGCATAGGTATGTTGACCTTCATAGTGAGAGGATTCAAGTACAGGAGCAGGGAAATTTTGCTGCACTTATACAAGGCCTTGGTGAGACCACACCTGGAATATTATGTGCAATTTTGATTTCCTTATCTGAGGAAGGGCGTCCTTGATGTGGAGGCTGATCCCTGGGATGGCAGGACTGATGTATGAGGAGATATTGAGTCAGTTAAGATTATGTTAGCTGGAGTTCAGAAGAATGGGGGGAATCTCATAGAAACCCATAAAATTCTAACAGGACTAGATAGGGTTGATACAGAAATGATGTTACTGATGGTGGGGAGTCCAGAACTAGGGATCATATTTTGAGGATAAGGGGTAAACATTTTAGAACTCAGATGAGGAGAGGTTTCTTCACCCAAAGAGTGGTAAACCTGTGGAATTTGTTACCACAGAAAGCAGTTGAGGCCATAACATTGTATGTTTTCAAGAAGGAGTTTGATATAACTCATGGGATGAAGAGGATCAAAGGATATGGAGGGAAGGTGGAATCAGGCTATTGAGTTTGATGATCAGCCATGATCATAATGAATGTTAGAATAGGCTTGAAGGACCGAATGATCTACTCTTGTTCCTTTCTTCTACGTTTCAGTATGAAAACGTCAATACTGCATTGCCACAATACTCAAACATCCAGAATTAATGTGAATTAACAGGCAGACTTTGGTCAAACACACCACATTAGTCACAAAATACTTTATAACTCTGTCTTCCTCCCAAAGAACTTCAGTTCCTCTCTTTCAAGGATATAGCTTCTGCTTTACCTCTCTAACTCAAACCACCCCATTTACTTTTTGCTCCCATTTCCTCAATCCTTGCATTAGAATAGCCAAGCTTGGAGATAATAAAAACTGAATAAGGATTTTAGCATCAGATGGGCTAAGACAGTAGCGATGTAAGGCAATGAAAAGGGTGAACTTAGTGTTGGCATGAAAATGAGGTCAAAAGCTCATCATGCAGTTAAATGTACACCAAAGGCACAAACAAACTGGTTTAATCTCAGACTGTTGCCGGGGAGAAGAATGCTGTTATGGAATGGAGTTGGCAGAGGGGTCTGCAACAACAGCTTTAGCCTTTCCAAAATTTATTCAGAAAATAATTCTACCCAGCCAATACTAGATGCCCAATCAGCTGTCTAATAATTTAGTGGAGGAGTCAATAGAGGAGGTGGTAAGGTAGAGTTGGATGTCGTCAGCGTACATGTTTTTGCTGTGATTGATGCTGTGATTGCAGATGATGATGGTAATGAAGGTTTAATTGAACTGGAATCAAAATATGGTTTGATGGTCACCAAGCGATGGCCATCATTGAGGAATTCAAATAATTCTAAGAATAGCTGATAATCGTTAGTTACTCTGATATTCTCTATGCTGTTCAGGGTATGAATATGAACTTGCTTTAGTCTCTGCAGGAACTATGTGTTCACATGTATCAAATGTTTGATGACAGCTTCACTGAAGGATTGCTAATTGTGATTTGCCTTTTTTTTAATGAACCTAAAGGAATGGCCATAGTGTAGGAAATACCAGCACTAAAAACATTGGAAGAAAATAAAAGACAATTAAAGAATAACAGTGACATGATGCATTATTTGCGTTTTTTTTATTCGTTCCTGGCTGACCAGCATTTATTGCCCATCCCTAATTGCCTGGGGCAGTTGAAAGTCAACCATAAGAACATAAGAAATAGGAGCAGGAGTAGGCCATCTAGCCCTTCGAGCCTGCCCCGCCATTCAGTAAGATCATGGCTGATCTGTCGTGGCTCAGTTCCACATTCCCGCCCTCTCCCCATAACCCTTAATCCCCTCGCTTATCAAAAACCCATCAACCCGCGTCTTAAAAATATTTAGCGAGGCAGCCTCCACCACTTCAACGGGCAGAGAATTCCAGAGATTCACCACCCTTTGAGTGAAGAAGTTCCTCCTCAACTCCGTTCTAAACCGCTCCCCCCTTTATCTTGAGGCTGTGCCCCCTAGTCCTACTGTCCTTTCTGAGCGGGAAGAGCCTCTCCACCTCTATCCTATCCATCCCATTCATCATCTTATATGTCTCAATGAGATCTCCCCTCATTCTTCTAAACTCTAACGAGTACAAGCCTAGTATATTCAGCCTCTCCTCATAGTTCAACCCCCTCAACTCCGGTATCAGCCTAGTAAACCACATTGCTGTGGTTCTGGCATCACATAGGTCGGACTAGGTAAGGATTGCAGATTGCCTTTCTGAAAGGACATTGGTAAACCAGGCGGATTTTTCCAACAATCAACAAAGGTTTCATACTGAAAAGTATTAAATGATAAGTAAAATGTAAATACCTGGGAGGACAAAAGACAACTGACAAAAAGGTAATTTACTGCAGTAAAGTACTGTACAATTCTTCAGCATTTGAAAATCACAACTTGTGTAACTTTCAGTGTGGAACATTCCTTCAGTTTAATTGATTTCCATAATGTTGTACATCAGAAGTGAAAGATAAAGTATTCAGTAGCACGAAAACTAATTTATTTATGAAAATAATTACATTTTACTAAAAACTAAATTAAGAAATAATTTAAATAATTAGAGCATCTTCACTGACTAAATCTTGGTTGTTGGTGAATAATGAGGTGTTAAACTGACCCATTTAGATGAACAAGCAACAGATTAACATTCATAAAGGTGAGAATTGGGCGATTAATGTGCTGAAGACGTACGCATTGCAAAATTATACTACACCTGAAACAAAAAATGCATGATAAATACAATAGGTTTATCAGTAATAACTTCCACAGTTTATAAGAGGAACACTAATTTTTACTTGGTACATTACGGTATTGCTGATGATGACATTCCAACTTTGGCTTCATCATTACAACATAAGCAGGGTCCTTGTCTCCACTTTTCTGAAGATGTAAAAATAGTTGTGGAGCCTGCCATGGATTTCTCTCCTCCCAAGCCATGAATGTCTAAACAACTTTCTCTGTTGTAACTTTATTGGATTCAATACCTGTTATTCGATTACTATAGCTTGTATCCTGGACGCAAAAGGTTTCAGGTAATTCCAATCTTCAAATCTCTCAATTCATGTGCAACACACTAATTTCCATGCATTTCACACTTTGCATAGTTCAGTTGAAGCTGAATGTGCATAGATGTGAAATGCAAAGTAATATGAACATTTATTTCTTCCTTTCTTTTTCAAATTTTCTCATGATACTGCGTCAGCATAACACTGCATGATCACTTTCATATCAATCATCACCTCTCTACCTGCCGCCAACCTTTCCAAATATCTGGATTGGGACTAGCTCGAATACATCGAAACCATACAGTGCAGGAAGACACCATTTGGCCCATCAAGTCTGCACCAACCACAATCCCACCCAAGCCCTACCCCCATATCCCTACATATTTACCTGCTAATCCCTCTAACCTACGCATCTCAGGACAGTAAGGGGCAATTTTTAGCATGGCCAATCAACCTAACCCACACATCTTTGGACTGTGGGAGGAAACCGGAGCACCTGGAGGAAACCCACACAGACACGAGGAGAATATGCACACAGTAAGAAGTCTCACAGCACCAGGTTAAAGTCCAACAAGTTTATTTGATAGTAAACCCACAAGCTTTCGGGGTTTGCCCCTTTGTCAGGCGAGTGAAGAGTCCTGGTCTCAAACAGAGCATATAAAGGCACACACAGTTTACAGAATACTGATTAGAATGTGAGTCTTTACAGCTAATCAATTCTTAAAGGTGCAGACAATGAGTGTGCCTTTATATGCTCTGTTTGAGACCAGAACTCTCCACTCACCTGACGAAGGGGCCAACCCTGAAAACTTGTGGGTTTACTATCAAATAAACTTGTTGGACTTTAAATTGGTGTTGTGAGACTTCTTACTGTGTTTACCCCAGTCCAACACCGACTTCTCCACATCAAACTCCACACAGACAGTGACCCAAGCTGGGAGTTGAACCCAGCTTCCTGGAGCTGTGAAGCAGCAATGCTAACTCCTGAGCTACCGTGCTGCCCGATAATGGCTTGTCTGTGCCAGTGGCTGCTTCCTGTCAGAGCTAACAAGTCCTGGAATAGCAGATGAGCCCAGGTGTATTATTCATCGGTTCAATTGTTCTGCGCTTTATTATGATATTCTGTAAACTAATCTGTGCTCACTACGCTTGATTGGTTAAACCTGGGTGTTGACTCAGAAGTAAGCATTCAAATGACAGAAGCTACTAGAAGAATGGAGTAGACATCTTAAAGCATTGTATATTACTATATAAATAAAGTTCCGGCACACTTAGAAACCAGTGTCATCTTTACATTGCTTTGAGGCAAATAAAGTGTATAAAATATACTAAGATAAAAGAAAAATACTGTGGATGCTGGAATTTGAAACAAAAACAGAAAATGCTGCAAAATCTCAGCAGCTCTGACAACATCTCTGGATAGAGAATAGAGCCAACATTGAGTCAGAATAATCCTTCATCAGAACTGGATGTCAGAGCTGCTATAAGACAGTACTTCTCCTTCACCATGAACATAGGGACACTCCACACCAGCAATGAGGCAACTACCACCCTTCCCCCCCCAACCCATGCCCACACATAAGGGCAACCGCCCCCTCCCCCCACCCCAAATAAGTAGCAGAGCAACTCCTCCCATCCACAAACAAGGGTAACAACAAGCACAGGGGCAACCATGCCCCTACTCTCATGAGCACCAGGGCAAATCTCCAACACATAAAGGGAAACCCCCAATGCCCTCGCAATGCTGCCTCACATGTCAGAGATCCGGATTCAATTCTGGCCTTGAGTCTCGTGTAAACACAATCAGAGAGTTGAATGTGTGGCTCAAAGATTTGCGTGGGAGAATTGAGTTGTGTTTCAGGGCACTTGCATCAGTATAGGAGGAAAAGGGTGCTGTATCATTGGAATGGTTTTTACCAAAACCATGCAGGGACCAGTATCCAGAGGAGTTGCATAATTTGAGCTGTAGAAAGGGCTTTTAAATCAAATATTGGGGGGAGGGAGGGGGACAGTGTTGGTGAATGGTTCACATGGGGGAGAATTAGAATGCTAAAGAGAAATAGCAAGAAATATTGCAAGCTAGCAATATGGGTAGCAATGTAACCAGAGTGTGACAGGAAAGGACAGAACATATAAATATAAGCTTCGGTAAATAGATAAATATGATCAGAGTAGGATAGAATAGCTGTAAACTAATGAAAAGGGAAGAGGGATCAGCTGAACAGAGATTTCCAAATTGAGACATAAAAGTTGAGGCAATAGAAAGGTTTATTGATTTGGGTAAAGACCAGTTAAGTGAGACAAAAAGGAACCAAGCAATTAACAGTTCCTGTGCACCAGACAGCAAAGTCTATGCAGGGAAAAGTAGTTTAAAAAAGTTGAAGAGTCTTCATTGAAATGAACGGGGCACCCACAATAGGATAAATGAACTAATGATACAAAATAGAAAGCAATGGTTTCAACTTAATTCCCATTACAGAGAAATGGTTACACGGTGACTAAGGTTGGGGAATAAATATTCCAGGGTACACACCATTTTAAAAAGACAGCAAGAGTAGAAAAGGAGGAGAGGTAGACCCAATAATAAAGAATTAATTAAGGCCATTAGTGAGAAAGGATCTTGGCTCAGATAGCAAGGAAGTAAAATCAGTATTGGTGGAAGTTCAGAATAACAAGGGTTATAAAATGTTTGTGGGAGTTATAGAACACTGGTTGGGCCACATTTGGAGTACTGCATCCAGTTCTGGTCACCGCACTACCAGAGGGATGTGGAGGCTTTAGAGAGAGTGCAGAGAAGGCTTACCAGGATGTTGCCTGGTATGGAGGGTCTTAGCTACGAGGAGAGATTGGGTAGACTGGGGTTGTTCTCCCTGGAAAGATGGAGAATGAGGGGAGACCTAACAGAAGTGTACAAAATTATGAAGGGTATAGTTAGGGTGAATAGTGGGAAGCTTTTTCCCAGGTTGGAGGTGACGATCACGAGGGGTCATAGGCTCAAGGTGAGAAGGGTGAGGTATAACTCCGATATCAGAGGGACGTTTTTTACGCAGAGGGTGGTGGGGGCCTGGAATGCGCTGCCAAGTAGGGTGGTGAAGGCAGACACACTGGCATCATTTAAGAATTACCTGGATAGACACATGTGCAGCCTGGGAATGGAGGGATACAAACGAATGGTTTAGTTGGACCAATGCGCGGCACAGGCTTGGAGGGCCAAAGGGCCTGTTTCCTGTGCTGCACTGTTCTTTGTTCTTTATGTAGAGGCCTCACAACAACAGTTAAAACATTGGACAGTGCATTAAACAGGAATTATTTGAGCTTATAACAAAGACATTGTAGGGGATTTTAATCTTGGATGCAGGTTGCAACAATTAAACTGGCAAATGTGATCTGGAAGATGAGATGGTAGAATGATTTTGTGACAGATTTCTGGAGCAATAAGTTGCAGAACTAACTAGGGATTAATTAGTCATAGTAAAATATGCACTGAGAAATAATGATTTGAATTCCTTATTAAGTTTGAAAACAATATACTCCGATTGCAAACAAGAATGTTGAAGTTAAACAAAACCAGTTACATAGGTATGAGGGCAGAGATGGTTGTGGTTGATTAGGTAAATACCTAAAGGTGAAAGATCAAACAATTCAAAATGTTCAATAAAAATATACTCCATTGAAAAACAAAGAAATCAATGGGAAAGATCTATTTAGGATTCACTCAGGAGTTTAATGATAATATTAGATTAAAAGAAGAATTTTATAGTCATAGAATCCCCACAATGCAGAATGAGGCCATTTTGTCCGAGTCTGCACTGACAGCAATTCCACCCAAGACTTCTTCTCATAACCCCATGAATTTAAGTTGTTAATCCCCCTTACACTAAGGGGCAATTGTGCATAGCCAATCAGCCTAACCTACACATCTTTGGATTGTGGCAGGAAACCAGAGCACCTGGAGGAAACCCACGCAGACACAGGGAGAGCATGTAAACTCCAAGCAGGCAGTCACTTAAGGCCAGAATTGAACCTGGGCCCCTGAAGCTATGAGACAGCAATGTTAACCATTGTGCCACTATGCCGTCCATGTTACAAAGATTAGTCTTAAACTAGGGGATGTTTTAGAAATTAGCAAAGCTGATTAAAAAGGGAAAGGTAGAACATAAAAATAAATCAGTCCAGAATATAAAAAGGTTTATTAGAGCACTTAAATATATTTGTAAAGGAAGAGGAGTAGCGAAAGCAAACATTAGCCACTTATCAGTAGAGGCAGGAGAAGCATTCATGGGGAATGAAGAAATGGCAGAGACATTGAACAAATATTTTGGTCAGAATTTTCACATTGATGACATGCTTTGCAGAAATGGTAGCTGAAGACGGGATCCATAATTTCCACTCCTGAACCTCGGTTGTTTTCTTAGGGAGGGGTGGAATGGGGGAGAGTTTTAATGTGCACATATTAAAGTGCAGGTGGCTGAGTCAGATCTAATTTTGGTTAGTTGATGTCCAAAACATGATGTTTGCCAACTTTAGATCAGGTAGTTGAAGGTTTACGGCTGTCATAGGTCTTATAAGAAGTAGGATACCCTTTTGAGAGATTGGGTATCCTTTTAAATATAGTACCTGGGCACTTTTGGGGGAAGTTGAATGTCTTTATGAATTTTTAACATTATATATGAATATACGTAAACAGTGCATAAACTAATTGGAACTGTTAACTCATTGGAATTTCCCAGAGAACTGTCAAGAAACTGGGAAGAGAATGGTCAAAGGATTTGTCAAGCTAGTCATGTATTTAAATGTCATTTAAATATTAGAAAAACCTATTTGCAGTGGAAAAAACAGAAATAGAGTTGGCTATTTTTTAAATTCATTCAAAGGAATGAGCATCGTTGGCTGGCCAGAATTTATGACCATCCCTAGTTGCCCAGGGCTACATGATTGATTTCATAACCTATCATTATCACTCTGGGGTGTCTGACAGTCCACAGTTTGATTAGTATTCTTTCATGGGACATGGGCATCACTAGCTTGGCCTGTATGTTTATTGCCCACCCCTAATTGTCCTTGAGAAGGGGGTAATGAACTACCTTCTTGAACTGTACTGTACATGTGGTGTAGGTACACCTACAATATTGTTATGGATGGAGTTCCAAAAGTTTGACCCAACGACAGTGAAGGAGTGGTGATGTTGTTCCAAGTCAGGTTGGTGTGTAGCTTGGAGGGGAACTTCCATGCATCTAGAATCATAGAATCCCTACAGCGCAGACAGAGGGTATTCAGCCCATTGAGTCTCCACGGACCACAATCCCACCTAGGCCCTATTCCCACAGGCCCATGCATTTACCCTAGCTAGACCCCCAGACGTTATGGGGCAATTTAGCATGGCCAATCCATCTAAACTGCACATCTTTTGGATTGTGGGAAGAAATTGGAGCACTCGGAGGAAACCCATGCAGACACAGGGAGAATGTCCAAACTCCATACACACCCAAGGCCAATATTGAACTTGGGTCCCTGGCACTGCGAGTCGGCAGTGCTAACCACTGTTCCACTGTGCTGCCCATCCTTGTCCTTCCCAACGTATGTAGGTTTGGAAGATGCTGTCTAAGGAGCCTTGATGAGTTGCTGCAGTGAATTTTGTAGGTGGTACACACTCCTGCCATTATATGTCAGTGGTGGAGAGTGTGGTTGTTGAAGCTGCCAGATGGGGTGTAAATCAGGTAGGTTGCTTTATCCTGAATGGTGTTGAGCTTGTTGAGTGTTGTTGGAGCTGATCTCATCCTGGCAAGTGGAAAGAATTCCATCACTCCTAAGTAGCATCTTGCAAATGGTGGACAGGTTTTGGGGATTCACCGGATGAATTACTCACTACAGAATACCCAGCGCCTGACCAGCTCTTGTAGCTAAAGTATTTATATGGCTGATGCAGTCTGATCTCAGAATGTTAAGAGTGGGAGAATCCAACGTTGGTACTGAATCTGAATGTCAAGGAAAGATGGTTAGATTCTCTTTTGTTAAAGATGATCATTGCCTGGCACTTGTGTGGCATGAATGTTATTTGCCATATATCAGCCCAAGCTGGATGTTGCTGGATTACTTAAGTGTCTGAGGAATTGTGAATGGTGCTGAATAGGAAGCAGTCATTAGTAAACATCCCCACTCCGGACTTGTGATGAAGCAGCTGATAGTTGGACCTAGGACACTCTGAGGAACTCCTCCAGTGGTGTCCTGGGATTGAGACGATTGACTTCCAACAACCACAACTATTTTTCTTTGTGCCAGGTATGACTTCAACCAGTGTCAGAGTTTCCCCCGGTTCCAGTTTTACTCAGCTCCTTGATACCACATTGATATCTCCAAATGTTTACCAAGCTTTGAAGTGAGAATATGAATACAAATGCTTGTTTCCATTAGGGATTAAAGGAGGTAAATGTAATAAATAGGTTTTTATCAATGAGATTTTTTAAAAATAGTAAATTCATCAATCTCCACTGAAGAACTTTAGTTAATTTCAGCATGGGTCAGAGGTCTGACCTTGCTAGATACTGGGTGAATTGACATGCAAGAAGTACGGGCAAAGAGTGGTAAATGGAGGGCATGGATTTTCATTTAGTTGGCATTGGGGCTATAAAGGACCATGGGGTGGGTGAAGGAATATAGGTTGGCATGGAGGGATGAGAGGTCAGGAGTTAGGTTGGAGGGATGAGATAGTATGGCTGGAGTATAGTGAACATAAGCACATAAGAACATTAGAAATAGGAGCAGGAGTAGGCCAACTAGCCCTTCGAGCCTGCCCTGCTATTCAATAAGATCATGGCTGATCTGTCGTGGCTCAGTTCCACATTCCCGCCCTCTCCCCATAACCCCTAATCCCCTCTCTTATCAAAAACCCATCAACCCGCGTCTTAAAAATATTTAGCGAGGTAGCCTCCACCACTTCAACGGGCAGAGAATTCCAGAGATTCACCACCCTTTGAGTGAAGAAGTTCCTCCTCAACTCCGTTCTAAACCGCCCCCCTTTATCTTGAGGCTGTGCCCCCTAGTCCTACTATCCTTTCTGAGCGGGAAGAGTCTCTCCACCTCTATCCTATCCATCCCATTCATCATCTTATACGTCTCAATGAGATCTCCCCTCATTCTTCTAAACTCTAACGAGTACAAGCCTAATTTATTCAGCCTTTCCTCATAGCTCAACCCCCTCAACTCCGGCATCAGCCTAGTAAACCTCCTCTGCACTCCCTCCAAGGCCAAAATATCCTTGCGTAAGTACGGCGCCCAAAACTGCACACAGCACTCCAGCTGCGGCCTCACCAATGCCCTATACAGCCGCAGCAAGACCTCCTTACTTTTATATTCAATCCCCCTCGCGATGAAGGCCAGCATCCCATTTGCCTTCCTGACCACCTGCTGCATCTGCAAGCTGGGTTTTTGCGACTCATGCACAAGGACCCCGAGGTCCCTCTGCACCGTCGCCTGCTGCAGTTTTTCGCCACGTAAGTAATAGTCCTTCCTGCCATTATTCCTACCAAAGTGGACCACCTCGCACTTGCCAACATTAAATTCCATTTGCCATTTCCTGGCCCATTTGCCCAGTCTATCTAGATCCTCCTGTAGACTCTCCACACCCTCCGCACAATTTGCCTTTCCACCAATCTTGGTGTCATCAGCAAATTTCGACACCCTACACTCGGTTCCCTCCTCCAGATCATCTATATAAATGGTAAATAGCTGAGGCCCCAGAACCGACCCCTGGGGCACTCCACTAGTCACCATCCGCCAATCCGAATAGCACCCATTGATCCCCACTCTCTGCCTCCTATTTGACAACCAATCCTCTATCCACGCTAACACCCTACCCCCAACTCCATGCCCCCTGACCTTCTGCAATAACCTCCTGTGAGGTACCTTGTCAAACGCCTTCTGAAAATCAAGAAAGACCACATCCACCGGCTCTCCTCTATCCACCGCCCTAGACACATCCTCATAGAACTCCAGTAAATTTGTCAGACACGACTTCCCCTTAACGAAACCGTGCTGCGTCTGCTCTATCAAGCAGTTCCCCTCAAGATGCCTCGCTATTTCCTCCTTGATGACGGATTCTAACATTTTACCTACAACAGACGTTAAACTAACCGGCCAATAATTCCCTGCCTTTTGCCTGGCACCCTTCTTAAACAACGGCGTAACATTAGCTGTTTTCCAATCTTCCGGCACTTCCCCGGAATCCAGCGACGTCTGGAAAATAACCACCAATAGTGAATATAGTGAATGCATGGAAGGGGTGAGTGGGTGTGAAGATTTAAAGTAAAAGTTTATTTATTAGTCAGAAGTAAGGCTTACATTAACACTGCAATGAAGTTACTGTGAAATTCCCCTAGTCACCACACTCCAGTGCCTGTTCAGGTCAATGCACCTAACCAGCACATCTTTCAGACTGTGGGAGGAAACCGGAGTACCGGAGCACTCAGTTTACAAAATAATTATTGGAATGTGAGTCTTTCCGATCATTAAATTAAATTTGTTTCTTTATATGCCCTGTTTGTGACTAGAACTCCCACTCACTTGACGAAGGGCCAGTTCTCCGAAGGCTAGTGGCTTTTGCTACCAAATAAACCTGTTGGACTTTAACCTGGTGTTGTGAAACTTCTTGTTGTGATTTTAAACAGCTGGGCATGGTTATGATGAAAGTTACTTCTTGACTCCCTTACCCAGTTGTCTTACTATAGATATATCAGTTTTTCCTTTATGTTACCCACCCTATGGACTAGGCTTTTAGCATATAGGTGCAAATTCGACACACCATTGTTTTCCCCTAGTCAATTAGGTAAAAACTTGTTTACTACTGGTAATCTAATTTGCATATCAAAAACACCCCTTAAGACAGTTGTACTTATCAGATCACCTCTTATCCCATATACTTAGTCTTAGAATCATAGAGATTTACAGCATAGGAACAGGGTCTTTGGCCCAACTTGTCCATACCGCCCAGTTTTAACCAAGAAGCAAGTACTAATTGCCCACGTTTAGCCCTTGATACCAATTTTACCCATGTAACTGTCTAAACACTTTTGAAAAGTCAAAATTGTACCCACATCTACTACTCCCTCTGGCAGCTCATTCCAAACACTCACCACTGTCTGTGTCCAAAAATGTCCCCCTGGACCCTTTTGTATCTTTGCCCTCTCGCCTCAAACCTATGCCCAGTAGTTTTAGACTTCCTTACCTTTGGGAAAAGATGATGATTATCTACCTTATTTATGCCCCTCATTATTTTATGGACCTCCATAAGATCACCACTAAGTCTCCTATCTATCCAATCCCAATCTATCCAGCCTCTCCTTATAACTCAAACCATCAAGACCCGGTAGGATCCCAGTAAATCTTTTCTGCACTCTTTCTAGTTTACTAATATCCTTTCTATAATAGGGTGACCAGAACTGTATACAGTATTCTACATGTGGCCTTACCAATGTCTTGTACTACTTCAACAAGATGTCCTTACACCTGTATTCAGTGTTCTGATCAATGAAACCAAGCATGTCAAATGCCTTCTTCACCACCCTGTCCACCAGTGACTCCACTTTCAAGGAGCTATGAATCTGTACCCTAGATTTGTTCGTTCTATAACTCTCCCCAATGCCCTACCATTAACCGAATAAGTCCTGCCCTGGTTCAACCTACCAAAATTCCTCACCTTGCATTTATCTAAATTAAACTCCATCTGCCTTTCATCAGCCCACTGGGCCAATTGATAAAGATCCCGTTGCAATTCTCGATAATCTTCTTCACTGTCATCTGTAAACTTACCCATACCTCCTAAATTCTCATCCAAATCATTAATATAAATGACAAATAACAGTGGGCCCAGCACAGATCCCTGCGGCACACCACTGGTTACAGCCCTTCAGATTGAAAAGCAACCCTCTACAACCACCCTCTGTCTCCTGTCATCAAGCCAATTTTGTATACAATTGGCTACCTCACCCTGGATCCCGTGAAACTAAACCTTATGCAACAACCTACCAAGTGGTCCCTTGTCAAAGGCCTTGCTAAAGTTCATGTATGCAATGTCAACTGCATTGGCCTTATTTTGGTTACCCCTTCAAAAAACTCAATCAAATTTTTTCCACTCACAAAGCCATGCTGACTGTCCCTAATCAGTCCTTGCTTCACTAAACTCCTGTAGTCATGTCTCTCAGAATACTTTCCAACAACTTACCCACTATAGACAGTAGGCTCAGCGGCCTGTATTTCCCAGGCTTTTCCTTGCAGACCTTCTTAAACAAAGGCACAACATTTGCCACCTTCCAATCTTCAGGCACCTCACCTGTGGCTGTTATCCCAACTACATTTTTTAATCTTAATTTTCTTCAATCCTCCCCACGGACTCACCGCCTTCTCAAGGGCAATAAATGTTGGCTTTGCCGGTGATGCCTACATTCCTCAAAACGAGCTGCAAACAATTCATTATCACATCGACAGCAGCCATTATGTCGCACATTTTATGTCACATCACAATTTTGTTTGCAGATTTTTTTGTGGTCGATGGCAGTTCAGACCTCTACAACAATGAGGAAGCAATTAAAAATTTACCAACAAAAAGTAGCAACTGAATCAACCTGAAAAATCTTTTGGCTGCAACAACTGAAGAGGTTGTAGCTGTAACAAGTGGCAAAGTGCGATCAATCAGGAAAAAAAGTAACAAAGGCTGAATCATCCTCATCACCTCAAATGCCTTTTCAGACACCTTAATTTGCCAATTTTAACTTTCTCCATGAGCAGAAATGTTTAGCATTCAACGTAAGATTTCTAACAAGAATTAATTATTGGTATTTCACCGTTGCAAGAGTAAGCTTATCTACATTGTGTATTTTTGAATACGTTCATTAACAATTCACTTGGAAGTCTCAGCTTCTCTCAATATCCTGAGCCTGCAGTTGGTATTTTTCCCAGATCTATCACTCTGTCACTTGAAGGGAGTTAATAACCTCACCTGTGTTCATAATTCAGTGTGATTCTCTGTCTACATCTTGTAGCTTCCTTCATGTTCTGACAGGGTTTCTCCCCCCCCCAAACGATTTGAAATCAAGTTGGGAAATGAGTTTGAAAAGTTCTTTTATCAAACTTTTCAATTTAAATAATCACACTTTTATTTTACTTTACAGGAAGAGCCTTCACAGGGACAGCCTGAGGAAAAATGGGACCAGATTGCAGCAGGTTGTGGCCCTTGTCCCTTTAAGGGCAACACATCTGAGTCAGGGTCACCTAGTCTGGGCAACCAATCAGGACCAATCTTTTTGGGCCAACCAAATAAACAAAATCAAATTAATGAGGGGTCCAATTAAAAGGGGCAGCTCCCAAAAGGAGGGAAACCGCCTGAAACAAAGGACAAATTGGAAAGGAAGCTTAAAACATCAAATCAAAATGTGATTAAAGGGATCAATAATACATCGCAGTTCCTGCGGTGCGCAGTTAGCACAGAGGCAACCAAGGATCTAGACCAGGGAATCTCTCCAGGGGGAGTTCTCATAGTGTAAATATACAGTTCCTGTAACTGTTTTGTAAATAAACTCCATTTTGTTCCACCAATGTTGTCTCCAAAAGTGTATCATTACATTATTCACCGGGCTCCCTCAATCCTAAGAATGAATTATTCCCCCACAGCAGCCTCTTTCCAAACTTCAAACTTCCTCCGAACAGACATAGAGCCCTTCGGCCCGCCAAGTCTGTGCTAATCATGATGCCTGCCTAAACTAAAACTGTATGCAGTTACGGAGTTCATGTCCTTCCATTCCCATCCTATTCATGTGTTCATCTTGATGCCCCTTTGACGCTGCTACTGTACCCGCTTCCACTACCTCCCTGGGCAGTGCATTCCAGACATTCACCACCCTCTGTGAAAAAAAGCTGATCTCGCACATCTCCTATCAACTTTTCCCACACATCTTAAACCTATGTCCCCAAGTACTTGACCTTTCTACCCTGGGAAAGAACACTGACTATTCACTCTGTCCATGCCACTCATAATCTTGCAAACTTCTATCAGGTCGCACCTCAACTTTTATCATTCCAAAGACCCTCAAACCAGGTCCACCTTCACCATGCAAAGCACTCTTTCTGGTTGTATCACAGCTTGGTACAGCTCCTGCTCTGCCCAAGACTTCAAGAAGCTATGAAAGGTTGTGAATGTAGCCCAATCCATCACCTAAACCAGCCTCCCATCCATTGACTCTGTCTATACTTCCTGCTGCCTCAGCAAAGCAGCCAGCATAATTAAGGACCCACGCACCCCGGACATTCTCTCTTCTACCTTCTTCCTTCAGGAAAAAGATACAAAAGTCTGAGGTCACGCACCAACACAACTCAAGAACAGTTTCTGCCCTGCTGCTGTCAGACTTTTCAATGGACCTACCTTGCATTACGTTGACCTTTCTCTACACCCTAGCTTTGACTGTAACACTACATTCTGCACTCTCTCCTTTCCTTCTCTATGAACGGTATGCTCTATCTGTCTGTCCATCATGAATACAATTTCAGATGAGGGGACTGCATGCATACAACTGGTTTTGTTATCCATCATGACATCAGCCCTGCCCATTTTATATCACTTCCTTTCTGCTACCTAATTTCCTCATTACTCTAGGATCGTTCTAAAGGCTATGGAGAACCCTAAATATGTCTTCACCATAAAAACATGGATTTCTTAATTCCCCAAAAAACTATCTGCCTGAGTCTCCTGTTGGTCCATTTCTTCCAACACCACCGATCTCCTCTCACAAGATTTTTTTTTTCCCTTTTCCTATTCCACCTCTCATCAGATTCATCCAGCACTTGGTGGGGAGAAGGGGGGGCGATTCTTCCATTTCGACCCACTCACATTTTGGTGGGTCAGATTGGAAGACGCACATACGAGTAGATTTATGGGATTCACGCATACATTCCCGACACATGCATGTCCCCCAGTGTCAGAGAGCAGGAACACAGGAAACTAGCGGGAAGACCAGGTAAGTACTTTAAATCTATTTTCAATGTAATTTAAATGGAATTGTTGGGTCCGGGACTGAATCCTCCAGGCCTGATAGCATCTCCCACTCTGCCAGTACAAATTCACTTCGGCAGGGTTTAGAGTAGCTCCCCTCTTTTGGGGAACTAATGGAAGACCCTGCTGGAGTGAAGAAGGGAAATTGGGGCCCCCTCAGGCGTCAAGCCATTGGGAGGGGTTGTGCCCCCTGTGCATGGGCACCCTGGCAGTGCCAGCCTATACCCCCAGCACTGCCCAAGGGGCAAAGCGCTCATGCACAGGGGGCACCTTCACACAGCCCACCAGGCTTCAGGCAGTGCCAAAGGGGCAGGGCCTATTGTGAACAGGCTTAGGGGCAATTGATAGGGTGGGGACCTTCAGCTGCCACTCTGCATGGAGATTGATCAGGGTCGGAGGACCAGCAATTGGGACAGTCTTGGTGGGGATGGTCTGCCAAGGGTGTCTGCCTCCTGGGGGGGGCCTGCCTTTCGTAAGTGGGAGGGGGCCTGCCAGAGTGGGGGTCTGCCGGGGTGGGGGACTGGGGAAGGGAAACTGTCATTGCTGGGGGGGAATGCTGGAGATCGGGATGGTCTGGGACTGGGAGTATTGGGCCTTGCCTGGAAATGCTTGTAGGGGCCACCATCACACCATGGAGGGGTGGAGGGGAAGTGCTGCGGGGCCCTGGGCTAGTCAGCAATCAAGCTGGCTAGCAAAATGCAAGCTGACAAATCGGGGTCACTATGTAGGCGCGGGGTTCCAGAACTGTCAGGATCTGGTGTAACTAGGGACCCCCCCTCCCCCCGCACCGAGCTTTTAATGATATTCACGATTGTGACCTCTGCATTGCACAGAGAGGAGAGGTTTGAGTCTGAACTCCCACTGAGAAAAGAACAGTCATGATTTACATCAATTTTCCCGCAAATTCAGCACTCAGTATTTTTTGGGGAGAATCACCCCCTTGTTCCTTTCAATTTCCCCCCAGCCTGGACAATAAATTCCTTCACCGCAGTCAATGTCAGTGGCCTTGAGAGTTTGCTTTTAATCAGTAATTGTTTCCCCTTCCTGAAAACTGCTATCAAGCTCTTAATAAAAATTTGTCTTCAAATCCCACTTCTTTCTAATTATCACCCAATCTTTAAAATGCCTTCCTGTTTAGTAGTCCTTAAACATTTCCTTATTAGCAAGACATCGAGGAAGGAAGACTTGTATAACATAGGGAAGGAGACAAACCATACAGGGAGCAAATACCTGGAGATGCTTTTTGTCAAAGGAGTTGGCAGATGTAAGTGCGCCAGAATATTCTACTTCTCTTAAATCACTGGTGAGGAAGCTTTTGGAGAAGATACTGAGGGACAGGATATTTGGAGGAAAATGGACCAGTTAGTGACAGGCAGCGTGGTTTTGCATGGAGAAAGTCATGTTTCATCAACTTGATTGAGGTTTTGAAGAGGTGACAAAGATAATTGATGAGGGATGGGCTGTGGATGTAGTTTATATGGACTTCAGTAAGGCATTTAACAAGGTCCTACATGGCAAACTTGTACACAAACTAAAATCACATGGGATTCGGGATGGGCTGGGTAGATGGATACAGAGCTGGCTTGGTTATAGAAGACAGAGAGTAGTGGTGGAAGGGTGTTCTTCAGAATGGGGATCTGTAGCTAGTGGTGTTCTGCAAGCATCAGTGCTGGGGCTTCTTCTTGTAGCATATATAAATCATCTGAAGGAAAATGTGGGCGGTCTGATTAGTAAGTTTGCAGATGACACAAGGATTGGTGGGATTGCTGATAGCGCAGCGGGTTGTCAGATGATAAAATAGAATATAGATAGATTGGAGACTTGGGCACGGAAATGGAAGATGGAGTTTAATCCAGGCAAATGCAAGGTGATGCATTTTGGAGGATCAAATTTAGGTGATCAAATTTAGGAACAGTAACATACAGAGGGATCTGGGTGTGCAGTTCTGCAGTTCCCTAAAAGTGGCAACACAAGTGGCCAAGACAAGTAAGAAAGTATATGGCATGCTTGCCTGCATCAGCCGGAGCACTGAGTACAAGAGTTGGGAAATCATGTTGCAGCTATATACAACTTTGGTTAGGCCACATTTGGAGTATTGCGTGCAGTTTTGGTCAGCACACAATCAGAAGGATGGGGAAGCTTTGGAGACAATGCAAAGAAAGTTCATCAGGATGTTGCCTCAAGGGTGTTGGCTATGAGGAGAGGTTGAATAAATTAGGATTGTTTTCACTGGAAAGACAGAGGCTGAGAGGAGACCTAATAGAGATTTACAAAATTATGAGAGGCATAGACAGGATGGATAGTCAGAGGCTTTTTCCAAGGGCGGATGTGTCAATTACAAGGGGGCACAGGTTCAAGATGAGAGGGGGAAAGTTTAAAGGAGGGGTGCAAGGGAAGTTTTTCACGCAGAAAATGGTGGGTGCCTGGAATGCACTGCCAGAGGTGGTAATGGAAGCAGGCACATTAGCAAAATTCAAAAGGTATCTGGATGGGTATATGGATAGGAAGGAAAGAGAGGAATATGGCCTGAGTAAGGGCAGACGATGTATTTTAGTTTAATTAGGGCATCATGATCGGCACAGGCTTGGAAGGCCGAAGGGCCTGTTCCTATGCTGTACTTTTCATTGTTCTTTGTTCTTTGTGTGGGACATTGTATAGCCTTATGCTACTGGTTCATCAGCTCCTCCATCACATTACATGGGGCAGGCTTGATGGATCATCTGGTCTTTTCTAACCCATTATTTTGCATATTTATATGCCAATCTCTTTTTTTCTCATTTTCCAGGTGAAATGCAGCACCCACAAACAGAGAGGCAACTAAGATGATCCTATAGATCCTGCAGGTACTATTCTGCACATTGTCAGTCAGCCTGACACATCAAACACCAACTCAAAAGCCTCTGCACAGCTTCAGATAGAGCATTGCAACAGTGCAGAACTTAATGGGAACAAACATGATTAGACAGGAAGAGTGGTGTTGAAAAATGTGCCTCTCATTCCTGAGTGATGGAACTGGAAAGCCTGGGACCTCCCACCTCCACCCCCTTCTCTGACCCCATTGGAACTACATGTGGGAATTGCTGATAGATGCTGCATATATTCACAGACTATCAAGCCAATGAGAAGAGTCCACAGCTAGCATGTGTGACACTGTTAGAGAAGCTATTTCATTGTAGCACAGGACTTTCTGGAGCGTTTTAAAGTTTAAAATTTTAAAGTTAAAGCTTATTTATTGGTGTCACAAGTAGGCTTACATTATCACTGCAATGAAGTTACTGTGAAAATCCCCTAGTCGCCACACTCCAACACCTGTTTGGGTACACTGAGGGAGAATTTAGCATGACCAAATCACCTAATCAGTATATCTTTCAGACTGTGAGAGGAAACCCTAGCACTCGGAGGAAACCCATGCAGATGGGGGATAACATGCAGACTCTGCACAATGACCCAAGTTGGGACTCAAACCCGAGTCTCTGGTGCTGTGAGGCAACTGGGTGAACCATTGTGCCACCATGCCACCCACATTGAGTGGTTCCAATTTGTACAATAGTAGATACCATAATTGTAGAGAAATGTTATTCTAAGCAGCTCGCAGTCCTACGACAAATGTCATGGGTGATTATTTCAATATAGCTGGCTCTTCCTGGTTGACCAGTTGGAGACAACTATTAAGTAGGCACCTGTATCCAGTATCAATGACCTGGCAAGATAGTGCTCATATAAAACCTTACTGTGCTCATAATAATAAGACAAGTAGGTCCCTTACAGGCCCCATACAATTGCCTATTTAAAGTGTTCCCAGGGAACAGCATTGGATATGCAATTAATATTATTGAGGGTCTTGGTATCTTGAGAAGAAGGCAACCACAGTCAAGTAAGAACCATACAGACAGTCAGCCACCTTACACTCTCCAGCTTCTCAGCAAGGTAAGAAGTGCAACGCATCAGGCATAGTTCAAAGACCATACATTGGCACCTACAAGAAATAAGGGCCAGAGTTATTTGGTCTCGCACACCTTGCTACTCAGCCAAATCTCTGCTCTCAGCAACATGACCAGAGAACAGCTGTGGTGGAACTTTAGGCATGACACAATCGCACAAAAGCCTTAAATCTGGCATAATGATGCTGGGTCATGAATCTGACATTATTACGATGGTCCACAATAAAACAAGCCATTTTGAAATTAGTAGTGTTACGATGCGAAGGTTGTCCCCCTTTATAGATGTAACGCCAAACCCCCAAAGAGGAATATCTCGCTTCATAATCTGTTAAAAGTGTGTGGGAAGTTGTGAACTGTTCTTCAGAAGGTTTAGTGGGTAACTAACAGCAATACCTGATACTCACTTTAGATGATGCCTAAAAGAGCTACCTGATACTCACTTTAGATGATGCCTAAAAGAGCTACCTGATACTCGGTTTAGATGAACATTTACCAATTTATTTGTTTAACTAACAGGGAACTTTAACTAAACAAGTAACATACTGAATAAAATAAGATTCTAATGGAATCCTCTTCAAATAAATACAATACTCATTCATTAACCAAAAAGTACGTAATAATACAAGTCAATCACTCTCAAAAATACAACCAAGTTTGTGGCTTTCATAGAACATAGAACATAGAACATTACAGCGCAGAACAGGCCCTTCGGCCCACGATGTTGCGCCGACCAGTTAAAAAACAATGACCCACTAACCTAAACCAATCCCTTTTCGTCCATAAACCTATCCACGGATCTCTTAAACGCCCCCAAACTAGGCGCATTTACAACCGCAGCAGGCAGGGCATTCCAATCCCTCACCACCCGCTGGGTAAAGAACCTACCCCTGACATCCGTCCTATAACTACCCACCCTTAATTTAAAGCCATGCCCCCTCGTGCTAGCTTTCTCCATCCGAGGAAAAAGGCTATCACTGTCCACCCTAAAATCTTTCGGAATCTTTTGGAGTTTCTCAGTTGACTCTTATTTCTGTGAGTTCTTTCTGATTTTGTTAGGTGGTATGTTCTCTTAAGAGATACCTGAAGTTGGCAGAGTTGAGATTTGATCTCTCCCTCTCGAGGTTTGAGAGGTGGCAGTTTTTCAGTTGTTCTCTCATTTTTTCCACTCAGCACTCTCTTTTATACCTGTGATAACCTATCAATTTTCTTACAATAGGATTGGTCTTATGTTGTCAACACCATAAAATTCAAATTTTATATGTTCCTGAAAGCTGAGTGTGTGTTTTAAATCGATTGGGCTAAATTGAAAAAAAACAGATTGTCTTGTTAAGACTATTGCCTGACTTTTCCAAACAAATGTTTCAGCTTGTATGTACTTTGCATTTTAAACTTGCAAGCACTGAAACATAACACCAGCTGTTAAAGGGACCATGCAATGTTTTTTCCCTCTTGCATTTTTACAGTTTTTTACATCTTTACCAACATTAAATTCCAACTTTACAAACTCAGCTTCACAACAAGTACTTAAATTCCAGTTAAGGTACTCAGCTGCCATACATCATCGCTCTAATACAGTGGGCAACATGGCCACTGGGAATGGATAGGAGGGAATATATTGTTGTTCCTTTACTGTTGCTATGTCAACATCCTAGAATTTCCACTGAACTGCACTGTGGGTATATCTATACACAGGAACTGCAGCAGTTCAAGAATGTAGCTCTTCACCACCTTTCCAAGGGCAACTAGGGATGGGCAATAAATGATGACCCCCAGCCAGTGATGCCAATATCCCCATAAGTGAATTTTTGAAAAAAAAATCATGTATTTTTTCAGGGTCTGATGAAGGGCAGATATAAAGGTTGGAGGTGGCTCTGTGCCTGCTAGGAGAGATTACTGAGAGTTTGCTGTTCATACATTCCTGCTCAGGTTCAGGACATTGCTAAGGACAGGCTCTACAAGGTTGGTGTTCCAGTCACCTTTGAGCACTTCACTGTTGGTTGTGTGGAATGGTAGCCCCTGGGAACATATCAGATTCTGTTCAGGCACTGCTCCCAGTGAGGAGGAGAGGAGGAGGAGATGGAGAAGGAGGAAGCCAGCTAGCCAGCAGCAGGAGTGACATGAGGTGCAGGAAGATTGGAAACATGCTGAGGTGCGAGGGTCTGCAAAAGGGGATTCAGCAGCAAGCTTGCAGAGGTAGATGAGAGGTGTACACTGTCAACAGAGTCTGAATGTTCAAATTGCCAATGATGCAGCAACAGTGTCTCTGGAGACTCTGCTTTTCACAAGAGGCTGTCACCTCCTCATGTGACATGTTGGTGGCTGAGATCACCTCCAATTGTATAAGTGGCCACCTGATCTTAAAAATACCAGTCACCTTAAACCTTTTCACCTTCGGCTCATTCCAGCCTGCCTGTGGAGGCATATATTTAAAACATATATGCAGGATAGGGGCATCGCTGGCTCAACCAGCAATTATTGCCAATCCCTAATTGCCCTCAAGAAGATGGTGATGAACTGCCTTCTTGAACCCAATGTGGTCCAAGTGGTGTAGGTACACCCACAGTGCTGTAGGGGAGGGAGTTCCAGGATTTTGACCCAGCGACAGTGAAGAAATGGCAATACAAGTGAAAGAACCACAGGCTTTGCAGCCTTAGCTTATATCCCATGGGCATAATGGGGTAATTGATTATACTCAGCCATGCAGCCTTCAAAGCACCAGTAGGTTAGCCATGAGGTTTATCAACCACAAGGGATACCATTCTATACCTAGTCAGGACCTGGGGTCGATTCCCAACTGGAGTCACTGTCTGTGCACATTTTCCCCGTGTCTGCATGGGTTTCCTCCGGGTGTTCCAATTTCTACCCACACTTCCAAAAATTTGCGAGTTAGGTTGATTGGCCATGGTAAATTGCCTCTTACTGTCAAGGGGATTGGCAGGGTAAATACATGGGGTTACGAAGATAGGGCCTGGGTGGGATTGTTAGGCTGAGTGGTCTCCTTCTGCACTGTAAGGGTTCTATGATTTTATGATTCTACAACTCAAATTTTACAAATAAGAATGGCACCCATAGACATCTAATTTTGACTTGAGTCTTTTCCAAGTGTTGTGCTGTGTTGCTCTCTCCTCACTGTGAGTTGTGCTGCTGACAGAGTTTCCCTTGACTGGGATGACTTTAGTGGCTGTCCATTTCTCACCTGAGGACATGGCTTGGTGGGAGTCCCCTGAGCAATGGCTGGTGGATGACCAATTGTTGTGGCACTCAAACACATCCGAATCAGTGGCAGAGGAGTGAAGGAAAGGTCATGGCCATGAATAAGTCTTCAGGAATGCCCTGGATGGCAGCTGGTTTCCACTCCTGCTGCTGTTGGGTCCATTGACAGTCACTAATTTCCTAAGAGGTACCTAGATGTGACCGTAGGCTGCGCATCCCTATCTAGCCTGGAATGGGATTCGAGAGGCCAGAAACATGGAGTGCTGGTCAGAAGCCGTACCCAGAATTGCATCAGTGAGCTGCTAAGTTTGGCCCTCGCTGACGATCTCTGGTCTGTCAAAGGTGGAAACCATGTGTTCAGTTGAGCAGATCATTGCAGAACTCCTTGGTCAAAGAACTGCTCCACTGTCTGTGACAGAATGTGCAAGCCCTCTGGTACCTCTAGCACATCTCCATGCACCTTGCACTAGATATCCAGGATCTGCTGCCTAATGGTCAACTCCAGGAGAATCAACGTCAGCCTGGAGCTCAGCTCCTTGGTCACCACCAGAACGCCTTTAAATCCTCTCTCTACATCCTCCTCTCCTGCGTAAAGACAGTTGTATCATTCACTTAACACCCTACTAATGTCCTTTTGCTCCGCGCACAAATTGCCCCCTTGATCTCTAGTGGGCCCTACTCTTTCCCTGGTTATCCTCTTCCCCTTAATATACTTACAGAATATCTTTGGATTCTCCCTTATCCCATCCACCAGTGCTTTCTCATGCCCCTCTTTGCTTTTCTAATTTGCACTCCTTCTTGAGATCCCCCCAACCCCATGCACTTTCTATACTCCATTGCTGATGTGGTCCCTTTGTACCTGCTAAAAGTCTCTCCTTTTTATCCAGGCCTGAATATTCCGAGACATCCAGAGTTCTCTCTGCTCATTTCACCTATATTCCACCCTAAAGGGAACATATTGGACCTATGCCCATTTCCTTTTTCAAAGCCACCCCTGCCCCACCCAACCCCACCTCCCCCACTACACATTTTCCCATAAGAAGCCGTTCCCAGTGAACTTTGGCCAGATCTTGCCTTATTCTAATAAGATCTGCCTTCCTCCAATCCAAATCATTTTTTTCAGACTATCTTTTTTCTTTCCATAACTGTAATAACTCAGGAAGTCTGACTGGAAAGGAATGTGATTTATTTACAAAATGCAAACTAAAGCAACCACCATGGTATACACACATTAGTCTCTGTCATGGATGATTAGTTCAGCAGGCCAGTCCTGGGCCTGCCTTTTAAAAGGCTTAGGCTATGAGTTCCAGCTATGCAAGCCATTGCCTGATAACAGGGGAACTCATACCCCGTGAACTCATACCCAACCCCGGGAGTTCGATCAGTGATTCCTCATTGGTCCCATGGAGATTATCACACCTGCATCCACCCCCACGCAACCCCCCCCCCCCCCCCCCCCCCCCCCGGGTTCCTCCTTGCTCGCATAATGATGGGGCCTCTACCGTCTCTTCGATCATGGCCTCATCTCCAGTGGCTGTACAGTCTGGTCCAGGGGTGTATAATGAGTTGGTGAATGCTTCTTTCATGCAGTGTGCTGAAGAGCCACTGCAGGGGGCCAGTCCTTGGTGGCGACCTCTGACTGGGTTTCTGCCGCCTCTGTCTCCGTATCTGAGCCAGGATCATCAGTATCCTGAGAACTGACATTTGAGGTTTGAGTGGGCAGAATTGTCCTGTCTGCAGGCCAGTATAAAGGATGCCATTTATGGCATTTCCGCAGAACCTGTCGCCTCTGTGAGAGTTCCCTGTTACAGAGGTGATCAGTGTGCTTTTTGAACGTCTTCTCGCTGGGTTTGCACTGAGGGGCGGATCATGGAAAGGTCGTTGACATCGGAGAGGAATTTATGGCTTCGAGATGATCGAGGCAGTAAAATCCCATCCATGATGCCTGGAACGCCCGCTCAGCCAGACTGTTTGAGGACGAATGGTAGGGTGCCGTGCAGATATGCTCTTGATACTCCTTTTATCTTAACCTAGTCTCCTCGTCTAATTCTACTTCAGCTTACTTATCCTTAATGTAGCTTTAAATTCGAGAGAAATAACTTATCCATCACATACCTATCAGCTCTCTCCCTTGTAGCCTCTAATCCTGCAGCAGGGAAAGGCCACTCTCAATCAATCAATTTATAGTTTTCCTATGATGTTACTACTTACTTTGTTTTCAAACATAAGGCATTCCCAGACTCTTCGGCACTCCATTCCCCACTCAGCGAGTTTCTCCCGCGGGTCTGCCTCTTTGAGCCTCCATTTTTTATTCAGGTGTGGGACATGGGTCTTGCTGGCTGGCCAGCATTTATTGTCTATCCCTAATTTCCCTTGGGCAGTTGGGTCTGGAGTCACGTGTAGGCCAGACCAGGTAAGGACGGCAGTTTTCCTTCCCTAAAGAACCAGATGACTTTGTCCAATAATTGACAAAGGTTTCATGGTCATCAATAGGTTCTCAATTTCAGATATTTTTATTGAATTCAAAATCCACGATCTGCATGGCAAAATTTGGACTTGGTTCCCCAGAATATTAGCTACATTTCTGGATTAATAGTCCACGAGGCCACTGCCATTGCCACTAAAGCTGAGTGATGTAAGCCATGCTCCCTGGATTGTATTTATCCTCCTCCTGCTACACGAGTATCTCCCACAAGTCCAGCCCTCCGATCCTCCTCCTGAAAGTGAGTGATCACTAATGATAAACTTCCACTCTTCATCAGACACAGGGATTGGGCCAGAGGACTGAAGAATTGTGAATGTTACGCTCCTTTTCAAAAAGGATTGCAAGGATAAAGCCAGCAATTACAGACCGGTCAGTTTGACTTCAGTGGCAGGGTAACTTCTCGAAAGCATAGATTGGGACGAAATTAATACATTTTGAAGTTTATTTATTAATTATTATTGTCACAAGTAGGCTTACATTAACAGTGCAATGAAATTACTGTGAGAATCCTCTAGTTGCCATACTCCAGTGCCTATTCAGGTATACTGAGGGAGAATTTAGCATGACCAGTGCACCTAACCAGCATGTCGGTTGGACTGTTGAAGGAAACCAGAGCACCCAGAGGAAACCCACACAGACACAGTGAGAATGTGCAGACTCCACACAGACAGTGATCCAAGTAGAGAATCAAACACAGATCCCTGGTGCTGTGAGGCAGCAGTGCTTGCCACTATGTCGTCCCATAGTCACTTAGACAAGTGCAGGATAATTAAGGAAAGCCTGCATACATTCATTAAGAGAAAATCAAGTTTAACTAATTTGCTGGAGCTTTTTTAATAAGGTAACACAGATGGTTGATAATGGCAACGCTGTTGATGTCATGTACATGAATTACATGAATTTTCAAAAGATATTTGACACAGTGCCACATACAGACTTATGAGCAAAATTCGAGCTCATGGATAAAAGGGAAAGTAGGCACTTGGATATGAAATTGGCCAAGTGACAGGAAACAGAAAGTTGTGATAAGTGGTTTATTTTTTAGATTGGAGGAAGGTGGAGTTCCTAAGGGATCAATGTTGGAATCCTTGCTCTTCCTGAATTGTGTTAATGAATTAGACTGCTGTGTTCAGGGCATGATTTCAAAATTTGCAGATGATATGAAGTTTGAAACATTGTCAACCGTGATCAGGATACTATTGAACTTCAAAAGGACATAAACATGTTGGTGGATTGGGCAGAGAAGTGGCCAATGAAGTTCAATGTAGCGAAGTGTGAGTGGTTCATTTTGACAGGAAGAATATGGAGAGACCATATAAACTAAAAGGAGAAACATTAAAGGACATGCAGGAACAGAAAACCCTTGGTGTATATGTAAGTAAATCACTGAAGATGGCAGGATATGTTGAGAGAGCAGTTAGTAAAACATGTAGTATCTTAGGCTTTATGAATAGGGGCATTGAGTACAAGAGTAAAGAGAACATGTTGAACTTGTCTAAGACACGAGTGAGACCTCATTTTAGTATTGCACCCTTGCAGATCTCAAAAAAGTTTTATACAGCACTGCAGCCAGGTTTGCAAGGTGACTCAAGGCTATAGATATTGGCTGCAGCCTCTGTCCAGGCTTCTCTTGTTTGACTGTTCTCCTCTTTACATCAGCAGGCCTGAGGACCTTTCACTTGTCACATACCACCAAGAGGAAGTCCAGGGAATCATCAACAAAGTGCGGGACCATTCACTCTGGCACCTTCCCTAGCTCCTATCTCCATTCTCTCCGTCGTCTGTGAAGAGAAAAAGAGAGTTAAAGAACCAATTTCTAATGTCTCCCTGAACACTTGCTATTCATCAGGAGAATGGGTCAGCTAAATTCCAATGTCTTCCCTAGCAAAGGTCCAGACTGCTTCCAAATATGATGATTAGTCATGCACTTTTATAAATAAACTCTTACCTTTTGCAGCAAGTTGTAGGAAATCAAAATCTCCACCACAAATAACTCAGGTGCCCAAATATTGTTTTTTTGGTACAGCTGCCACTAATCCATGCAAGTGGGTCCCTTTAAATTGGTGGCCGTGACCCTACTTCTGGGTCACGGCCTGCCGACATCTGACGTCTCTGATGGGTGCACTGCCCACCATCTATAGCTGGCGGTAATCAATAGATTCAGAGAGGATTTGGGGAAAAAACCTTTTTCACTCAGAGGAATGCACAGCCTGGAAAGGTAGTGGACACTGGAAACCTTATAACCTTCAAAAAATATTTGGATGAGCACTTGAAACATCATAACATTCAAGGATATGGGACAAGTGCAGGAAAATGGGATTAGCACGCAACTTTAAGGGTAGTGCGTGATTGATGGGCCGAAGGTCCTTTTCCGTATTGTATGACTGTGACATGTATTATATACTGTCTTTCAGAGGTAGTGCAGGAGTCAGCAATCCACTTACTTCTGCATCAGCCTTTTGCCCTGCATTAACATGCCTGGTAAATTCTGTTAATTGTGCCCACCATTCAGAGGGTTAAAAACTTTATTTGTTATCAAAGCTTTCTTAGTTTTTCTTACAGGTTAAGAGTTAGTTAGCTAAAGTGTGATAAATGTAAAAAATGTTCTTGGATATTTACCCACATGACAGTGGACATGATTGAGTGGTTGGGTATCTTGATTTCCTCTTTCAATGCTGTTCTACACCAGCAGGGTACAACACTTTTTTACAGAGGTCTTCAAATGAAGGTGTACTGACTGTAACCCACAAAGACATGACATCATTGTAACTTCATTTAAACTTTTACTTCAGGAGGTGGACAGGCACTTGCTGCACCCAAGAGGTAACCAACAGAGCAAAAAAACACACAAAGAAAGAAAAAGTGAAATATGCCTCCAAAACATTTGTTGCCCTTTCCATCTCTGTAGAACATAGAATATAGAACATTACAGCATATTACAGGCCCTTCAGCCCTCAATGTTGCGCCGATCTGTGAAACCAATCTAAAGTCCATCTAACCTACACTATTCCAATATCATCCGTATGTTTATCCAATGACCATTTAAATGCCCTTAATGTTGGTGATTCCACTACTGTTGCAGGCAGAGCATTCCAAGCCCTTACTACTCTCTGAGTAAAGAACCTACCTCGGATATCTGTCCTATATCTATCACCCCTCAATTTAAAGCTATGTCTTCTCATGCTAGCCATCTCCATCTGAGAAAAAAGGCTCTCACTGTCCACCCTATCAAATTCTCTGATCATCTTATATGTCTCTATTAAGTCGCCTCTTAACCTTCTCTCTAATGAAAACAGCCTCAAGTCCCTCAGCCTTTCCTCATAAGACCTTTCCACCATACCAGGCAACATCCTGGTAAATCTCCTCCGTACGCTTTCCAATGCTTCCACATCCTTTCTATAATGCAGTGACCAGAACTGTACACAAAACTCCAAGTGCGGCCACAGCAGAGTTTTGTACAATTGCAACATGACCTCATGGCTCCAAAACTCAATCCCTCTACCAATAAAAGCTAACACACTGTACGCCTTCTTAAAACCCCATCAATCTAAGTGCCAACTTGCACATGGACACGAAGATCTCTCTGCTCATCCACACTACCAAGTAACTTACCATTAGTCCTGTACTCTGTATTCCTGTTACTCCTTCCAAAGTGAATCACTTCATACTTTTCCGCATTAAACTCCATTTGTCACTTCTCAGTCTAGCTCTGCAGCTTATCTAGATCCCTCTGTAACCTGCAACATCCTTCTGCACTGTCCACAACTCCATCGACTTTAGTGTCATCCGCAAATTTACTAACCCATCCTCTAAGCCCTCATCCAGGTCATTTATAAAAATGACAAACACCAGTGACCCCAAAACAGATCCTTGCGGTATACCACTAGTAACTGAACTCCAGGATGAACATTTCCCATCAACAACTACCCTCTGTCTTCTTACAGCTAGCCAATTTCTGATCCAAACTGCTAAATCACTCTCAATCCCATGCCTCCATATCTTCTTCAATAGCTTACCTTGGGGAACCTTATCAAATGCTTTACTGTAATGGTAGAGTCTGGGTGGGATTGTTGCCGGTGCAGGTTCGATGGCAGAATGGCCTTCTTATGCACAGTAAGGATTCTATGATTCTAATTTTAATTGAAGTGAATAAGCTTTCATTATAAAAAGGGATACAAAATTTAACTGTGAGTCAATAAAAAGTAAGTTACAATCAGCCGAACAGCAGACTCTGAGGCCAGTATTTTACCGACTCGCCCACCATGGGAATCGGGCATGGAAAGGTCCGCTGACCTCGGGCAGGATTTTACGGTTTCAAGCAAGGCGTAAAATCCCATCCTGAGGCTCTGCTGTAACCGTACAGGTGATGTAACTAAGCAAAAAAACCCCCCACAGCAGAGCCATTCTGAGGGAGGGCACAAGGGGTAATGAGAAAGACACAGGAAAAAAACGTGGAGGGAAGGGGGACAAAATAAAATAATGATGGGAGAAGGGATCAGTGCCAGCTGACAAGAAAAATAGCGAGTGTGCAGGGGGAAGGGGAAGAGGAATGAAGAAAGCTGAGGTGGTGAAAGAGACAATAGGGCGATTTCAATGTGAGCCAAGAATGGGGAAAGCTTTAATTTTGAGCTCAAGGGATCAAGGTAGCAACAAAAGCCTGGTTAAAAGCCTTGGCGCGAATGAACGATTAGAGCAAATTCCCCAGCAAGGAAGAGAAGGAGACTGAGTGGGGGATGGGAGGAAGGAGGTTGCAACTGCACCAATGTGTGGAGGTGACAGACCTGAAGGTGTTTCTTTTAACATAAGGCCACCTTTCCAAGTGAGTACACATCTGATCCAGTCACTAAGAACATTTACACATTAATTACTACGGGTGTTTTTTGTAGCCTGTGCCATAGCAACACAATTTCCACTGCATAATAACTGCAAAATGACACTGTGTAATATTATCAGTCATTATGGATATTGTAAAGACAAGAACAAATGCTGCGGTTATGCCGACAGCTTTATTAATAATATTCTGTCATTAAAATGGGAACTGCTGCAGATACTGAATAGTACAAGCTGAAAGTACAAAAAAAAACTTGTAGTAAGCTAATTTAGGACAACTATCTGTGAAATATAAACAATTCAAATAATATACTGTTCCACCACAATGATCGACTTGGGCAACCGAAGGGAATGAAAATGTGAGGGTTTTCTAACCGGAAAAGTAATTACAAACTACAACTAATGCGGCACAGTTATAAAAATTTACTTCACATTCACATATTTTTAACTACTGCCTGTAAAATGCAGTTGGTCAAGTGGATTGCAATGCAAGACCGATAATATAGATATCATAGATTTTCACTTGACAGTCAGAAAAAATCCATGTTTCAGGCTCATTATCATTTGATGTTGGTTAATACCCTTCCTCAGGAAGTTAAGTGAATTGGGAGATTCCCCTGGGGTGATGCACAGCAAAATAATTTAATATGTTGGCTACTGGACAACTACAGATCAAACACATTTTAACTAACCTCAAGTCCTAGAAATTAATTGTGCATTCTGAATACACAACTTCCTTCACAGAATAAGGATGACATGGTGGCACAATGGTTAGCACTGCTGTCTCACAGTGCCAGGGACCTGAGTTTGATTCCTGGCTTGGGTCACTGTCTGTGTGAAGTTTGCACATTCTCCATGTGTCTGCATGGGTTTCCTCCAGATGCTCCAGTTTCCACCCACAGTCCAAAGATGTGCAATTTAGGTGAATTGACCATGTTAAATTGCCCCTTAGTGTATCCAAACAGGTGCCGTAATGTAGTAAATAGAGGATTTTCACAGTAACTTCATTGCAGTGTGAATGTAAGCCTATTTGTGACTAATAAATAAACTTTAATAATTTTTTAATATTTCAATTGGTGATAGTGTGAGCAGAACTATGTGATAACTGCCTTAGGAATAGTGTAGTTGCCCAACATATCCTGATGCCAAGCACCTCTGTAAACAAGAAGAAAAGGAACACATTCATATAATGTCTGTTTTAAATGATTTAGCACAGAATGGCACGGTGGCTAGCACTGCTGCCTCACGGCGCCAGGATCCCGGATTCACTTCTGGCCTTGGATGACTGTGCAGAGTTTATAGGGTCTGCGTGAGTTTCCTTCTGGAGTCCAAAGATGTGCAGATGAGGTGGATTGGCCATGTTAAACTGCCCATTAGTGTCCCAAGATGTGTCAGTTAAATAGATTAGCCATGATAAATGCATGGGGTTAAAGGGATAGAGCAGGGGAAAGGGCCTGGGCAAGATACTCTGTCAGAGAGTCAGTGCAGATTCAATGGACCAAATGGCCTCTTCTGCACTGTTAGGATTCTGTGATTCAAAGGCTTAGAAATAAGTCTCCTCCAATTCATATAACATCCAGGACAGGTATTGCTATTCCTTCATTTCTGTACTTCAGAAATATAGACCCAGTCCTGCCCTCCCCCTCTTCCCCCAAACCTGATCCCAATGGAGAGCGCAATCTGCACAAGAATTGTGGTGATTGAAGGATAACATCCTGTAGTTATTTCCGCATGCAATCAGCACTGCAAGGAAGTATCCCCAATAGGCAACTGGCCTTGATCTCAAGACAGAAAGCAAATATTACTACAGTTGTGTAGAATGAGGCCTGGTTTTAGGGAGAAGGTGACTGAATTTGGAGGTGAAACAAATAAATGGACAATAAGAACAATGGTCTTGTCTGCCTGACATTGATCTGTTAAGTTTTCCATTTCTTTCATGGAATCTACAGATTTGCTTTGAGACATCAACAGTATTCACTAGGTGTGCCACTTATCCTTGATGTCACGTAATTCTTGTATTCAGTATGCTCCTGTAAAATAGACACCACTGTCAGCATTTAGAGGAATATGCTGAACTGCCTCAATGCCTAACTTATGTGAATACAGACAAAATAGTATGCAAGTATTTACATACTTCATTCAGAATTGGTATCTCAGCATTCAAATGATGGACATAATTTAAGTACCAGTCACAAAGATTGTCCTGCTGAAGTAGAGGCATCAGATGTGGGCTGGAAATCTCTGACCATTCATGCACTGCTGCCAGGGAGAACGGAGAATTTGGCACCCAGCCAAATCTCCGTTCGCTGCTCGGGACCAGAGGATCCCAGTTGCGGGTGAGGCCAGAAAATCCAGCCCATGGAATGTCTGAAAGATTGCATCAGTGCTTCCCACTCTTCATTCCTGATACTGGCTACATTTGAGGAATAGTACTGATGGCCGACACACTGTGATAAGGGAACATATTCAGATTGGTAACTGTGGCCAAAGTTAATGAGCAGTCTAGTTGATTGGCATCCTATTCACTACCTCTTCACTCTCTGCATTCTTAGCACACCATGTCAACAATGGGTACCATTTATGAGATGTACTTCAGCAATTCACCATGGTTTCTTCAACAGCATCTCCCAAACCCACAGCCATTATCAGCTGAAAGGACAAGAGCAGCACAGCACATATGTGGAACAACTATCAACTTCAGGTTCTCTTCCATACCATTTATTTATCATCACTGGAATTCCTTATTTAACAGCACTTGTGGGAGCATCTTTGCCATAAAGACAGCAGCAAAACTGTCTCATCATCACTTTCTTAAATATAATAACACTCTTGGAATCATGGAATTCCTGCAGTGCGGAAGGAGGCCATTTGGCCCACTGAGTCTGCACAAACTCTCCAACAGAGCACTTTATGCAGGCCCACTCCACCTATGCCGGTAACCCCACACATTGATGCAGCTAATACCCCTAACATCTTGAGACAGTACAGGACAATTTAGCAAGGCCAATCCATCTAACTTGCACATCTTTGGATTGTGGGAGGAAACCAACCCACATAGACATGAGGAGAGTGTGTAAACTCCACATAGACAGGCTGAAATCAAACTGAGATCCCTGGAGCTGTGAGACAGAATATTTAACTATATTTTCAGTGCGAGTATATTTTTTGTGTAGAGTATGTAGATAGATTAAATTCTATGGCACAGGACATTCTTTTTAACTCTTCCCTGGAATGCCAGCTGTGATTCAATTGATAGCATACTTATCTTCAAGGCACAAGGTTCCAGGTTCAATTCCACTCCAATGCTTGAGAACAAAAATCAAGGCTGAACTGGGGAACTGATGGAACACTACACTGTTGGAGGTTCCATCCTTCAAATGAAACATTAAACTGAAGCCCCAGGTACCTGTTTGGGTAGGAACATAGGAATTAGGAGCAGAAATAGGCAAATTCAGCCCTTTGAGCCTGCTCTGCCATTCAATGAGATCATGGTTGATCTCTCCCTGGTCTCAAATCCACCTCCTCATCTGTTCCCCATATCCCCTTATCCTTATTTTATTAGAAATATATCTGTCTCCTTCTTGAAACCATTCAACGATTCAGATTTCACTATGCTATGGGGCAATGAGTTCCACAAATTCATCACCTTCAGTGAGAAGTAATTCCTCCTCATCTCAGCTTTAAATCTACCGCAACTCAACCTGTATCTGTGACCTCTTGTTCAAAATTCGCTCATAAGAGGAAACATTTGGTCTACATTTACTTTAACAATTCCTTTTAAAATTTTATATACCTTGATTCTGTAGCTCAGCATTTGAAAGGCAGTGGTATAATAGAGAAAGTCTGTGTGGATTTACAAAAGGGAAATCATGCTTGATGGATCAATTGGAATTCGTTGAGGATATAACTAGTAGAGGTGACTGAGGAGAACCAATGGTTGTGGTTTATTTAGACTTCCAGAAGGCTTTCCACAAGGTCTCACATTACAGATTACTGTGTAAAATTAAAGCACATGGAATTGCAGTGAATGTCTTGAGATGGACAGGAAGCTGCTTACTAGATAGGAAGCAATAAATGGGTCATTTTCTGATTGGCAGTGAGTGACTAGTGGGGCTCCGCAGGGATCTGTGCTAGGACCCCAACACTTCACACTTTGGTAGCAATAATAGGAAGACAGATTATTACTTGAATGTGTGTAAATTGAGAGAGGTGGCTGCTCAGTGAGACCTTGGCGAGACCTTGGCATCATCGTGCATCAGTTGCTGGAAGTAAATATGCAGGCAGTAAAGAAGGTAAAGGATATTTTGGCCTTCATAGCGACAGGATTTGAGTATAGGGATAGGGATGGTTTGCAGCAATTCTATAGCATGTTGGTGAGCCCTCACCTGAAATATTGTGTGCAGTTTTGGTGGCCTTATCTGAAGAAGGATGTCCTTGCTATAGAGGGAGTGCCATGAAGGTTTACTAGGATGATCCCTGTATGGCAGTTCTGTCATATGAGGAGAGACTGAGTTGGTTAAGATTATATTCATTGGAATTTGGAAGAGTGAGAGGGGATCTCATAGAAACATATAAAATTCTAACAGACAGGGTAGATTCAGAAAAAATGTTCCCTATGGTGGGGGAGTCCAGAACAAGGGGTCATGGTTTGAGGATAAGGGGGTAAACCTTTTAGAATTGAGGTAAGGAGAAAGTTGGCGAAAATGGCAGAGAATTATGCATTGCATGCTCATGTTGGTGGGGTGAAATGTGAGAAGAAGGGGTACTTTATCTTTGCTCCGGGAGGGAGGGAAGGGGGTGAAGGTCATGACACGGGAATTAAACTGCATGCTGTTGAGGGCCCTGTGACATCTGTGGATGGGAATTTATGGTTGAGGAAGAAGGAGCACATATTAGAAGCATCACTTTGGAAAGTGACATCATCAGAACAAATGCGACGGAGGCAAAGGAACTGAGAGAAAGGGATGGAGTCCTTATAAGGTGTAGGGTGTGAAGAGCTGTAGTCCAGATAGTTGTGGGAGTCAGTGGGCTTGTAATGGATATTGGTAAAGAGTCTATTGCTGGAAATAGAGACAGAAAGGTCAAGGTAGGGAAGACGAGATGTTCTAGGTGAAAGTGATGGAGGGGTGGAAACTGGAAGTGAAGTTGATGAATTTTTTGAATGAGATCGATGAGAGCATGAAGCGACACCGAAATAGTCATCGATGTACCAGTAAAGGAGTTGTGAGAGGGGACCTGGCTAGATCTGGAACAAGGAATGTTCCACATACCCCATAAAAAGACAAGCGTAGCTAGGACCCATGCAGGTACCGATTGCCACTCCTTTGATTTGGAGAAAGTGGGATGCATTAAAGAAAAAGTTCTTGAGAGATAGAACGTTTGATAGTCGATTGCTGGAATGCCATTTGTTTCTGGTCATTGACAGCCCCCAGGATGGTGATAGAGGGGGGATTCGGTGATGTTGATGTCATTGAATGTCAAGGGTGATGGTTAGATTCTCCCTTGTTGAAGCTGGTCATTGCCTGGCACTTGAGCAGTGCAAATGTTATTAGTCACTTGTTAGCCCAAGCCTGGATATTGTCTAAGTTTTGCTGTACAGATATAAACTGTTTCATTGCCTGAGGAATTGCAGGTAATACAGAACATCGTGCAATCATGAGAAAAGCCCACTTCTGACCTTATGATGGAAGGAAGGTAATTAATGAAGCATCTGAAGATTGTTGGGCCTAGCTTGCTATCTTGAAGAACCCCAGCAGCAATGTCCTAGACCCGAAATGATTGGCCTCCAACCACCATAACCATCTTTCTTTGTATTAGGCATGATCCAAATAGTGGGGAGTTTTCTCAATGATTCCCATTAATTCCAGTTCTGCTGGACCTCCTTGATGTCACACTTGGTCAAGGGCAGTTGCTCTACTTCAATTCAGGAAGATGCCAATTTTAAATGCACAAGGCAATGTTTCAAGTGTTGTTGCTTCAAGACAGTCGTAATGCTGAGGATGGGAACTTCTGTCAATTGGTGAAATAATAAAGTTTCCTCCTTGACTTTTTAGTTAATTGAATTCCATCCTTTCCAAATGGTTCTTTTTTCCAGAAATAAATCTACATGATCCTTGTGCCCTGTTTTTAAACTCACCTCATCATGGGGCCTCTGGTTGCTTGCAAAATAGGCAGTATGCAGTGTCATTGTTTCTTACACACCCCAAATGTTTCTATAAATATATAGTTATGGATTCCTCCACTCACCATCATCATATACATGGAAACACTAAGTGAAAAACAGAAACAAGAGGAAGTGTTTTTGCCCAGGTAGAACCCAAAAATATTTCAAGCAATGTTTCATTTAATGCAGTAACTGACCCTGCCTGGACTCAACAATGTATCACACAAAACAGGCTTCATGTAGATATGTGGCTATGGATGATGATCATGGAAATAGATATTTGCACATCTGGGCTAACATCCTGAAGATCCAATCATAATAGAGAAAAAATAAAGGGAGGCAAAGAGTAAGAGAGAAAACTAGCTAGACGTATAATAACAGATAGCTAAAGTTTTAGCCAGTATTTAAATAAGAAAAGAGGAATTAAAACAAGTGTTTGTCATCTGGGGAATGAATAATGAAAGACAAGGAAATGGTGGAAGAAATGAAGAAATAAATTTGCCTGTCCTCACTGTAGAAGACTCAGAAAACTTCACAAAGTTATTTGAAATCCAGAGGTGGAAGGGAAGGAGGAATGTAAAACAATCGACCTCACCATTTGACCGAGCGTGGCATCAAAAAGCCCTGGTAAAAATGAATGCAATGGGTATCAGGTGGCCAACTCTCTATTGGTTGGATTCATACCAGGTAGATATGAAGATGGTTGTGGTTGTGGAGGGTCAGTCATCTCAGCTCCAGAACATCTCTGCAGGAGTTCCTTAGGGTAGTGTCCTAGGCCCAACAATCTTCGGCTGCTTCATCAATGACCTTCCGTCCATCATAAAATCAGAAGTGAGGATGTTTGACGATAACTACACAATGTTCAGCACCATTTGTGACTTCTCAGATACTGAAGCAGTCCGTGTTCAAATGCTTGGGCTGACAAGTGACAAGTAACATTCACGCCACAAAAATGCCAGAAAATGAGCATCACCAATAAGAGACACTCCTTGACATATAATGGTGTAACCATCACTGAATTCCCCACTTGAGTTTCAGTTGAGTTTCTGGTCAATGGTAACACCCTTGGGGTTACCATTGGGGTTTCTGGTCAATGGTAACCCCAAGGGTGTTACCATTGACCAGAAACTCAACTGGACACACCACATAAACACTTTGGCTACAAGAGCAGGTCAGAGGCTCGGAATACAGTGGTGAGTAACTCAGCTTCTGACTCCCCAAACCCTATTCACCATCTACACGGCACAAGTCAGGAGTGTGATGGAATACTCCCCACTTGCAGCTCCAACAACACTCAAGCAGCTTGACACTACCCAAGACAAAGCAACCTGTTTGATTGGTACCACATCTACAAATATTCAATCCCTCCACCACAGACGCTCAGTAGCGGTAGCATGTACTGTCTTCAAAATGCACTGAGCAATTCACCAAAGATCCTTAGACAGCACCTTCCAAACCCACAGCAACTTTCATCTAGGAGGACAAGGGCAGTAGATACAGGGGAACACCACCACATACAAGTTCCCTTCCAAGCCACTCATCATCCTGACTTGGAAGTATATCGCCATTCCTTGGGTCAAAATCCTGGAATTCCCTCCCTGAAGACATTGTGAGTCAACCCACAGAACATGGACTGCAATGATTCAAGAAGGCAGTTCACCGCCACCTTCTCAAGGGAAGGGCAATAAATGCTGGCCAGGAAGCAATGCCCACGTCCCCTGAATGAATTAAAAAAGAGGGATAGGCCACGGTCGAGTGATGACAAGAGATATGTTAGTGAAACGAATGGATTTACTTGTGATCTTGCATAACTGAGTGACATTGAGGATAGCTTCATGCGATTGTTTTAAATTACTAAAGTTTCAGCTGCTTGTCAAAATAAAAACAGACATAACACTCTGTGGCAGCACGGCGGCACAGCGTTTAGTAGCGCTGCCTCACAGTGCCAGGGATCTGGGTTCAATTCTGACCTTGGGTGTCTGTCAATGTGGAGTTTGCACGTTCTAGTAGTAGGGGATTAGCTGAGGTAAATTTGCAGAGTTATTGGGATGGGAGGGTTTGGGCCTAGATGGGATGCTCTTCTGGAGAGTCAGAGTAAGCTGAAAAGCTGCCTCCTCTTGCACTGTAGGGATTCTATGACATCTGAGTCATCTCCTTTCATATTGGCGATAGAATTGTGAAGTTGGTATTATGGAATTGGCTTGTTTACTCACTTTCTACTGATAAATGTTTTCAGAAGGCAGGGTGCATGCCGTCACCAAAGGGTTGAGCAACTGAAAACATCGTGAGCAAATTTCTGAACAGGGGAAATGTTTCTCGCACTGAATCTTTGTGCTGGCATGGACACAGCGTGCAAAGGTAATGGCTACCGTCAACGCAGACTGAACTTGTCAGTTTCAGTGAGAATGGCAGCCAGGCAATTGGCTAAAACAACTGCAAAAATAAAGGAGAAAGCTAACAGACATCAGATAGGTAACACTGAATGAGACAGAGTTTGTTTTTGCTGTTTAATATGAAGCAAAGTCAGTTTCAATTCCATTGACTCTGTCTACACTTCCCACTGCCTCAGAAAAGCAGCCAGCATAATCAAGGAATGTACCCCGGGCGGAATTTTACCGACACACCTGCCCGAGGTTTGTACGACCTTCCTGAGGCCAGTGGAGAAGGCCATTCTCCAAACCTCACCCATCCCCAGAATTGGGGCAGGCGTGGCGGTAAAATGCAGGCCTCTCTCTTCTACCATCTTCCATCAGGAAAAAGATACAAAAGTCTGAGGACACATACCAACTGACTCAAGAACAGCTTCTCTCCTGCTGCCATCAGATGTTTGAATGGACCTACATCAAATTAAATTGATCTTTCTCTACATCCTAGCTATGACTGTAACACTACACTCTGTACCCTCTCCATTTCTTCTCTATGAATGGTATATTTTGTCTGTACAGTGTGCAAGAAACAATACTTTTCACTATATCCCAATACATGTAATAATAATAATCAAATTAAATCAATCAAATTGAGTTATTCCTAAGCATACTGTGGCAGAAATCCAATACTTAAGTGATCCCAGAAATAGTTATAAACCAAGAAACATAAAAAAGCATGGAATTTAAGAAAATTACAATGACCAAGGAAGTGGTACTGACAAATCCCTGAGTCCTGATGGAATTCATCCTTGGGTTGACAAAGCAGCCAGAATAATTAAGGACCCCATGCACCCTGGTCATTCTCTCTTCCACCTTCTTCCAGCAGGAAAAAGATACAAAAGTCTGAGATCACATACCAACCAACTCAAGAACAGTTTCTTCCCTGCTGATGTCAGACTTTTGAATGAACTTACTTTGGATTAAGTTGATCTTTGTCTATATCCTAGCTATGACTGTAACACTACATTCTGCACTCTCTTGTTTCCTTCTCTATGAACAGTATGCTTTGCCTGTATTGCGCGCAAGAAACAATATTTCTCACTGTATGTTAGTACATGCGACAATGATAAATCAAATCAGGACAAATCAAAAAGAAGTGCTTCTTGAATTAGTTGATGCATTGGTTTTAATTTTCCAAAGTTCCCTGGATTCAGGGAAGTTTCCATTAGATTGGAAATTACTAATGTGATTTTTCATTCAAGAAGGGAGGGAAATTTAAAAACAGGAAACTATGGGCTAATTAGCTTAACATCTGTCATAGCAAAAAAAAGTTAGAATCCATTATTAAATACATTTGGGGGAATTTTACTGTCCTGCCCACCATGGGAATCACAGTGGGTGGGGGCTGAGGGGGGAGGGGGGGTTTGGTGGGATGGACCATGCAAAGATCTGATGCTCTCAAGCGGGATTTTCTGTTTTTGGGGTGAGTGCAGCTGGAAAATCCCAGCCATTAATTCAGGGCATTTCAACAAATTCAAGGTATTCTTCACTCAGAGTGGTTGGGGTGTGGAATGCACTGCCTGCTGTGATAGTGGAGTTGGACACTTTAGGAACTTTCAAGTGGTTATTGGATAGGCACATGGAACACACCAGAGTGATAGGGAGTGGGATAGCTTAATCTTGGGTTCAGACATAGCTCGGCACAACATCGAGGGCCAAAGGGCCTGCACTGTGCTGTACTGTTCGATGTTCAATGTATTAGAGTTTAGAAGAGTAAGAGGTGACTTGATTGAAACATCCAAGATCCTAAGGGGACTTGACAGGGTGGAGGTGGAGGGGATATTTCCTCTTGTGGGAGAAACTAGAATTAGGGGTCACTGTTTAAAAATTGGTGATCAGATCACCATTCAAGACAGAAGCAAGGGGAAAAAATGTTCTCAGAGACTTGTGAGATTCTGGAATTCTCTTCCTCAAAATGTGGTGGACACAGAATCTTTGAATATCTGTAAAACTTAAATAGATAGATTCTCAATAACAAGGGAGTGAAAGGTTATTGGGAGTAGGCAGGAATGTGAAGCTGAAGTTAAAATTACATCAACCATAATGTTTACTTAAGGGGCCAAGTGGCCTAAACCTGCCCCTAATTTGTATTAATGTATATATCTCAGACGATCATTAGTCTGTGGAATTCTCTCCCCCAAAGAAAAATAGAGGCAGGATCATTGAATGGTTGAACATGTAAGTTAGATATTTGAGTTGAATAGATCATAGAATCTCTACAGTGCAGAAGGAAGTCATTCAGTCAATCAAGTCTGCACTGACTCTGTGAGAGCATTCTAGCTTATCTCCATAACACCACACATTCACTCCTCCAAATCCCCCTAACCTACACATCGTTAACATTAAGGAGCAATATATCATGGCCAATCCACTTAACCTGCACATCTTTGGACTGTGGGAGGAAACCGAAGCATCTGGAGGAATCCCACGCAGACACGAGGAGAACATATACACTCCACATAGTCATCCAAGGCTGGAATTAAACGTAAGTGCCTGTTGCTGTGAGGCAGCAGAGCTAACCACTATGCCACCATGCAACCCACTGGGATACTGAGAGTATAATGCAAGCAGGACACATACCCCAATTTCGTCAAAGGGAAATATATTTGTCACTCACTTTAAATGTACAAAATGGACAATGAGGGCAAGGCCAGTTGAATTACTGTTTTGATGGAGAATTTTGCCTTTTTGGTGAATATTGAAGCCAGTGTTCCTACTGCTACCCTGGCTAGAATAATCCAACTCAACATGAATCAGAACTGAAAATAACAAGTGCTGTAGATTCTCAGCAGGCCTGGCAGCACCCGTGGAGAAGAAACAGAGTTAAGGTTTCAAGTCCAATATGACTCTTCTTCAGAACTGAAGAGACATGTGTTGGGCTTTATGCTGCTAAACAAGGGGGGTAGTGTGTGGTGGAATGAAAGGGAAGGTCAAGGATAGCTTAGAGAGTGGTGGGGTAAGCTAAATTGCAAAGATGTTACTGAACATCAAGCAAAGGGAGTGGTAATTCTAATTGTACCAAAACAAAGCATTGTTCTAGTGTCAGTATTCATAACAGAACAAAGGTCGGCTCTGCCTGAAAGCAACAACATGAAACCAAGATACAAACTTGGAGAGAGGGAAAAATCAAAATGGAGGAGAAAGCTCATGGTCTGAAATTGTTAAACTCAATTTTGAGTCCAGAAGGCTGTAACGTGCCCAATTAGAGGATAAGATGCTGTACCTCCAATTTGTGTAGGGCTTCAGTGGAACGTTGCAACAGGCCAAGAACAGAATTATAAGTGTACGAGCTGAAATGGCAGAGCCCAGAAGATTGGGGTCATGCTCACGTCTGAGCGAAGGTGTTCCTCAAAGTGGTCACCCAGTCTGTGTTTGATCTCCCCAATGAAGAGGAGACTGCATTGTGAGCAGTGATTACAATAGACTAAATTGATAGAAATACCTTTATAGTCCAGGATTCCTGCATTAAGAGCTGCATTTTACAGGCACTCACCAGGGCATATTTTCATGATGGCACGGTAGTTACCACTACTGTCTCACAGCTCCAGGGACCTGTATTTGATTTCTGGCTTGGGTCACTGCCTGTGTGGAGTTTGCACATTCCCCCCATGTCTGCATGGGTTTCTTCTGGGTGCTCCAGTTACCCCCCCCCACCCCCGGGTGCAGGTTGGTCATAGTAATTTGCCCTTTAGTGCCCAAACATGTGTAGGTCAGGATAATTGGCCTCATTAAATTGCGCCATTCGTGTCCAAAGATGGTTGGTAAATGCATGGGGTTAAAGGGATTGGGTGAGGGTTGGGCTAGGTAGGGCCCTCTTTCGGAGAGTTGGTGCAGATTCGATGGGCCGAATGGCACTGTAGGAATTCAAAAATATGAGGAGTGTCCAACCCACCAGCTTTCCACCCATCCCTGAGCTGTCCCTATAATACATTAGGTACTGGTATCAGCAGCCTCCCATTTTATTTCAATAAATAAATAAAGATCAATTGAATTAGCTGTGAAACCAGTTGACTGGGATTTCACACTCTCCACAGCATAAAAGCAGGCGGGCATTCCTTGAGGCCAGGTTAAAAAAGGTCAGGAAGGAAGGGGGGTGGGCACATCATTCAGGGGGCAGCCTGTGTGCATCTGGGGCAATCCTCCAAGGTTTCAACCTCCTCTTTATTCCTTACCATCAGTCCTCCAAGACCCAAGGCCCAAGGCCTCAAACATCCTCTTTCCTCAAATAAATCTAAAGTACAGTTTATTTATTATTGTCATAATTGGCTTATGTTAACACTGCAATGAAGTTACTGTGAAAATCCTCTAGTCGCCACACTCAGGAGTAACAGCAGGAGTACTGGCAGGATTAACGGCAAGAGTAACGACAGGATGAAGAGGCAAAACAGAGGCAGGAGGAAGAGGAGGAGGTGGAACGGAGGCTGGAGGAGGATTAGGAGGTGGAACGGAGGCAGGAGGAGGAGCAGGAGGTGGAATGGAGGCAGGAAGAGGAGCAGGAGGTGGAACGGAGGCTGGAGGAGGATCAGAAGGTGGAATGGAGACAGGAGAAAAGAAGAAGGTGGAACAGAGACAGGAAGAGGAGAAGGAGGTGGAACAGAGGCTGGAGGAAGAGGAGGTGGAATGGAGGCAGGAGGAGTAGAAGGAGGTGGAATGGAGGCTGGAGGAGGATCAGAAGGTGGAACGGAGGCAGGAGGAGGAGGTGGAATGGAAGCAGGAGGAGGTGGAGGAGGTGGAACAGAGGAGGAGGGGGAGCTGCAGGAACAGTAGCAGCCTCATACTTATCAGGATTAAATTCCATCTGCCATTTTACTAGCTGATCAACATCAGTCTGTAGCCTGAGACTATCCTCCTCACTATCAACAACATCACCAATTTTCATGTCAACTGCAAACTTACTAATTATACCTTCTACATTCACAACCAAGCTGTTAGTGTGCATAACAAACAACAAGGGTCCCAGCACTGATCCCTGTGGTACACCACAAGTCACACGCTTCTAATCTCAGAAGCAATCATAGCGTGAGAGATGCTTCCAGCATGGAAACAGGTGCTTCGGCCCAACTTGTCCATGTTGCTCTTTTTTTTAAACCCCTAAACTAGTCCCAGTTGCCCGCATTTGGCCCATATCCCTCTATACCCATCTTATCCAAGTAACTGTCTAAATGCTTTTTAAAAGACAAAATTGTACCTGCCTCTACTACTACCTCTGGCATCTTGTACCAGACACTCACCAGCCTCTGTGAAAAAAATTGCCCCTCTGGGCACTTTTGTATTTCTCCCTCTCACCTTAAACCTATGACCTCTAGTTTTAGTTCTTACCTTTGGGAAAATATTTTGACTATCTACCTTATTTATGCCCCTAACTATTTTATAGACCTCTATAAGATCACCCTTCAGCCTTCTACGCTCCAGAGAAAAAAGCCCCAGTCGATCAAACCTCTCCTTATAACTCAAATCATGAAATCCCGGTAGCATCCGAGTAAATCTCTTCTGCACTCTTCCTAGTTTAATAATGTCCTTTCTATAATAGGTTGACAAGAACCTTACATAGTATTCCAAGTGTGGCCTTATCAATACCTTGTACAACTTCAACAAGACATCCCAACTCCTGTATTCAATGTTCTGACCAATGAAACCAAGCATGCTGAATGCCTTCTTCACCATTCTGTCCAGCTGTGACTCCACTTTCAAGGAGCTATGAACCTGACACCCGAGATCTCTTTGTTCTGGAACTCTCCCCAATTCTTCACCTAGTATTTTCACCTAGGCACCTTTGCCTAGTATTTGGGGAATTTCATAGTAATTTCATTACGATGTTAATATAAGCCTTACATGTGACTAATAAATAAACTTTACTTTATTACCAACGCTTGGTAAGGCTCCTGCTCTGCCTAAGAGCGCAAGAAACTACCAAAAGTCGTGAATGTAGCCTAAACCATCACATAAACCATTCTCTCATCCATTGACTGTCTACACTTCCCACTGCCTCATAGAATCATAGAATCCTACAGTGCAGAAGGAAGCCATTCAGCCCATCAAGGCTGTGCTCACCAGTCCCTATCACTATTGTCATTGTTTTCAGGAAGTGTAGAGGAGAACATGCCGTGTCTACATCAATGAGGACGAAGTAGAAGCGTTCAAGATCTTCAAGTTTTTAGGTGTCCAGATCATTAATCACCTGCTCTGATCCCTCTGTGCTGACACTATAGTTAAGAAAGCCCACCAACGCCTCTACTTTCTCAGAAGACTAAAGAAATTTGGCATGTCAGCTGTCACTCTTACAAATGTTTACAAAAGCACCATAGAAAACATTTTTTCTGGTCATATCACGGCTTGGTATGGCTCCTTCTCTGCCCAAGGGCACAAGAAACTACAAAAGGTTTTAAATGTAACCCAATCCATCACACAAACCAGCCTCCCATTCATTGACTCTGTCTACACTTCCCACTGCCTTGGTGAAGCAGCCAACATAATTAAGAACCCCATGCACCTGGGACATTCTCTCTTCCACCTTCTTCCTTCGGCAAAAAGTCTGAGGTCACGTACCAACCGACTCAAGAACAGCTTCTTCCCTGCTGCTGTCAGACTTTTGAATGGGTCTACCTTGCATTAAGTTGATCTTTCTCTACACTGTAGCTAAGACTGTAACACTACATTCTGCACTCTCTCATTTCCCTCTCTATGAATAGTATGCTTTGTCTGTATAACGTGCAAGAAACAATACTTTTCACTGTAAAAATAATTGTGACAATAATATATCAAATATTACCAATTTTGTCAAATTGCCTTGGATCCCCTGGGCTTTAATCTTTTTTGACCAGGCTTCCATGTGGGACCTTGTCAAACACCTTACTGAAATCCATGTCAACCACATTAACTGTGCTGTCCTCATCAATATATTTTGTTACCTTTTCACAAACTCAATTAAATTAGTTAGACAATATCACCCATGAACAAATCCATGTTGACTATCCCTGATCAAACCTTGCCTTTCTAAGTGTTGATTAATCCCCCTGTCCCTTAGATTTTTTTCCAATAATTTCCCTACCTCTGACATTAGACTACTGGACTGTAATTATCTGACTTGTCCCTGCTGCCCTTCTTGAATAAAGATGCCACATTAACTATCTCCCAGTCACCTGGCACTTCGTATAAGATGATGAATGGGATGGACAAGATAGAGGCGGAGAGACTCTTCCCGCTCAAAAAAGACAGTAGGACTAGGGGGCACAGCCTCAAGATAAAAGGGGGGCGGTTTAGAACGGAGTTGAGGAGGAACTTCTTCACTCAAAGGGTGGTGAATCTCTGGAATTCTCTGCCCGTTGAAGTGGTGGAGGCTGCCTCGCTAAATATTTTTAAGACGCGGGTTGATGGGTTTTTGATAAGCGAGGGGATTAAGGGTTATGGGGAGAAAGCGGGTAAGTGGAACTGAGCAGCAACAGATCAGCCATGATCTTATTGAATGGCGGGGCAGGCTCGAAGGGCTAGATGGCCTACTCCTGCTCCTATTTCTTATGTTCTTATGTTCTTATATATCTCTGTCAGGGCCCCTGCAATCTCCTCCCTTGCCTCCCATAACAGCCTGCGATTCATCTGATCAGGCACTGAGGATTTATGCCCACTGAAACATTTAATACCTCCTCCTTATTAATTTTAACATGCCCTGGAATTTCACCATCCCAAATCGCCACCTACAATGTCTTTCTCCTTAGTGAATATATATGAAAAATATTAATTTAAGACCTCACCCACGTCCTCTGCCTCCAAGCACAGATTGCCCCGAATGGGCAATCTCTCGTCATCCACATGCTCTTAATATGTCCTTATATGTCCTTATAGATGGTATCCCAGATAGATCATGTCAGTGGCCTGAAAGGTACACTTTTCTTTCTTGAGATGAACCTCAGCTTCCTGAAATCTCTTTAACACCTCTTCTAAGTTTGCTAAATGCTTAGCATTTGTCCATTCAGTTGTAAGGGCTGTAACGATGTATATTACCAACCTGTAACAGACTATTCATCACCCTTTGACATATTGTACATACCGAAGAAACACCGAAAGGCATTCGCATGTACTCGAATAAACTTTTTTGTGTGTCTTTTGTAAAATATCCACAGAAAGTGTCACTTAATTTGAGTTTCACCCAACATATCCAGCTTTGTGTAAGTTTGACCTCCTACCTGTCTTGCATACAAATCTTCAGTTCTCAGGATTGGATATTTATCCAACTCGGTGGCCTGATTAACTGTTACCTTATAATTGCCACACAAGTCCTGGCGCTGTCAATGGAATTTCTCTTGGCTCCACCCACTCTGTGACCACAACACCACACAATCCTACCACAGCAACCTCTGCAAGACATGCTGGATCATTGACATGGATGACATCATCACATGTGAGAACGCCATCCACCAGGTACTCAGTACATACTCTTGCAACTCGGCCAACGTTATCTACCTAATACGCTGCAGGAAAGGATGTCCCAAAGCATGGTACATTGGGGAGACCATGCAGACACTATGACAATGGAGGAATGAACACCTTTCAGTGTTTCTTCGGTATGTACAGTATGTCAAAGGGTGATGAATAGCCTGTTACAGGTTGGTAATATACATCGTTACAGTCCTTATAACTGAATGGACAAAGGCTGAGCATTTAGCAAACTTAGAAGGATGAATCAGGCAAGACTGTTCCCTTCCTGTTGGGGAACACTTCAGCAGCCACGGGCATTCGGCCTCTGACCTTCGGGTAAGCATTCTCCAAGGCGGCCTTCACGACACATGACAGCGCAGAGTTGCTGAGCAGAGACTGATAACCAAGTTCCGTACACATGAGGACAGCCTCAACCAGGATCTTGGGTTCATGTCGCACTATCTGTAACCCCCATGACTTGCTTGGGTTTGCAAAACCTCATTTATTGTACTGTCTGGAGACAATACACATCTCTTTCACCTATGCCTAATGCTTTTTCCACTCACATTGTCTGCATTTTTAAGATTTGAATAGCAGGTTAGTTGTAAAGACTCGCATTCTAATCAATAATCTGTAAACTGTGTGTGCTGTTATATGCTCTGTCTAAGGCCAGAACTCTCCGTTCACCTGACGAAGGGGCAAACCCCGAAAGCTTGTGTGCTTACTATCAAATCAATTGGTTGGACTTTAACCTGGTGTTCTGAGAATTCTTACTGTGTCCACCCACACTGCCAGGAAACCAGTGGCAGGGGATGTGCTATCGGCTGGACCAGACTTACACAAGCTAGGACTTGTGTGGCAATTATAAGGTAACAGTTAATCAGGCCACTGAGCTGGATAAATATCCATTCCTGAGAACTGAAGATTTGTATGCAAGACAGGTAGGAGGTCAAACTTACACAAAGCTGGATATGTTGGGTGAAACTCAAATTAAGTGACACTTTCCGTGGATATTTTACAAAAGATCCTGCTGGTGTGAAGAGCCAGAAAGTTTCAGCCAGGATAATACATAGAACATCAAACATTACAGCGCAGACAGGCCCTTTGGCCCTCAATGTTGCACCGACCAGTGGAACAAATCTAATGACCCTCTAACCTAAACTATTCCAATGTTATCCATATGCCTATCCAATGACCATTTGAATGCCCTTAAAGTTGGCGAGTCCAGAACTGCTGCAGGCAGGATATTCCATGCCCTTACTACCCTCTGAGTAAAGAACCTACCTGTGACATCCGTCCTATAATTACCACCCCTCAATTTAAAGCTATGTCCCCTTGTGTTAGCCATCACGATCCCAGGAAAAAGGCTCTCACTGTCCACCCTATCTAATCCTCTGATCATCTTGTATGCCTCAATTAGGTCACCTCTTAACCTTCTTTTCTCTAACGAAAACAACCTCAAGTCCCTCAGCCTTTCCTCATAAGACCTTCCCACCATACCAGGCAACATCCTGGTAAACCTCCTCTGCACCCTTTCCAATGTTTCCACATCTTTCTTATAATGCGGCGACCAGAACTGTACGCAATACTCCAAGTGCAGCCGCACCAGAGTTTTGTACAGCTGCAACATGACCTCACTGCTCCAAAATTCAATCCCTCTACCAATAAAAGCTAATACACTGTATGCCTTCTTAGCAACCCTATCAACCTGGGTGGCAACTTTCAGGGATCTATGTGCATGTACACCGAGATCTCTCTGCTCATCCACACTACCAAGTGTCTTTCCATTAGCCCAATACTCTGTACTCCTGTTACTCTTACCAAAGTGAATCACCTCACACTTTTCCGCATTAAACTCCATTTGCCACCTCTCAGCCCAGCTCTGCAGCTTATCTATGTCCCTCTGCAAACTGTAACATCCATCCTCACTGTCTACAACTCCTCCAACTTTAGTGTCATAATGCCACAGTAACAATAGAAAAATGGCAGAAATACTAAAGAAATATTTCATTTTTGTATATCACAGACATGGCCTTAAATGATGAGATGAGATAAATGCATTTGAAATTTAAAAAGGGATACATTGAATAAACTAAACAAACTCAGAGAGTATAAGACCCATCATCCAGATGGATTGGGGAGAATTTTCCAGTTCCGCCCGTCATGGGATATCATAGCGGGCGAGAGGTGGAAAGTGGACCATGGAAAGGTCCGCTGATCTCAGGCAAGCATGGCCAGAAGGTACTACCCAACATATCAACTACACCATATGGACCACAGTGCACATCCCATGAATGAATTTTTTAAAACTCATTTTAAGAGAATCTAGGGGAGAGATAGCAGAGGCATTACCATTCACATTTAATAATGTGTTAGAAAAAGGTGTAGAAACAGAGGACTGACAAAAAGCTAATGTAATTCCTGTATTTAAGAAGGACATTCACCCCGGAAATTCTTTCTTTCACCTTTTTCCGTCGGGGAAAAGATACAAAGTTTGAGGACACGAAACAACTGACTCAAGAACAGCTTCTTCCCTGTTGCTGTCAGACTTTTGAATGGACTTACCTTGCATGAATTAAGCTGATCTTGCTCGACACCCCTAGCTATGACTGTAACACTACATTCTGCACTCTCTCAGTTCCTTCTCTACAAACGGTATGCTTTGTCAATACAGCGCGCAAGAAACAAGACTTTTCACTGTATGCTCATATATGTGACAATAATAAATCAAATCAAATCAAATCAGAGGACAGAACCCATTCAGGAAATTATAAGCCAGTCAGCTAAACATCAGTGACAAGAAAAATAATGAAATAATTTCTAAAGAAGAAAGTAGAAGAACCTCTAGAAATAACAATTTTTAAAAGGAAGGTCTTGCTTGGTCAATATAGTTAAATTTTTGAGGAGTTAGCAGAGAGAGTTGATAAAGGTACTTCAGTAGATGTAATTTATCTGGATTTTCAAAATGTTTTTGGAAGGTGCCCTCTGATAGATTAATGAATAAGATCAAAGAATGTGGAGTTAGGGGATAAGTGACAGAATGGTGTTAGAATTCAGGTCAGAAACTCCAAAGTGTTTAATGATGTCTGCCTGGGTGGCACGATGGCAAAGTGGTTAGCACTGCTGCTTCACGGCATTAGGGACCTGGGTTTGATTCCTGGCTTGGGTCTCTGTCTGTGCGTGTCTGCACATTCTCCCCGTGTCTGCGTGGGTTTTCTCCAAGAGCTCTGGTTTCCTCCCACAATCCAAGGATGCATGGGTTAGGTTGCTTGGCCACAGTAAATTGTTCATCATATCAGGGGAATTGGCAGGGTGGATACAGCGGGTTGTAGGGGTTGAGCCTGGATTTGATTGTGGTGGGTACAGACTTAATGGGCCAAATGGCTTTCTTCTGCACATTAGGGATTCAACAATTCTCTGATAATTTTTGCATTTTGAATTTAACTCGGGTAAGCATGAGATATCTCACTTCAGGTATGATTCAAATGACCCACCAGGGAGCTTTTATCAAACAAAGTGTATTGAAGAGTACAGTTAATATGTAGCAACAACTTTTACCAAATACAAATATCCCAACCTCCTACCCTACCCCCAAAGAACAATAATCTATGGGCTAGTTTAAAAACTTTAGGGTGCTTGCAATGGAAATGTTGTATTTGGTTGCCACTACAAAAAATCATTTTGCAGGTAGGGGGCTTGTAAAATTCTGAGGGTCTTCCCGCCACCTACTGCCTTCCCTCAACCTGAGAGCAATTATATGTGGCAAGTTGGGCGGGGAGAAGGGGCAGTGGATGGGTGGGGAACTGGTGGCAGGGTCAGGTGAGGATTATAATAGCCTGCTACCCTTACCCCAATTGAAGCTCCTAAGTGGGCTATTAATGACCAGTTATAAACTGCTTCTTGTCTGGCCACAAGTTATTAGCATAGTCTGGCAGGAGGAGATCAGGAATGGCCAGTGGAAATCCTAGCAAATCTCTTTGTGATTTTCACAAATAACCTGGATGTGGAAATGGAGAGATGGGTTGGTAAGTTTGCCAATGACACAAAGGTTGGAGATGTTGTGGATAGTTTGGAGGGATGTCAAAAGTTGCAATGAGACATAGATAGGATGCTAGATTGGACAGAGAAGTGGCAGATGGACTTCAACCCAGATAAGCATGTGATGATTCATTTTGGTAGGTCAAATAGGATGGCAGAATATAATATTAAGGATAAGACTCTTGACAGTGTAGAAGATCAGAAGGAGCTTAGGGTCTGGGTTCATAGGATGCTCAAATCAGCTTCGCAGGTAGGGGACGTAGTTAAGAAGGCGTATGGTGTACTGCCTTCATCAATCGAGGAATTGAATTTAGGAGTCGGGAGATAATGCTGCAGCTGTATAAGGCCCTGGTCTGACCCCACTCGGAGTACAGTTCTCAGTTCTGGTCGCCTCATTACAGGAAGGAAGTGGAAGCCATAAAAAGGGTGCAGAGGAGATTTACAAGGATGTTGCCTGGATTGGGTGGCATGCCTTATGACGATAGGCTGAGAGAGCTCGTCTTTTTTCCCTAGAGAGACGAAGGATGAGAGGTGACTTGATAGAGGTGTATAAAATGTTGAGAGGTATTGATCGAGTGGATTCTCAGAGGCTATTTCCCAGGGCTGAAATGGCTGCCACAAGAGGACACAGGTTTAGGGTGCTGGGGAGTAGGTGCAGAGGAGATGTCAGGGGTGAGTTTTTCACTCAGAGGGTGGTGGGTGGGTGGAATCGGCTGCTGGCAGTGGTGGTGGAGGCAGATTCAATAAGGTCTTTTAAGAGACTTTTGGATAAGTACATGGGACTTAGTAAGATAGAGGGTTATAGGTATGCCTAGTAGGTAGGGACATGGTTGTGCTGTAATTTTTCTATGTTCTAAGTTACTTGGCTTAGATCTTGGCCAGAGTGGTGGAGTTGCCAGTGGGGGTGGTGGTGAATGTGTACTTCTTCACATCGCCCTTCCTGAGTGAGAAATCCTTTGTATCCAGCCCCCACCTGCATCCAACCCTCCTGGGGCCTTCGGTTCTGGCTTCACTGAGGGACTACCCTGCATCCTGGACCCCTGACATTTATTCAGTGGGATTCAGTGTAGTTTATGATACAGTGAATAGCAATATATTTCAAAGTCAAGATGGTGAGTTGCTTGGAGGAGAACTTCCAGGCAGTGGTGTTCCCATGTATCTGCTGCTCTTGTCCTTCTAGATGGTGAATTCCTACAGTGAATCTTGTAGAAGGTACACACTGCTGCTACTGTATGATGGTGGTGGAGGGGGTGAATATTTGTGAATGGGATGCCAATCAAACGAGTTACTTTGTCCTGGATGGTTTCGAGCTTCTTGAGTATTATTGGAACTGCATCATTTAAGCAAGAGGAGAATATTCCACCATACTTCAAACTAGTGCCTTTAGATTGTGGAAGGCTCGGTGGGGTGGGGGGGAGGGAGGGGGGTCTGGAGGTGAGTTACTTGCTGCATGGTTCCTAGCCTTTGACCTGCTCTTATAGCCACATATGATTGGACCAATTCAGTTTCTGGTCAATGGTACATTCCATGATGTTAATAATGGGGATTCAGAGACGGTAATACAAAGGCATGATGGTGAGATTATTTCTTGTAAGAAGTGGTCATTGCCTGCCACTTGTGTGGCGCAAACATTATCTGCTGCTTGCCAGCCCAAGCCTGGATATTGTCCAAGTCTTGCTGCATTTGGACATAGACTGTTTCAGTACCTGAGGAGCTGTGAATGATGCTGAACATTGTGTAGTTATCAGCACTTCCAAACTTCTGATGGAAGGAAGGTCATTGACAAAGCAGTTGAAGATTGTTGGGCCTATCACTAAGGAACTCCTGCAGTGATACCCTGCAGCTCAATTGACTGACCTCCAATGATTACAACTATCATCATTTGTGCCAGGCATGACTCCAACCAGCAATGAATTTTCCCCCTGACTCCCATTGATTTCAATTTTGCTAGGCTCCTTCATACCATACTTGATCAAATGCTGCCTTGAGGGCAGTCACTCAATATACAAATTCAATGTACAAATCACAAACTTTCACAAAACAACATCTGGTAATGACCAGATAATCTGTTGTGATTTTCACCAGTGTATTCTGGAGTTAACACCCCTATTGTTCTCCAAAATGGTGCCACAGGATCTTTACATCCACCCAAGCAGGCAAATGGAGTAATGTCTCATCTGAAATATGCTCCCCCCGCCTCCGCCGACAGTGCAGCACTCGCTCAGTATTACATCGGAATGTTGGCCTTGATTTTTGTGTTCTAGCCTTGAAATGTGACATGAACCCAGAAACTTGTGACTCAGAGCCATGACTGATTCAATAATCACATCACAGCTTAGTAAAATTGGCAGTTTTCCAAGTTCATACTTGTGACACTTACTGTTGATCTGTCTTTCCCTTTTCCATAACTATACTGTTTCTAACCAAATTATCATCACAACCACATTCTCTTTCACTGCTACCACTTTCAATGCCCAGCTTCATTTCCTAAAACTAAATCCAGAGCTGTCACTTCTCTTGTTGGTCTTGCAACATACTGGCAAAACAAGTTCTTCTGAATGCATTTGTAAAAATTCATTTCTATAAAATGAGTGTCATTGGCTAGGCCACCATTTGTTGCCCATCCCCCATTGTCCTTCAGAAGATGATGGTGAGCTGCCTCTTGAGCCCCTGCAGTCTCTGATATGTAGGTGTACCCAGTGTGCTGTTAGGGAGGGGATTCCAGTATTTTGACCCAGCAACAATGAAGGGAATACGATATATTTCCAAGTCAGGATGATGAGTGACTTGAAAGGGAACGTCTGGGCTGTGGTTTCCCTGATCTTCTCCTTCTCCTTTTAGATGGTAGTAGTTATGGGTTTGGAAGGTGCTGCCTAAGGAACCTTGGTAGGTTCATTAATAATTGGTAGGAACATCTATAATTACGGGTGGTTTTAGTCTGCATATAGATTTGATATATTTGCAGACAACACAAAATTGTCAAGAGAAACTAATAGTCAAGTTCTGCATGCATGAGGATGGCCTCAACTAGGACCTTGTGTTCATGTCACACTGCATGTAACCCTCTCCATTTGGCCTGGGCTTGCAAAATCCTGCCAACTGTCCTGGCTTGAGACCATGCACATCTCTTCAGCCTGTGTTTATTTCTCTACCAGCACTGTCTGTACCTGTAAAGACTTGATTACATGTTAGGATTAACATTCCAACCATTATCTTACAATTATGTCTTTGTGTATACATGCCGTGTTTATGAACCTATCTCTCCACTCACTTGATGAAAGAGCAGTGCTCCAAAGCTTGTGATTCCAAATAAACCTGTTGGATTTTAATCTGGTGTTTTGAGTGCATATAGATTGGGTGAGTCAAATAAATCACAGTACAATGGAGAAAGGATTTCTTGAATGTATACGTGATGGTTTTCTGGACCAATGCATTGATGAACCAACAAAAAATCAGACCATCTTGAACTGATATTGTGCAATAAGAAAGGATTAATTAACAATATAATTGAGAGAGAACAACTGGGGATAAATGATCATAATGTGATAGAATGTATAAATGGATAGTGACATACTTGATTCTGAGACCAGGGTTCTAAATGCAATAAAGGTAACTTACGGTGGTATAAGGCATGAGTTGGCTATGATAGACTGGGAAGCATTACTGAAAGGAGACAGTGGACAGGCAATGGCAGGCATTCAAGGAACAAATAGCTAAACTCTAGAAGTTGTTTATTCCTATTTGGCGCATGAACGAAAACGGAACTATGGCCAAAACATGGCTTACAAAGGAAAGGAGAGATACTATTAGATTCAAAGAAAAAGCATCCAAATTGGCAAGAAGAGCAATAGATTGGGAGCAGTTTAAAATTCAGCAAGGGTGGACCAAGGGCTTGATTAAGAAGTGGAAAATAGAATATCAAAGTAAGATAGCGGGGAACACAAAAACTGACTGTAAAAGTTTCTGTAGGTGTGTAAAAAGTAAAAGATAAACAAATATGAATGTTGGCCCCTTACAGTCAGTAATGGGAGAATTTGTAACAGGGAACAAAGAAATGGCTGAGGAACTAAATTCATACTTTTCTTCTGTCTTCACAAATGAAAACATGAATAATGTACCACAAGTTCCGAGAAATGCAAATTTTAGTGAGGAGCTGAAGGAAATCAGCATTAGTAAAGAAATGGTTTTGGGGAAATTAATAGGATTAAAGGTGGATAAATCTCCAAGGCCTGGTGATCTTTCTCCCAGAGTATTTAAGGAAGTGACTGTGGAAATAGAAGATCTATTGGTGGAAATTTCCAAAATTCTTTGGACCCTAGAATTGTCCCTACAGATTGGAGGGTAGCCAATGTAGGCCCGCTATTCAAAAAGGGAGGTATCGAGAAAACAGAGAACTATAGACCAGTGAACCTAACATCAGTAGTAGGAAAGTTGCTAGAGTCCATTATCAAGGATTTCATAGCACAGCATTTGGAAAGCAGTGGTATAACCAGACAAAGTCAGCATGGATTTATGAAAGGGAAATTAAACTTGTTAAATCTACTGGAATTCTTTGAGGATGTAATTGGTAGAGTTGACCAGGGAGAACCGGTGGATGCAGTTTATTTAGACCTTCAGAAAGCTTTCAACAAGGTCTCTCATAACAGGTTACTATGTAAAGTTAAAGCATATGGGATTGCTCGAGATGGATAGAAAGCTGGTTAGCAGACAGGCGGCAAAGAGTTGGAATAAATGGGTCTTTTTCCAATCGGCCAGCAGGAACTAGTGGGGTATGGCAGTAATCAGTGCCAAGTCCTCTACTGCTCACTTTATATATTAATGATTTGTGCAAGGGAACTAAATGTATTATCTCCAAATTTGCAGATGATATAAAGTTGGGTGGGAGGGTGAGCTGTAAGGATGCAGAGATGCTTCAGCGTGATTTGGACAGGCTGAGTAAGTGGGCATATGCATGGCAGATGCAATATAATGTGGATAAACGTGAGGTTATCCATTTTGGTAGCAAAAATAGGAAGGCAGATCACTATTTGAATGGATGTAAATTTAGAGAATTTGAGGTCAGGAGGCACTGAAGTGCAGCAAATTATTGCAAGCTGTCCCCGGCATACCCTCCAGTTCTATCTTTTATTCTTGCTCGATGCTTTTAAAACTGTATTCTAACTCTCATAAACTCGCTAACAATGCCACATTTTCCCACTTTCCTTTCCTCCTCCCTTTTGTATTCTATGAATAGTATGCTTCATCGTATAATACACCAGAAACAATACTTTTCACTGTATCTCAATACATGTGACAATGATAAATCAGAAAGATAGATATTCAGTGAGACCTTGGTGTCCTTGTACATCAGTCGCTGGAAGTAAGTACGCAGATACAACAGGCAGTAAAGGGAAATGGTAAGAGGATTTGAATATAGAGATAGGGATGTTTTGCTGCAATTGCAGAGGGTATTAGTGAGGCCACACCTGGACTGTAATGTGCCGTTTTGATGTCCTTATCTGAGGAAGGATGTCCTTGCTATAAAGGCTTACCAGGTTGATTCCTGGGATGATAGGACTGTAATACGAGGGGAGACGAAGTTGGTTAGGATTATATTCATTGGAGTTTAAAGGGATGAGGGGGATAACAGGATTAGATAAGGGCAATCCAGAAACAATGTTCCTGATGATGGGGGAGTGCAGAACTAGTGTTCATAGCTTGAGGATAAGCAGTAAACGTTTTAGAACTCAAGTGAGGAGAAATTTCTTCACGCAGTGAATGGTTAATGTGTGGCATTCTCAGAAAGTAATTGAAGCCAAAATATTGTGTGATTTAAAGAAGGCATTAGATATAGCTCTTGGGGCTAAAGGGACCAACGGATATGGGGGGAAGGGGGGATCAGGATATTGAATTTGATGATCATCCATGACCAAAATGAATGGCGGAGCAGGCTCGTAAGGCCAAATGGCCCACACCTGCTTCTAGTTGCTATGTATGTTGTACGTATGTATGTATGTATGTTTCTGTGTATGTTTCTAGGTTCCTGCAGTGCATCTCATAGATGGTACAAATGGCTGTCACTGCGCCTTGATGGTGGATAGAGCGAATGTTTGTGGAAGGGATAGCAATCAAGTGGGCTGCTTTGTCCTGGGTGGTGCAAGCTTATTGAGTTTATTGGAGCTGCACTCATCCAGGCAAGGGGAGAGTATTCCATCTCACTCCTTTTAATATTAATAATTTTCCAGCTTTAGCGCCTTTTATGCTGATTTTATCCAGTTAGTATTGGATCGTTGATATAATTGAAACCTTTTGTTTCTGTATTTCTCGGCAGCTTGCACATAAATTTGCTCTTCTGTCTTCCTTCGACTGTTTGAGGCTCTAAAGTACATTCACAGTGGTGTAACTGGCCCTTTGTTCCTTCCTCAGTTCAGCAAGTTGAGTTCTTCACAGACCATGGATAATCAACTCTTATCACTAACTACATCCGCCCACCCACTTCAAGTCCTGTGTAGAAGTTCTGCACTGCTTTTTTCCCCTGCCACCACTTAGAAATCAGGCAAACCTCCAGAATATCTGTCCCACTTTACTTCTTACATTATTCATCCTAGACCAGTTTCCTTCCTTGGTCTGACATTTCCATAGTCCCTGCAGCTCGCATTCCACACAGCATTCAATTATCTCCATCTGTACATTCCTTATAACCCCCAATCCTTTTTCTTACCATCAAGCTCTTTTTATTAAAGGTGTTAATTGACGCAGCATCAGCTGGGAGTCTGTTCCAAAATAAATCCTTCCAACGTCAAATCTTGCAGGCAGCTTGCAAATTTTAAACTCATGTCCTCCAGCTCCATACTCACGAGCCAAGTTAAATAATTTGCCTCCCTCCGCATTATTTGTTTCTCTCGTCATTTTAACAATCAGATCATGTGAACATATTACACTCCTGTTCTTAACAGCGTGCCACCAAGTATTCACTTTCGATATTCTTCTACTGTCATTGTTAACAACTGGAATTCTCACATAATTTTCCGTAGAAGTCTACGGTCGAGTAAGAATTCTGTGACTCATTGTCACTATTGTCCTCAGTTCGCACAACTCTCCGGCTGAATATAAATCTACAAATGTGACAGGATTTTGATTTTGGCGCACAGGCTCCTTGAAGAGAGTTAAATGAATTCCATCTACTTTGAATCTCCAGCCCATTTGCACAAATTTAGATGCATCTAAGCCGGGAGATATTGGCTTGGTATCTCTGGTGCATCTGTTCTTGAGGTAGATGCACTGTAGGGTGCCAACTCCGAGATAAATTCAGATTACCACTTTGGACCCCCAGTAATGAAGTAAAAAACATTTCTTTGCAAAATCTTCCTTACATATTTATTAAAAACTCCTGTTCTTGGCATGCTCAAAATATGAGTTTTATGAATCTCCCACACCTCTAAGTTACTTCTCCCCAGTTCCACGCTTTATCCCCCAAATCATTTCTTTTTCTCATGGAAGCTGCAGGTGTTTAAAACTGAGTTTCATCCCATCACTCCTTGGTTTTTCTTTCACTCTTAAACTTTGCTGGGCTGAGGGTCGTAAATGAACTTTGTCAACAACAATATCTAGACCCACTGAGTGTTTCCAACACTTTCTGCATTTATTCAAAATAGTAATCCAGAGATTAAGGTGTGATTTTACTGCCCGTTCACTCCACGCTCCTGTTGGCAACACATCAAATCTCTGTTCACTGCAGTGGGATAGGAAAATCCCGTTGGCAAGAACGGTCGGGCTTTTTCATTTTTACTTTCATATCTATGGGATAGACAGCGATTTTAAATAAATTGACAGATAGTTTAAAACGTGGAAAAATATGAACTTGTCCATTCTGGCAGGAAAAATTTAAAAAGCAGCATTTTATAGAATCATGGTGTCCTTACAGTGCAGAAAGAGGCCATTCAGCCTTTCAAGTTGGTACTAAGCACAATTCCACCCAGGCCGTATCCCAATAACCCCACACATTTACCCTGCTAATCCCTCTGAGGCTAGGGTCAACTTAGCATGGCCAATCAATTTAACCTGCACAGCTTTGGACTGTGGAGCACCCGTAGGAAATCCACGTAGACACAGGGGGAAGTGCAAACTCCATAGACAGTAACCTGAGGCTGGAATTGAACCTGCTTCCCTGGAGCTGTGAGGCAGCAGTGCTAACCACTGTGCCACTGTGGGGATTGCAGAAATCGGAGGTGCAGAGGGATTTGGATGCCCTGATGCATGACTCACAAAATGTTGGCCTGCAGCTATGGCAAGTGATCAGGAAGGCGAATGGAATGTTGCCTTTATTGCAAGTGGAATGGAATATAAAATACAGGTGGTTTGCTACAATAGTACAGGGTATTGCTGAGACCACACCTAAAGTACTCTTACAGCTTTATGTATGTCTGGGTTGACCTTGAAGCCTTGCAGCACAACCAGATATTGACACTGCTTGTGAAAATCAACCAAGCCATTCGGAATCCCTCACTGTGCATGTATTAGATCAACTAGCACATCCATAAACCTGATAAAGGGACGAGGCTAGTCATCCTTAACAAGTGTAACCATATCGATAAAATATACACCATTCATAACGATTGACACAAACTTATTTCCATTGGATTTGCTGCTTAGTATGACTAGACAGTCTTGTTTGAAACCAAGCAAAACAATACTTGTTAGACTTGTGTAAGGGCAATGAGATGCCAGGCAATCTATGTTTTAGGATTAGTCCTCATGCTCACTGCATTCACATGTTTTTTTTATTCATTTGTGAGACATGTGTGTCACTGGCTGGCCAGCATTTATTGACTATCCCTAGGATGTGTTTGGTGTTACAATCCAATTGATGTTAATAGTGGACAAGTCACATCCCAGAGTGAACCCTGGCTTGATACATCCTAACTTCTTTTTGAAACCAGAGAGGAAAGTTACTGAAAAAAATTCTCAGGAGTATACTGATGAATTACCAACACAAAGAATAAAATATTTATTGAAACAAAAATAAAAGATTTATATTATACCAGACAAAAATGTTGCAAAGATCTCAATATGAACACAAAAAGCTGATTCAGTTACCCAACATTCCTTTATAGACATATAAACCAGTGAAAGTTTACCACTAACTTGACACAAAGACTTCTTGCTTGGGCCTGCGCACATGCAAATAGTTTTCTTCTGGTGAACTCTTGAGCCAGTTGCCTGGCCCTACACTCAACCCCAGAACACCGAGATAACAACATCTATGTCAGCCTCCTATTTATTGATTACAACTCAGCCTTCAACACTATTATTCCCACGAAACCCATCTCCAAACTCTGTGGCCTGGGCCTTGGCACCTCCCTCTGCGACTGGGTCCTGAATTTCCTAACTCACAGACCACAATCAGTAAGGACAGACAACACCTCCTCCACAATCATCCTCAACACTGGTGCCTAAGAAGGCTGTGTTCTCAAACCCCTACTATACTTGTTATACACCTATGACTATGCGGCCAAATACCCCTCCAATTTGATTTTCAAATTTGCTGACAACACCACCGTAGTGGATCAGATCTCAAATAATGATGATGCAGAGGATAGGAACGAGATAGAGAATTTGGTGAACTGGTGCAGCAACAATAATCTCTTCCTCAATATCAACAAAATGAAGGAGATTGCCAGCGACTTCAGAAAGCATAGAGGAGAACATGCTTCTGTCTACATCAACGGGGACAAAGTAGAAAGGTTCAAGAACTTCAAGTTTTTAGGTGTCCAGAACACCAACAACCTGTCCTGGTCCTCCTATGCTGACACTATAGTTAAAAAAGCCATCAATGCCTCTATTTTCTCAGAAGACTAAGAAAACTTGGTATGTCAGCTACAACTCTCACCAACTTTTACAGATGCACCATAGAACGCATTTACACCCCCTGCCTGTGAGCATTCCCCCTTGCTGAGTGAGCCCTTGAGCCTTGCACCTCTCCCTTAGGACACAATACCTTTTTGAGTTAGCCCAAACCGTACCTTTGGCGATGACTCCTCTGTGATTGAAACCAGATTGCCTATACGTTATTTATCATGAAATTTACCTAACGGGCCCATGAGTGGTCCAAACTAACTGCACCTGGACTCTTTTAATCAGGCAAAGCTGCCTATAAGCTGTAAGTATGGACACAAAAGCAGACTCACCCCCAGGAAAATGGCGGAGAGCAGAACTGCCCCCAGATTCTCAGAGGGTGAGCACGCCTGGCTGCTGGATGCAGTGGAGGAGAGGCATGAGTTGTTCGGCTCCACTGAAAGATGTTGCCCGAGGGATCATGCAGACAATGCTATCTGGAGGCTTTGGCTGCAGCTGTAAGTGCCCAGACACTGACATGACAGACCAGACAGCAGTGCCACAAAAAGATGAACAACTTTCTTTGGACAGTAAAGGTGCGTGTGCATCCCATTCTGAAACCAGTGCATGTGCTGTGCTTACAATGTGAAACTATCCCCAGACACCCCGAGGGCATCCACTAACCACCCCACGCCCCCCAACACTGCTGACAACCCATGTGCACCCCCTCATTCAGCACCCCACAAATGTTACTCTGAAACCGCCCACGCAGGCGCCCCCAGCCCGACACACATTACACCCCATACCCTTCCATACATCATGCTTTCAATTCCTCTTATGTCACCAGAGGAGAAAAATCACACACGAACGCCATGAGAGGGAGAAAACTGGTGGTGGAGTGCTCAGGTTGTGGCTGCTGATGGGGTCCGTGCAGCGTGCCTGGAGCTGGCAGTGAGAGACATGCCTAGAATGGTCACTGACAGACAGGTTGGCATCTGACATGCGTGTGAGCATCAGCTGAACCCTATTCCTAACTCTTCATGGACGTAAGTACTATGCCACACGGGCTGTTTTCCCTCCCTGTAAGGAAGCTCCTCGTAGGGCGCCTCCTTCACATCCTGCAGTTGGTGCTCCTCCTCCCCGCCCTCCTCCTCAAGGTGGTCTCCCCCCTGCTACACAGTACTGTGAAGTATGCAGCACAAAGTGATGGTGTGGGAGGCCCGCACAGGGCCTCATTGCAGGGCACTATGCCCTCAAGGTTCATGCACTGTAACATTAGCTTTATCAGCAACTCCATATGTAGGGCCCAAGATATTTGCCCACCATACAAATTTGCTGCTGGAATAGGGTGTATTAAAGCATCCTACAAGATAATGGCTATCTTGATCAAATCATTGCTTGCCATATATGATGTCAACTCATGAATGGGCCCCAAGATGGCCACTTTAAATCCTGAAAAGTCTACCTCAGATTATCCTGGAAGGGTAGAGTATCTCAAATAAAGGAGCAACAGGTGTAGCTCACCGTTTTGTGCAGCTACTCAGCAGTAGCAACCCCCCTAAATCTCCCACCCCTACTTCTAACTTTGTCCCCTCATAACTGATCCTTCAACTAAGGGGAACAGCTGCTCTTTAACCACTCTGTCCATGTCTCTTATAATCTTGAACACTTCAATCAGGTCGCCCCATCAGTTTTCTCCACTCCAGTGAAAACCCAAGCCTATTCAACCTCTCTTCATAATTTAAATGTTCCATCCCAGGTAGCATCCTGGTAAATACCTTCTGCATCCCTGCACAAAATGCACTGCAGCAATTAACTAAAAGTCCTGAGACAGCACCTTCCAAACCCACGACCACTTCCATCTAGAAGAACAAGGGCAGCAGATAACACCACCACCTGCAAGTTCCTCTCCAAGCCACTCACCATCCTGACTTGGAAATATATCGATATTCCTTCACAGTCATTGGGTCAAAATTCTGGAATTCTCTCCCTAGTGGCATTGTGGATCAACCCACAGAACAGGAACTGCAGCGATTCAAGAAGGCAGCTCACCACCACCTTCTCAAGGGCAACTAGAGATGGGCAATAAATGCTGGCCAGCCAGCGACACTCATGTCCCATGGATGAATAAAAAAAAACTCTCCAGTGCATTCACTCTTCCATGGGAGGAAACATCCTCTCAGCATTTACCCTGCCAAGCCCTTTCAGAATCCGACATGTTTCAATGAGATCACCCCTCATTCTTCTAAATTGGAATGAGTAGAGTCCCAACATGTTTAACCTTTCCTCATAAATAATCCCTTTAAACCCGGGATAACAAGTACTTCCAAGCCACCCCCCCCCCACCCCCTATGTGGTTGCTTTTTGCAATTTTTTTTCTACTTATATAACACTTTTCTTTTATTCCCCCTTCCAAAATGAACAATTGGCAGTGGTTAGCACTGCTGCCTCACAGTGCCAGGGACCTGGGTTTGATTCCTGGCTTGTGTCACTGCCTGTGTGAAGTCTGCATGTTCTCCCTGTGCCTGTGTGGGTTTCCTCCAGATGCTTCGGTTCCCTCCCACAATCCAAAAGGTGTGCTGGTTAAGTGCATTGGACATGCTAAATTCTCCCTCAGTGTGCCCCAACAGGTGTCAGTGTGTGGTGACTAGGGAATTTTCAAAGCAACTTCATTGCAGTGTTAATGTAAGCCAATTTGTGACTTATAAATTAACTTTATCTTCACTTTTTTCCACATTATACTCAATTTGACAACGTTTTGCCCAATTATTTAATCTATCAGTTTTTCGTAATTTTTTGTATCCTTCTCACAACTTGCTTTTTCACCTATTTTTGGGATTTATATTTGTTTGGGTAAACATTAGATATAAGATATAGTTTTGGATAGGCTCAATGTTAAAAGCAAATAAATGCAGATGCTGGAATCTCAAACAAGAATAGAAAATTCTGGAAAATCTCAGCATATCTGCCACACCTGTTGAGAGAGAAAAGAGCCAGGGTAGGGGTGAGATTCTCCTAAAAAAATGTTAGTGTCAAATTCACATGAAAACTGGAGGAATCCCACTGTTTTTTCTTGCTTACTCCAGTTTGGCAGACATACCTTAGCCACTATCTTGTGATAATGATTTATTATTCTATTTCTTTATTAGTCACAAGTAGGCTTACATTAACACAGCAATGAAGTTACTGTGAAAATCCCTTGGTCACCATACTCCAGCGCCTGTTTGTGTACACTGGGGGAGAATTTAGTATGGCCAATGCACCTAACCAGCACATCTTTCAGACTGTGGGAGGAAACCAGAGCACCCAGAGGAAACCCACAAAGACACAGGGAGAACATGCAGACTCTACGCAAACAGTGACCCAAACTGAGAATCGAACACAGGTCCTTGGTGCTGTACCACTGTGCCCCCAAGTGCAATAACATCCAAGTCAGACTATCACCAGCTCAGTTCATTTTCTGTGATAATTGAAACACATATACCATAGATTGGCCTTATCTATTATGCTGTACAACATCTTCTACTTTGGTTAAAAACATACATTTCACAGTTACCATTCTATCTCACTCAAGAGCTCTGGAGAAACTTGACAGCCTAAAATAACACCTTCAAAAAAACATAATCTTAATTCTTTAACTACCTAGACTGCTTTTCATTACTTCCTATTAATGAAAAATTGATTAGCCTTTTAAAGTTTTTGAGTACATATAATCATATCAATTTAATATTTCAATCTTAGAAGCAGTAATGTCCAAGTCTTTGTAATTTTTACATTAAAGATAGTCCATTTGTAATTGTAGCTCCACTCTTGAGCTCTTCATTCCTGAAGATTACAAATCACTCTCAATGGTTTAAAGCCCAGTATTTTAAAAAGTCCAAATCATCATTGTACTGTGACATCAGATGCTTACAGTTAAGATCCCTTCTCTCGCTGCGAGGTCTCTTGTTGAAGCATATTCATGTGGACCCTGTCCTCAGTAGCAGCTATCCATTTTGTGAGATGATGGTTTGTGTTTAGCCAAACTGGAGGATCTTCTCCAGGACATTATTTACCTGTGCAAAATTAGTGGAGATTTTGATTACCTGGTTGAAAATGGAAAACAAGAAGAAACAAAGTGGCCCATCACAGATAGGTCAACTTGGCCAATCAATTTACAAACTAAACAATCAAGATCTGGTTATTACCAAAATTTAAAAAGGAAAATTTCTCCGTGTAATTACTCCAGGGCCACTCGATGTGGCTCAAAGTTTAGTTTAAAGGAATAGTTTATTTATTAGTCATAAGTAGGCTTATATTTATACTGCAATGAAGTTACTGTGAAAATCCCCTCATTGCCACAGTCCAGTGCCTGTTCGGGTACACTGAAGAAAAATTTACCATGGCCAATGCACCTAACCAGCACATCTTTTGGACTGTGGAGGAAATTGGAGCACCCGGAGGAAACCCACACAGACACAGGAAAATGTGCCGACTCCACATAGACAGTGCCTCAAGCTGGGAATTGAACCTGGGTCCCTGGTGCTGTGAGGCAGCAGTGTTATCCACTGTGCCACCACATAGCCCCCCCTCCAAATTAATAAAAGGTTTATTGCCAATGCTAAATGGATATCCACAATGGAAAGTTCAGACAGAATAAACTATATGACTATACAAATCTCCTCCCTGGCTCCAACTGAGGATTCCCTGACCTGGGAAACAAACCCTTGGCCCCATTGCCTCAGCTTCCCGCCTTGACACTCCATGGGGCCTAGCGCAATCAAGTGGCCATTGGGGAATAACCCCTTAAAAGAGCCACACTACTATGCTAAGCTTTTTAGTACAACCAAGGTGATTAAATAACCATAATCATCTGAAATGTCCCAAATTCCAATTAATCCCATCAAATCCCATGATTAAAAAAATTGCAACCACCCATTTGTATAGATGTGTATTTTATATCTGGAATGAGATCTCCCACATATTATCATAATAACGAGAAACTAACCTGGGCCCTAATGAAATTCAAATTCTCACAACTTAATGGGTTGACTTTAATAATTTAACTCTAATTGCGGTGAGCAGTTATTAAATCCACACAGAACATAAAACACAGAAACCTCTATGACATGGCTTGGTGAAGAAAATAGTCATTTTGCTTCTATTTCCTCCAGAGTCTTTTTGAAATGACTGCAACCAACTGAAAGAAAAAGTTAGTTCTCACAATTATATAAGAAAACTTCAGTGTTCCAATGAGTTACGGACAGCACAGCTTCCCCAGATTGTAAGTTTTAAGCATCTGGTGTTCAAAGAATGCTGTAACCTTACAATCCTTTAACTGCAACAAAAACCCTGGAATTCTTCATATTTCTTTTATTTCATTATAGATTAGCTAGTGCTTCCCTCAGTTTATTTATTAGCCACAAGCAAGGCTTACATTAACACTCAATTTCTAATTCCAGATGTCATGTTCATTCTCCCATTCTGTACTGATCCAAACTCTTCGTTCACATCCTCACACACAAGCCAACTGCTTCCTGCAAAATTCTTAACACTTTGATCAGGGAGGGACGCAACAACAGAGTGAATGTTACTGGCACGCCTGCCCCAATTCTGGGGGTGGGTGAGGCTCAGTAAACAGCATTCTCCATTGGCCTCAGGTGGGATCATACAAAAACCGGGCAGACGGGCCGGTAAAATTCCGCCCTAAGACTCAGCATTTCAACGTTAATTTGGCAGTCTTCAGACCATGTTCAACAATCAGACATGCCACTTTTCACTGCCTTCTACACATCCACAAGTAAATGTCACTCAAAAGTTTCCACAGTTTTTGAGAACACAAATTCTTAAGTTGGCACAGACATACTAGATAATCAAGTTCAATTTTGCGTATTTCCATGCACCGAAATATGAATTATTTTAGTGAGTGATAAACCCAAAGTGCCACACTTGCTACTCGCAGATCTTGAGGTCCTTGAACAAAAAAGAAAATTAGGAGTTTGAGTTGGTTTAAAATCTCATGCATATTAAATAACTTAAAACAAAGATCTGCATGTTAGGTGGATAGACCAGGCTAAATTGCTTTTTATTGTTCCAAGGTGTGTAGGTTAGTTGGATTAAGCATAGGAAATGTGTGGGGATACGGGGATAGGGCCTATTTGTTTTGTTTATTAGCCACAAGTAAGGCTTACATTAAACTGCAATGAAGTTACTGTGAAAATCCCCGAGTCACCATAGTCCAGCGCTTGTTCAGGTCAATGCATCTAACCAGCATGTCTTTCAGGCTGTGGGAGAAAACCGGAGCACCAGAAGGAAACACACAGACTTGGGGAGAACATGCAAACTCCATGCAGACAGTAACTCAAGCCAGGAATCAAACCTGGATCCCTGACGCTGTGAAACAGCAATGCTAACCACTTTGCACTTTGCCACCTAGGTACGATACTCTGCTAGAGGATCAGTGTAGACTTGATGGTCCCATTGGCCTCTTCTGCACTCGAGGGATTCTATGATTCTGTAACCTCCAACACCTGTCCACAATGAGTTAAATAACTTTTAGTTTATCGAAGCTAACACACAAAAAAACATTCGACAATAGAATCACACCTTCCACAATCACATACACTCACACACAAACTGAAAAAAGGCTCTTTCAGTCACACATTCAGGAACCTTCCTCACACAATCTCCAGTTGTCTTTTCCTTTCTTACAGCACTTTAACTTTTGTTGGTAAATGTTTTTAACTTTTCCACTTCCTTTCTTTAAAACTGTTTCATTAGCCAGATGATGCTAAACCCTCCCTGACAGACATGGGGCTTCATTCTGCGTGCTGAATCCATACTCTGATCGATGCTTTCGGATCTTTATTATTTCTCTCAGTCATTCCTATCTTTTGTATCTGGCTGTACATTTCTTCCCTGCAGGTTTCAATTTCCCTGTGCTTATCCAAACACTGATTGTCTAAACACTGATCTCTGATGCACCATTTTTTCTTTTGCTTTTTAAATTTTCCTTTTCTCTATTTGATTTGATTCGATTTGTTATTGTCACGCATTAATATACAACGAAAATTATTGTTTCTTGCGTGTTATAGAGACAAAGCATACCTTTCATAGAGAAGGAAATGAGAGGATGCAGAATGTAGTATTACAGTCATACTAGGGTGTAGCGAAAGATTAACTTAAAATAAGGTAGGTCCCTTCAAAAGTCTAATGGCAGTGGGGAAGAAGCTGTATTGAGTTGTGACCTCAGACTTTTGTATCTTTTTCCTGAACAAAAGTGGAAGAGAGAATGTCCGTGGTGCGTGAGGCCTTTGATTATGCTGGCTGCTTTTCTGAGGCAGCAGGAAGTGCAGATGGTGGGAGGCTGGTTTACAAGATGGACTGGGCTTCGTTCATGACCCTTTGTAGCCTTGGAAAGAGCAGGAGCCATACCAAGCTGTGATACAACCAGAAAGGATGCTTTCTATGGTGCATCCGTAAAAGTAGGTGAGAGTCATAGTGGACATGTCGAATTTTAATCTATTCATGACTGCTTCTCAATCACTTGCTTTCTGTGCACTCTTCACTTAACGCACCCCTCTTTCAGAGGTATCTTATTATTGCACACTGTGTGGCCATATGGATGTACAGTCCGTGGGAATCCATATTTCTCCTTTCCTAAGAAGCAACTTCTCTTCAACTTCTCTTGTTCCCACTTTTTATCTCATTCTAAGCTGTTTGCCCCATTTATCTGCACCCTTTCTTCATTTTGAATTCTTTTATGGGATGTGGGCATCGTTGGTTGGGGCAGTATTTATTGCTGATCGTAATTAACCTTGAACTGAGTGGTCATTTTAAGTTTATTGAATAGTGTCACAAGATGGCTTAAATTAACACTGCAATGAAGTTACTATGAAAACCTCTCACTCACCACACTTCGACGCCTGTGGGGTACACTGATAGGAGAATTCAGCTACGTCATCTACCCTAGACCGACGGAGCGGTCCTCTTCTAGGGGGCCATCCTCTGCGACTGAGCGCTGAGCTTCGGGAGGGACGCATATGGAGCTGTGAGGGAAGGGGGACACCCGCCTAGCCAGCCAGATCAGCCGAATCAACCCTAGCGATCAATGGGGTGACAGATGTCGCAGCCAGATCACCCTCACACCCTTCAGCATGTTAATGCACCTAACCAGCACATCTTTTGGACTGTGGGAGGAAGCCAGAGCACCCAGAGGAAATCCACATAGACATGGGGAGAACATATAGACTCCGCACAGACAGTGGCCCGGGGCAGGATTTGAACCCAGGCACCTGGCGCTGTGAGGCAGCAGTGCAAACCACTGTGCCACCGTGTGGTCCATTTCAAAAACAATGTCGTGTATCTGGAGTCAGGTGTGGCCAGACCAGATAAGGATGGCAGATATTCTTCCCTAATTACATTAGTGAGCCGGATGGGTTTTTACAACTATCAGCAATGGTTTCAGACTTGCAATTTTAGACACTATTGGATTTATATTTCAACATCTGCTGCGGTGAGATTCAAATCTCATTCTCCAGAGCATTACCCAGAGTCTCTAGATTACTAGTCCAGTGACAATATCACTCGGCCATCGCCTCCCTTATTGTCAATGTTCCTGCAGTAACTGCCTATGTAGCAACAGATACACACAGAGTGTACACAAGTTGGCTTGATCTCAGCCATGGGCATTAACTTCCATATCTCAGTTTCTTATATAGAGTGGAACACAACTGCACAATAGCCATTCCTCCTTTAAAGGTAATTCCTTAACTACATATTGCTTGACCTTATCTTCTAATTTCCCCCATTAGGTCCTTCTTCGGGCACCAAAGTCTGTAAGTAAATGTATGTGCACCTGTCAAGGGGAAGTGTTGGCCTTGTGGTTTATCACTAGAGTGTTAATCCAGAAATGCAGGTTCTAGGGTTCTGGGGGCCCAGGTTTAAATACCACCAAGGCAGATGGTAGAATTTGAATTCAATAAAAAAAATCTGGAATTAAGAATGTACTGATGACTATGAAAACATTGTTGACTGTCGGGAAACCCCATCTGGCTTACTGATGTCCCATTAGGAAAGGACATCTGCTGTCCTTACCTAGTCCGGCCTACATGTGACTCCAGAGCCACAGCAATGAGGTTGACTCTCAACTGCCCTCCAAGGGCAACTAGGGATGGGCAATAAATGCTGGCAGCCAGTGATGCCCATGTCTCACAAATGAATAAAACAAAATCTCATGTACTCCTAACTCCGGAGTTGGTGAATAGTCCATTAACATCTGGAAGTGTTTCAGTGTGGGGGGAAGGGGGTTGGAATTCTGGTTTATCAGCTTTCTGACTGACTTTTCTTCCAATAATTCAATACTTATAAGTAGACTTGACCCATATTCTTCGGAGTTTTGAAGAGTAAGGTGTGATCTAATTGAAATGTTTAAACATATTAGACGATTTTATAGGGGAAATGCTAAGATGTTGCTTTCCTTAGCTGGAAAGTCTAGAACTAGGTTCATATTCTCATTGGTCATTAGGAACTGAGGGAACAAGAAATTTCTTCACCCTAAATGTTATTAATCTTTGGAGTTCCTTGTCTCAGATGACTGTGTACCTTCGGTTTGTGGGAATGTTCACGGTTGAGATTGTTGATTTATTGGACACTAAAGGAATCAAAGGATATAGGGATGGGACAGAAAAATGAAGTTAAGGTAAAAGATCAGCCATGACCTTATTGATTTGCTGGAGCACACTTGAAGGACCATATGGTCTATGGTTGCTCATATGTCATTATTTGAAGTCTTCTTGGGTGGCTCAGCTGGTAAATGTATTTCTCTGTTTGGAATTACCGTATTACAGTGACGATCTCTGGGAAATGTTGATTCAATTGCTCCTAAGCAGAATGGCATTGGAAATGTTATAATTGGCTTCGGTTTCCCTTGATTAAGGAGAGGAAAAATCCTTCAGTTGCTGATGGCTAAGTGAGTGCAGAATGTGGATGTTAGATGATTTCAGCTTTGAACTTAACAGTATAATCCCTATCACTGTCAAAAATTCACCTCAAGGCTCACATATGAGGAAAGGCCATTTCAGCCACAATGGTACAGAATCATAACTTTAATTAACCATTTCAGAAAGGAAGAGGGGGGTGCAGTGGGGTGGTGGGGGGTGTGGTGGCAGGCACAGTACAGAATTTAAAATCTGTAACAAGTGGTTAACGCCCTATCTTAAATAACTGGAGACTCAATGCAAAGAAAAACTTAATACTTTGCTGGTGACTGCAAGTGTAAATCTGGCGGGCTTCAACTAAAAACAGAACCTTTAAAAAAGGCCAAAATATGCAGACTGGCTGCTTTTCTGAAATTTGTCCCTATGCTTGCAAAGGTATTTTGTGAACCTTTTTACTGCTTTTGCCACTAAGCAGTGTGTCTGACATTTGCAGAAGTGATGTGACATTGATCTTCTATGTGCTGGTGCGGAGAGAACGGGTGAGGCAGGCAATTCTTACAGAAGACAAATAGGTGGCAGGACAATAACAGCCTGCATACCTTCCTGGGCTTTTTTATTCCAAGCCATTTATATGTTGCTCATTGGGTACAGATGCAGCTGTTCCCTACACTGGCTCTTCTCCACATGAACAAATGCAGTGGACACAATCAAGCTTTTTCTACATAAAAGTCAGCCATGTTTATCATCCTAACCCTGTGCCACCTGGTGCTTTTCCATTATTGCTACTTTGCTTCCTGTAACTTAACTTGGTCACCACTCATTATGGCGACGCTGTTGGAAGATATTTGATATTGCAATGCATACCATTGTTAAAAATATCATTGCATCATAAAGTTATAGGGTGGGATTTTCCAGCCGCACTCGCTCCAAGACTGGAAAATCCTGCTCGAGGTCAATGGACCTTTCCATGGTCCTTCCCCCCCCTCCCCCCGCTTTCAATTATTCCCATGGCAGGTGGGGTGGGCAAATTCCCCCCATAGTTTTACAGCACATAAAGAGGCCCTTTGGCCCATTGTGGCTGAGCCGGCCATCAAATGTTGTAAAATTCATGTCGGTTTTTAGTTTATCCTCGACAAAGGGGGTGACATTGCAAATGATATTCTCCTGATAGAGCTACTAACTGTCCGGCTTTGAGGGTGAAGTGAAGCCTATTTCTTTCAGTCAGGGTAAGAAAAACATCGATAACACAGCAATTGGTGCCTTGTACTCAAAACTCACATTGGGCAATGGAGAAAAGAGTTTCTGATATGCTGAAACCGTCATGACTTTAAAGCAACATTGGGTATGTAAATTTTGCCAGTGCCATCGCTCAACACTTGTAATTTGTGGCTTCAAACTTTCTTCGATTCCTCCAAAAGCAGCGCTGTGATGTAAACAGAGCATAATACATCTGTCATTTGGTGAGATGACTTTGCTTGAAAGCATTTGTACCTATTGTTTTTCAAATTAATTACAATTTGCAAATATTTATGATATAAGAGAGATGAGTGATATTGCTGTGCTTGCTTCTTTTCCATGGCCATTCCTCGTCTGTGTTACATTATAATGGCACCAGAGTACAGACTGTAAGTTCAATCAGACTTGAATATTAAACAGTGGCACAGATTGTGGTAGTGCACTGTGTCACACAAAAGCTTTATCAAAATGCACGCACGCTGGTACAAATTAGGGTTGTAAAATTCTGTCAAGTGTAGCGAATCCAAATTAATTGCACTGCCAAGTAAACAAGAGTTCCCTAAATATCTCGTTATCGTGGCTAGTAATGAGTTGCATTTGGGAGGATGTTATATAGAATTTTGACTAATTGCTTGATTGACTCATGGTCAAATGATGGCTTGTAAAGCAAGAACATAAAGGGAAAATATATGGATGCAGGAAATTGTGCAGAATGATCTGTTAGTACCTGGACCTTGATTCCAGTCCTAACTGCTGGGATGAAAGTTCCTAATTCAGCTAGTTAGTTTGGATGCCATGTGAAATGAGCTTTGGTAGTTTCAATCCAATTCAAAGTGGGCAAAGGCCCACATCACTATCCCTTAATTTGAAAGTGATTTGGCAGCCATTAGAAACACTGCAGCTTAACTGGTTCAGGGCAGAATGGATCTAACTGTGGCATATCTGACCTCTGAGGCTTGAAGCTGACATCAAATGGCTGAAGTGTAAGAATGTTCTATTTCTCAGGTTTGAGTCCCAACAATCAGATTTCCATTCCTCCCACAAAGGAAACTCTTATCAACGTTACAAATGAAATCTATGTAACTGTCACAAAGGTAAACTTCCCCCTTCATCTTCCTTGACCTGTTTTCAGCAATACGCGTGCTTGATCACTTCATTCTTCTCCAAAATTTCTCCACTGGCGTCCGGCCCTGTGAGACAGGTTCCAGAAACCCAGAAATGTAGAAGGGAGGAGCAGGAGGAGGCCATTTGGCCCTTCAGGACTGATCCACCATTCATCACAATCAAAGCAGATTGTTCAACTCAATAGCCTAATCCAGTAGAAAAAGCAGGATTAGACCTGTTATATTCTCATTGTTATCTATCTAATCATAGCCACAGAATCACTCAGCATGGCTTATTTTGCTGCTCCTGTACAGTTACTTTGGTACTCCTCAAGGACCTATGTTCAGTCCTCTCCTGTTGACACCTCCCCCCCCACCCCCTACCCCTGCCCCCGCACCAAGCAATATTACCCAAAGATATTGAGTTAGCTTTCAAATGTGTGCTGGTGATATCCTAGCTCTATCTCACCACCACATCTCTCAGCAATTGTTACTCAACTATCAATAAATTACAACCAACAATCAGTACAGATGAGGAGAAATTTCCTCCAATTAAATATTGAGAAGACTGAAGCAATTGTTTTCAGTCTGTTCTCCAAATACAGCTCCCTAGTGACTGACTCCATCGCTCTACCTAGCAAGAGAATGGAAGTAGACCATACTGATCATAAGTTTGTGTCCAATTTGATCTTGAGGTCAGCTTCCAACTTTATGTTATTGCTATTATTAAGATTGCCTTTTTCCACCTCCATAACACTGCCTGACAATACTGCTGTCTTGGCTCATTTGCTGCTGAAACTCTCATTCACGCTTTTGTTCCTCTAGGCTCAACTATTCTAAAGTTCTCATCATCTAGTCTCCCACATTCTACCCTCCATAAACTTGAGACCATCCAAAATCTTAACTCGTCTGTCACCCCTGTACTGACGGCTTACATTTGCTCCTGGCCAAGTAACATCTCAATTTTAAAACGTTCATACTTATTTTCAAATCCCCTTCTGTTACCTCTCCCATCCATTACCCTCTGAGATATTTGTGCTCCTCCAACTCTGGTTTCATGGGCATCTCTGATTTTAGGGGAATTTTACAGTGACTTCATTGCAGTGTTAATGTAAACCTACTTGTGACTAATAAAAAAACTTTTTAAAAAACTTGAAACTTAATTTTTCGATCTTAGGTGGCTATGCCTTCAATTGCCTAGGTCCCTAGGTCTGGAATACTCTTCCTACACCTCAGACTCTCTACCTCGTTTAAAAACTCTTTCAGTCATGTGACTTGCTGATTTTGATTTGATTTATTATTGTCACATGTCAGAAATCCTACCGTACAGACAGAGGCCATTCAGCCCATTGAGTCTGCACCAAACACAATCTCACCCAGGCTGTATCCCCATATCCCTACATACTTAACCACTAATCCCTCTAACCTACGCATCTCAGGACACAAAGAGCAATTTTAGCATGGCCAATCAACCTAACCCACATATCTTTGGACTGTGGGAGGAAACTGGAGCACCCAGAGGAAACCCACGCAGACACGAGGAGAATGTGCAAACTCCTCACAGACAGTGACTAAGCCGGGAATCGAGCCCAGGTCCCTGGAGCAGTGAAGCAGCAGTGCTAATCACTGTGCTACTGTGCTGCCCATGTAATAGCACACAATGAAAAGTATTGTTTCTTCTGCACTAAACAACAAAGATTACCGTTCAGAGAGAAGGAAAGGAGAGAGTTCAGAATGTAGTGTTACAGTAACAGCTAGGGTGTTGAGAAAGATCAATTTAATGCAAGGTAGGTCCATTCAAAAGTCTGACCGCGGCAGAGAAGAAGCTGTTCTTGAGTCGGTTGGTACATAACCTCAGGTTTTTGTATCTTTTTGCTGGAAGAAGGTGGAAGACAGAGTGTCCAGGTTAATTACGCTGGCTGCTTTTCCAAGGCATCGGGAAGTGACACACCCAAAATATTTCCTTTATTTTATTTAAGCTTTGCTTTTGATGATGTTTTGTGCGAATGGATGTTGGAGAACAATAACAATAATTTATAGCACCTTTAACGTCATGGAGCTTCGCAGGGTGTCGAAATTTGCTGATGACACCAAGATTGGGGGAAAGGCAAATTGTGCGGAGGGTGTGGAGAGTCTGCAGAAGGATCTAGATAGGCTGGGCGAATGGGCCAGGAAATGGCAAATGGAATTTAATGTTGGCAAGTGTGAGGTGGTCCACTTTGGTAGGAAGAATGGTAGGAAGGACTATTACTTACGTGGCGAAAAACTGCAGCAGGCGACGGTGCAGAGGGACCTCGGGGTCCTTGTGCATGAGTCGCAAAAACCCAGCTTGCAGGTGCAGCAGGTGGTCAGGAAGGCGAATGGGATGCTGGCCTTCATAGCGAGGGGGATTGAATATAAAAGTAGGGAGGTCTTGCTGCAGCTGTATAGGGCATTGGTGAGGCCGCAGCTGGAGTACTGTGTGCAGTTTTGGGCGCCGCACCTGCGCAAGGATATTTTGGCCCTGGAGGGAGTGCAGAGGAGGTTTACTAGGCTGATACCGGAGTTGAGGGGATTGAGCTATGAGGAGAGGCTGAATAAACTAGGCTTGTACTCGTTAGAGTTTAGAAGAATGAGGGGAGATCTCATTGAGACGTATAAGATGATGAATGGGATGGATAGGATAGAGGTGGAGAGACTCTTCCCGCTCAAAAAAGACAGTAGGACTAGGGGGCACAGCCTCAAGATAAAGGGGAGGCGGTTTAGAACGGAGTTGAGGAGGAACTTCTTCACTCAAAGGGTGGTGAATCTCTGGAATTCTCTGCCCGTTGAAGTGGTGGAGGCTGCCTCGCTAAATATTTTTAAGAAGCGGGTTGATGGGTTCTTGATAAGAGAGGGGATTAAGGGTTATGGGGAGAGGGCGGGAAAGTGGAACTGAGCCACAACAGATCAGCCATGATCTTATTGAATGGCGGGGCAGGCTCGAAGGGCTAGATGGCCTACTCCTGCTCCTATTTCTTATGTTCTTATGTTCTTAAGATAAAGTGTGACACTGAGCACATAAGGAAGACTAAAGAAATTTGGCATGTCCACTACGATTCTCACTAACTTTTACTGATGTACCATAGAAAGCATTCTTTCACAACCTGGTATGGCTCCTGCTCTGCCCAAGGCCACAAGAAACTACAAAAGGTTGTGAATATAGTCCAATCCATCACGCAAACCAACCTCCCATCCATTGACTCTGTCTACACTTCCCGCTGCCTCAGAAAAGCAGCCAGCATAATTAAGGACCCCATGCACCCTGGACATTCTCTCTTCCATTTTCTTCCATCAGGAAAAAGATACAAAAGTCTGAGGTCACTTACCATCCAACTCAAGAACAGCTACTTTCCTGCTGCCATCAGACTTTTGAACGGACCTACCTTGCATTAAGTTGACCTTTCTCTACACCCTAGCTATGACCGTAATACTACATTCTGCAATGAATCAAACCAAAAGATGTGGAGATGCTGGTGTTGGACTGGGATGGGCACAGTAAGAAGTCATTAAAGTCCAACATTAAGTCCAAAATAAACCTGTTGGACTTTAACCTGGTGTTGTGAGACTTCTTACTCAAATCAAAAGTTCAGTGTTGCCAGAAGCAATGTCACGGCTTTAATGATCTTTAATTCCTAACAGCATTTGGAGGATAATTCATTCCTTGGTCTCCCTTTAGCATTTAATCTCCCACAGTCAAGAAGACATCACATGTTATTGGCCCTTTGTCAATGTTGTTCTACATCTGGGTGGCAATTTTCTCGTCTCGCCGTGTCTGGAATACATCGCCCTAATCGAGGAAAATTAGATGCGGGCCAAAAAATGGGTTTTGTGCCCTACATCAAGTGGTTTGCATTCATCCCTAGTCTCTTGCTACTGGCAAAAACTGCAACTCACCCAGAAGGGCGTGAGTCCTATTAGCATATTTAAAGTAGTATTTAAATATTCTTAGCTTGTTCAACAGTGAATTCACCCAGTTCCCGGACTCTTCCGACCCTTGGGGGTGGCATGAACCCAGTGGGAATGACTACTGATGGTCTCGCTGGGGGGGGGTTTCGGAGGTCATTGAAGCCCCTGGGTGCTCAGGAACATGGCTCAGCAATGTCTATCTGGCAGTGCCCATCTGGCAGTGCCCACCTGGCATCCTGGTAGCACCATTTGGGCACCATCAGGCACACACTGCCAGTATGCTACAGACAGTGCCAAGAAGGTAGGACCTGAATGTGGCTGAGGCCTGAATATGGGCTATGAAGGGGTGGGGCATGACAGGGAATCACAAAGGGGTAAGCATTACAAGTGTTATGAAGGGGGGCATGTCAGGGGCCATGAAAGGGAGGCTATGAAGGGGCGTCCTGTTGGGGGACAAAGTGGACCCATTGAGAGAGCCCAATGCCCTGTTGTCCGCAATCCATGTCAGGGAGGGGGTGGGGAAAATTGCAGCCGATGAGTTTTGGAGGGGTGATGGTACTGATGTCCAAGGAGGGAGTGCAGGGGTCTTCCAGTGTAAGATTGGGGCGCCCTTTCAAAACGGCAACCAATTGCTTTGCAGCCAGGCTCACTGGCGTGTTTAAGCCCTGCCTCTCCCAGAAATGATGGGCAACTCATCATGCTCCCAAAAAATGACTAAGTGTGGATAATTGCCTCCTGGTCCATGTCCAGTTTTCTTGCCATTTGGGAAAAATCCCCTCCTGGTCTTTAGAAGAGAAACATAATGCCAGAAGTGCAACGTAAACCTTGTTTAATCCAAGTTACTGAAGCAATGCAACAGAAAGAAAATTAAGGGCCATGGAATCATAACTAGAACTGGATGCTTCAGGAGATAATAAGATTGGAGCAGAGGAATAGGAGCAGGAGTTGTCAAACTGGATCCTGGCTGATCTAGTCCCTCAGCGCCGTTTTCTTGCCCTATCCCTGCGTCCCTTCAATAAATGGCGTAACTAGTTTGTGAAGCGTGCTAATGGTTTCATTGACACAACAGAGCTTAGGCATTGAGTATTCTGGTAACACACTGTAAAAAGTCTCTCTCTCTCTCACCTTCACTCCCTGATGCAGGAAGTGAGCAGTAAACAGGAACTGTCTCGACTCTTTGTCCTAACAGATGCTTTTCCACTGCGTGAACAGAAACAGCAAAACGATGTGGGGATTTCAAAGGAACCAAGCCCAGTCTGGAATTATTTATACTACTCCAAATCAAGGAACTCACTTGAATTGTGTGTTAAAAAACACTTTCCAAGTTGCAGATATCAGACACATCCACAAATCGCACAAGCTGTCTTAAGGCAGCATGTGTAAAGATTAAAGGAAAGCTTCTGTTTTCCAGTTGCATAAGTGACACAACTGTCAGTTCTGTCAGAGATATTGACTATGATTTCGACTAGACCTAGTGTTTTGCCATTCTTCCAAGTTTGGTAACATGAGCAAGTTTTGAAAATGTACTCCATATTACAAGATCCAAGTCATTTATATAGCAAACAAGAACAGTGGTCCTAGTACTGATGCTTGGGGACGCCACTATCTATCATCATCCAGTTGAAGAACAACTGAATACTACAATTCACCACTCTCCATCCATAAGCCCATTTTATTTTCATAAGCCTCAATTTTGTTAATCAGCCTTTTTGGTGGCACTTTGTCAACCATTTTCATTTTCAATTTCAAAGAAATTTGGCATGCTCGCAACGACTCTCACCAATTTTTACCACCTAGAAAGCATCCTTTTCAGATGTGTCACAGCTTGGTATGACTCCTGCTCTGACCAAGAGAATAAGAAACTACAAAAGGGTGTGCTCAGTCCATCACTCATACCAGCCTCCCCTCCATTGACTCTGTCTACACTTCCTACTGCTTCGGAAGAGCAGCCAGCCTAATCAAGGACTCCACACCCTGCAGACATTCCCTCTTCCACCTTCTTCCGTTGGGAAAAGGATACAAAAGTCTGAGATCATGTACCAACCGACTCAAGAACAACTTCTTCCAGGCTGTCAATAAACTTTTGAATGGACCTTCCTTATATTAAATCGATCTTTCTCTGCACCCTTGCTATGACCGCAACAATACATTCTGCACCCTGTGTCTTCCTTCCTGCCATATACTTTATGAACACTGTGCTTTGTGCAAGAAACAATACCTTTCACTGTATACTAACACACGTGACAGTAATAAATCAAATCAAATCAAATCAATACAGAAAGCAGTAAAGAAGGCAAATGGTATGTTGGCCTTCATTATGAGAGAATTTGAGTTTAGGATTAGAATGTTTTTACTGAAATTGTACAGGGTGTTGGTGAGGCCACGCATGGTGTATTGTGTGCAGTTTTGGTGACCTAATCTGAGGAAGGGTATTCTTGCTATAGAAGAGTACAGTGAAGGTTTATCAGTTTGATTCCTCAGATAGCAGACCTGTCATATGAAGAGAGACTAAGTCGGTTAGGGTTATATTCATTTGAGTTCAGAAGAGTGAGAGGTGATCTCCCAGAAACCTTTAAAATTCAAACAAGATTAGATGGGATAAATTCAGAAAGAATGTTCCCAATGGTGGGGGAGTCAAGAACTAGCGGTCACAGTTTGAGGATAAGAAGTAAACCTTTTATAACTGAGGTGAGGGGAAATTTCTTCACCAGAGGGTGGAGTATGTGTGTATTTAAGGACAAAATGTTGTCTGATTTCAAGAAGGAATTAGATGTAGCTCTCGGAACTAAAGTGATCAAGCGATGTGGGTGAAAGAAGGGATTAGCAATTAGGAAATGGTGATCAACCATGACAGTAATGAACGGCGGAACAGGCTCGAAGGGCTGAATGGTCTACTCCTGATTCTATTTTCTATGTATGTTTTTATGCAAGTGAATGGACTGCAAGGTGGCAGATGGAATACAACATGGGGAAATGTGAGATTATTCTTTCTAGTAGCAACAATGGAAAAGCAGAATATTGTTTACAAGGTGTGAAGCTCACAAATATTCACTTCTTAAAATTTGTTTTTAGGATGTGGGTGTCATTGGCAAAGCCAATATTTGTTGCCGACAGCTAATTAGACCAGCAGGCACCACTTCACTCATGGCCACTTGCACAGTGTGACTACCTTTCACTTCATTGTGCTCATCGTTCCTCTAAATTCCTGACAAGGCTATGCAGGCAACATCAGTAGGAACTTATGAGGCAGCACCAAAGTCAAGGATAACCATGCAAGACCAGCAGGAAGGCTGGCAGGTGGATAGTTGGAAGGCAAAGTGTTGACTGGGGGAATGCTGAGACAAGACAGAGGCAAGGGAAGGGACTGGAAGGCAAAGGCTTGATGGGAGGGCAAAGGAGCCTGGGGAAAGGGTGCAATAGCTTTGGGGAATGGTATGGGAGTGTCGCCCATTGCAATCCATTGATGCCATCTGACAACGGTGTCATTCCCATACCTGCCTTTGCAGTTCTAACATTTGTGTTAGGGCCACCTAATTTGGACTCACCAGAAAACTGGCCTCCAGCAGTCTTCTGAATGCAGGTTCCTTGGTTGTCACTGCCTCCATCTGCTGTGATCCCAAATTTGTGCGGTGCTGAACCCAACAAATAGGTCCCACCAAGGTGTGTGCTACTGTACTGGTGGAGGGTGCTGGTGAAGGCTGCAGTAGCTCGACATCTGGTGTATCATCAGGGTTATCATCCAAGATGGTATCAGGCCTGGGGCTAATGGGCTGGCTGCTCTTTCATATCGGTGCCTGTCAAAGAGAGAAGAGATAATGAGTGATTGGCATCAATAGCACCTGGAAAGCATCCTAGCACATTGTTGCTGAACTAAGGCAGTAGGCTTCTTCCTTTTTGCAGCCATCACTCACCAGAATCAATCCTGGGTTGCAGACAATGAATGTGTGTGGGTGTGGTTTTAATATAGCGCCTGGAAAGTTAATCTGATGAGGTTACCATGGGGCAGACTGAATCCCAACCTGCCCTGCCACAAAATACAATGTGCTTCACATGGAAACATAGAAGATAGGAGCAGGAGGAGGCCATTTAGCCCTTCAAGCCTGCTCCATCATTCATCACAATCATGACTGATCAACCAACTCAACAGCCTAATCCTGCTTTTTTCCCATAATCTTTGACCCCAGTCATCCCAAGTGCTATATCCAGCCATCTCTTGAATACATTCAATGTTTTGGTGTCAACTACTTCCTGAGGTAATGAGTTGAACAGGCTCGCCACTCTTTGGGTGAAGAAATGTATCCTCGTTTCCATCCTAAATGGTCTACCCTGGATCCTCAGACTATGACCCTGGTTCTGGATTCCCCCACCATCGGTAACATCCTCCCTACATCTCCCCTGTCTAGACCTGTTAGAATTTTATTAGTCTCTATGAGATCCCGCCTCATTCATCTGGACTCCAGCAAAAACAATCCTAACCTAGTCAATCTCTCCTCATACATCAGTCCTGACATCCCCAGAATCAGCCTGGTAAACCTTCGCTGCACTCCCTTGAAAGAAAGTACATCCTTCCTCAGAAAAGGAGACCAAAACTGCACACAATAGTATAAGTGTGGCCTCCCCAAGGCACTGTACAATTGCAACAACGCATCCCTGCTCCTGTATTCAAAACCTCTCGCAATGGCATGCCATTTGCCTTCTTCACCACCTGCTGCACCTGCATGCTTACCTTCAGTGACTGGTGCACAAGGACACCCAGGTCCCGCTGCACACTCCCAAATTACAGCCTTCACCTTCATGCTTAAATAATGATCTGAAATGTGAATGACCAGACACGGAATTTCGCCAAACCAACCAGTGGCTAATGTGTCATTTATCCCATCTGCTGCTGCATTTAGTTTCTGGAGTGGAAAATTCCACACATGGTTACATCTATTGAGTCAAGCTTTCAATTCCAGGTTATTTACAGTTAATTGAATTTAAATTCCATGAGTTGCCATGGGGGGATTTGAATCCATGTCTCCAGTGCATTAGTTCTAGCCCAGTGGCATTACAACCTTACCATATCTCCCCTGAAGAACTTGGGTATTTTTGTATTTTGTATTTTTGAAGGTACAGCAAGTAATTAGGAAGGCAAATGCTACATTGACCAAGGGAGTGGTATCAAGAATAAAGAATTCTTGTTACCATTGTATAGGGTTTTCGTAAGACCAGATACAATGTGTAGTGTTGCTTTTGAGAGATCCTGCATATGTTTGGCCCTGTTTGCTTCAGTTTAAGATATTTCTGCCTACGGATATTTCTGCTTAGATAACAATTGGCTACAAACTTGACTACATGTTGAATCAAAAGGCTAAATGTTAACTAAAAATTGACTACATTCCTGAAGGGAACACAATGCAGGCAAACAAGTCTCTCATAACAGCAGCTGCAAGGATTGTTTTTCTAGATGGAGACAGCCTGCGAAAAACATTTCCAGTGGCGAGATAAGGGTTGAAATATGTTTTGCTTTCAGAGTGTGCTTGTTCAGATGTCTCAATATTTAGTGTGTTCAGTGTGTTCAAGTTCAGTACAGAGCCTGGCTGAGAAGTCAGGCTCCAAGTTTACTTTTTCCTGTTTCTGTCATTTCAATCTTTTTTACGTTCTGTTCAGTAAAAGAAAGCCATTTTAAAACTCGAAGCAAGTGCTGTCCATCATCTATTCAAAGAAACGTATGTGCCCCACAGCTCTCCATATTTAAGGAAGGACACACATGCACTGGAAGGAATACAACAAAGGCTCACAAATATTGGTTTCTGGGCTGAGAGGGTTGTCCTATGATGAGAGGCAGAGTAAATCATGTTTATATTCTCCAGGGTTTAAAAGAATGAGAGTTAATCTCATTGGATGATATAATATTCTGAAGAGGCTTACATGTATAGATACTGAAAGATAATTTCTGCTGGCTGGAGGTAGAATTGAGGACACGGTCTACGGAAAAGGGGCAATGATTATTTAGGAGTGAGATGAGGAGAAATGTTTTCACTCAGGTTGTGAATCTTTTGACATCTCTATCCCTGTTTGTCATGGAAACCTTCTTGTTAAGTACATTTAAGGCTGAGATAGATTTTCGTGACATGGCTCATGTATGGCTTCATGCGACATTGAAATTCATACTCTACATTGTTCATTTGTGATGGAAATGATTGGCAGATCGTATCAATAGCATGTCCCTTTCGCAGCTCACAATAGACAGAGTACTGAAGATACCAAACCAGCACAAGCTGGCAAAATGTACAACATACTGACTAATATTCAATGTGATTCTGTGATTGGACACCACTTGCTGACAAAGTCTGACTGTGCCAAGGATTACACATACACCAGTTTAAGATTGTCAGTCGAGCTCACAATGTGACTCATTCACTCTTGCTAGTAATGAAATATATTCATCTGCAGCAACCTGTCCTCTGCAGGTAAAAGGAATATGTCTGGGCAATGTGCCTTTCTGAATTAAACAAAAGCACTGGGGACAATTATATACCGCACCATTGTCCATGGCAACATCTCAATCAATCAGATCTGACTTGCCACCCACTCAGCATCCTTTTCTCATGCAACAACATGCTGCTCCCAGTCAGTACTGCTGCCTCATAGCATCAGGGACCCTGATTCGATTCTGGCCTTGGGGCACTGTCTGTGTGGAGTTTGCACAATCTCACCCTGTCTGTGTGGGTTTCCTCCGGTGCTCTGGTTTCCTCCCACACTCCAAAGATATGCTGGTTAGGATGATTGGCCATGCTAAATTGCCCTTTAGTGTCAGGGAAATTAGAAGAGTAAATACGTGGGGTCACGAGGTTAGGGTCTGGGTGGGAATCTTGTTGGTGCAGGCTTGATGGGCTGAATGGCCTCCTTCTGCACTGTAGCGATTGTATGATTCTTCTGTGATTCTTTGGAAATTTGGCATTCTTGCAGCTGTCCTGATGAGTGCAAGGTGAAAGGAATTTGAATTATTCATTTTGTTAATTTGCATCAAACCCATGTTTCTTGCTGCACGAAACCAACAAACCATGAGAGAATGAAATGTGAACTATGCTATCTACAGCAGAATGTAAAGGTGCAGTCAAGATGAATATTTCTGTGTTGTTGAAGTGTGAGGATTTCCTCACATTACTCATTGTCCACATGCTCTTTGACATTTAGCCCAGTGTAATTTTATTTCGCTTATGAGACCACAAACACTTCAAGGAGTGAAGAATGATACTGCTGCAAAGTGGAACACATCAGACACAGGTGCTTCAACATTCACTGCAACAAAATGTGACTTTAATGGAGTGCAAATATTTCCATTCCCCCAGCCACTCACGCACACTGGTAATAGTTCCAAGGGCAAGCGTGAGAGCATAGAAAACATAGAACATAGAAAAACAACAGCACAAACAGGCCCTTCGGCCCACAATTTGTGCCAATGATATCCATACCTATTTGGCTTAACTATAACCCTCAATTCTATTAAGTTCCATGTACTCTTCCAGAAGTCTCTTGAAAGACTCTATCGAATTTGCCTCCACCACCACCGACGGTAGCCGATTCCATTCACCCACTACCCTCTGAGTGAAAAACTTACCCCTGACATCTCCTCTGTACCTACTCCCCAGCACCTTAAACCTGTGTCCTCTCGTAGCAACCATTTCAGCCCTTGGAAAAAGCATCTGAGAATCCACCTGATCCATACCTCTCAACATCTTATACACTTCTATCAGGTCACCTCTCATCCTTCGTCTCTCTAAGGAGAAAAGACCGAGCTCCCTCAACCTATCCTCATAAGGCATGCCACCCAATCCAGGTAACATCCTTGTAAATCTCCTCTGCACCCTTTCAATAGCTTCCACATCCTTCCTATAGTGAGGCGACCAGGACTGAGCACAGTACTCCAAGTGGGGTCTGACTAGGGTCGAATAAAGCTGCAACATTATCTCTCGACTCTTAAACTTAATCCCTCGATTGATGAAGGCCAGTACACCATACACCACCTTAACCACATCCTCTACTTGTGAGATACACAGAATTTCACTCCACAATGTCAATTTTTTTTAATTGTAAATTATCTAACTAGAGCCTTTACTCAATAACAATTGGCAACGATGGAAAGTTGAAGAGAAAAGAAGTCAACATGATTGCCAGGAGATGATAACTGGGGAAGAAAAACAAAAGATAAGCATTACTATTACGTTGGGGTCTGGGAAAAGAATGAGTTAAAAAAAAGCTCTACAACTCTTCTAGACTTTAGCATGTTGAAGTTACAGGAAGGAAGAAAGGCGAGCATTCATAATATGTTTTTTTTAAATGTCATTAGCCTTTTCTATAACAATTGTTCTCTTTCTAAAAATAAATTGCTTTTTCCTAAATTTGTGAAAGGAAGCTGTCCACAGACAATTTTAAACCAGGAACTGTTGACAATTTCTATCAGAGTTGCTGAAAGCATTTAGCTTTCAGTTCTGGAAAGCCAAATCCATCGCCTCCGCCTATATCACCATATTTTCATATCCTGGAGAGGTGGGAAAACAGGATTTGGGTTTCCCATCTACTGAGGCATGACAGAGGAGTCCGGCTGCTACGCAAGCAAGTTAGAGGACCTTCCTTTTTTCCCTGAGGCACTGGCCCAGTTCTCCAACAGTGTTCTTATACCTCCTATCACAAAATGGTTGAATTTCTAATGGTGATCACAATATGGTTGAATTTCTAATACAGATGGAGGGTGAGAAAGTAGGGTCCCAAACCAGTGTCCTCTCCTTGAACAGAGGGGAGTACGATAGGATGAGGGTGAAATTAGCTAATGTAGACTGGGAGCGCAGACTAGTTAGTAGGACAGCTGAGTAACAGTGGAGGATTTTTAAGGAGATTTTTCTCAGTACTCAGCAAAAATATATTCCTGTGATAAAGAAGGAATGTAAGAAAAGGGATAACCAGCCGTGGATAACTAAGGAAATAAAGGAGAATATTAAATTAAAAACTGATGCATACAGAGTGGCCAAAACTAGAGGGGAATTTGAAGATTGGGAAAGCTTCAAAAAACAACAAAGAACTACTAAGAAAGCGATAAAGAAAGGAAAGCTAGATTATGAAACTAAACTAACGCAAAATATAAAAACTGATAGTAAAGGTTTTTACAAATATATAAAAAGGAAAAGAGTGGCTAAAGTAAACATTGGACCCTCAGAAGATGAGAAGGGGAATTTAATAATGGGAAATGAGGAAATGACCGAGTCCTTAAACAAGTTTTTTGTGTCGGTCTTCATGATAGAGAGCACAAATAGCTTACCGAAGATTGATGGTCATGGGACTGTAGAGGGTAAGGACCTTAAAACGATTACTATTACTAAAGAGGAAGTGCTTGGTAGGCTAATGGGACTAAAGGTAGACAAGTTCCTGGGCCCGGATGGAATGCATCCCAGAGTACTGAAAGAAATGGCAGAAGTAATAGCAGATGCATTATTTGAAATTTATTAAAATTCGCTGGACTCTGGGGAGGTGCCAGCTGATTGGAAAACAGCTAATGTTACGCTGCTGTTCAAAAAAGGAGGTAGACAAAAAGCGGGTAACTACAGGTCGGTTAGCTTAACGTCTGTAGTTGGGAAAATGCTGGAATCCATCCTTAAAGAAGAAATAGCAGGACACCTGGAAAAGAATGGTTCAATGAAGCGAATGCAGAATGGATTCATGAAGGGAAAGTCGTGTTTGACAAGTTTACTGGATTTTTATGAAGATGTAACGAGTGCAGTTGGCAGAGGGGAACCGGTGGATGTGAAGTCTTTAGGTTTCCAGAAGGCGTTTGATAAGGTGCCTCACAAAAGGTTGCTGCAAAAGATTAAGGCACACGGACTTGGGGGGTAAAGTGTTAGCATGGATTGAGAATTGGCTATCTAACAGGAAGCAGGGAGTTGGAATAAATGGGTGCTTTTCTGGTTGGCAGTTGGTGACTAGTGGCATGCCGCAGAGATCAGTGCTGGGGCCTCAATTGTTTACCATATACATAGACAATCTGGAGGAGGGGACCGAGTGTAGGGTAACAAAGTTTGCTGATGATACAAAGATGAGTGGGAAAGTGAATTGTGTGGAGGACACGGAAAGTCTGCAGAAAGATTTGGATAGGCTAAGTGAGTGGGCAAGGATCTGACAGATGGAGTATAACATTGGCAAGAGTGAGGTTATCCACTTAGGAAGGAATAATAGTAAAATGGACTATACTTTAAATGGTGAAAAATTACAACATGCTACTGTGCAGAGGGACCTGGGGGTCTTTGTGCGTGAATTGCAAAAACTCAGTCTGCAGGTGCAGCAGGTGATCAAGAAGGCGAATGGAATGTTGGCCTTTATTGCGAGAGGGATGGAGCATAAAAGCAGGGAGGTCTTGCTGCAATTGTACATTTACTGGTGAAGCCGCAACCAGAGTACTGTGTGCAATTTTGGTCCCCTTATTTGCAAAAGGATATATTAGCTTTGGAGGGAGTGCAGAGAAGGTTCACCAGGTTGAAATCGGAGATAAGGGGGTCAGCTTATGAGGAGAGATTGTGTAGATTGGGCCTGTACTCGTTGGAGTTTAGAAGGCTGAGGGGGGATCTTGTAGAGACATATAAGATAATGAAGGGGCTAGATAGAGTAGAGGTAGAGAGATTGTTTCCACTTAGAAAGGAAACATGAACTAGAGGGCACAACTTCAAAATAAGGGGGAGTCAATTTAGAACAGAGTTGAGGAGGAACTTCTTCTCTCGGAGGGTGGTGAGTCTTTGGAATTCTCTGCCCATTGAAGCAGTGGAGGTTACCTCGTTAAATGTATTTAAGTCACAGGTAGATAGATTTCTGATCAATAAGGGAATTAAGGGTTATGGGGAATAGGCGAGTAAATAGAACTGATCCACTATCAGATCAGCCATGATCGTATTGAATGGCGGGACAGGCTCGAGGAGCTAGATGGCCTACTCTTGCTCCTATTTCTTATGTTCTCATGTTCTAACCCTCACCTTTCTTTCCCATTTGTGCCACCCTCAAACACCCGATGCACCCTCCATGCCCCTTCATATTCGCCATATTCCTCTTATTCTGCATGCCCCTCATGCTTCCTCATACTCCTACACTCCCTCCATGCCCCACATTTATCCTTCACAGCACTATGCTAATATCCAAAATGTATTTTGATGGAGTGCAAATACTTCCATTCCCTGGTCACTCACATACACTGGTAATAGTTTCAAGAGCAAGTGTGAGATCACAGAATTTCACTCTTTCCACAATACCATCTTTTAAAATTATGTGATATATGAACTAGAGCCTTTACTAAATAACAATCAGCACTGTTGTAAAGATTAAAAGAAAAGAAGCTAACATGATTGTCAGGAGGTGACAACTGGGGAAAAACAAAGATAAACATTATTATGTTGGGGTTTGGGGAAAGAATGAGTTAAACAAAATCTACAAATGTTCGAGACCCAGGGATTATGTAATAACAACGGGCAAACTTTGAAATGAACATTGAAAACATACCCAAAACACGACATGCAAATTTTTGAAGCATTCCATATTTTTGCAGCATGGTGGCACGTTGGTTAGCACTGCTGCTTCATAGAACCTGGGACCCAGGTTCAATTCCAGGCTAAGGTCACTGTCTGTGTGGAGTTTGCACGTTCTCCCTGTGGGTTTTCTCTGGAGGCCCTGGTTTCCTCCCACAGTCTGAAAGACATGCTGGTTAGGTGCATTGGCTGCGCTAAGTTCTCTCTCAGTGTACACAAACAGGCATTGGAATGTGGCGACCAGGGGATTTTCACAGTAACTTCATTGCAGTGTTAATGTAAGTCTACTTGGAACTAATAAATAAACTTCAACTTTAGCTTTACTCTTCTCACAATCTGATCAAGCTTTCACTGGTAAATGCAATCATTCATGCTGAAAAAAATCTACTTACCTGTTGAAGGAGCAGTGCTCTGAATACTCATCGTTTTAAATAAACCTTTTGTACTTTAACCTGGTATTGTGAGATTTCTTACTGTGCCCACCATAGTCCAATGCCGGCATCTCCACATCACGAATAAAATCCTGACCAATTTTTTAAAAAATCATATATACGTCAATAGGTCATTTAGTTGTAAAAATAAGTAAACATTTATTCAGGGATCATATCAAATACAGATAATCATTTAACAACAACTTAAAACTGTCAAACAATAAATACATTCCCCTAGTGTGATAACTGGTTCTCCAGCTTTTGAAACTTAATCATCATTCTTGATAACCTCAGTGTCAGTTTTTATAATGGAGCCAATTGAAACTAGAAATACGGATGGCCCTGTTTTTCTTAAGCTACACCAGAGGTCCTGTCAATCAAAGCAAGCCAGGAGCACGTGTTTGTTTCCTTTTACCTAAGTGAAAGCTTCGGGCCCATTTTCCTCCAAATGTAAAGAGCTGTGGACATTTAAATCGCCTCAAATCATGATAGCAGAGTTCTAAATACTAGTTTCTTTAATTTTTTATGCATAGTGTATAATGTGGGTAAATGTGAGGTTCTTCATTTTGACAGGGTGAATAAAAAAGAAGCAGATTACCCAACTGGTGAGAGATTGCAGAGCTCTGAGATGCAGAGGGATCTGGGTGTCTTAATGCATGAATCACAAATTTTAGTATCTAGGTACAGCAAATAATTAACATAGCTGATGAAATATTATCATCCTTTGTGAGGTGAATTGAATATGCAAATAGAGATTATATTTCAATTATACAGAGTGTTGGTGAGGCAAGATCTAGAGTAATGTGTACAGTATTGATCTCCCTATTTAAGGAAAGATATAAATGCAATAGAAGCATTTCAGAGATGGTTATGAGATTGAAGTTTTAAAAGTTTATTCATTAGTCACAAGTAAGGCTTACATTAACAATGCAATGAAATTACTGTAAAACTCCCCTAGTTGCCATAGTCTGGTGCCTGTTTGGGTCAATGCACCTAACCCGCATGTCTTTCAGAATGTGGGAGAAAACCAGAGCACCTGAAGGAAACCCACGGAGACACAGAGTGAACGTGCAAACTCCACACAGACAGTGACCCAAGCTGTGAATTGAACACAGGTCCCTGGCACTGTGAAGTAGCAGTGCTAACCACTGTGCTACCATGCTGGCCACTGGGGATTAATACCTGGAATGGGGAATCGGTCTTATGAAGAAAGGCTGGGCAGGTTAGGCTTGTATCCCCTGGAGTTTAGAAGAGTAAGAGATGACTTGATTGAAACATAGAAGAACTTGAGGGGACTTGACAGAATGAATGCAGAGTGGTTGCTTCCTCTTGTGGAAGAATCTAGAGCTAGGGGCTAGTGTCTCAAAAAAGAGCTTATCCATTTAAGACAAAGATGGGTAAACGATTTGCTCTCTGAGTGTTGTAAGTCTTTGGACCTTCCTTCCTCAAAAACTGGTTGAGGCAGAGGGCGGAATTTTCCCATCTCGCCCACCATGGGAATCATGTAGTGGGTGGGGATGGACCATGCAAACGTCTGTTGACTTTAAGTGGGAATGTCCGGCCTTGGGGAGAACGTAGTTGGAAAATCCCGCCCAGAGTCTTAGAATATCTTTAAGGCAGAAGTAGGTAGGATTTTGATAAGCAAGGGGTGAAAGGTTATTGGCTTCATGCAGGAATGTGAAGTTGAGATGAAAATTAGATCTTATTGAATGTTGGAGCAGTCTCAAGTGGCCTACTCTTCCTCCTAATTCATATGTTCCCATGTAATACCACTTTTTCTCAATCAGAAATGTGCTTAATGCTGGTGAGTGTAATGTTGAACTGACCTTTAGAGGACAGAACCCTTTGACCAATCACTATTGTAAAAGCACATCCAATTTACAGTGCAACACTTAATAATGAAATTTGAAGCTGTCAAATCATATAATACGTACCTGTCAGAGTATTCCCAATTTCTCAACAGACTTCCCCCAAGGTTCATGAACAAGGTTCATGCCGTTTGGGGCAGCTCGATAGCGCAGTGGTTAGCACTGCTGCTTCACAGCTCCAGGAACCTGGGTTCGATCCCAGCTTGGGTCACTGTCTGTGTGTGGAGTTTGCACATTCTCCTCATATCAGCATGGGTTTCCTCCGGGTGCTCCGGCTTCCTCCCACAGTCCAAAGATGTGCGGGTTAGGTTGATTGGCCATGCTAAAATTGCCCCTCAGTGTCCTGGGATGCGTAGGTTAGATGGATTAGCGGGTAAAATATGTATGGATATGGGGGTAGGGCCTGCGTGGGATTGTGGTTGGTGCAGACTCAATGGGCTGAATGGCCTGTTTCTGCACTGTAGGGTTCTATGATTCTATGAACAAGGTGGTTTTTTGAAGTCTTGTCAAGTCCCGCTGACCTGAAGAAAGCACTGGGTGACATGAAAAACAAATCTGCACTCGGACTGTCAGTGGCAACCCTGCTGTTAGAGGATGTGCATGTAGTAGGTTCGCAACCCAAACCTGACGCCAACCTCTTCTTGATGATGTGAGGTTTGTTTGGGATACTCCCCCAATGGGAAATTTATATTTGTGGCCTCCACAGACTTGCCTTTTTTTGTCTGACCCCCACACATTCCAGACCTTTTCTGGGCCATGAATTTATGATCGCTGAGGATTTTTATATTCTTTCTAGGGTCCAAAATAAAATGAGTTTTGGCAAACTCAACACAGCTCTCAGTGGGCGTGAATCAGTTGAGAATGTGATGAGCTTAAAAAGTAGTCAGAAGCAAATAAAATTAAGTAAACTTTATTCATTAGTCACAAATAGGGCTTGCATTAACACCGCAATAAAGTTACTGTGAATTTCCCCCAGTCGCCACACTCTGTCGCCTGGTCAGGTCAATGCACCTAACCAGCATGTCTCTCAGACTGTGGGAGGAAACCGGAACACCCAGTGGAAACCCATTCAGACATGGGGAGAACATGCAAACTCCACACAGACAGTGACCCAAGTCAGGAATTGAACTCAGATCCCTGGCGCTGCAAGGCAGCAGTGCTAACCACTGTGACCCCATGCCACCCTGGCATAATGATTATAAATCATTGAAATCAACAAGATGAATTAGATGCACATTTAATTTTTCAGGTCAATAAGCTTTCATTCAGGGCTGGAGTTCTGATGAAAAGTTACAAAACTGAAACATTTTTCCCTCCACAGATGCTGCTAGACGTTCTGAGTATTTCCAACATTATCTTATTTTCAATTTTTCAGCGCCTGTAGCATTTTGCTTGTGTAAATATACGTTTTTTTAGTACAACCTAGTATTAGAAAATGAATAGGTATTTACGGAATAGGTTGAATACAAAAGTATTGAAGGGTGGGATTTTATGACCTCGCTCATCCCAAAACCATAAAATCCCATCCAAGGTCAACAGACCTTTCCAAGGTCCGCTCCTCGCCTGCTCCAATTCCCATGGTGGGCAGGGCGGTAAAATTCCAGCTGATATTATTGGTGAGCCAGGAACAGCAAGTACATTAAATTTATTCTTTCCATCAAACAGAGTCAGGAACATTTAATGTACGTTGATTTCAATAAGGCATTCATAATGACAAAATACAAAGCATTTATCCGTGAGCTATTGATACAGGATAGAGTACATCCTCGAATTTTCAAACTGCGAAGCAAGGAACTTAATTAGTATTTGCCTATTCCCATTCTCTTCCTGCATCTTTCACCTGTTTCTGTAGCTGGTTATTTCTGGAAGAAGTCATCATTCTACCACCAGAGGTTTAAAGCTTGAGGGGCACCACTCCACATCAAGCTTGGCTGACCAGGAGTCTGTCCCACTCTTACCATCACTCATTGGAAGGATTTGCAGGTTGACTCACTCAACCTGTTTGACAGCGATATGAGTGCACTTAATTAATACTTTGCATCCTCTGTTAATATAGACTGCGTACCTGAGGACTGAGGACAATTAAAGTTGTCAATTTGATATCTATAGTCATGAATACCTGACACAGGCAAACATCAATGAAGCAGGTATTCTGAAGAAACCCAAATAAATAAATGTCAATGGAAAAGCTAAATGTGCTGACCCTGAGAACCCCCTCAGACGTGAGAGTGGAAGTAGATGGAAACATGGTTCTAAAGAACATTGAGCACTTCACCATCAGCATATTGAGTATTTAGCTGATATAAGTGACAGGAAGTTCCAGCTGCAGATACTTTAAAAAATGGTGTGATCGTAAAAATTGTTTTAGAGTAGGCCCTGATTGCTTTAATAGCATTTTAGAGTTAGAGTAACAACCAACCAAATAAGATCAAGGGGTAATTGTTCAACTCTAGATTGGAAAATTGCACTTGTCACTCCACGATTTAAGAAAGGTCAGAGAGGTCGCCTGTCATCTGTTGTTGGTAAATTACTCAAGTTTATAATTAAGAATGGACTGACTAAACACCCTGACCAAAGAGAAAGGCAGCATGGATTTGTGAAGTTTAGGTCACGCCTCACGAAACTGTTTAAATCTTTTGCAGGGGTGACTGATATTGTTGGCAGTGGAACATCCATCGATGTTATTTACATGAACTTTCAGAAGACCACTTAAGAGACTGTTCATTAAAACTGAAACTCACAGAATTATTGACCTGCCTAGGAAATTGTTGCCCATAAAGAGACTGAGAGTCAGGATAATGGACGGGTATTCCAATTGGCAGAATGTGACCAGTGGCATCCCACAAGGACCTGTGTTGGTGACTTAACTATTTGTTTTATTATTAATGACTTGGATGATGAGACAGAAAGCCATTTATCCTCATTTGGCAATGGCACAAAGATAGGGTGACATTGCAAGAAATGTAGATGGAAGCATACAATTACAAAGAAATATTCATCGATTAGGTGAGTGGACACAATGAAGGTAAATGTGGGGTCATCCAAAGTGGACCTGAAAAGGACAGAGCAAGGCACTTTTGGCTCGTAACCTTGCCTTTGTGGCCTGGATTTGCCCTGCTTGGGCTAATGTATAGAGCCAGGAGGTCTCCTGATTTGCTGCATACACTTCTGAAAAAAAGTTTGCCAAATGGTGGTGGGATCTTCTTTTCCAGGGTGGGATGGAGGAGGAGAAGAGGGGTTTGGAATGGGTTTGGGGTGGAGCTGAATCCACTACCCAGAATGAAGGTAGCCACAGGGTTGCCAAGTACCAGGTTGGGCTGTTTGATAGGCTTGTCTCATTTGCCTGGGACCAACCCAGTAGTTCTCTTAAGCATTAGGTCCTGATCCTCACATCCCTTTATCACTCTTCTTCCATGCCAACTCTTGTCAACCCATGCATTATTTTTAATCTTATTGTCACTGGCAAGCAGTTTTATTTCCCTCATTACTTAAAGGGCTGAGGATTTAAATAACTGGACAACTTAACAGGTCTACCTACTTATTCACCCTTTAGGAGCATTTATGTCGCAGATTCACAGATTTGTTATGGCGCAGAAAGAGGTTATTTGGCTCATTGAGTTTGTACTGCTTGAAAAATTTGTAACTCCCACATTGTGGGATAAGGACGTTACTCCAGCAAAGATAGGGTTTGTTTGAACTCTGTACTGTGTTTAAATGACCCCACTGAGTTTGAATTTTCCATATGTGAGAATAATTTCCTGCCCCCAATTACCACTCTTCTTCAGAGCTGGGAAGGCAGGAATGCAGGAAATGGGTTAGACATGATTGAGGGCCCTGTCAACTGGAGAGTCTGAGTAAGAGTCATCTGTTTCTCTCTTCACAGATACTGCCAGACCTGAGCTTTTCTAGCATTTTCTGTTTTTATTCAGATTTCCAGCAGCCACAGCATTTTGCCTTTGTGTTGCGAAAAAATACTTTTTGTCAAACCTTTTTGCATTGCACTCAACAAGACAATCACAAGAAAACAACGTCAGGTGAAAGAATGGGTGGAATTTTCCAAAATAATTTGGAGTGCTGACCGAGTGAGAAAACTGGAGATGTACAGACTCGATTTTTTGGGCCAGTTTGAAAATGCAATCTTATGGCACTTAGTGCAACGAGAAAGGTTCTAACCACTGGGGAGTGAGGAGAGAGATGGAGCCTGAGCTCGCCAGGGAAGTTGGCTGCTGAACTTTAGTGGTGCCATTTCGCAGGTGCCCAACCTCCCGGTGTATTGCCATTGAGGCCCCCCTCACGGGGTAATATATGTTGCATTGATTTAGCATATGCAGCTTTTATTTTAGTGGCCAAATTAAATAATCTTTACCCCCTTTGGTTTTACACCAGTTATTAATATAGATCTCAGACACACCCGATTCATGACTAAGGTAAGCGACCATATCTTAAAACTGCAAGCCTGATAATTCCTTTCAGCAAATCCCTTAATTAGTGGATATCTATCAAAGACCTTTGGCTGATAGCTGTGACCATTATTTGTAAAAGATCCCAGTTTCTTTTTGTCATTGTTCCTGTCGCGACTGTGTCAGATGTCTGCAAATCAGGCCAACAAAAATCTTAGATCATTAGCCCTGTGTGACAAACTAGGAACTGCTGATGTAGCACAATAACTCAACATGTCAGTATTTACGTATGATATGAATCAGACTTAAAAACCAAGGCTGTAAAATTAAATGCATTTGTTTCAGAAGGAGGTTTCATAGATACAGATTTCATAGGTGCAGAATATAAAAATAAGGGTATAACTTTGGAATTGTATAAAACACTGGTGAGGCCATAACTAGAGTATTGTTCTGGTCATCATATTATAGGAAGATGTAATTGCTCTGTAGAGAGTGCAGAGAAGGTTTAAAAAAATGTTGCCAGGTTAGAAAAGTGCAGCAATGAGGAGTGAGGGAGGTGATGGCTTAATGGAATTATTGTTAGACTATTAGTCCAGAAACTCAGCTAATGTTTTGGGGACCCGGGTTCAAATCCTGCTGTGGCAGATGGAGGAATTTGAATTCAAAAATTAAGAATCTACTGGTGATCATGAAAGCATCGTCAATTGTTGGAAAAACCCATCTGGTTCACAAATGTTCTTTAGGGAAGGAAATCTGCCGTCCTTACCTAGTCTGGCCTGCAAATGACCCCCAGCCACCTGACGAATGGACAGCCTGTTCCGAAACTTGTTGGATTTAAGCTGGTGTTGTGAGATTTCTTTCTGTTTTACCCCAGTCCAATGCTGGCATCTCCACATCATGACTATATATGACTCCAGAGCTACAGCAATGTGGGTGACTTTCAACTGTCCTTTTGCAACTAGGGATGGGCAATAAATGCCGGCCAGCCAGCGGTTCCCGTGTCCCATGAATTAAAGAAAAGATTGGATAGGTTGGGGTTATTTTCCTTGGAACAAAAAAGGCTGAGGGTTGACTTGTTAAAGGTATACGAAATAATGAGGTGTAAAGATAATGTGGACAGGGTAACAT